>NC_080678.1:6797425-7462425 GCF_030445035.2 Dasypus novemcinctus
ATAAGAGGAAGGCACGCAGTCTGAGTGGGTTTCATTTACACAGGTGTTTCCTTTAGTGTTAATACTTACTGCAGGCTTCTTACTCCAATGTTCTAAGTTTATCCCTTATTCTTTCTTTTTCTCTCCAGTTTCTAGGTTTTCACTTATGCTCCGTATTACCTCTCCTAGGCACATTGCCATCTAACTTCTACTTGACTCAGCATGGACCAGCGTTCCGTGAGCTAGTTTTGCGCTTGGTAGTGGAGCAAACTTTTTCCTCACAATCCTAAGGAATCCTCTCCTGGAACTGAGCATCTTCCCTCACTACCGCTTAGGTGCGTTTTTTAGACCATTTTCTTTTTTTCCTATCTAAAGTTACCCCCGAACTAGGCACAGACTGAACTTCTGACCCACAGAAGCTCATCTCTCCCTAAAGAAGTCACGTCTGGCCTCCCCTAAGATACCCCATTCCCCTGAACTCTGCAAAAGTCTTCCTCTGAATCTCCTTCCTCAGGAATCCTCTTCTATATGATACCTGATAACCTGGATTTTAACAGGTACTTGGAAGCTGAGTGTGGACTTGTGCAATTTAGTTAAAATGTGTATCGACTAAAGGTTATGAACATTCAGAGAAGTAATGAAATACCATCAACAACTTAAAAAAATGTTAAGAAATAATAGAATAACGAAGTGGAAATGATTCCAGTTTTATCAGTCATCACAATAAGATGAATGGAATAAAGTCTCCCAAAAACAAACATTGTCACATAAGATTTTAAAATATAACCATATACATTTGCCAAAAGACTTACACCTAAAACTTGAGGTCAAAAAATGTTGAAAATAAAAACATGGGGAAAAAAACACCTATCAGGCACTCACTAAATACAAGAAATTATGATAACAGTGTACTTTGAAGCCAGGAGCACAGTTAGAGATTTCTTTTAAAAAGGAGACTCCATAACAATAAAAGGTTAAAGGTTCCAGGGAGACACAAAAATTTCAAAATTCTATGACCCTAACAACAAAGCTATTAAATATATAAAGCAAAAATGGACAGAACTAAAAGGAGAAATTTACAAATCCGCTTTATTGACATAAATTTAGCATTCATGTCTCTAGCTTTGATAGATATGGATGCAAAAAGGGAAAGAAAAAAAAAACAGTAATGTTGTGAGAGATTTTAGCAATTCAGTAAAACGTTGGATCTAAAGGGCTTCTGGAGAACTCGTTCCCACGCTGGCAGGGCTCAGTTTCTTTTCGAAGGCCTCCAGAATATTTTCAGAAACTGAGTTCCCACTACCTCATGGAGTAATCTCAACACATTTTCAAGTTAATGGCAAGATACAGATCCCTTTTTTCTCATCATAATATAATTAGTTTAGAAATAAATAACAAAAAAATAATCTTGGAAAGCCCATATCTTTAAAAATTAAAACACACTTCTAAATAATTCAGGCGTAATGGAAGAAATCATGACTGAAATGACAAAATGCTTAGAGAATTTTTTAATTTAACATATACCTAAATTTAGGCAATGAAGCTGAGCCAGTTCTCAGAAGGATATTTATACCTTAAATGCTTTAGGAAAAACAAAATAAGAAAGGCAAAAAAATCTGTCAGGCATGCATCAAGCTGAACTCTTTCAGAGAGTAAAGCATAGTGCTGAATTAGGAGACAAAAGTCTGCTTCAGATCTCGGCTTTGGCACTTGACAGTTGTGTGCCGTTGTGGAATAATTTTCTCCCTCTGAGCCTCAGTTTCCTGATACAAAAAAGGTGTATAAAAATAGTACCTTGCTCTTAAGATAGTTATGTAGATTAAATGAGTTAATATTTGTAGATATATGTAGAACATCTAGAACACAGTCTGGTAAGCCTTTAATATGTATTCTTTATCTATCACCATCATCATCATCTTCAAGAAGTTAAAAGAGAAAAATCATCCCCAAAGCTGCAGAGAAATGCAATTTAAAATGAAGAAAATAATGAAAAATTACCAAAATTGCAATGAAAATCAAAAAGCATTATTAGTTGTTTGAAAAGACTAATAAAGGCTATTAATCCTCTGCAGTGATTCACCATAAATATAGAGAAAATAAAAATACTAGAAATTTTTAAATAATGTACCTATAGATGCCACAGGGAAAAAGGATACAAAACCACTACAAACAATTCCATGTCAATGAATTTAAAAATAAGATGAACTAGACAAATAGCTAAAGAGAATATTCTTAGTAAACCTACTCACAAAGAAATATAAAATCTGAATAACCTTCAATCATTAAGTGGACCGTTTCTTTAAAATCCATTCAAAAAGGAAACTTGATGCCCTCATAGTTTAACTAGCAAGTTCTACCAGATCTTCAAGTATGAAATCATTCAGGTCTTGTACAAATTCTTCAGAGAAGAGAAAAACAGGAAAAAATTTTAACTTACTTATGAGGCTAGCCTGGCAAGGAAGGTACAAGAAAGAAAAATGACAGGTTCATGAATGTATTAGATTGGTGCAAAAGGAATTGAGGATTCAGACCATGAATTTTAAATCATTATAACTAGGTTCAAACACATCTTTATTAATCAAAATAGGAACCATCATAATCAACACACTTTGCCAATGTGAAATAAGTTTGTTTATTCCTGTACCGTAAAAATCAGTGCTTTGGGATTCGGCAAACTCTTGGAAAGCATTCTCTGCATCCTGCCGGTTGTGGAAGTGTTTTCCCTGCAAAACGTTGTCAAGATGCTTGAAGAAGTGGTAGTCAGCTGGCGAGAGGTCAGGTGCATATGGCAGATGAGGCAAAACTTCATAGCCCAGTTTGTTCAACTTTTGAAGCCTTGGATGTTCAACATGCAGTCAGCTTTGTCATGGAGAATTGGGCCCTGTTGACCAATGTGGACTGCAGGCATCGCAGTTTTTGGTGCATCTCATCTATTAGCTGCGCTCGCTTCTCAGTTGTAATGGTTTCGTTGGGATTCAGAAAGCTGTAGATCAGACTGGCAGCAGACCTCCAAACAGGGACTATGACATTTTTTTGGTGCCAGTTTGGCTTTGGGAAGTGCTTAGGGGCTTCTTCTCAGCCCACCACTGAACCGATTGTCTCCAGCTGTCATATAAATCCACTTTTGATCACACGTCACAATCTAATTGAGAAATGGTACATTGTCGTTGTGTCGAATAAGAGAAGACAGCACTTCAAAACAATGATTTTTTTATTTTTGGTCAGCTCATGAGGGACCCATTTGTCGAGGTTTTCCACCTTCCAATTTGCTTCAGCTGTCAACCAACCATAGAATGGTTGGCGTTGAGTTCTTCAGCAACTTCTCCTGTCGTTGTAGGAAGATCCACTTTGATGATTGCTCTCAATTGGTCGTTGTGAACTTCTGATGCCACTATGCTCCTAATCTTCAAGGCTGTCATCTCCTTTGCAAAACTTCTTGAATCACCACAGCACTGTATGTTCATTAGCAATTCCTGGCCAAGTGCATTGTTGATGTTGCAAGTTGTCTCAGCTGCTTTACAACCCATTTTAAAGTCAAATAAGAAAATAGCTCAAATTTGCTTTTTGTCTAACATCAATTCCATAGTCTATAATAAAATAAATATAAAATAAGCAGCAAGTAATAAATCATTAGCAAAAAAAACATAAAGCGAAAAATGTACATTAAATTAATGTATAGCATAACCACATTTATTGAAGAATGTATTCTCCAATATCAAACAGCAAATTTCAACAATGCAAAACTGCAAATCTTTTTGCACCAGTCTAAGAAGAAAAATCTTAAACAAATATTAACACAGAGAATTCAGCAACACAAAACCCTGGGTTTATGCCAGGAATCCAATTGTTTAACATTAAATGATACTTACTAATTTAAATAATGACAAAAACTATGATTAACACTATAGATCGAAAAAAAAGAATTTATAAAGTTCAACATTAAATAATGAGTAAAGTTTCTGACAACCTCTGATTAGAATTTCTTAACCTGATAAAGAGCAGCTACCAAACAGCACACAACCGGTTCAATAAAGAGTCCTGGGATAGTTTATCATCCTCATGGCTTCCTACCGAAACTGTCGCAACCAGCTCATTACCCCGCACTCACAGTTGTTACTGACCCATCCTTAGCCGCTCTATGACCTTCCTATAACCTGAGCCCCTTATGGTCAGTCTACCCCAGCCCCAACAAGCTGGTTCTCAGAGATTCCCTTAGACCATACTTGCACACTCCCTACTAACTGACTGAAAGCAACCTACCCAAGGAGCACCCCCTTCTTTACACGCTTAGGCTGCTATTTTTTGGTCATGCAATGTATGACTTCCTATGTAGAGCTTCTGCCAGGACCCATAAGCTAAGGCTTAGCACCTGGGCTCTGAGACACCCTCATTCCTCCTAACACATATAACGTAGACCTCACCCGGCCACATGGGAGGGAAGCAGAGTCCAGCTCTGTTCCTGTCTTCTTGCTGGTCAATCTCAAAATAAAGTCCTTTCTTTTCTCAAAATCTCATACTATTGACTTCTGTGCTCGGTAGCACTACCTCACACCTTAGTAAAAAGCCAGTGCCTGATGACTGTAGACACACAGGTGAAAGGAAAACTGTAAAACCTTTGGAAGAAAATTAGGAAAATATATTTATGAATTGGAAGTAGGAAGTGATTTTTAAACAAGAAAAAGAAGCACAACTATAAAGGAAGCGATGGATAAATTTATGTTAAAATAAAAAATATCTATGGGAAGCAGACTTGGCCCAGTGATTAGGGCATCCGTCTACCACATGGGAGGTCCGTGGTTCAAACCCCGGGCCTCTTGACCTGTGTGGAGCTGGCCCATGCACAGTGCTGATGCACGCAAGGAGTGCCGTGCCACGCAGGGGTGTCCCCCGCATAGGGGAGCCCCATGCGCAAGGAGTGCACCCTGTAAGGAGAGGCGCCCAGCGCGAAAGAAAGTGCAGCCTGCCTAAGAATGGCACCGCCCACACAGAGAGCTGACACAACAAGATGACACAACAAAAAGAAGCACAGATTCCTGTGCCGCTGACAACAAAAGTGGACAAAGAAGAAGATGCAGCAAATAGACAAAGAGAACAGACAACTAGGGCGGGGGAGAAGGGGAGAGAAACAAATAAATAAATCTTAAAAAAATATATCTGCTCATAAAACAGCATAAAGCATGAGATTGTCTATATTTACAATAATTAAAAACAATAAAAGTTTGTATCTGAAATAGGTAAATAATCCCTCAAAACAATAAAAAAGAGCACAATCAACTCAATAGAAATATAGGCCAAAATCTCAAACAAATATTTCACAAAATAGAAACCATGAAGAGGCAATAAACACATGAAAAGATAGCTAGCCTCACTAAAAATTATGGAAATGCTAGGTAGGACCACAGAGGGACAGCATTTCATACCCATCAGATGGAGGAAAACTAAAAAATCTTAGAGTAGTAACTGCTGATGGGAAAGGAGAGGCAATTCGAATTTGGTATGGGAATGTAAAATAGTGCAATCACCTTGAAAACAAATCGGCATTATCATTACATTGAAAGCTTTACATACCCTATACCCTGAAAGATAAGTATGCATATGCATATTTCCATATCCCTATGAAGTGTTGGCTTTTATGCACCAGGAAACAAGTACAAGAATTTTCATAGCAGCATCATTTGTAATAGAAAAAAATCTAAAAAGGATCCATTGACAAAGAAATGGATAAATCTGTATCCATTTTAAAGAATGCTAAAAAACAGTAAAAATGGATGAACTATAGTTCCTTCTATTCATCACGATGGACAAATCTCATAAAATTAACATTAAGCAGGAAAACAAGTCAGAAGAACACATGGAGAATGATAACAATTTTATAAAATGCCACAACTTTATAAAACTAAATTGTTTAGGGATTGGTATGTATATAATAAAATATTAAAAGAGGCAAGGATTGCTGATAACAAAATAAAATTTAGCAATGATCTTACATAGGGTCTTGCACTGGGTGAAAGTAGCAGGAAGAGGCCCACAGCAGGTTTCAAAGGTTGTCTCAGAAGATGGGTGGGGGTCTATGGGTGCTGGGTTCACTAGTCTTACCTTGTACCTCTCGTAAGTGCTATATATCATTTTGCCCAAATGTCTTACGACCTAAGCGCTGCCCACTGAGACTTTGCTTCTCCTCTCTGCTCTCTAAACTTGGATTCCTCCCATCTTTGCTTCAGATGAGGACCTCTGCTGCCAAGGTATGTGCTTAGCACTCACCTTCCAAGCTCCTCCTGGGTCTGCAGCTGCTCTGCGGGTATCTCACAGCTGCCGTTCATCAGCAGAGTCCTCTCAGGCCCTTTAGAATACTGCAGTAGTTCTCACGTCCTGCTAAAACTGATAATAAAACTGTCCTGGATGGTAAATGATGCTTTGAATGGCATTAAGAAAGCATTTGATTACTGGTCTCTCTTGGTGCCAAACACCCTTGTGTGGCACTTTCATTAGGCTAATAGTAATCCTGGACACCTAAAACAATCTACCAGTTGCTTTTTTTTTAATAACAGATTTTTTTTTTAATTTTTAAAGATACTTAGATTACATAAATGTTACACAGAAAATATAGGGATTCTCATATGCCCCACTCCCCACACCTCTCATACTCTCCCACATAAACAGCGTCCATCATTAGTGTGGCACATTCATTGCAATTGATAAATGCATCCTGGGGCACTGCCACTGAGCATGCACCATAGTTCACATTGCAGTTTAACTCTCTCCCACACAATTCTGCATTAACTTTTGTGTGTGTGTGACTAGCTTCTTTTTTTTTTTTTGTCTTTATTTATTTTTCTAATATTACATTCAAAAAATATGAGGTCCCCATACACCACCCACCCCCCCTCACCCCACTCCTCCCCCCATAACAA
This sequence comes from Dasypus novemcinctus, assembly GCF_030445035.2. Classification (NCBI taxonomy): domain Eukaryota; kingdom Metazoa; phylum Chordata; class Mammalia; order Cingulata; family Dasypodidae; genus Dasypus; species Dasypus novemcinctus. The sequence continues at coordinate 6,804,316 of NC_080678.1, forward strand.
CAATCTCCTCCATCATCACAAGACATTCATTGCATCTGGTGGATACATCTCTGAGTAGTGCTGCAACTCATGGTCAATGGTCCACATCATAGTCCACACTCTACCACGTTCCACCCAGTGGGCCATGGGAGGACATACAATGTCCGGTAACTGTCCCTACAGCATCACCTAGGACAACTCCAAGTCCCGAAAACACCTCCACATCTCATCTCTTCCTCCCACTCCCTACCCCAGCAGCCACCATGGCCACTTTCTCCACACCAATGCCACATTTTCTTCGATTACTAATCACAATAGTTCATGAATAGATTATCAGTAAGTCAGTCTAATCCATACTCTATTCCTCCATCCTGTGGACCTTGGAATGGTTGTGTCCACTCCACATCTGTAACAAGAGGGGGCTTAGATTCCACATGGATGCTGGATGCAATCCTCCTGCTTTCAGTTGTAGGCACTCTTGGCTCCATGGTGTGGTAGTTGACCTTCTTCAACTCCATGTTGGCTGAGTGAGGTAAGTCCAATGAACCAGAGTGTAGGAGCTGAAGTCTGTTGATGCTCAGGGCCTGGCTATCACATGGTCAGTCCAGAGATTCAGGTCCCCTGAGTATATATTAAACCCCAGCACCAACTACAGTTCTGGTAAAAGTAATAGGACAGGCTTGTGAACAAAGATCACATCTGAGTCCAGCTCCATCACATAGAAACACAAACTCCAAAGTACGGCCAAATGACTTGGCACCAAACTCCATCTGCTATGACCATAGAACCTGTGGGTCTCTGTAGCCCTCAGAAGAACCAATACCCAGGGTTGTATCTACTTTATCTGTCTCTGGGACTCTGTTCAGGTGTGCATAAGTGCAATCCCTCTGATAACCTCCCAGCTCTTTTTGGAGACTCATAGTCATATAAACTCACTTGTCCTTTCCATTTCCCCTTTGATTCAGGTCAAAAAGCATTTTTATTATATTATATGGTATTATATGTAGATTGAGATATTTTGCGGCGTTGACTTTTGATCACACATTCTTAATCTCGTACGGCTCCCAATTCCACACCTATCCCAGAGTTTGCAGAGCGCTCAACCATTCCATCGCCACCAAAGATCGGAAACATCACTTGCCAGAAAGTCGGGGTAGGGTGTTGACTCACTTCTCTGTGGGGCACGTGGGGACCTCAGTCCCCTGGGATTTCTCCGAATCCCCAGAGACTTCATCACTTGAGAATAAAACTGGGCAAAGATTCAAAGATTGTTGCTATGTCCCAGCCAGAAGAAAAACGAATCTCTTCACACCCATTGCTGGTAACAGTTATGGGATTCTAGAGGGGTCTAGGAAAAATATTAGGGGAAAGAACGGGAAGATATAAGAAAAATAATAATGGGAAGAAGAGGAAGTGAACAGCCAAGTAGCTGAGAAGAGTGGTGCAGCGCAGAGCAGGGGCAGGGCAGACCCTACTTTTGTGGCCAACTACAGGAAGAGGGCAGAGTAAAGCGCTGACAGTGGCCAGGGCATGGCGGACAGCACTGCAGAGCTTGTCAGGCATCGTGGGCCCTTAAAGCACCCTGACTCTGGATGCTCACTGTCCTTGAGGGGAGTGGCCAGTGCCCAAGCGTCCCTCTCCCTGCAACCATCCCCAGAGACCGCCCGGAAGCCTCCCGCCACTCCCGGCTGTACCTGAGTAGGAGTCTGAACGGGCCACTCTCTCAGAACTCAGGCAGGATTGTATGTGACCCTGTGTATGCAGCTTATTAAATGTCCATACAGACTGCCAGACTGATGCATAAGCATTGCTCAAATTTGCCCGCCCCTTGCCAGCCGGAGAGAAATGGCCCTCTCACTCCCTTTCTCCCACCTCCCACTCCCCTCTCTTGCAAGGGGCTTTGATGCCAGCTCACGGTAAGGCAGAGGGTAGAGGGGCAAGAGGCTCCAGTGGGAGAGCACGTTTTGAGGGTCCGGAAGCAAAAGCAACACATAAGAGAAACATGTGAGAAGAGGAGGGGTCCCAGGGGTACCACCAAGTTTGTATCTCCTCTATGTTTTCTCTTAAGAGACCCTTGGGGTGACCCTGGGCCCAGCCAGCTAGTCCAGAATACCCTCCCCCTTTCACGACCCAGACTTTCCCCACATCGGCAGAGCCCCTTCTGACATAGAAGGGAGCACGTTTACAGGTCCTGGTTAGGACAGGGTCATTCTGGGGACCTCACTCAGCCGAGCGCATCCACGTATCCTGGTCTCTCCCAACCACATCCACAGTCTCTGTGGTCCCAAAGTTTTGGAGAGGCAGGTAGTAACCGTTCCGTTATTGGCTGGTGTCAGCGTCATCGCCATCATCATCATCATCACGACAATAATGCCTGAAAAGCCTGGTAATAGCCCTGGTCTGTAGGGGTCATTAGCCCAGGCATTCCCATTCAGCATGCACCCCAATCAGTTCAGAAAGCCCTAAAGAAGCTGGACCCAGACCACGACTAACTCCAAAGCCCTCCGTCTGACCCCAGGGCCTCTGTGGGTCTCAGTCTTTGTCCCCCGACTTGACCAAAAGTCCCCTGTGACTGGAGCCCATGAGGCACTTAGCCTAGAATTGGGCAAACAGGCGACACTAACTATATGCTGATTAATGGATGGTACTAGGAGATGCTTGGGGATTTCACACCACATAGAACAATGTTGGTTTCCTCATTACATCTACTTCGTCACAAATGGCTTGGTGGAGCTCCCGCAAGAAGACAGATAGTCTTCATTAAATGCATATATTAGCCACTGCAATTTCACACACTTTATTACTCAACCTGAAAATTGCAGTGATTCAGTTTTTATTTAAGCACTTTCTTGATGGAGGTATTACTCTCGAAGGGTTTGCAAACACATGTGTTTGTGGTCATTTAAGAACACACCCACTTTAAATATACAAAAGCACTGACTTCCTTGGTTTTTGCTGGTTGTTTTTTTTTTACTTTTTAGAATAAATAAATCACTAAAAAGGTAATTTTTCTAAGAGTTTAAATGGTATGTGAAAGTTTTTTAACTTTCTTTTTAAACTTATAGTCTTGAATGAAATAACATATTTATTGTGGCATAATGGCCAAACACAAAGCTGGCCCTTTACAACTTGTCAAAAGACAAAAGTAAAACCCAACCCCAAAGCAGATGGGTGTAAAAATAAGAAGGACCCAATGTGGGAAACAGACTTTGCCCAGTGGTTAGGGTGTCCGTCTACCACATCGGAGGTCCGCGGTTCAAACCCGGGCCTCCTTGACCCGTGTGGAGCTGGTCCATGCGCAGTGCTGATGCGCGCAAGGAGTGCCTTGCCACGCAGGGGTGTCCCCTGTGTAAGGGACCCCCACGCACAAGGAGTGCACCCCATAAGGAGAACCGCCTAGTGCGAAAGAAAGTGCAGCCTGCCCAGGAATGGCGCAGCCCACACTTCCCGTGCTGCTGACGACAACAGAAGCGGACAAAGAAACAAGACGCAGCAAATAGACACAGAGAACAGACAACCAGGGGAGGGGGGAATTAAATAAATAAATAAATAACTCTTAAAAAAAAAAAAAGAAGGACCCAATGTAAGTTCATGTCCTTTAGAGTCTAACAAAACATTATTATAGCACATGAAAAAATCTAATTAGAATGACCAAGAGGACAAAATGGACTCAAAGATGATGAAAAATCAAATAGCCTAATAGCTAGTGAAGAAACAGGACAATATTCTCATTGACTTACCATCAGAAAGATCTGACATCAGAAAATTTTAGGGAATCTTTCACATTTTCAGAATTTAAAAAGCCTCCAAGATTCATTACATTTTCAGAGTCAAAAAAGAGTGACAACTTTCTAATCATATTAAAGTAGCCTACCTGGATGGCAACATCTGACAAATAGTAGTGGTGTTTGAGGAGAAAGAGCGGAGGATAAAGCAGTGAAAGAAACAAATGTCCAGAGGAGCCCAGAGGGAAGAGGTGTCAGCCGTGAGGTGGTTGGACATACCCACCCAAAGAGGAGTACAGGAGAGGGACAACAGCAGTCCTGGGACAGGAGCAGAGGTGTGGGGAGGGTGGGACTGAGCGAACCCCGGGTTTGCACCTGGACACTGAGTGCAGCGTTACCTGTTGACTCTCAGACTATCAGTCCCAAGGCTGAGGGCAAAAAGGCATCAAAATATTCCAATACTTTCACATTCCAGAAGAGCCGACATGGCTTATTAAGAAGTGGTCCCATTGGCTCTGCTGCCTTCGTCATCCTCCCCAGACCTCTCCATCCTAAATCCACAAAAGCCGCAGCCCAGAGAGGGGGTGGGGGAACCAAGTGTCTGGCGTTCTGTGCCCTCTGCCATGGGGCAGGGGGGCTTTTCCATCTCTGCCCCCAGGAGAGAGGGAGCTGTCAGAGGTTGGGACCAGTGGTTGTGCCTTTCAGCCAGAGGAGAACCTGGCTGACATCCCATCCTGGATGACGTGTGGGCTTATGAAATGACCTGCATCGCCTGCCTCCTGTCCTAGTTGAGCAGGGAGGGCTAGGGCAGATAGCAGAGAGGAAGGGGCGGGAGTCAACGGCCAGCCCCTCGGGTCAAGTGGGCACTGTGCAAGGCGGTTGAGATCGACCACCCTTACTTGTGCCCCAACCACATGGCTGGCTCGCTGAGCAAGGGGACTAAGGAGCTGGGGGCTGCCGAGGGCAGAGTGGGAGGGGCTTGGAAGAGGCTGAGTGGAAGCAGCTCTCCCAGCAGAGGACGGCACAGACATCTGCCTTCAGAGGGTGTGTGAAGTGATCTAACAGCAGCTAGATGACCAAGGACTCACATCCCTTTCTTCCCTGTCCTCCCACCCCAACACACCAGGGAAACAGATATCCAGAAGAGGGGGAAGAGGAGTGCAAGAGCGGAGCACCCCCTCCCCAGGAACGCAATCCTGGAGCTGCCACTGGCCCCGGATCAGTTTACACACAAGCCCCCCTCCACCGGAGGGGTGAGGGGTGAGGGGTGAGGGGTGGTGGGCTCTCCAGTCATCTTCTTTCCCATTCAAGGCAGGCTCCTTGGGTCTCTCCACCAAGTCCATCTCTGTGTGTCTCTCCCAGTGTCCACACTGGCAATGAAAGCAAGCTGTTTGCTTTATCTTGATGGGAATTCACTATGTACTCACCACTTCAGCATTGATTAGGCTCAGTGGGGTCCAGAACCCAACCAGAATGATGTTTGTTGGGTAAATGAGCACCTGCCCTGAAATCTACACATTACAATGCCTGCAGATGAGCTAGGCAACCTTGGCGTCCACTCATCAGCTAAAACCTGCAACTGAAAGGAAAGACAGGGAATGTCTTGCTCAATTTAGAGTCTACTTGAAATTAATGGAGAATAAATGTTCCAAATTCAAACCTTTCAAGGGACAATTTCCATTAAGCCCAAGCTCAGCTTCATTTCTGATCCACTGTTGCAAGGAGTAACAGCTGTTAGGGGCACTATAACTGCAGTTGGACCACTGAGGCCATAAACTTTGAAAAGAAAACTCTCTCCTGATGATCACCAGGAGAAAAGGGGGTAACTGGCACATTTCATGAAGGCCAATCACACTTTGAGTGCGGGAGTGCTCAAAGCCCACTAGGAGCCACCGCATAAAGATGCTGCACCCCAGAAACATGCACCCTTACCCTCATTGGGTGAGCAAGGAGCATTTGAGAAGCAAAGCACATAGTAGGAGGCAGAACACACGTTGGACGTCTCCAATATGGAGCAGGATGTAACCAATGCACCAAGGAGAGTAAGAGATGATGCACTTCAGTTGTCCAGCCTTTTAGCTGTTCACCTCCTAGGTCCAACAAGGCACTGAGCCTAGTGATGCATCAGTAAACAATTTCCCACACTCTTCTGCACAAGTTTACAGCCCAATAGGTAAAGAAGAAAGGAAGGAAGGAAGGAAGGAAGGAAGGAAGGAAGGAAGGAAGGAAGGAAGGAAGGAAGGAAGGAAGGAAGGAAGGAAGGAAGGAAGGAAGGAAGGAAGGAAGGAAGGAAGGAAGGAAGGAAGAAAGGAAGGGAAGGAAGAAAGGAAGGAAGGGAAAAACATGGTCACAAAATGGCTTCTCTTGATCGTGAGAGCTGCTATAAAACAAGCAAATCTCTAAGTGTGTAGACTAGAGGCATCTATCACTTGTAGGAAAGTGGCATTTAAATGGAACTTACCAGGCTAAGGGGGAGCAGGATATGGTAAACAAAGCCTTCCAGGCAGAGGGCTAAGCAAGGGTAAAGGCCCTCAAATGAAAAGGAGCAGGGAGAGTTGAAGACACTAGAAGAATTCCAGGTGGTTGGAAAGTCATGAGCAAGGAGGAGATGAACTGGAGAGGTGGAAAGCCTGGATCACACAGAGCTCTGTGGGCCATGTCAGGGACTTTGGAGCACTGAGTTCCTTCAGAGCAATGGAAAACATTAAGGGTTTTCAGTAGAATAGGGACATATGGTTGGCATAGCCAGGATCTCTCTTGCTGTGCTGTGGAAGAGTCAGAGTGAAAGGGAGGAAAAGCAGAATGGAAACAACTTTAAGAATCCAGGCAGGAAAAGATGTTGGGTTAGAATCAGTGGGGAGAAGGGATGAAGACTTCCAGGACTTAGATTGACTGGATGTGGGTGGTTCTGGCCTTGTCAAAGAGTGGTCAGTGGTACTATTTTCTGATATGGAGCATTCTGGGGGAGGAACAGTCTTTCCGCTTGCTTGTTTAGCCTTTGGGAGGGGGTTGCTGAGGGGAGAAGAATTTGGTTGGGGCCATGCTCAACTTAAGATTCTGGAGAGGCATCCTAGTGCAGATGTCAGGTAGGCAGGAGGATACACAAGCCTGGAATTGCAGTGATCTGAAATGGTGATGCAAATGTTGTGGTAGGCAGCATCAGGTGGTCAGTAGCACTGATTGGTACTGGGAAACATGAGAATGCATCATATCACCCTTGGGAGACAAATGGCATCAGCGAGATGAGAACTGAAACTGTGACCAACTTCCAAGAAAACCTTGATGCATAAACATCAGAAAGAGGAGAAAACCCAAGTGAGAAACAGATGGAGAGTAAGAAGTGTTGGCCTTCCTGACCTGTTCCCTCTACAGTTTCCTCCTAGACCACCAGAATTGAACTTGACCATTTAGTCTCCTAATAAACATGTTGCAGTTTCTGCCTCTAACACAATGGATCCCTCTTCTTGACACACACAATTAGGCAAATGTAACATCACAGGGCTAGTGCATGAGAGTGGGGAGCTGGGTCCAAAGGTGATGAAAGTCGAGTAAGTTAAAGACTAAAAACTTCCATTAGATTTAGCAACATGGATGGCATTGGTAGCTTTAAGGAGGCAGTGTTAATGGAGGGGTAGAAGCCAAGCTGGAGAGAAGAGAGGCGGGGATTGGCAGGGCCAATGGTAGGACAGTATGCATTGGTGATTCTTTCAAAACATTTGGCTGCCATGAAGCTTCCTGAGGGCAGAGATCCTAACTTTTTCATTTCTATATTCCTATCAAAATACCAAGCACATAATAGGAACTAGGTAATATGGATGGATGGATGGACAGACGGATGGATGGATGGATTTCTGCGAGGGCTTAAAGTAAGGAGAGATCAAAATGAGGTGCCAAGGCCAGAAGGGTCTGAAAATGAGCAGGAAAGTGTTTCTCAAGAGAAAGCGCTGGAGATGGCCATGGTCTCCATAGGTGATGATTGGGGTGCTGGGAGAAGAAAGGGCTTCCCATGCAGAGGAACTAGCAAGAGCAAAGGCAGCCATTGGCACAATGTGGGAGGCAGGCCAGGCATGTAGTTTGAGTCTAGACAGGGAGCCCCAACTGCCACCTGGAAGCTTTCCTGCTTACTCCAAGAGATAACAAGGAAATATTCAAGGTCTGTGCCCGAGTGGGCCACACACTGAGATAACTTGATACAAAAGACCCTGAAGGCAAAACTAGAATCATTTGCTATTGGCTTCTACAAATAAAACTTTGCCTGTCTCCAAGTGGAAGGATAAAAACAAGAAATGTACCAAAAACTTTATACTAGGTTCCATAATCAAAACATAACAATGGCTGAAGATACAACTTGAATAATTCAATGGTTTCCCACTGTGACTTGGCTCACAATTCTGGAAGAAGACTTAGGCTTCAATTCAAGGTTAGGAAGAAAATGTGGATGCGTGACCTTGCTGAGGGCAGACAGCTGCTGAAGTTTGTCCCCTTGAAATAAAAACGCAAATGCCCTCTCGTCCATGTTTGGATTTTAAACAAGCTGAGCACTCTAGCCTGAGCTGACTGGAGCCCATGTGGAACTTGCATTCCTATAGGACATGCAGGTGTCCACAAGAGGCCTGCACATAGGACTGTCCTTCAGAGCTCAGGGGACCCTGGCTGCCTGGAGGTCCCAGAGACTTCACAGCATCTTATGAAGTTCTCCACTCTAGACAGAGCTCCAGCAGGCTGGGGAGGAAGTCTTCATTTCCTTGCAAAGTTTTACATTTCACAAACAAATCTTAGCTTGGTAGAAATGATAAACTTTCAGTGAGACCTTTCTTTTCACCTAAGATCTTGGAAGGTTAAAAAGAGTTCGCTGCAGTCAAGGAAAATTCAGATTTCAGGAACTGGAAACTTTCTTTAAACCAACTGCACTGACCTGCTCCAATTTCACATGTTTTCTTTGAAAACCAACACAAGAAAAAATAAGAAGGTTTTGCTGCAAGAATTTCTGAATTTTTCAAGAAGTGAAAATAGTTTTCTTTTTAAGAAATACAAAACCAACCAGTTCAACACTAGTGTCAAAGATACAAAGAATTTCAAGCTGGGATTCTTAAGTTTAACAGTGGTAAAGCCAAATGGAAAATACCAAGCGAAACTTTGGGAGCTGTCTCCTGCTGGGGAAGGTGGGAAGCAGTAGCAGTGAGTAAGGAAGTAACCATGATCGTGCCACAACTCCCCTGCACAGCCTCCATCCCAGAGATGGAGAACTGGAAAGAAGACACAGTGCTTCTTGGAGATGAAGAAGCAGCTGGGCCAAGGGTATGTGGATGGGCTGGGTGACAGGGGAAGCTTCATCAATCAACCAAGTCCTCACTCAGGGAGAGAAATCTATGTTATATTAGCTTTCAGAAACTTAAAGCTCTGACATTTAGCATTCTACAGCTCACTGGATGATAACAGGAAGAGCTAAGATTTAAAATCCTATGGAAAATGTTACTATATCATCCTCCAAAATTTAGCAGCAAGAAACAGTACTTGTCTAGGATGAGAGTAGGTTGGAACTACAAAAAAGAACAGGAATTGATGGTTAGGGAGAGTGGGTTTGACAGCTCAATAAATGAGAACACTTCAGACACGTGGGGAGGACGATGGTGTTATTTCCCAGGAAGAGATGACAGCAAGTCTCTGGCCAGCTTCTGCCTGAGCTTCTGCCTGAGCTTCTGCCTGAGCTTCTGCCCTGAGAGAGAGAAGAAAACCTAGAACATCCCCAGGGAACCCAGCATGAATAGAGAGATGAAAAGTAAGTCCTAGGGGCATAGGCTTAAAATGTGTGATTTTGAAAAGAAGAATGTTGTCATGATTACTACGTCAAGTACAAATAGGGCTTGTAGGGTAGGGAAATTACCTAGTTAATACTACAGCCATCATTCCTGTGTTCTAATTCCAAAGTATTTTGCTATCATAAGGCACAAAGTATAGGAACTGAATCACTTGATGAAAGTTGGATAGATGGATGGATGTGGATGGATGGATGGATGGATGGATGGATGGATGGATGGATGGATGGATGGATGGATGGATGGATAGCCAACATCAGCATCCACCATCCCATAGCTTGGAGGTTTTTCTAAGATCAGATGATCAGATCATTTGCTGCCCGATTTCTGATAAGTCCAGTTGATGGAGCTCGCTGGTCAACCACATCAGAGCAGCTCTCCTGGCCAAGAACCACTTCAGGACTCAAAGCCAAGTGTGCATTTTTACTCTCTGCTCCTTGGGGGTGCTTAATCCACACACAGGGAGGACCTCTTGGGCTCAGTCAACACGCTTACAAGACATTACTCAACTGGATTGGCCCGGGGAGCATGCAATAGATTTTAAAGTCTACCTCATTTTTCTCTCACATACTTAGCTGAAAAGAGCACACTATTTATAGATGTAACAGTCTGATTCTGCAGAAAAGCTTAAGGGATTTTCCTGGATCTCACGAATGAGTGACGCCGAGGAACTGGCTTCGGCTCCACAAGGGCAGCTGAGCCCTGAGGAAGCGCCGTGCTATTAATGAAGTGAAAGAGCCATATTCTCAGACCTGTTTATAAACAGATCCCCGGGGCTCCCTCTGTGTTTACTGTGGAATATTTTAACGCGAGGGCTCGCGCTTGCTAAGCCTCTGGTTTCTGTATCACTGACTGAGTCGATGACAGATGTTCGAGCGTGAGGGTCTTTTCAAGAGCTCTTGTTAAGTAAGAAATTCAGAGAAAAGTTCCTGCTGCTTAAACACTGTGCCTTGCTCTATATAAACTCGGTTAAACGGGCCGAGCGCTCAGGCCCAGGAGAGGGGAGACACCAGTCAGCCTCTGGTGCATGAGATGCAGCTCCTCGGAGGTGCGTCCCCAGGGCCTGCCATGACCTTGGAGTGACAGTGGCAGACACAGGACTCTTGCGCTGGGTTCACACCTCTCCGAGCCTGCTCCAGGGTAAAGCAGTTCTGATTCAGCCAACAAAATGGCTCCCAAGGCCCAAGGAGCAGCCAGCTGTGCACCTGGCGCCAGGGCGACAGGCGGGCACCACCAGGCACAACGGGGATGCTGCAGGGCCCTGGAGAGGGGGCGCCACCTCGCCGGCCTGGAGCGTTCCTTAGAAATACCTCAGGTCCATGCCTCTAACTCTCGGCTTCTCCCTGCAGAAATCCAGGTTAAACTTCACTTTCAAAAGAGAAAGAGGTTTTCAAGAGGAAGTGACAAAAGACAGCAGGAGAGGAAAGCTGGCAGGGCCTGAAGCTCTTGGTGGCCCTCTAGCCTCAGGCTCCCAATTTCTCAGGTAGCTCGTGTGATAAGGAGAGAGTTGAAGTAATGATCTCGACATCCTCTCCAGCTTTGAAAAATACCCTGTGTCTGCACAGCTCTCCAAAATGCAAATACAGTTCATTTACAGATGGGAAGTGCAGTTTAAAATGGGCCAGAAAAAGCAGTGGACTTCTGAGTCACTTTGGAAGTGTGGCTCAGAGCTCTAGGGCCACCTTCTTTTCAGTGTCGGCTTCGCCATCAGGTGAGAGGGGTCAGCAGCCCCCAAGTCATCCCATGCAGATGAGCCAACACTCTGTGGGCATCCGAGCTATGGGGGCCCAGCTCGGCTTTCTGATTACATCATCCAACAAATTCAAATGGAGTCTCATTTTTCATAGAGGATTATGGGATCAGTACCTTCCAGAATTACTTTCCAAAAGAAATTAGTATGGAAATAAATTCTCTTTCTGCTGTAACTTTATCAACTTTGATTTTGCAGCAGGTGGCAATCAGTTTGTATTTATTTTTGGAGAAGAGCTTGGACTTGATGCTATTTCCTAAGTACTTTGTACCTTCCAAGGAGACAGGTTCAACACCAGTGTGCTGATGACATGATTTACCTAGAAGAGCCACCTCTCCTAATTAGATTGATTGGAAATTCAGTCATTGGGGAGATCCCCAAGCATTATGTTTGCAAGCATGCACATCCAGCTTCTCCACTGACAAGGCCCAGTGGAAAATCACAGCCCACTCCTTCAGTGAAGCCCGGCAGCCCCGGGCCCTCAGCCACCGCACCTGACAACCAGGTCAAAGCTGTCACCAGCATCCTGCACCTAAGGTGCTAAGAGGGTCCGAGGTACATTACCCAGGCCTCACCTGCCTGGGGATGGGTGCCTGGTCCTGGCCTCTCCATAATTTGGAATAACGTCCCAGGTTCCCCATTAAATCTTTATGGAATTTTCCTCCGTCTCCCACTGTAATTAAACCATGACCCGTGTAATTATTTGATTAGTGCCTGTCTGCCCCTGCCAGATGAGGCTGCGATTTGGCAGCGACCACAGCTGTCGTGTTAATCTGGTTATCCTCGTGTGAGCGCCGTGTCCAACATACAGGAGGCTCTCCATAAATATTTGGAATATTCCATTTTGAAGAACACTGCTGGCATCTTCACAAAGAACAGGAACTGGTAAGACTCTCCTTGACTTCTTTTTCCAAGTGAGAATCCGATTACAAAGGAGGATCCCTCTTACCACCCAGTGCATTTGGGATCCCACAGCTGAGACACCCTGCCAGGCTCCGTGACAAGGACACCCCATGTCCTCTGGACAGGAGGAACCCCCAGCCCGGGCCAACCCTGCTCCTTGTCCACCTTCCAGAGATGGGACACGTGCCAGCCAACGCCAGGTCCAGCCCCCGCAAGGCGGCCCCAGAGGCCTCAAGGGCGCAAACGCGTGACGCTTTCTGTGCGTCTCTGCGCCCCTCCTATGCAAAGCAGAGGAGAGGCCACCGGTATTGTGCGGGAATTCTAAGACTTACAGCCCAGCTGCCGAAAAACGCGAGGAATCCTCCTGTTATCAAAACAGAAAAGAATTACTAAAGCCAGTGGCCTTTGCCTCCCCGAAAGAGAAGCCACTTCCCAGAAGTCAGTACACGTGAAAAGCTCTCCTGTGGCTGAGCCGTCGGAAGTGGCTCCCCTGTCCTAGGGCCACTCCCAGGTATTTTACCCAAAAGTGACAGCAGTAGGGAGACCCTCGAGAGAATGTTTTTCAACTGCGGGAAAGGGGGCTGCCTGGAAAGGGGGGCATGGGGCGGGGCAGGAGGAGCTCAGAGCAGGGCTATCTCGCGCTGAGTGGACGGAGCCTCACCTGGGGAGGACCCTCGGGGCAGGGAGAGCCCGCCACCCGCCACGCCACGCAGCCCCCGGCCTTTCCCCTGGGCCCGTGGGGTTGTTCTCGCTGGCTCCAGCTCCCCACCACCTGCACACTTCCCACATCCACCTGGGGTCTCCCCTGCTGCCCTGCAAAATCCCCCAAATGCCACTCTCGCTCACTCAGATGCTTCAGCCTGGAGATTTCCTTGTGCTCATAAAAAGAAAAATATGTCCTCAATAAGAACAACACTTAATATTCACAAGTAAGAAATCACCGTCCTGGAAGCACCACACCACTGAGAACCTAATAACAGGAGGTTAATAACCGTAAAGTACCCTGATCCATCTTCTGCCAGCACTGGGGAAACAATTTCCAGCTGCTTGCAAGTCACAGCCTGTTTCCGGGCAGAGCGAGACCCCCAGTTGGCATTGGTGCATGGCGTTGAAGGGGGAGAACATTGGGTTTTTCACAGTTTGCTTAGGCTCCAACAAAAATAAAGTACAAAATAAAGCAAAATAAGGCAGCTAGAAGAATGGTAATATGTTATCACAAAGTTAACATCAAAAATGGAGTGGAGTTGTGTTTCATCATTTCTGGGTTCCTGAGTGTTTCCAAGCCCCAGCCCAGGCTCTGTGGCTGGCCTGACCCCTGTCCAGGGCTGCCCACATTTACCTCCAGTCATCTGCGGAGGGAGTGGTCTGTTGCTCTGACACCGTTCCCCTGGCACACCCTCTCAGCAGGAACTTGACCTCGCAAGCGCCCCAGCGCCAAGTGTGCCACCCCACACAAAGGAAAAGCAACCACGGTGGGCCTGACAGGCAGCCACCAAGAAGCAACTGACCTTCACGGAGCCTGCAGAAAGTCTCATTTCCAAGCAACACAGATGCTTTGGGGAGCCACCTGGGAAGCTGTGGCCCCCATCTGGGGTCATTCTTGGTTGTGGCCCTTGGAGGGTGGCTTGGACCCCAGAAATGAAAAAGGGCTAGACTCAGAGAGAAAGGCCAGGGTCAAGAGGCCATGGATATAAGTTACTGAGCTGAGCTAGTGGGGCTGAAATTGCTGTGAAGATAATTCCAGAAGGATCTTTGTGGAAAGAGAAGACTGGTTCAAGATGCAAAGCCCTTTTAGCTGTAAAGAGCTGGTTGTCTTTGATGAAAAAGTCATATTTTGGACTTGATCAGGAGGATGTAATTCTTTGCACATTTGCTTTGCACACATACATGGAGCTTATACACACAAAGAAACTCAAAACAAAATTTTTTCCCTGAAATACCCTGGGCAAACATTTATAACCATTGGAATGGGTTATGCCAGGGGTTTCCCATTTGGCCCCTTGGCACATATGGATGTCTCAGTTCCTCCCAGCCCTGGCAGATGGATGGGGCACAGCCACGTGGGACGAGCGGGTGCCCGGCCCCTCCATCAGCCTCGCCTCGTGGCTCAGGAGCATTCCTCATGGGCCCAACAAGCGTCCAGCAGGCAGGCCGCTCGGTTCCTCTCGGGAAGCTGCACGGGGCAAGGCAGGGGCCACCGAGGGCTGGCATCGCCGGCCACGCGCCAAGGCCATGGAACGAGGTGCCCTCTCCACCAAGAGCCCACTGTGGAAGTGAAAGCTGGGGGCGGGGATCCAAGAAAGCCTGAATGTGGGGAGCTTGGGGGTGGCAGCAGCTGGAAGCCCAGAGGGGAAAAGAGGTCCCTGGTGGGGTTCAACTGTGTCCCCTATAATACGGGTTCAAGTTCCAGCCCCTGGGCACATGGACATTGTCCAAAAAAGGGTCTTTAAGATGGGACTCATTATGTGAGGCCAAACTGGCTTCGGGTGGGTGGGGGGCCTCAGTCAACAGGCCCGGTGTCCCTGTGAGAAGAGGAATTTGGACAGAGACCCGGAGACCGGCCTGGGCAGAAGGCCGGGAGCCGACAGAGACGGGGTGAAGCCCAAGGACTGCCGCCACCCCCAGGAAATAGGAAGAGGCAAGGAAGGCCCTGCAGCTTCCCCACTGCCAGCCCCAAGCTAGGAGGCCACACGTGTCTGCTGTCCTCAGCCCCCCGCTTTGCGGAAGCCAAGGCGGCCACCATTACCGGGCTGGGGTACCCCCGTCCGCAGAGCCGGCACCTCTCTGCGTCTTGCCGAGGGAAGGGGCCAGATGTAGAGGCAGGAGGAGCTCTGGGTGGGCCAGGGGTTTGGGCCCCAGGGGCGCGAGCAGCGCACGCAGGATGCCAGGTGCGAAGTGAGCAGCAGCTGCCAGGGAACGCTGTCTCCAGAGCAGGGGGCACGAGCAGGTCTCCCGCGTGCCCCAATAGCCCCCGCAGTCTTCGCGTCTATAGGACAACAGCCCACCATTTGCCTCATTTCTCACCCAAAGAATTTCCTTTGTAAAGAAAAGAATTGGATACAGGACTTTCATTGGCAAAACCTCCACGTGTAGGCTGGGTCCTGGAAAGGGGTCCAGCATGTGGTCTCTACCACACACACACACACACACATGCACACACATGCGCACACGCACACACATTCAAGGACCATGAGCAACTTCCAAGGTAGAACCCCGAGGTTCAGTCCCCATCAGCCCCTCCCAGCACGGGGTGAGCATACCCTCAGCCACTGCACGCGGGGACTTCCTTCCAAAGCGCTCAGCATGGACAGGGGGAAAGTGAATAAAAGTGCACAGAAGAAGTCCTGGGCCCCCTCCAAGGCAGCGGACCCAGGCAGCCAATCAAGCCTCCAGTTCACTACCTTTGACCCACTGCAGATAACACCCCCCCCCCGCCCTCAACCCGCCCTGGAAGGTGGACAGACCCTCCTCCAGTCCATAGGAGTCAAGCGAACTTCCTTCCCAGGTCTGTAAAAACTCTTTGCCCTCCCTAGACTCCCAATGCTACTTTCACTGGGCTTCCTCTGCTGCAGCAGACTTTGGTGGCCCAAATAAAACGCCGTGGTCTGCACACTCCCCTCTGACTTGTCCCTCACCTAAGAGGGACTTGGTGGTGGAGACGCCACACCTGCACGGAGGGCGTGCTAACGGCAGGTGGCGAGATGGCGTCTGGCCTCCGGGGTCTGCTCCCCAGAACACACTATCCCAGGCTGCTCCCGGGAAACCCCAGTCGAGGGCCATTCAACAAAACACCAGCCACACGCTTCGATATTGTCAAGGTCATCACAAATAAGGATGAGAAACCACCCCAGCTGAGAGGAGACTAAAGATGCACGATGACGGAACGGAGTGCGAGCTCTTGGGTGAGGCTCTGAGCTATTGGGCATTAGGGGGAAATCAGGGGAATGTGAGTCAGGTTTGGACTTTAGTGAGTAACAAGGCGTCACTACCTGTGCGTTGGTTGTGGCGTATGTGCCGGGGGGACGTCGGCTGTGAACAGTAAGGGAGGCTGCTGCGAGGTGCCGGGGAGCCCTCTATATCTTGGCATTTTTTCTGTAAATCTAAAACTATTCCAAAATTAAAAGTTTATTAAAAGTAAATATTAAAAATATAACAGCATCAGCTGGCAGCAGGTGCTTCAGAAGCTGTACCTTTGGTTCATGGCTCAGATCCTGCCTCCTCCACGAGCAGTAGTGCCCACTTAGGTGATGGAATAGACGCAGCTGCTTGCCGAGGGCTGGAGCCTGGGCTCCACTGGGCAGGATCCCGGCGGCCATGAGTCCATCCGTCATCCCTGGGCCCGCGCGGCCCTGATGGGGGCGGTGAAGGCAGGGCCCCTCCTGGGTCCTGCTGCCGGGGATGTCACACGGGCTTGCCCAGCATTCCTACCTGCTCTGGAAATGATGAGCCCGGTAACCAAAGAGGAAGGAGGAAGGCTGCGCTGAAATCGCCAATGGAGCCACGCTGCCTCGACATGCCTGGGAGGTAAGAAGGCAGCTCTTCTCTCTCTCTGAGCGTCAAACGTCTTCCTGATGAAGGTCGTCAGCACCTGTGCTGGGGACTGAGTCACGTCCCCCACAAAAGGCCCATTCAGGTCCCAACCACTGGCCGTGGTGTGAATCCATTAGTCAGCAGGACCCTGGAGGATGCAATTAGTTAAGGTGTGTCTGAGCTTAGTGGGAGGGCCTGGTCCACAGGGCCGACAGCCTTGTAAGCAGAGGAATTTGGATGCAGAAAGAGAAGCCACAGGGAGCAGCCAGAGCTAGAAGCCAACGGGACTGGGAGAGAAAGCAGAAGACGCGGCCGTGTGCATCGCCACGTGACTGAAAAGCCGAGGAGCCCCAAAGACTACGGCACCCCACAGATGCCGGCCCCGGGAGGAAGCCCGCCTCCCCGGCCCTGGCACCAAGGGCCAACCAATTCCTGTTGCTAAGCCAACGCGCCACCTGGCATTTGTTTCAGAGCTAAGAAATCAGAACACCTCACTCCAGTCACACCTGAAAAAGCATGGCTCCATCTCCCCCCGCAGCTGGCCTCCCCCTCCTGCAGGCTGGGGTGGGTGGGCTCTGGGGGACAGCACAGGAGGGTCACCCGGGGAAGGGGTGGTGATGGGCCAGTGCCAGCAGAGAGCTGCCGGCGCCCACCTGCAGAGTGAGGGAGGCTGACCCACAGTCCACCGTGCCCTCAGCATCCACCACCCCAGTGGGCTGCCATCTGTCCTTCAGCCTCACGTGCATGGAAAGGTTCTCAGTCTGAAAAGGGGAGAGGCCAGGCAGGGCGGGCAATTCCCAGAGAGGACCAGCATGTGGAAAGGCCATGGACATGCAGGGCCAGCTGATCAGTGGGCACTGGGGACGCAGACTCGCTCACCACGCAGTCCAATGGGGTCATCACCTGTTTGCACACACGCCATTTGGAATTTGTAAGTTGACTTCAAAAGGTTTTCATCATAAGTTCACAGCACAGTGGAATGCAAACTTTGGCATCTTGTAAATATTAACATTTAAAAATGAAGCTATTAACATCCCTCTTAATTGCACCAAACAGAATTTAAATAGAGAACTATTTCATACCCACCATCACGCATTTAAAAATTTCAAGAGCAGGCTCTTCTTTAACAGCCAGACATTTTATGTGTTTCTTTTTCCTTCCTCTTAAACTTGTATTCCTATTCCCCTTCTCCCAGAGACTGTTATCCCAATGGAGTAAATGTTTATGTTTGAGATTTTGTTATTCATCAACTTAACACAATTCTCTGGACCAGAATATTGACACAGAATATGTATTTTTTATTTCCAGTGACCATAAGACACTAAGTATTAGCAATAATTTTCTTCTAGGTTACATTTCTCTGCAGTTATCACCAGTACACAATGAATTAAGACAACATAAATATACTCTCTACATTTAGTATATACGTATTAATTATAAAACTAAAATCTTATTAGACTTGCATTATCTAATGAGTAGGCGTGGCTGATTTTTCCAAATGGTCCATTTACCTTCAGATGAGCATATTACTTATTGCTGGAGCAGGACCAGGTCCATTTTCTGTCGCTGTTTTTACATGAACTGAGAAAACACGTTCATCTAAAACGTGTAGATGAGAATGGAGTTTTGCGTTAGCAAGTTCACTCAGCATTTCCAACTTCTCCCAAGCTCTGTACCAAAAACCACCGAGCAAGCCACCCCTGACCGGCCTGTGTGGCAGAAGCTTCACCTCCAGGCTGCCGGGGTTGAACCCAGCGCTCACTCCAGGCCCCCAGCTGGGGTCCCCACTCCCTGCTCAGTGGCAGCTCGAGGCCACGCTGGCCAGAGCGGGGCCAGCCCAGGGGGACAGGGAGGACCTCAGGCTGCCCCGTGACTCAGTTTAGGGAAGGGTGAGGGGCTGTTGCTTATAATGCTCAGGTCTACAGATGCTCGCAGGAGGGGCCACCTCCACCCCGGGGGAGCAGAGACCCCCGTGCAATGAGCACCCAAACCGGCTCTCCAGGCCGGGCTGCTGGTTCGCAGGAAGACGGCACCCCTGGGGGCTTCCCTGCTGTGCCTTGTGCGGGGTGACCCCGAGTTGCTGAGGCAGGGCCATCAGGAAGGAGAACAAAGGCCAGGACGCCACGCTGGCCCCAGAGGCTGCCCCCTCGGAGCCCGGCTCTCCCTGCAGCATCTCGAGGGGCCGGGAACGGGCGCCATGGGGGAGGCCCAGGGTTGCGCTGTCCTCACCCCGGGAAAACCCGGGCGTCCTGGCAAAGCCCCTTTTCCAGAATTGTCCCCCCAAAGCAGAGTCCATACCGGCCTCCCTCATGTGAGATGGGTCTCCAGGCCTCACCCCACCCTGCCCCCTGCGGGGCCACTCCAGACCCACCACCAGGCCAAAGCCCAGAGGGCAGTGCCGCGTGAGGAGTGGCCCCTCTCACTGCCCCCACGAAGGTCCGGCAATGTCTCCAGGGTCCCCGCTCCCGGCACACACCAGCCTGAAGCCCCCTGCCTCGCTTCTTCAGGGTTGGAGGAGGGGGCGCCCGGGCTCCACGTCCAGCCGGCCAAAGTCCCTCTGAAACTGGCCTCCAGGCCGAGGCGCTGTCTTGTCCCTGCCAACTCATGGGGGAGTGGGGGGAAATAAGGCAGTGACCCAAAGGAAGGACCTGTGCAGGGGTGGGCGTGCCCAGGGAAAACCGAGATGTGGGCCCCGCGCTGAAAACTCGCCCGAGCCTCGGGCATGGCCAGCGCTGTGAAGGTGGAAGGGGCGGCAGGGGCACCCCCCACCTCGGGGCATCCCGCCCGCCGTGCTGGCCTAGGCAAGGCCAGGGGGACGTGGACACCAGTGGTCACAGCCCAGAGGGTCCGGGAAACACACGGGAGGGGTCTGCAGGACGCAGAGGGGTCATAAATCTTGGTGGATAGCAACCCACGTCTATAAGACGGGCTGGCAGGTGGGATGGCGCAGGGGCCGTAGCTGCAGGGGTGACCCTGGCTTCTTCCTTCCATGCGCTCACTCGAGGCCCGTGTCAGCTGCCTGGATGGCCTGGCTATGAGAGGCTCAGTGGAGTCCTGGGCACTTGGACAGATGTCCCCGACACCTGCTCTCGGGGTTTCAGTGATGATCAGGCACCGCCTCCACCCCCAGAGGCAAGCGGCCATCTATGGAGGCAGGGCCAGGAGGCGGCCACGCCGGGAGCAGGGCAGTGTCCCAGGGCGCCCCAGGGTGGCTGTGCCATCTCTCCTGCCAGGACCACTTGCTCTCTGAGCCCCACGGTCTCCAGCCTGGGAGCCCAGCTCTGCGGAGCCTCCGGCTCTCAGCTCCCCTTTTACCTACAGTGGCAGCCAAAGACCTGTCACCCACGGACAGCTTGTGGTCAGTATTTTGCTCCTAGAATAAAGCGTAGTCAAAGTCCTGGCTTCACATGATGGAGGAACAGAGACACAGACTGGTTTGGGAGAAGGTGCCGGGTGCCCATGTCCAGCCAGGGGCAGGGCTCGCCAGGCGCAGGACTGGCTTGACTTATTTAATGCACCTGCTTAACCACGGAAGATAAGAATCAGCACCAGCCACAGAGGGCGGCGCCCTGGGGACTCTGGGCATGTGTGTGCCAGCGGGATTCGAGGGGCTTCTCGGGCTAATGAGCAATCGCAGCCCGATCAGCTTATTTCTGCAGTTTGAAATAACTGGATGTGGAATTTCATCTTCCACTTAGTCCAGCTCCAAATGCCATTAACTGCCATTTTAAAAGCTACTGAGGCTTTGTGATATTGCCTTAAAGAACCAAAGGACAATTATAGGGGGAAAAAAAAAATAAGAACTCAGAAGTCATTTTATGCACAATGGTCCCTTGCCATTAAGTCTCTTTATAGGGGAGGGACGAGGGGCCGTCGTGGGACTTGATTTCCTTTGTCTCACTCCCGAGTTTCCTGGCACACTTGGCTGCCCTCCGCCTGCGCCACCAGCATGGCTCTGGGCAGCTAACCAGGCAGCCTGCTTTGAGAGGTGCCCTTTGAGTTGAGCGTCATATTTAAACTCCAAACAAGTGCTGCAGAAAACACGTCATTTATGCACAGGGGCAAAACAGTGGAACAAGGAACTAGACCGGCCCGGCCAATTGTCCAGAAAAGTTCACCTAACAAAGCACGCACGCAGAGGAGCCTTCTCTTTCGCCAGCCACTGCTCTACATCCTAGAAGCAAGCGTGAGGGCACGGCCCTTCCCTCCCCAGGTCCGGCCTTCTGGCAACGGGCAGCCCCGGGGGCGAGGACCACGCCTGCCCACCTGTGCCGTGTGGACGGCTCGGCCATGGCACCCCCTGCTCTCCCCGGCCTTGAGACCCAGCTGGCTGCGCTTACCACGTCGCATGTGGCGGCAGCGATGCCTCCACTTCCAGGCCTCGGCCCAGGCTCCCGGGAGACCCTCCACTCTCGTGTCTCCACCCCTGGGTGAACTGTGCCAGGCGACTCTGAAGCCCCCTGCTGCTTATGGCAGATGGAGGGGCCTGGGTCCCTGGATGGCTCCATGGAGCCTGCCCCCCTCCCCCACGGCACAAGGAGCCCTGACGTGAGTGAGAAATGCGCTTTTCACGGGCGAGGCTCTGAGACCTTGTGGCTCGTCTGCTGGCTCAGCTGGACATCACCGTGTGCCCCTGCCCATTGCCCCAGGTTCCTACACAGCCTCAACAAGCAAATGTCCATAAGGTGGACGGGCCGGTGCCGAGCCCACAGTGAGGGCTCAGGAAATGCCGTGGAATGTGTGAACAGCCCACCATCATCTCTAAAGAAGGTTCTGGAACAGGCCCAGGATGAGTCCAGTGGGCTCGTGGGTTGACACCCGGGCCAGCAGCCAGGCAGCTGAGAATGCAGCCTCTGTCCGGCTTTGTCTATCCTATGACAACAGGCAAGCCAAGGTCCAGACCACCTCAGAGCCAGGCGAGGCAGAACCTAGAATGGGCACGGAAAGGCTCAGCACAGTGGGGTAAGGTTTGGCAGAGTCGTTGATGAAAACAGGGAGCCAGTTTTCCAAGATCCCTCCCCCTCTGGAGTCACTTAAATTTGCTACACTGACTACTAGGCCTGAGAGAGTCCGAATCTTCAAAAGTGAGCAAGGAGGGGAAACAGATTTGGTATGAGGAGTTGAGCTCCTGCTTCCCACATGGGAGGTTCTAGGTTCTGTTCCTGGAAACAAACAAACAATGAGCAGAAAACAAGCAGACATCAAACAAAAACAATGAGCACCAATGAGCAAAAACAACAAGCAGACAAGGAAAAAAACAACTAGCAGGCAATGAGCAGACATTGAGCAAAAACAACAAGCAAGATAATGAGCAAACAATGAGTAGGCAATGAGTAAAAACAAATGAGCATGGAGTGGATGTGGCTCAAGCAATTGAGCAATCACCGGCCACAAAGGAGATCCTGGGTTCGATTCCCAGTGCCTCCTAAAGTAAAAACAAACAGGCAAGAGCAAACAACGAGCAGACCACAAGCTCAAACAACAAGCAAAAACAATGAGTGTAAACAGAGAGCAAAACGAAGACCAGACAACAAGCAACCAACACTGAGTAAAAACAACAAGCAAAAACAAGGAGCCAAAACAAGATGAGGGAGCCATCTCAGGGGAGGTGGGAGTAGACTGGGACCCCAGAGCTGGGCATCAGCTCCCTCCCTTCTCCCAGCCCTCCAAGTACAGCTGAAGGATAAGCCGTTGATGGGTGCTACCATGGGGCTCCCACCAGCAGGGGGCTGAGAAGGTGCCACCCGCACCCCAGAAACCAGCTGCAAATCCTGTTTGTGGCCTCTGGACACCAATGCACATATCCCTCTCCGTGCTCCCTCCACCCCACTCCGTGCTCCGTCCACTGCATGCGCAGACTCCTCCCCTCCGTGCTCCCTCCACTCATACACACAGACTCCTCTCCGTGCTCACCTGGGCATCAGTGTACAGACTTGGGCCAGTGAGTGGTCAGAAGTGAGCCTGGAGGGAGCCGACTCCATAGTCCTTCCCTGGCACCAGTGGCCCTTGGCAGGGTGCGCAGCCCCGGGCACTGCCCTTCCCACGGCCTTCCCCTCTGGACTTGCTGCAGAGCTCACGTTGGACAGCAACCTTGAGTCCCGCTCTGTGATCCCACAGGAGGGCCATTCCCAGGTCTTCTGGGGTTGCAGCTGCAGTTGAGCTGGCAGCAGCTGAGCTGGCAGCAGCGGGGCATTCAGGAGAGAGAAGCGGCGCCGTAGCAGCTACACCCCGGACGCTGTCACCGCAGCCTCAATTAGCCGGGAGGCAGTTCACAGGGCAGGACCGGCTTCGTGCAATCCAATCTGCCTGGTCCCTAATCTTCCAAACAGCTCCTGCTCTAAGCTGGGCAGAGAGGACCCTAACCATCTGATAAGGGGAGCACAATTACCAGAGAAAGAACCTTCAGGGTGCTCACAGGTCAACCCCCGTCCACCCCAGCCGACCTGCTCCCCTTCCCACTGGAAAGAGCCCCAACCCTGAGAAGACACTGTGACGAAGCGAGAAATAGGGGATGAGGCATCACCCCGCTCTCCCAGCCCTCGCAGCACCCCGCTGCTCCAGGCCTCCATGCCGCTCAGTCTGCTCCCAAGGACTCTGACCAGGTGCCCCCACCTGCTCCCCACACCTGGAGGGGCAGCGTCTCCGGCCCCAGCCCCCACCGCGGCCCCCGCACCCCACCTCTCCCATCGCCAGCCGTGTGGCCCGGAGCACATGACTCAGCCAGTCCAAGGCCCGGGTCTCTACGTCCACAAGTGGAGACCATGCGTGGTGCCTGCACCAGGGGGTGCCAGAGAGCAAGCAGTGGGCCTTGGAAAGACCCCGGAGGGCGCTGGTGCTGAGGGCGGGCGCTGGCGGGAACCGGAGCCCCCAGGGCTGCCCCGCCCCTCACACTCCCCGCCAGCCCCCAGGGCCGCCCCCCCTCCGGCTTCTGCGGGCGGCCTCCTCCCTCTCCTGCTCATGGCCCTCGGCTCCTCGGGGCAATGGAAGGTTGGGAGCTTCCAGCACTGCTGGTGAGGCTTGTCCTTCACCCGCAGGCCTTCTAGTGGCACGTCATGCAAGCCCTTCCCACCAGAACCTTCCAGAGCCACCCAATCGAGGCATGCGACCGTCACCCACAATCAGAACTTCTCTGAAATCGCAAACCCAACCTTCTGCTCTCGTGTCACAGCCCCATCCCTCCCAGTCAGGGTTTCGTGCCCGGCCCTCTGTGCCGCTGAACTCCCCTCCATTTCCAGTCTGGTTCCCTCATGGTTCACCCCTCGAATATGTTTGGGATGGACCCCACCGGGGGGGGGGGGGGGCAGGAGCTGCGGGGACATCACGAGCTGCAGGGTCATCACTGGCCACAAGAGAGAGAGGTTGAGGCATGTTTGAGGCACAGTGGCTGTTTCTATTTTGTTTAATTTGAAGAAAGAAATAGCAGGTTCCCAAAGGTCATTTTTAAACCTGGCTTCAGAGAGATAAATTTTTAGGGTCTCCTCCAAGACACAGAAATGCTTTATTGCTCCCGCTTTAATGCGTTAACAAACCCTGGGTCCCTCAGCTTCTTAAGTGGAGCTGAGCATGTTTCCAGCCTGGAGCTCGGGTACATGGCACATGGCACCCTCCCCCTGTGGAGCTCGGGCACGTGGCACGTGGCACCCTCCCCCTGTGGAGCTCGGGCACGTGGCACGTGGCACCCTCCCCCTGTGGAGCTCGGGCACGTGGCACGTGGCACCCTCCCCCTGTGGAGCTCGGGTACGTGGCACGTGGCACCCTCCCCCTGTGGAGCTCGGGCACGTGGCACGTGGCACCCTCCCCCTGTGGAGCTCGGGCACGTGGCACGTGGCACCCTCTCCCTGTGGAGCTCGGGCACGTGGCACATGGCACCCTCCCCCTGTGGAGCTCGGGTACGTGGAACATGGTGCACTTCCCAACCTGGAGCTCGGGTACGTGGCACATGGCGCCCTTCCCCTCTGGAAGTCAGGTACATGGCACGTGGCATCCTTCCCCGGCCTGGAGCTCGGGTACGTGGCACGTGGCACCCTTCCTCTCTGGAGCTCGGCTGTGTGGCACGTGGGCCCTTCACTCGTCCACCTGTGAAAGAGCCCTGCCGGGGCCCAGCCTCTCAGATGGCAGTACAGACCAAGTCGCTTGGGCTGCGTCTCTGCCATCAAGTCGCCCTCTCTGCCCCCTCCCCTGCACAGTGCAGACCCCCCCCCCATTTCCCCTCAAGGGCAGGAGAACTGGTCCATCAGGCTGGGATGGAGTCACAGCCTGCACAACCCCAGGGGGCACAGTTCACAGGGGGAGGCATGGCGACTCCTGGAGGGGCCCCCTGGAGGCCAGATGGGGGGCATGCACGCAGAAAAGCCAAGAACGTTAGACGACAACCTGCCGCAGGGGATGCCCGTCCTCCCGGAAGTGGAACGCCGCGAGCCTGGACCGTGAAGCCAGTCAGGTGTTATTTTCCTGCAAATACGATCTACAGAGGAAGTAGGGAAGCGGCACTTCCCAAGCGCCTGTTCGGAGTCGCCGCAGCTGCTGCCCCCCCGGCCTCCTCAGCCTGGACGAAAAATCCCGCTCCAGAGACGCTCTCCTCCCCTTCAGAGCCGTGTGGGGCTGCGAGCTGGCAGCCAGCAAGGGCCACCAGACAAAGGCAAGGGCAAGGGCCAGCGGCAGAGCAGCTTTAGCCCTTGCGGGTGGCGCAGGCCAGCCTGGCTCGGTCAGCAGGCGCCAAGCCAAGCCCGGGCCCAGAGCCATGTGTCTGCTACACGCGCGTGTGCACATTTACTCCTGCATGGGCCTCTCACAGCTGCCTTTACTCGCACTCCATCTCGTGGGCTCCGTCGTTTGCAGCCATTTTACCAGTGGGAAAGGGAAAGCTCCTCTCCTGATATGGCCATGAACACCTGCACCAGGTGAGCCATACACACCTGTGCCAGGTGAGCCAGCGAGCAGAACGAGACGCAGGACTTCATTTTCATGGGAGCCATTAAAGGGACCATTCGGTTGGGCATGTGGCAAGGGGCCCTGGGCTCCCTTGGTGAGGGAAGGAGGAGGAGAGGTTTAGGGTGCTCTGTGGGAAACGCCGGCAGGACTCGATGGGACAGATGCCAGGGAACCTGCGGAGATGAGGGGCAAAACCAAGAAGAAACCTCGCCGAGAATGGAGCGGCCACCTCCCCTCCTGAGCCGCTCCTTCCTCGCTGGCTCATGATCCCTTCAATTCTCATTGCCACATCTGTCACGGAGCAAAATTTTATATTCATAATATTAATCACCTGGTAACTCAGTGCAGCGGCAATTAAGATGAAGTTGATTATCACTGTCTAACACATATTCCAAATATTGGGCCAACACCAAAATAGACTGGGTAATTTCTCTCCATCTAATTACCTCCGAATGCAGCCTGGGACTCCGTTCCCATTAACACCGAAGCTTTAAAGTCCACCAAGTAGAGCCGAATCATAATTTAAGCACTTTGTGGAAATAGTGCATGAAACCAGAATTGGTTCGCTTAGCCAAGTGAGCTCAGAATTGATTCGCTTTGATTCTCGTTTTCTGAAAAGTTGTCAAGTGCCTGTAATTAAAACATATCCTTTGAAGTTGTTTTAAAGGAAATATTTAAAAACAAGCAAAAACACCTCGAGCCAGAATCTAATCTGAGCTCTCAGAAGGAATGGAAAACCTGGACCCCAAACCCTCTAGAGAAGGATGAAGGCTAGAGGAGGACTCGATACCCCCTCTCCTTGAGAACTAGCTAAGAGACCACTTCTTCCAGGAAGCCTTCCCGCTCCTCCCCAAGGACAATGATTCCACCTGTCTCCACCCCCCAGGACCTTTGGAGGAAGGACCCTCTGCCCCATGAGAGAATAATGCTTTGGAAAACAAGTGCGATGAGAACATTATTTCTGGCTGATACAGATGTGCCTGCCACCCCCACTTTGCCCTAAGCTCTGGGAGGGCAGGTGGGTGATGCAGCCTCTCGGTTTTTAGAACCTGCGCCAACTTGACCACAGGGTCAGTAATTGAGGCATCGGCCAAGGAAAAGGAGCCTTCCTGGGAACCACAGAGCCT
Source organism: Dasypus novemcinctus (assembly GCF_030445035.2). Taxonomy (NCBI): domain Eukaryota; kingdom Metazoa; phylum Chordata; class Mammalia; order Cingulata; family Dasypodidae; genus Dasypus; species Dasypus novemcinctus. The sequence continues at coordinate 6,831,077 of NC_080678.1, forward strand.
GGCAGGAAGAGGCGGGCCTGGGGGCCGGAGGCTGGGCTTGTCCTGTCCCCCCGCCCCAGCTCCCAGATTGGGGCGAGAGCGGCGGGCACCGAGGCGGCAGCTGGGAGCCCAGCCAGTGCACACGAGGAGCGGCCGGGCCCGTCTCCAGCGCCGCCGCCCCCTTAGGGGGTAAAGTCTACACTCCAAGGCCCTGAGAGCTGTCCTCCCACCTGCGTGGGTGAGTCCAACCCTCCTTGCGCCACCTCCTCTGGAGTGGGGACCCCACCTCTTGGCTTTTAAGATGGAGAAAGAGCTTCAGAGGTTCTGTTTTAATTAAAGGCGTGTGACGAATTTCAGAAAAGGGCAATTAAACCCTAAGTAAAGTCCATTTAGTACTTTATTTTTTCCGAAGTGTCATTGTATCATGGGGCTTAGACAGACAGAATTCAAGGATCCAAGGAGGACAGGAATTGCAATCGCGACGGGAGAATCTCCATGGGATTTTAAGATGAGAAAGCGCGGCCACTTTCAGACAAGCCCTGCAGGTCGTGGGCGCGGGAGTGACCCCGGGGACAGCCCCGTAGGGTCCTTCCAGCTCTGGACATCGGCGGGTCTGACCAGTGTCCACCAGAGGCACTAAGTACCATAACTCGCTCTAAGTTTATTTTTAAAAAATAAAGAATAGAGCCAAAACTAACAGCACTATACTCTAGGGATGGAAGTGACAGATGGTGGTGGGGCATTTATGAATATTTATTAACTTTTATGCTATTCTTAAAACTAAATTTTATGCTATTTTCCACAATAAGCATATATTACTTTTGTAATCATAGAGAATGTAATTTAAAAAATTCAAGCTCAAGGATAGTGATTTTTCAAATTTAATTTGTAACTATATTGACTACGATTTACCAGTAAAACTCCACGAGCATTTTGTACGGCATTACTAGGTGCACACAGCAGCCCACTGGAGCCCTCTCCATCGTCCCCCATTCCTTTTCAGGGCACACACGGCTGCCCATCTCTCCTGCCTCCGCCCAGGGCGCCCATCACCCCTGACCGCCGCCTGCACATGGCGCTAGCGCTGGGCAACGGAGCAGGCAGCGACAGACCAAAGTGGTGGCCCTGGCCAGTTGGCGTTCGTGGAAACCGAAAGCTTGAAAGCTTCTATTTCTGAATCGGCCTTGACCCGCCAGCATCCACACCTGCCCACGTCCACCCTGCTGCATGGCGCATCCTCCCGGACGCCGCTGCTGTGTGCAGGGCACATTCAGGAGTGCAGGCACAGAGTGAGAAAGGCATGAAGCGTCCCTGTGCCAGCGCCCCTGCCCTCACACCAGCCCAAGGCAGGGCCCCTTTGGGCACCTATGAGGCCATAGGAGTGTCTGCCAGCTCCTGGGAGCCTTAGGGTCTCCACCGACCCTCCAGCAGCCCAAGGCGAGTGCCATCATCGCCCCATTTCAGAGCCCAAACAACCACTGTGGACCCGTGGGCCTGCGGGCTAGGAGAAGGCACCCAGTCCTGCGAGCACGGCTGGGCACCTGCTGACCGGGCACCTGCGTGCAGCCTCCCTTGCCCTCGCCCACACAGGGAGGACTGGACGAACAAATGGCCCCATCTCAGCTCACTCCCTTTACAAAGTCCTTTCTGAGATGGGACGGAGGCCATCGCCAGCACTTCCTGGCGCTCGGACTACCCAGCAGCTGGTGTTTTGAATTGAAATGCCACCCCTGTTGGATGTGGATGGCACGAGCTGCCAGGCTCTGTCGTGCCACCCCACAGTTCTTGGAGGTGGACTCTCCCCAATTTTAAAGGTTACAGGAGGCATGCTTGCTCCTGGACATTTATTTCACACTACTGGTCAGATCTGTGGTTATTTCTTGTGGAGATTTTGGTCAGAAATGTGATTTTCTGCCAGAAAAAACACCACACTTTCTAGCCATCCATGTCACAACAGTTCTCCACGGCTTACTAAGGGGAAAAATACATGTCACTTAGCTGTCATTTTATCTAATGATGTTCTGTCTTTAAGTAAATTGTTGTTGCAAATATGATCCTGTAATGGAGCATCTGCCCTATTCATTATTTGGCAAACATGTTCTTTTAACACCAGTCCAAATGAAATTTGGGAAATTTGGCTAATGACAATTTAACAGATGTTTTGTCCAGTTCTACGCAATCTTAATTTTAACAGACAAAAATCCCTACACGTCCCCCCCCACCACCACTCACAGAAGCTCTCATTGGAGGCTCTCCACTCCTGTACAGAAATTTGAAGGTGAGAAAATAATAATTTCATCACATAGGGCCTTGATTCTGTGTTGCTTTAATTAACTTAGGTGAAAACCCATGTGACCTTGATAACAGCAATTATTTAAAGCAAGCCTGGACAAAACATCTCACATCATACATGTTTTCAGACAGTCTCTCTCATTAACCTCACAAAACAGACACCATAAATGGTCTACAGTAGAAATCCAACATTTTTTCACATGTTCCAATAGAAAAGGCCATACATACCCAAAAAGAAACTAGAGTTTGTTTCCACCTACAGAAGAAGCTAAAGGCAACCTCTTCAAATAAGAGCTCCTTCTCGTCCTAAACAAAGACAGCACGGGTGCTCGTCCAAGATGTAATAACTTTGGACTGCTGCTGTGAAGACTTTGAGGTAAAAACTTAACATTCCAATTATCCTTTCTTTGGGGAAATTGGCACTCTTTCTGCTTTGGAATATAATTACATAGGTGCTAGTGCTTGCGTCTCTCCCAAAGCTTGCTTTTGACCTTGGGTGATAGGCTGCTCAAAATAAAGTGCACGTTTCATTTTACTGTGAATAAAAGTAATACATTTTTTAAAGGACAGATATGAGAGAAATTAAAGTGGTAGAAATAACACTATTATAACAAGAAATGAATGGAAGAGACACCTTTTGCCTCCTGAGAAATTCGGTTCTCTTCGCTACAAGGCAGGCTCTTACCCCCTTGTCCGCTGATGTTATAAAATGGCGCCTCTTTCATGCCTAGGTGAGAAACGCCACATCGTTCTCCTGGAGGAACCGCATGCGCTCGCTTTGTTTCCCGGGCTGGCCACGGTGGAGCTGGCTGCTCACCCAGGCCTGGTTCCCTGGTCAGCGTTGCTGATACCAAGAGCTCCAGCTGTGGAGTTGAGGTGCCTCCATCTGTGGGTCAGCCCCAACACTGGCCAGCTGTGTGGCTCTGGGTGTTTGGGCTGAACTGTATCCCCCAAAAGGCACGTTCAAGTCCTGACCCACAGCACACGTCCAGGTGATCTCTGCTGATATAGGGTCTTTTAGATGTAATTAGCCGATATGATGTCCTACTGGAGTAGGGTGGGCCTTCAATCCAACAGGACCAGTGTCTTTATAAGAAGAGAATTGCAGGGCAGATGCTGGACATTACATACCCTGCCATAACCCACTGAATGGGCTGGGGGAGGGTGTAAGCTACAATGTAAACTATAATCCATGCAGTGCTGCAGTGCTCCAAAATGTAGTCACCAAATGCAATGAATGTGCCACGATGATGAAAGAGGCTGTGGATGTGGGAGGAGTGGGGTGGGGGGGGAGAAAGGGGTATATGGGAACTTCTTATATATTTTTAATGTAACTTTTAAAAAAATGAAGAACTATATTAATTTTGGGGTAAAAAAGAAGAGAAAACACACACACACCCAAGGGAAAGGCCATGCAATGACAGAGCAGAGGTTGAAGCGCTGTACCTGCAAGCCAAAGGAAGCCAAGGAGTGCTGGTAAACCACCCAACTGACAGCTTGATTTCAGACTTCTAGACTGTAGAACTACAAGAGATTTAAACCCTGCTGTTTCAAGCCACCCCACGTGGCTTATGTTATGGCATATATTATGTGTGGCATGTGTTATGACAGCTCGAGGAAGATAAGACCATTCCCAAGCATTTTTCAAAAAGAGAACATCAAACGGACACATTAAGAAATGACATTAGTGTCCATGCCACCTTCTGTGCAAATCATCAAAGAGCAAGAAGAGCTGCCATGTCTCCCCTGCAATGAGGCCCACTTACACGCAGGTAAGGAAAGTGTGCCCCCTCTGAGAAATGGGGCTCATAGGATTCCCACCTCAAGTGTGTCCCTCTGACCTCTTCTCTCCTCTAAGAACCAGTGTTTGCAGCTGAAGACAGCCTCCAGGAATCCTTGCAGGAAGATCAGAAGCAAGCCGCTTCCGGTCTGCACAGCTGCATTCTCCCAGAGCCATGGGCAATGAAACCTGGATGGGAGACGAAGAAGCAAACCTTCGCAGAAGCCCCTTTGCCTCTGCACTGTAGGTTTGCCATCGTGCCAGCAGTGTGAAAGGCAAAGCAATCTCCCTCCTGCCTAGGTCCAAGGCACCTCAGCGCATTGCCTGGGCAGTGGTTCTCACACATTTAACCCAAGATCCAAATAAAGCTCCCATGTTTCATGGACTGCTGTGGATAAGACAGGAATTGGGAAGAGAAAGACCAGTGCCCCTTAGAAGTCCCTCTAGGCACCCACAGATGCCTGGGAATGCCGCCTCATGTGAGAAAAGCCACCCCGTGCAGGAGTGCCAGCTGATGTGGAGAACTGGCACAGCAAGATGACACCACAAGAGACACAGAAGAGAGAAAATAAGAAGACATAGCAGAACAGGGATGCCGAGGTGGCACAAGACAGTGATAGCCTCTCTCCCACTCTGGAAGGTCCCAGGATCGGTTCCTGGAGCCATCTAACGAGAATACAAGCAGACACAGAAGAACACACAGCGAATGACACAGAGAGCAGACAATGGGGGGATCGAGGGGAGCAATAAATAAAATAAAAATCTTTAAAAAAAATATAGAGGTAAAAAAAAGAGCTAGCATCTGTGAAGCTCAAGGCCTGCAGTATCACTGCATAAATTGACTTTAAAAGAGCTAAATGCAGTCCATCCTCTTACTCATGGATTCCACATTTGCATATTTGCCTACTTGCTAAAATTTCATTGTAACCTCAAAAATCAGTACTCATGGTGCTTTTGTGGTCATTTCTGGACATAAATGAAGCAGCAAAAAACATTTGAATCACCTGATGTGCATGTTCCCAGATGAAGAAGGGCAAGGCGGTACTTTGCCTTCTTGTTTCAATTCTCAGACTATTAACAAGTATCCTTTTTGCAGTATAGTTAGTACTATATTTTTATCTCATTTTTGGTGCTTTTTTTTGGTGATTTTATTGTTTAAAATGGCCCCCAAGTATAGTGCCGAAGTGCTGGCTAGTGTTCCTAAGTGTGCCTTATGGAGGACATGCATGTGTTAGATAAGCTTCATTCAGGCATGAGTTACAGGACTGTTGGCCAGGAATTCAATGCTAATGAATCAATAATATATATTAAACAAGGTGTCTTTAATCAGAAACATACATAAAACGAGGTTATGTGTTGAAAACATGACCAGAGGCACACAGGAAACCATCACTGTATTTCCCTTGGGAACAATTGTTCAGGGTTTGCTAGTTCAATGTTTGCATGACTTAATAGAACATAATTACAACACATACAAATAAACTATACTAGCAACCTCTGGCCTTCATAGTTTCAATTCTGAGCCTCAATGAATCACTTTTTTTTCCCCAGAAGAGCAAACAAGCACAAAAAATAATTTAACTGTGGCTTGGAATGAAATTCTGCAGCCTGAAAAAATAATCAGCTCGGTATTTGGAAGAAAAGTCTTCTGAAATATGTTTACAAAATAAAAGGTAGAATATTTCATAAAACATCAGATTCAGATTTCCAATAAGATTCAAGAGGATATCACAATAGAGAGAAGAGAGTGAGTGTAAATAAGAAGATGCTGCAAGGAAAACAAAAAAACAGCAAATTAGAATCCACACTGGAGTTAGCTAAGAGCACATTCAACAGAGCAAAACAAAATCAACGGTAGAGAGTAAGCACTTCCCAAACTGGAATAAGAAAGAGAAAGAGAAGAAAAATGAATGTAACAAAGCATAAAAACTGATTACAGACTTCCAAACTGGCATAATTGATGTTTCCAAAGAGAAAAACAAACCAAGAGGAGTAAAACACAGTCAGGAGAGCCTCAGGTTTCTCCCACTGCACCCCAGAAGCCTCGAGTACTAGCCAGAGATGGAGGCTACACACGCCAGATCTGAAGTTACTCTGAGAATCATTCTGCTTTCACACATACTATCATACTATCACAAGAAAATGTGCCGCCTTTGGATTGTGACCAGAAATCTTATTCTGACATATAAGTTATCAAGAGATAAACCAAAAGTAAGGACAAAAAATAATGGAGAAATACTGGATTAAAGAACAAGTGGTTAAAGTAAAAATAATGTGGTTCAAAAGTGTTTGTAATAATTTCATGAAAGTGTTTGCAAAAAAGGCTTTGTTGAAATAAGAATATTATACTAAAAAGAATTATAACTCCATATTGAACTAATAAAAATTGGACAGGTATTTGTGTTCCTCTTGGACACAATCTCTAGCCTTTATGATACAGAATAAATACCAGGGGTCCATGGGGTTTGGCATAGAGAATTGCTTCATCTGCACCTTTGTGACTAGGATTTGGGAACTGAATCACAAGGGGTGACACTGTGCTGAACATGTTCAGACAAGAGCCGACAGAGGAGGTCCCAGGAGGCACAACTCTAACTAAGGAAAGCAAGACTTCAGACTACATGAATCTACTTAACAAAATTGCACCAATTGCAAGCTCAGAAGGAAAAGGTGAGTATACTGATTCAGGGTGAAGAATCTGAACACATCTGTAGACAAAATCTAGTGGATTTTTATAGCAAAATGCCAAAAAAATAGCAAGAATCACCATAGTTGGACACTGAGATGTTAGTCTCCCTCCCTTTCTACTACTTGACACTTAGCTGTTCCCCTTTTTATACATAAGGCATTTTTGTGTTATTACTGTTGAAAATATCTTCTCCCAACTCGTGGCTTGCTTTCTACCCTCTTAATAATCTTTTATGAACAGATGTCCTTCATTTTAATATAGTCTAATTTCTATATATTTTCTTTGATGGACAGAATTTTAAATCTATTTTGTGTTTCACATTTATATCAACAATTTGGCTGGCATCTGTTTTACGTGATTAGTGAAGTTTTGTTGTTTATTCCACATGGATATCCAGTTGACCTAGTACCATTTAGTGCAAAGACCCTCTCTTCCTATCTGCTTTCCAGTGCCTCCACTGAATGGAATGAAGTGTCCATGCATGTGTGGTTCTGCTTCTAGAGTCTATTTTGCTCCTTTAGTCTGGATAATACCATCATAAATGGAAAAGATTTTAAACTTTATTCGTTGTATATAGAAATGCCATTTACATCGACTTCAGTGTCCTTGCTAAATCAATATTAAGTGTAATAGATTCCCTATAGATCTTTGGGGATGTGTGTGTGTACACAAATATATCATCACCAAATAACCAAAGTTTTATATCTTCATCTTCATTTCTAATTATTATAAATTTAATTATTTTCCTTACCTTATTGTACTGGCTATGAATTCTACCACAGTGTTAAATAGAAGTGGTGACAAAGGGCATTCTCATTTTTTTCCAATTATGGGGGAAATTTTTTAATATTTTTCTATCCAATATATTTTGTGTATCTTTTTAATTTCTTTATCAAGTTAAGCTATGTCCCTTTATTTTCTTTTTTGCTGAGTTTTGATTACTTTTTTTTCTGTTAATTAAGATATCACGAGTTTTCTCCTTTAGTTTGAAAATAAGTTGAATTACATTGATTCATTTTCACATATTTAATCAACCTTACATCCCAAAATAAAGACAAACTGGGCATACCCTATTGCCTTTTTAAAATATTAGTGGACCCAGTTTGCTAATATTTTGCTTGAAATTTTAAAATCAATGTTTGTGGATGCTATTTTTCTCCTTTTATAATGTCCCTGTCAAATCTATGTTTTCCACATTCTTTGTCTCCTATGAAACAAACTGTGAACTGTTTCTGCTTTTTCTATTCTCTGGAGCATTTCTTAGAGCATTGGTGCTTTCTCTTCAATAAGAGTTTGATAGAATCTGCTGGTGAAACCAAGGGAGCATGGAGTGGGGGTGTGTGTAAAAATATAGTTATAAGTTTGGCATTCAAGTTTGATAAGTGTAGTGTGATATTCTACCTTTTCTTGGGTCAGTATTTTTTTATTCATTTTTTTAAAAATATTACATTCAAAAAATATGAGGTCCCATTCAACCCCACCACCTCCACCCCCCACTCCCCCCACAGCAACACTCTCTCCCATCATCATGACACATCCATTGCACCTGGTAAGTACATCTCTGGGCATCACTGCACCCCATAGTCAATGGTCCACATCATAGCCCACACTCTCCCACGTTCCACCCAGTGGGCCCTGGGGGGATCTACAATGTCCCATAGTTGTCTGTGAAGCACCACCCAGGACAAATCCCAGTCCCGAAAATGCCTCCCCATCTCATATGTTCCTCCCATTTCCCGTATCCAGCAGCCACAATGGCCACCCTTCCCAAACCAATGCCACATTTTCTCTGTGGACATTGGATTGGTTGTGTCCATTGCACATCTATGTCAAGTGGGGGCTTAGATTCCACATGGATACTGGATGCAATCCTCCTGCTTTCAGTTGTAGGCACTCTAGGCTCCAGGGTGTGGTGGTTGACCTTCTTCAACTCCATGTTAGCTGAGTGGGGTAAGTCCAATAAATCAGAGTGTAGGAGCTGAAGTCTGTTGAGGCTCAGGGCCTGGCTATCATATTGTCAGTCCAGAGATTCAAATCCCCTAAATATATCTTAAACCCCAACACCAACTACAATTCCCGTAAAGTAGCATGAAAGTCTTGTGAAAAGAGATTCCATCTGAGTCCAGTTCCATCACGCAGAAACACCAGCTCCAAAGAAGGGCCATCTGACATGGCAGTGAACCCCATCTGCCATGACCATAGAACCCGTGGGTCTCTTTATCCCTCAAAAGAACCAATACCTGGGGTTGTATCTACTTTATCTGTCTCTGAGACTCTGCTCAGGTGTGCATAAGGGCAATCCTTCTGACAACCTCCAGACTCTTTTTTAGAGACTCGTAGCCATATAAACTCATTTCTCCTTTCCATTTCCCCCTTACATTAGGTCAAACAGCATTTTAAAGTCATGTTATTATATGTAGACAGGGATATTCTGCTGATCTGCATTGAACCTTTAATTCAAGGTCATTTTCTAGTTGCATCTTCAGCTGGTATGTGGTAATGATCCCTCGTTGCCAGGGAGGCTCATCCCCAGGTGTCATGTCCCATGGTGGGGGGAGTGCACTGCATCTACATGCTGAGTTTGGCTTCGAGACTGGCCACATTTGAGTAACATGAAGGCTGTCAGGAGGAAACTCCCAGGCACAACGCTGCTCCAGGCCTTGTTCTTACTGCAGGTGTATAGGCTCACAAGCATAGTCATTAGTATCAGGAGCCCACTGTTGGACCCTCATTCCTTCCTGGTTCTTACCGTTGCACCTGGTAATCCTCTTTCATTCTTCTACATATGGCTATCCAGTTCTCCAGGCACCATTTGTTGAATAGGCCATTCTCTCCCAGTTGAGAGGGTTTGGTGGCTTTATTGAATATTGTATGGCTATATATATGAGGTTCTATATCAGAACTTTCAATTCCATTCCATTGGTCTATGTGTGTCTCCTTATGCCAATACCATGCTGTTTTCACTACTGTAGCTTTGTAGAATGTTTTGAAGTCAGGAAGTGTGATTCCTCCAATTTCGTTTTTCTTTTTCAATATGTCTTTGGCTATTCGGGGCCTCTTTCCTTTCCAGATAAGTTTCATAGTTAGTTTTCCTAGTTCCTTAAAGAAGGCTGTGTTGATTTTTACTGGGATTGCATTGAATGTGTAGATCAGTTTTGGTAGGATAGACATCTTAATAATATTCAGTCTTCCTATCCATGAACAAGGAATATTCTTCCATTTATTTAGGTCTTCTTTGATTTCCTTGAACAGTCTTGTATAGTTCTCAGTGTATAAGTTTTTTACCTCTTTAGTTAAATTTATTCCTAAGTATTTGGTTTTTTTATTTGCTGTTGTGAATGGTATTTGTTTCTTGATTTCCTCCTGATCTTGCTCATTATTGGTGTACAGAAATGCTACTGATTTTTGCGCATTGCTCTTATAACCTGTGACTTTACTAAACTCATTTATGAGTTCTAGAAGCTTTGTTGTAGATCTCTCAGGGTTTTCTATGTATAGGATCATGTCATCTGCAAATAATGAAATTTTGACTTCTTCCTTTCCAATTTGAATGCCTTTTATATCTGTTTCTTGCCTCAGTGCTCGAGCAAGTACTTCTAAGACAATGTTAAATAGGAATGGAGACAATGGGTATCCTTGTCTTGTTCCTGAGTTTAGAGGGAAGGATTTTAGGATTTCTCCATTGTAAACAATGTTGGCTGTAGGTTTTTCATATATACTCTTTATCATGTTCAAAAAATTTCCTTGTATTCCGATCTTTTGGAGTGTTTTTATCAAGAAAGTGTGCTGTATTTTGTCAAATGCTTTTTCTGCATCTATAGATATAATCATGTGATTTTTTTCCTTCAATCTGTTTATATGGTGTATTACATTGATTGATTTTCTTATGTTGAACCATCCTTGCATACCTGGAATAAATCCCACTTGTCGTGGTGTATAATTCGTTTAATGTGTTGTTGAATACGATTAGTAAGTATTTTGTTAAGTATTTTTGCATCTAGGTTCATTAGAGAAATTGGTCTGTAATTTTCCTTTCTTGTGGTGCCTTTGTTTGGCTTTGGTACTAGGGTAATGTTGGCATCATAGAAGGAGTTCGGCAATGTTCCTTCTGCTTCGATTTTTGAAATAGTTTCAGCAGGATTGGTGTTAGTTCTTTCCGGAATGTTTTGTAGAATTCACCTGTGAAGCCGTCGGCCCTGGGGTTTTCTTAGTTGGGAGATTTTTAATGACTGATTCTATCTGTTTGCTTGTGATTGGTTTGTTAACATCATCAATTTCTTCTTTCGTCAATATGGGCTGCTTATGTGTTTCTAGGAATTTGTGCATTTCCTCTAAATTGTCATTTTTCTTGGAATATAGTTTTTCAAAGTATCCTCTTATGATAGTCTTTATTTCTGTCAGGTCAGTGGTGATATCGCCTTTCTCATTTCTTATTTTGTGTATTTGCATCTTCTCTCTTTTTTTCTTTGTTAGTCTCGCTAAAGGTTTGTCAATTTTGTTAATCTTCTGGAAAAACCAGCTCTTTGTCTTGTTTATCTTTTCAAGTGCTTTCTTATTTTCTATTTCATTTAGTTCTGCTCTTATCTTTGTTATTTCCTTCCTTCTTCTTCCTGTTGGGTTACTTTGTTGTTTTTCTAATTCCTTCAAATGTGCAGTTAGTTCTTCAATTTTTGCTCTTTCTTCTTTTTTGATATATGAATTTATGGCTATAAATTTCCCTCTCAGTACTGCTTTTGCTGCATCCCATAAATTTTGGTATGTTGTGTTATCATTATAATTTGTTTCAAGGTAGTCATTGACTTCTTTTGAGATTTCCTTTTTGACCCACTGTTTTTCTAAGAGTGTGCTGTTTAATTTCCAAATTATGGTGTGAAATCTGGGCCTCTGTCCCTTGCAAATTTCCAGCTTCACTCCACTGTGGTCAGAGATATTGTTTTGTATGATTTCGATCTTTCTGAATTCATTAAGCCTTTCTTTGTGGCCTAGCATATGGTCTATCTTGGAGAATGATCCATGTGCGCTTGAGAAAAATGTATATCCTGCTGTGTTTGGGTGTAATGATCTATATATGTCTATTAGATCCAGCTCCTCTAATATACTGTTCAAATGCTTCGTTTCTTTAGTGATACTCTTTTGAGATGTTCTGTCCAGAGTTGATAGTGGTGTATTAAAATCCCCCACTATAATTGTAGATGCATCTATTGTTTCACTTAGTTTTTCCAGCGTTTGCCTCATGTATTTAGAGGCACCCTTGTTAGGAGCATAAATATTTATGATTTTTTGATCTTCTTGACAGATTGTCCCTTTCACTAAAATGTAGTATCCTTCTTTGTCTCTCACAATTGTTTCACATTTAAAGTCTATTTTGTCTGATATTAATATAGCTACTCCTGCCTTTTCTTGGTTATTGTTTGCTTATATGATTGTTTTCCAGCCATTCACTTTCAACCTCCATGAGTCTCTGGGTCTAAGATGTGTCTCTTGCAGACAGCATATAGATGGGTCATATTTCCTTATCCAATGTCCCAGTCTGAATCTTTTGATAGGTGAGTTTAATCCATTGACATTCAGTGTTATTACTTTCAAGGAATTATTTGTGTTAGCCATATTTTGATTGGATTTGTGTTTGTCATATTTTGTTTGCATTTTTTTCCTTCTATTTTTGTCTTTTTTGTTGCTCTTACACTCTCCTCCAACTCTGCCTGTGCTGTTTTTTCCTTTCTTCCTGCAGGACTCCCTTTAGAATTTCTTGAAGGGGAGGTTTCTTGTTGGTATACTCTTTCAGTTTCTGTTTATCTGCAAATATTTTGAACTCTCCATCATTTTTGAATGCTAGTTTAGCTGGATAGAGTATTCTTGGTTGGAAATTTGGAAATTTTTTTCCTTTAGTACCTTGACTATATCATACCACTGCCTTCTTGCCTCCATGGTTTCAGATGAGAAATCAGCACTTAATCTTATGGAGCTTCCCTTGTATGTGATGATTTTCTTTTCTCTTGCTGCTTTTAGAATTTTCTCTCTGTCTTGAGCATTGGATAATTTGACAAGTATATGTCTTGGGGTGGGCCTGTTGGGGTTTATGACCAGTGGAGTGCGCTGTGCTTCTTGGATATGTACATCTGTCTCTTTCAGTAGATTTGGGACTTTTTCAGCCATTATTTCCTGTAACACTTCTTCTGACCCCTTTCCCTTCTCTTCTCCTTCTGGAATGCCTATAATACATATGTTTGAGCATTTTGCATTATCATTCAGGTCCCTAAGTCCTAGCTGGATTTTTTCTATCTTTTTATCGACCACTTCTACTATCTGTTTGATTTCTGATGTACTGTCTTCCACATCACTAATTCTCTGCTCTGCCTCTTCTAGTCTGCTGATATTTGCTGCAAGTGTATTTTTTATTTCTTGAACTGTGGTGTTCATTTCCATCGTATCTGTTATCTTTTTCTGTATGTCTGCAATTTCCCCTCCAAGTGTTGTCTTCACGTTGTTAACCTCTTCCTTTACTTCATCAAATTTATTGGTGATAAATGTTCTGAGATCTTTCATTGCTTGTGCGAAGTTCTGCTCCCCTTCCTAATTTTTAGTTTGTTGATTGGATTCAGCCATGTTTTCCTGATTACTGGTTTGGTTTGTAGATTTTTGTTGCTGCCTGGTCATCATTTTATCTTGATGGGTTTAATCAGTTCCTTAGCTTCTTTGTCTAGTCTTGGAGATTAATTAGGAGTTGTTTTTGCATAAGTGTTATATCTTCTCTTTGTCACTTTGTTCTTCTTATTCTAATTTCTTATTGCTGGTTAAGTTCACTTTAAAGGAAAGTATTAGTGCCAGGGAAAGGCAATTGTGTAAGCAAGGAAAAAGTTTAAAGTCGTCTTGGTGATATATGTTAACAAAGCAACAATATGAGATCTGGGAGGATGGAGGTTAGATTCATGTAAATTGTGTAGAGTTATAACAGTAGGTAGAGTACCTATAATGAGGTAGATGACTGAATATGGGAGGAATATGGTATGAAATAAAAAGCTATTGTTTTCGTGACAGAAGGAAAGAGAAAAGAAAGGTAATAGTTTCAAGAATGGATAACAGACAGAAAACAAAACAAAGGTATTAGAAATTAAGAGTTAGACACTTTGTGGATCAAAGAAAGGGAGGTGGAATATAGGAGAGATAGTAGATGATGGAGGATATCAAGATGTAGGGGAAAGGGGATAGTGTAGATAGCCAAAATCTATTCACACAGAAATGAGGCAGTAGAGGATGAGGAAACCCAGCAAATATGAGGTGTTTCCTGCAGCACCTATTGTATAGTTAAGATAAAATAGAATAAGAAGACGATGGGGACAAGAGAGAGGGAGAAAAAAAAAAAGACTTTGGGGTATACGCTGGGAGAAAAGACTAGGGATAATGCAATGTTAGCAATCAGAACATTAAAAAAAATTAAAAAAATAATAAAAATAGAATAAAAATAAAAACAAAACAAAAAAGAAAAAACCCAAACGTTGAGGTCTAGGACATTCAAGGACCTCAGATGGACCTCAGGGCGTGATGGATTCAGGGATGGAAAGTCTGAGATATCGAGGACTCAAGAGGTGCGAGTCTCTGGGGTGTGGGCCACCAGGGTTTAGGGGACTCAGACTTGGCAACCTCAAGTCCGGTTAACAGGAAGCCTGGGAGCACCACAGTGCATCACAGCCTTCAGGGATCCCTGCAGCTGGGTGCCAGCCCTATGGGTGAGGTCACATCCACAAGCTCTATCCTATGTTCTGTACCCCACAATTCACTCACTGTCTGGGGTCTATTCTGTGGATATATCACCATTTGACTTCAGGACCCCTCCCACCCTGTGATCCCCCAGAATGGCCACCTGGGGGCGCCTCTAGGCTGCAGCCAATTTACTGACGCAGATCAATAGCCAGGTCCGGGGGAGGGGCTCCAGCCGGAAACGCTAATAACAGAGTCCAAACCCGAAATTCCCACGCTTCGCAAAATATTCCCCTAATCAGCTTCCAAACGTCTCCCACCCTGCCAGACCCTGATGGCGTCTCTTTATTGCTATCACTTTAAGTCCACTGTAGATCGGCAGCCGGGTTTGGGGGGGGCGTGGCTCTAGGCGGAAGCACTATTGTTTGTGTCCACAATCAAAAATTCCCCCCACTTTGCCATAAAACTCCCGTTTGTCTCCCCAAATCGGTCTGAAAGCGCCTCCTGTCCTATTAACCCCCCAATTGGTCGCTCAGGGCTTATGAATTCCCCAGTACTGCAGAGCCTCCAAAAAAAAAAAAAAAACCCGCCGTGGCAGTGCCCCATGCCGCGGCAGCGCCCGATGCCCCGTCTCCACCCACCCAAGGAGGGAACCTTCCATGCGCAGCCGGGACCTCCGTGTATATTTTATAGACGTATTTTCTCTGTTACCTTCCCACCAAATCGATGTCCAGATACCTCCTGACCTGCAAAAATCCTGAAACAGCCTGGTCCCGAAGAGCCTCCAGCACTACCCAACGGCTTCTTTGCAGGACAGAATTTCTTTATATATCTATATATACTAATTCAAGCCTCCTGCTGCCCTTTATTGCGCTGCACCCTGAGCTTCAGTCTTCTGTGATGTAGAAGAATGTTTGTCTCACAACAGGGGGGGCTGGCAGCTCTTCCGGGGAGGCATTCCCACTGCTGGCCAGGGGGATCCACGTGGCTGCCAGCCTCAGCCAGGTCTCGGGGGTGGGGAGACGCTCGGCCCAGGAGAACACAGGTCGGGTCAGTATTTTAGATGGCATTTGTAGGAATTCGATAATGTCATCTAAATGCTAAATTTATTTCCATAAAATTGTTCAAAATGATTATCCTCTCCTGATCTTTGTAATGGCTGAAATATATATGTGGCAAAGTCCCCTTTTGCAGTTCAGGATATTTTCTTCATCCTTATCACCAGGAGTTCTTCAAGTTTATTAATATTTTTTAAAAAACAGCTTTTGACTTTGCTAACCCTCTCTATCATATATGAATTTTCTATTTCATTAATTTCTAACCATATCAAATTATTTCCTTCCTTTAACTTTCTTTGGGTTTAATTTTCTTCCTGAGGTAAATGCTTTAACTATTAATTACTAGCTTTGTCCTCAGATATATATTTAAGGTTGTAAGTTTCCTTCTAATTACTGCTTTAGTTGCAGACACAAAAAAATTAGTACTGTATTCATTCAATTATAATTTTTTCTAATTTTCACTTGATCATTTATTCAACCATGCTTTATTTAAGAGGGTATTACTTAATTTCCAAACATATGAGCATCTCCAAATTTTCCTTTTGTTATTAATTTCTAGCTTAATTCCACTAAGATTTGTATGACCTAGTGCCGTTGAAATTTGATGAAACTTACCATATCAGGATAGATGGCCAGTTTTGGAAATTTTCTTTGT
Organism: Dasypus novemcinctus; assembly: GCF_030445035.2. Taxonomy (NCBI): domain Eukaryota; kingdom Metazoa; phylum Chordata; class Mammalia; order Cingulata; family Dasypodidae; genus Dasypus; species Dasypus novemcinctus. Next base: position 6,847,228 of record NC_080678.1, read on the forward strand.
TCACATGAAAAGAATGTGTATTCTGCAGTTGCTGGATACAACGTTTCACATGTATCTGGTAAATTTCATATTGCAATTTTCTAATCTTCAAGATTCTCATTGATTTTTTTTGTCCTCTTGTTCTATTAGTTCCTGAGAGTATTGTATTAAAAATCTCCCAATACATTTATGTATTTTCTACATCTTTTAGTTTTGCCAACTTTGTTTTGTATAAATATATTCTGAAACTGTTATTTAATACTTAGAAATTTAGAGTTATATTTCCTGATTATTTGAAATTTTATCGTAAATTTATTTTCATGGTACTTTATTTCTGAAACTACTTTATATCTTTATATTATGTCTGATATTAACAGAACTACACTACTTTATATCTGTATTTCATTGGGGTGTATTTCCCATCCCTTTTATTTCAAAATGTCCTTACATTAAGGACATTAACTATATGGGTAACATATAATTGCTTTCTCCTTATCCATCTGGACAATCTTTGAATGCAATTCAATCCTCAGAATCCAATTTATGTTGTTCATATATTTGAAATTAGTCTACAATCCCATCAAATTATTTCCTTTCCATTTGTCTCACTTCTTCTATGTTCCTTTTTTTGTCTTTATTTTTTTTAATGTCATATTCAAAAAATATGAGGTCCCCATATAGCCCCCACCTCCCTCACCAAACTCCTCCCCCCATAGCAACAACCTCCTCCATCATCATGAGACATTCATTGCATTTGGTGAATACGTCTCTGAGCACCGCTGCACCCCATGGTCAATCATCCACACCATTCTATGTTCCTTTATCTCTCTTTCTCTCCTTTGGATCCAATGAATATTTTGACTGTTCTATTTTTGTCTCAGTCAAGTTGTTGGTAGTTACTAGTTCTTTCTATTTATTTAGTGTTTGTCCTAGAGATTACAACATGCTTTCTGTACATACCACATTTTCAGGACTTGGAGTTGTCGTAAATGATATTGCAGGGGCAGTTGCTGGACATTATATATCCTGCCATAACCCATTGAATGGACTGGGGGGAAGTGTAAACTACAATGTAAACTATAATCCATGCAGTGCTGCAGTGCTCCAAAATGTGGTCACCAAATGCAATGAATGTGCCGCAATGATAAAAGAGGTTGTTGATGTGGGAGGAGTGGGTGGGGGAGAGGGGGTATATGGGAACCTCTTATATTTTTTAATGTAACATTTTGTGTGATCTATGTATCTTCAAAAAAACATAATTAAAAAAATGATGGGGGTAGGGGTGGGGATTGGTGTATATGGGAACCTCTTATGTTTTGTTTTGTTTTTTAAGGTTTATTTTGTATTTACTTCTCTCCCCTTCCCCCCATTGTTTGCTCTCTGTGCCCATTTGCTGTGAGCATTCTGCATCCACTTGGATTCTTGTCAGCGGCACTGGGAATCTGTCTCTCTTTTGTTGTGTCATCTTGCTGTGTCAGCTCTCCATGTGTGTGGCGTCACTCCTAGGCAGGCTGCACTTTTTTCATGTGGGGCAGCTCTCCTTACAGGGTGCACTCCTTGCACGTGGGGCTCCCCTACGCGGGGGACACTACTGCATGGCAGGGCACTCCTTGCATGCATCAGCACTGCCCATGAGCCAGCTCACCACACAGGTCAGGAGGCCCTGGGTTTGAACCCTCGACCTCCCACATGGTAGGCGGATGCTCTATCGGTTAAGCCAAATCCACTTCCCTCTTATGTTTTTTAATGTAACATTTTGTGTGATCTATTAACTTTTTTAAAAAGACAATTAAAAAATTAAATTAAATTAAAAAATAAAATAAAAATATGAAAAAAACTGATATAAATTAGTAAATTGGTAACTTTACCACCTTCTAGAAAATAGTCTTTCCTACTCTTCAGCTCCATTAATGCTCCAACTTATATATTATAGATTTAATGTATTTTTTATTAGAGAAGTTGTGAATTTACAGAAAAATCCTGCATAAAATACAGGGTTCCCATATAATATCCTATATTTAACTCCTTACATTGGTGTGGTACATTTGTTAAAATTGATGAAAGCGCCTTTTTATAATTGTACTATTAACTATAGTCCATGGTTTAACTAAGGGTTTACTGTGTTGTGCAGTTCCATGGATTTTTAAAAAATTTTTATTCTAGTAACATATATACAACCTTAAATTCCCCCCTTTCAACCACATTCATGTATATAATTCAATGCTATTAATTATGTTCACAATGTTGTTCTACCATCACCACCATTCTTCACCAAACCTATGCTTTTAAGTCTTTATATATGTTAAACCCCACAAAATGTTAGTATTTCCAATATTCTTTTTTTTGCCATTTTATTTCTCTTTTTTTTACATTTTTATTGCCTTTGTTTTTAAGATACATAGATTACAAAAAATGTTACAATAAAAAATATAAGGGTTCCCATATACCCCACACCCCACCCCACCCCACTCCTCCCACATCAACAACCTCTTTCATCATCGCGGCACATTCATTGCACTTGGTGACTACATTTTGGAGCACTGCTGCACTGCATGGATTATAGTTTCCATTGTAGTTTATAATCTCCCATTCTCAGTCCATTCAATAGGTTATGGCAGGATATATAATGTCCAGCATCTGCCCCTGCAATATCATTTAGGACAACTCCAAGTCCCAAAAATGCCCCTATATCACACCTCTTTCTCCCTCTCCCTGCCCTCAGCAACTCCCATGGCCACTGTCTCCACATCAGTGATATAATTTCTTCCATTGCTAGAGTCACAATAGTTCTAAAGTAGAATACCAGTAAGTCCACTCTAATCCATATTTTATTCCTCCATCCTGTGAACTCTGGGATGGTGATGTCCACTCCACCTCTAAATCAAGAGGGAAAAACTCTCCCAAATTCTTTTAAATGTATCTACACATTTGCCTCTTTCTTTGCTCTTGTTTCCTTTCTCTGTCCTGGGGTCATTTTTCTTCTGCCTGAGCAATACTCGTTTGTATTTCTTTTACTATTGTCTATGGTGATTTCCTGTTTGTCTCAAAATCTTTATTTGCCTTCAGTTTTTGAATGATATTATTGTACACAGAATTTTGGGTACTAGCAACCATAGATTCCCTTAATTCAATCGGAGATTGAGAAGATTTAAAGCTAGTGGGCTCCTCTATTTGGGGTTTATTCTCTTTCTAGAATGGTATACCTTTGAGGCCACAAACCAAAGCCTGGGGGTACTGATGTATTTGAAATCAGTGTACCATCTTATCTTTTGTTTTCTATCTGCCCCATCTCTTCTCTGCTCCTTTGTCTTTACTTGCCCTCTTTTGTATTCATTAAATATTTTTATTATTCCATTTTTATCTCTATTACTTTGAACATTACACATTCTTTCACAATTCTTTAAGTGCTGGCCCTAGAGATTACAGTTGGCTTATCAAAGTTTTCCTTCAACTGTTGGCTTCCCAGTCTAGGCACCTGCTGGAAATGGTCTTATCTTCTCCGTCTCTGAACCATTGTTTTCAGAATCTGCAGACACCCCAGGTCAAAGCAGCTCTGGAGATCAGAATCCTTTCTCTGCACGTCTCCTCGACCTCGTTAGCGCTCCAGTGCTTTCAGCAGGAGCTGGCGAATTCTGTGTCCAGTCTTCTCGCTGTGCTCAGTGGGGGAACCCCAATATACCGTCACCAGATGGGGAACCTTGGCAGCTCCCGTTTTGATTATCATTTGGTTCATCCCCAAGCCTGTCCGTTTTCGAATGCCAGCGAGGGACTTCAGACCTTCATAATAAGCCACGGTTTTCTAAAGTCTTGCTGTGTTCTAGACACTGGCCCAAGCACTTCCCTCCTGCTGAGTCCTGGAGTCTGGAGAATTGTCACAGCCTCGCTTGACAGGTGAGAAATAAGCAGAGAAGTAAAGCGACAGCCTTGCCCAGGCACGAGGCGTGGCCAGCAGGCATTGCTGCCCAGCGGCAACGGGCCTCAGGGTCTCGAAACCCCTGCACTCCATCATCACTTTGCTGGGAAATGGTTAAACATTGTTTTAAAACCACAGATTCTAGAGTAAGAAGGTGAGCGGTGGAGTGTGGCATGTGGTTAAGGGACTGGAGCATATGCCCGTGCCAGAGGGAAGATCCGGAACACGGGGAGGGAGGGGGTTTCTGAGCAGCCTCTAAGCTGAAGAGTGATGGTGCCCTGAAGCCCAGAAGAGGGGTCCTTCCCTAAGGGACCAAGACCCCAGTCTCAGAACTGCCACTCGAGGCGTCACTAGGCGTTTTGTTCAGGAGCGATGAAGCCGTATTTACCTGGGCTTAATTCCAACCCTGCTCCCCCAGGAGGACTATGCAAGCCCCCCCAGGTCAAAACCACAGGCCCTGGGGGTACGGCTGACAGGTGGTTGCTCTCACCCATGCTCCAAGGAGGAGGGAAAGCAGCTCAGAAAGAGGAGGGGGAGCAGCGAGGACTGAGCCCGTGGACGTCAGATGAGCTCGCCCCGCCTCGGCCAGCAGGAGCGTCCCCTCTGGCAGGTGACAGGGCTGGATGCCCCTTTCCCTAGGTAGCACGTTGGCAGCCGGCTATGGGTGGGAAGGTCTCAAGGCTAGATTTTTATTTCTTCCCCCACCTTGAATGCAAACCTAAACGCTCAGGAGGCGTTCCCTGGGTCACTAGACCCGATCTCAGACCTGAGACACAGACGTCGCGCCTTCCTCTAAGCCAGCCCGTGAAACCACTCAGGCCCCAACGGGAGGCGCCGGCCGGCGAGCGCGGCAAGTGGCCTCCGCGAGGAAACCTCACGGCCCTCCTGAAAGCCCAGGTCAGCTCTTCCTTGGAAGCATCACGGGTTGAGATGGTGGAGTCCAGCCTGTTGACCAAGAGGAGCAGGGGGTGAGTGAGTACTGGAGCCGGGACCCCCATCAGTCACCCGCCCTGGGAGAGAGGCGTGGCCATGCTCTGCTGCCTCCCGGGAGAGCCTGGGGGTTCTGGGGACCCCCAAGAGGAGCAGCCAGGTCCGAGCACCTCCTACCAGCAGAGTCAATTCTACACCCAAACAGTGTAGCCCAGCCTCAGACCACGAGGCCCTGGGACAGCCCCCCGTCCTGGGGAGCGAGGGGGGAGCAGGTTATTCCCAAGGGCCCGTCACTGCTGCAGCCACGCCGCCCGTCTCTATTAACTTCCCTCAGGAGGGCCAAGGACCCCCGTCTCTCAACTCCCCTTGTCCTTCTCCTGAACCATAGTATCTTGAGCGACTACTTTGGGGAGACTGCATCCTGTTCTCGTGTTCGTTTCAGTGCAAAGCGCCCACAGTTACGCCAGAGGCGCTGGTAAGGCTTAGGGACCGCGGGAGGTCTGCAGCTGGAGCTGCGGCCGGCGCTGGAGCTCTGTTTACCACGAGGGCCTGGTGCCCTCGGTGGGGCAGACGCAGGAGCTGCTGGTCACGTAAAAGACTCCACCCTGCACCCCAGGCAAGCCTGGAACAGCCAGGGAGGAGCCTTAAGCCGACGCTTGCCTGCGCTTCATCCCCACTGCCAGTAGGCAACAGGACCAACGCAGTTAAAGGACTGTTCAAGAGGAAACATCGAAGAGGGCATTCCTTCGGAACCAGAAAATGAAAGGGGCACTTCTCCACACTTCTTTCCCACCACCATCTTCGGAATCACGGCAGGCGCTTAGCAGGCTGTTAAAGCAAGGGTGCCCCGGCCATCTCTGCCCTTCCTAGGCCGAGAGGTGGGCTCTCTGGAAGAACGCTTGGGACAGCAGCAGGTGCCCGGGCCACGGGCACGAACCAGAGGCAGTGCCTCCCCTCTGAGTGCCGAGGCAAGGAGCTCACAGCCCTTCTCGAGGCCAGGCAAGGACGGGGTGCTCGCCGTCACAGCCGGGGGCAGGGGCTTCCCCTTCTGTCCTGTAAGTCAGTTTACCGTGGAGTAGAAGGCGCGGGCTGGCCCTGCCGGGAGGGTGGGCAGAGCTGAGCTGCCGGCTGCCCCAGGCCAGGAGGCAGCGAGGCCTGCAGAGCCCTTCCCCCTCCCTCAGCCCCTCCTTCCCTACCCCCCACCCCTTTTCTCCAACTTTGTCCTCTGGGACCCTTCTCTCCATCTTACCATGGAGGAGGGGAGGGTGGCAGACCAGGAAACCTGGTGGACCCATGGGGAGGGAGTGGGTGGGTGGGCTTGTGAGCTCACCCTCAGACCATACCATCCCAACTGGGACACCTGAGATCCCTGCTGACCTGTGGACCCAGAGCCATCCTGCAGGGACCTCAGTACCCACCCATTAGCACTGCCCACGGCTCCCAGAATGAGACAGGGTGGCCTAAAGCAGTCAGATGAAGGCGGCCTGGGGGCAGCCAGATCGGCAGGAGCTCCCGTGTCCGTGCGCAGGGGGCAGCCCACAGAGAGCCCACCAGCCTCCCCCTGCCTCCAGCCTCCCTGCAAAAGAGGCCTCCGGCCAAGCCTCCTCCCTCTCGGTGCTGCCTGCCTGTCCCTAGAGCGCGGGGAGTCAGGAGGAGAGCGGAGCACCAGGGTCCAGGCTTGGCTGGAGCACACAGCAGTGCTGCCTGGGCCAGCGACCCCGGGGAGCAGCCCGTGGCCCCCTCAGAACTGACCATCGACCCCGGGGGGCAGCCCCTGGCCTCCTCAGAACTGAAATAGCCTCAGTCCTTGCAGTTTCCCCAAGGGGGTGGTAGCCCGCTGCGGGGACAGCTAGCAGGCGAGGGGCTCAAGGCTCAAGGCCTCCTACCCCCCGAGACTTCTGGCTGCCCTAAAGCAAATGTGGAGCCTGTTTCTAGTGCGTCCCTACCTTGCGCTCAAGACAGTGCCTGGGGGGAGAGAGTCACTGTCAACCCTCTTTTCCTGCATTCTACAGGAGTTTGGGTACCTTCAGCCTCTTTAACATTCCCATAAAGTATTCCAGAAAAATCAAATCACCCTTGTCAAGTGAGTTTTGGCTCTTGAAAAAGAGCTATACAATAATTCAACCCTAAATAGCGGTTCAGAGCTAGAAAAATAAATCTAAAATAGGTATCGAATTTTTGTAAGGGCTGCTTACTCTTTACTAGCATTTTAAAATTATTTCTCCCTGAAGCATGAACAGAAATTTTACAAAATGCAAATACCAGGACACCTGAACTCAATAAATTCATTTCTATTATCCTAATGTTCTCCACTTCCTTTCCTAAGCCTCCCCAACGTTACAGGTCAAAAATTAAATAAAGTGAGAATTATCACACGCTTAATGGAAGCTCTCACCTTGGCGGGAAGCTTATGGTAAGTCTAATGTATTATACATTGAAAAAAAAAAGATGTCCTCCAAAAAGCAGCATGACCATCAAGCTACTGAGGCTTCCCCTGGAAAAAATGCATTTTAAAGTAAGTGGTGCATTTTCTTGTCTCTCCCTAACTTGAAATTTCCCTTGGTAAAAGCCAAGGGAACAGAGCTCCTGCCTGCGTATCAGTCAAGGATCAATCAATTTTCTGGAGGCATTTTTCTCCATGACAAAAGACCACCATTTGCTCTAATCATTTTGGATTTTTTGCCTGACATAACACTCATTTCCTAGGGACAAACTAAATAACCCAGTTCCACGAGTCAAATACATTTTGCAGCAGCAGCACCTTGTCAAACCGATGGAAAACAGTTTAGCATCAAAACACGGGCTTCATCTGTCAAGGAGTGACATTTTAAAAACAAAACAGGAGGAAAGGGTGAGAAAGGAAAACAGATTTTACTCATTCTTCTATTAAGTTAATGAAGGAAGCATTTTATGATGCAGAACTATTGTTAGTTTTAAGACTTTTTCCATAAAACCATACGTGCCTGTCAGGAGAGGCTGGGTTACAATTCCGAAACAAACAAGCTCAAAACCTGGGCAACCTACATCAGCAAAATATGTTTCCCTCAAGCCGCACATGCAGGGTGGTTCAGCGACAGGGAGAGACGCTCTCTCAGGTTCTCAACCCCAGCGTGGAAGTGCCATCCCTGTTCCAAGGGAGTGGGGAAGCAGGGTTCCCCAGCACCCTGAAGAACAGTGAGCGATGACAGGTGAACAGTTAAAATGCCAAGCATTACCAATTGCCTCCATCTTCTCCCAATGATTGGTCTCAAAATCCTGACGCTAAGATTGGAGGCTCAGCACTGGCCACCCACGAACATCAGAGGGGAAGCTTTGAGGAGCACCATGTGGCACTCACCACAGACCACAAACCCCCTCCTCTGGGAGAAGCCCAGGCATCGTGTCTTGTTCCTACACGGTGGGTTTGGGAACCCTCCTCTGAGAGTTGGGTGCCCTGGATCCATGGCAGTGCCCAGACCTGCCTGGACAGGACCATGCTCAGCCTCTAAGCTTCAGCCACCCACCGTCATCAAGAGAATGAGCTGGACCAGCTCACATTGCTCACACAGCAGGAGAATCTCAAACTCGAGGATCACCTGGGGAGCTGGGTCACTGGCACCCAGGTGGTGCCCAGGGATCTGCATTTGAACTGATGCCCCTATTTGCCTTACACTGTGAAGGAGTTCACCTCTGTGAGCTGGTTGGGGCAGAATATTTCCACTCAAAAGGGCGGGAAACTCCTGAGCATAGGAGCCAGTCTGCTAAGCTTGGGGGCTTCCTGTGCCCTTTTTCTTCCCCTCTCACTTGGTCATCCATTCATTCAGTCCAACCATCTACTGCCATTGGCATCTACCAAGCACGAATACCAGGTGCTTTGCATCCCTGCAGCAACCCGGCCACAGCTTCCCCTTGTTTCTCTCCGGAGGCCAGCTTGTCCATGCAAGAGTGTGCTGGTGCTTGGGTGATCAGAGCTGAACATGTGGCCCTCCCCACCTGCCGAGAACAGGGGCCACAGAGCCATGTGCCTTCAAGATCCCCAGGAGCTGGGTTCTTCTGGAGGAGCACCCGGTGGCATTCTGAGGCATGGAGACTGGTCTCTTCTAATGCACTGGACACCTATCTTTCCCTCCCAACCTCAGACCTTGGGCATCAGCAAGCAGGGAGGGTGGCAGAGGCCTCTGGAGCCAAAGTCTTTCTTTTGCATTATACATGGCACATGCTAGACATTTCTAAACATTAGCTATTACCATTAGCATCGTCATTATTATGATTATTATTTGTCTGAATGTGGATGCCTTGGGTTGAAAGTTGCTGGAGGTACTGAGAATACTCTGAGTCTCTGCTTGTTAATTACAACCCCACCTCATCCCAACGGGAGGACGAGCTTGCCATCCACAAATCAGCGTTTTGGACCTACATCATTGCTTCAGGTTTACCTTAGAAATTCTTCTTTTGTAAAGTAAGGTAGTAATAGTAAGTACTACCACCTAGGGATATTGTGAGAATTTAAAGAGAAAATCCACATAAAGCACTTAGCCCAGCAGCTCAGAGAGAACTTTAGTTTTGCTGTCATCATCCTGAGAACACTGCTGAAGGTTGGCGCACAGGTTTCTAGGGTTCTCAGTGGAACCAGGGACACTAGTTTGGCTTATAATGTAGGTGGTTTCCAAGCAATGCCACACCTGAGGGGTCCACGTACAAGCCTCTCTCCATCTGGCGAAGGCTAGGGGTTGAGCACCCACCTGAGAGAAGGAGAAGCCTTAGACCTCAACCTCTCATCCTTGTGTCCCTGTTTAGAGTTGCTTGGCCAATTCCATTCCCTCCTCTGTGCATTCACCGCCACTGCTCTGAGCACTGGTGGATTCCATCCCTGTGGTCAGTGAGCTGAATTCTAGGAGGCTGTGGCCAGGGGCTGGAGCAAAGTGGGCTCTTTGGATGAGTCAATCTGAGACTCGGCAGCAGAAGGCATGTGGGTCTGCTCAGTGTCTTTGGTGAGGGGACAGCACCCACCCACACCGCCCTAAGGAAAAGCCCATCAGCCAGTGCTTCTGGCCCCAGCGACAGCTTGCACTGAGCCTGCACCCATGCTCACCTGCCGGGGTCATCCGCAACCAGGGGTGGGCTTCAGTGAGCATGGCGTGGACTGTCCACTCCCACAGCCCGGCTGGGTCCAGACCTAAGCTCCCCAGCCTGGCAGCAACCTCTGAAAAATGGTGTCACATGATACTTTAGGGAACCACTGGTTTTGCCCTAACTCACCAGTGCCCATGTGAGAGCCAGACATCATGTGGGTAACTTTACACATGTTGTCTTCTTCAGTCCAGACAACATCTCTGCTGGCAAGTAGTGATTTTCCGGTTTCTGCAGATGAGGAAAGCCAAGACGCAGACAGGGGCACACGAAGGCTATGCAGCTAACACACCTGAGCTGAGATTCAAATGCTGGCCCTAAACCAGCTCTCTTTCCACAGCGCCACGTGGACCCCAAAACACGTGGATGATGAACTTTCCATTTCAAGCCCATATGTTCCTTCGTGTGTCAAAGGACGGTCACGCCTGCTCCTGAGAGGGTCTTGCTTGGGCTGCTGCTGGTGGAGGGGCCACATCCAGGGATGCACGAGCTGACCACCAAGGCTGTGGTCAGCTCATCGACAATGGGGCTGCTTTATTCATCCATTTCCCCCACCCCATCTTCCTCAAAATAATCAAATGATACACTGACAGCAATGCAGAAATAAAGAAGAGCTCATAACTCGAAGAGGAAAGGCAGCCAGCATTCTAAGCAGGGAGACCCGTGAAATTGCCGTGATTGTGAACACGATTCGACGCCAATGCCCAGGAAACCAAGCAGGAGGGAAACGAGATTTATAGCACAGGTCTCATCATCACAAAAGAGCCACAAGGAAAACACAGGTTTTTTTCTGGTGCCTCTAAGTGGTGAATTAATGTTGAAATTTTGCTTTTCTTCCTATTCTTTCAAAGATGTTTTATGTCCCCGAAGACTTGCAAGCATTTCCCATCAACATTTGGCCACAGTAAGTGAAGCAGATCCTTCGGATATGTAAGAAAAGAAAGGAGCCAAATACAAAAGCTCGGTCCTCACAGCCAAAGCAGCCCTTTGCAGATGAGAGAAGGAAATTAGAAGGACAGAAGAGGCGCAGGAAAGGCAGATCATGAAGAAATATGGCCTGGGGTCTGGAGTTCAATTAGGAATTCATTCATTCAATCCCTCAATAAATATTTTCGAGTGCTAAATAAGCACAACATTAGAAAATAAATAACTTTTATTCTGTTTGTTCTGTTCTCTTTCACTATGAGGGCAAGTTTCCAGAACATTAGGAAGGAGACTCAATTTTGAGTCCGAAGAAAATGGAGTAAATAGCTCCCTCTATTCTGACAAAAAAAAAAAAAATGTTGTTTTTGCCTCAGGGGCCAAGTACTTTTTCTACTACTTCATAGAGTCTGGGAGCCCTTCTCCTTAAGGACTTAGGAAATGATCCATTATTGTGGCACGTTACCCGGATCCTTGGTGGGAACGATTCCCCATCACCCGTTCACAGCCACGGCCAAATCCACAGAGGTCCACTTCCTGTTAAATGGGCTGTCATCCCTGGGCCACAGGGGTCCTGGCAGCTGCTGTGGTCATGGCCGGCTACTCAGCCCACAGATGGCCAGGCAGGGCCAGGCGTCCGCAGGGCCCCGATGGGCCAAGTGTACGCGGATAATCAAGAGCTAAATTAGTCGGAATCACAAAAGGGCATTTGGTCTAGGGAGGTGATGTATGCCTTGACAGGTGACCGATGTGCCTGTGTCTCCTTTATCTGGGCATCGGCATCCATCGGCATTCATCCTGCCCTCCTGCCACATCTGCGCAACGGGCACTTAGGAAACAGAAAGAGGCCCTGTGTCCATCACCAAGGAGGACACGGCAATGCGGCGGCCGCTGGAGGTCAGCCCTGGCCCCTGCGGGAAGAGCTGTCTGACCTGCTCAGGCTCTCTCCGTCCTCCCAGACCGCACCGCTGGGCAGTGCCTCGGACCCAACCGAACGGGCCACCCGCTGGCGAGGAAGCACTGGCACCAGACCCTGGTATTTGAGATGGGCAGCAGTCGGTTAGTCACAGGGACCCCGGCCTGGAGAGGAGGGCACGGTGTACCACGCAGGGCCACCCGGGGGCACACTCGGGAGCAGGGGCCCCACGGGCCTTGCAGCATCACAAGGGCTGGAAGGCAACTGAAGCTTTACCAGGGCTAAGCAGTAACGGGTGTGGTCCCCACCCTGAGGGGTGCTGGCTGGGGAGCTTGTCTGTGGGAGCAGAGGGGAAGGGGGCTGCCGCGAGGACCCTCGAAGCCCTCCTGGTTTTGCCCGACGTCCTGGCTGACCCTAATCCTGAAGGCACTGCAGGCCTTGCACCTCACAACACACTCCCGAGCCTCCGCCCATTCTCACCCTCACCTGGCCTCTGGTTGCCTAACTTCTTGCAAAGGGATAAGATTTGGGCATTTCCCCAGTTCCTGCCCAGATTACTTTTCCAGCCTCTGCATTTCTCCCACCCACACCTGCCAGGTGGTCCTAGCCAAAGAGCTCTCAGTGGAGGCCTCGGGGAGCTGGAACTCCCTCCCCTGCAGTGGCCGCTCAGGTGTCAGCGGAGGCAGGTGCGGGAAGCCGGAGGTCTACACCCACCTGGCAGTAAGGCAGCTGCACTCCTCTTCCCCTGCCAGAGCAGTGTTGCTGAATGCCGGCTAAAATGTCTGTTTAAAACAAGATGCAGGGTCTTACAATGTAACACCCACAAGGTTTAATCAGAAGGCACTCATTGTAACAAGAGCCAGGAAGTTCTCATAGAATGAAAAAAGAAAACCAACAGGTGCCAAAACAGAGACGATAGAAACGTAAGAATTTTCTGGCCAAGATTTCTAGCAGTTATGAGCTTTAATAGCAGTTATGAGCATGTTTCAATACCAACAAAGTAAAAGGAAGTCTCAAAAAACAAATATAAGATATTAGAAAAAGAAACAAATAGAGATTTTAGACCTGAAAATTACAATAGCCTGGATAAAACTAAGTGGGTGGACTTAACAGAAGGATGGAGAGACTAGAGGGAAAAAACAGTAAACTGGGTGACCGAACAATAGAAATTACCTGATCTGAACAACAGAGAGAAAATAGACTACACGGAAAATGTGCAGAGCCCCGGGGACCTGTGAGTCTGTAATAAAAGAGCTGAAATCAGTGTCGCTGAGGTGGAGCTAAAAAAGAACATGAAGAAATGATGGCTGAACACGTTCCAAATTTGACAAAAGACATAAACCTGCAGATACCAGAAGCTGAGTGAACCCAAATAGGATAAACCAAAAATATCCACAGGAAGGCACATCACAGTCAAACTTCTAAATAGTAAAGACAAAGAAAAACCTTGAAAGCAGAGAGAAAGAAAGGACATCTCACCTATAGGAGAAAAACACTTGAATGTTATTGGATTTCACGAGGCAAGAAGTGTCACAGCATCTTTCAAGTACTGACAGGAAAGAATTGTTAACCTGGACTTCTATATCCAGCTAAATTATACTTTGGGAATGAAAGGGAAATCAAGATATTCTCAGATGAAGAAAAAAATGAAAGGATTTGTCTCCAGAAGACTAGCCCTAAAAGAGTGGCTAAAGGAAGTTTGCTAAAGAGAAAGAAAGTAATAAAAGAATCTAGAAAATCAGGATGGAAGAAAAAAGACGGTAAGCAAAACATGGGTAAATATTAGAAAATGCTTTTCCTCTTAAGATGTCAATATTTTTTGATAGTTAAAGCAAATATAACTCTGAGGTAGTTATATGGGCATGAAGAGAAAAATTTAAGAAAATTGTAACTGTGGAGGGTTAAATGGATATAAAGGTAGGTACGTTTTTTACATTTGATTCAAATTGGAGAAAGGATGACCCCAGTTGACTGTGATAAAATATGTATAAATAGTAAATTCCTAAAGCAGCCATAGAAAGGCTATACAATAAGAGACACTCAAAAATCATGATAGATAAATCAAAATGGAATTCTAAAAAATGTTTGAGTAACCCATAGGAAAGCAGGAAAATGAAAACAGAAAAGTAAGAACCAGAACAAACAGAAAACAAAAGATAGACTGGCAGGCTTAAGCCTTAACATTTCATTAATTATATTAGATGTAAATGGCCTAATTACCATTAAAAGACAAAACAACAACAGGGTAGCCTCCCCCCAAATTACTGAGTCCACCTGTTTCCACCGGGACCCAGGTTGGTCCAGTTTGTTCTTCAGGACATACAGCAGGAGTCCACCACCCCTCCACCTTCTTTTTTTTTTTTTAAGATTTATTTTTATTATTTATTTCTCTCCCCATCCCCCCCCCCCCGCCCCAGTTGTCTGTTCTCTGTGTTCATTCATTGCGTGTTCTTTTGTCCGCTTTCTGTTGTCAGTGGCATGGGAATCTGTGTCTCTTTTTGTTACATCATCTTGTTGTGTCAGCTCTCCGTGTGTGCAGCACCATTCCCCGGCAGGCTGCACTTTGTTTCATACTGGGCGGCTCTCCTTCCGGGGAGCACTCCTTGTGCGTGGGGCTCCCCTACGCGGCGGACACCCCTGCATGGCACGGCACTCCTTGCGCGCATCAGCACTGCGCATGGGCCAGCTCCACACGGGTCAAGGAGGCCCGGGGTTTGAACCGTGGACCTCCCATGTGGTAGACGGACGTCCTATCCACTGGGCCAAGTCGGCTTCCCCCCTCCACCTTCTGAACCAAGTAGGTCTAAGGCAGTGACATTCCACAAGTGGGTGCCAAGGTTTAACATACCCCAGAAAGGGCTTTTTGATGAGAAGAGACCAAGGGCAAGGCCTTGAACTAGAGGTTCCAGGTCAGAGCTCATGGGTGATGGGTGGCCCAGGGTGCAGTGGACCCTAGGGTTGGACCCTGGGCAAGGAAGTACTCAGCTGGGCTGGCGTGGGACTCCCTGGAGGCCTCCACACCTCAAGTCATCTTAACCCCAAAGAGCAGGGTGTAGCAGTCAGCGTGGGCTTGCTCATCACCCCCCAGCATGTCCTCAGCATGGCCAAGCTTGCACCACCAGCCCAAACCCCAACCAGCCAAAATGTTTGGGTGCTGGCAAAGTTAAGGGCTGAGATTGAATCGCAGGGCTGGACTCATAGTTAAACTAGAAGGCAGGGGAGCTGGAAGCTTCGGGGCTCAGGCAAGAGGAGAGGAGATCGGCGGCAGGAGCGTCCTCGCTCAGGAGGCATAGGCTTTGCCCCCGTTGCCCTGTGCAGGTGGCCGGTTTAAAATGTGAACGTGATGGCGGCATCCTGCCGCAGAGTCGTGGTTGTCTAGGGCAGGGAACTGCAATAGAGGATTCTATGCTTTGTCATCTGTTTTGACCAGGTCATTGATCTTCCATGCATGCACAATTGCTCACCCGTGCCCTTGACCAGGCGCTCCTTTGGAGGGAATTGAAGCCAAGTCAAAGTCCAGAGCCGGCCTCGCTGGGGTGTCCACTTGGCGCCAGAGAACAGGATTCTTTCACGAAATTGACATGTCAGGATTCCCATTAGAAAAGCTGGCCTGGGAGAACGGTAAGACCTCAGATCAAAATTACTTTCTGCCTCAGAGTCAGCAGCACATTTCTTGGTTCTCAAGTCACAGTTTCATTACCAAAGGTCAGGGGGCATGTTCGATTTGATGGGAGGAGAGTTTCTGACAGCCTTGACTTCATTTTGTGAAAGAAAAAGCTTCCCAGGAAGAAGTGAGGAATCATATCTGTTTTTATTTCTTTTCTGAGTAAATAGACATGCTGCATCCCTTGGGCAACTCACGTAATTGAACCCGCTCGAAGCTTGCACTTGGACGTTGCTGGGTGTTGCTGGTATTTGGCAGTAACTAGGTACAAACATCTGTGAGGAGTTTAACATTGATGAAAGATTGTCTGTCATAATTATCCAGTGTTAATTGAGTATTATATTTAGTTAAATTTTGGTGTTTAAGTTCACCTTATATCCTAATTTTGACCTACTTGAAGAACAGCAAAAGAGAGTGACAATTGTTTACAAACATGCAAATTATGTCTCCAGAGATTATTTCTGTATCAAAGATGATTATTTCCTCCAATAGACTGAATTAGCAAGAATGGGACAATAATAATTTATGGTATGCCCTGCTTAAAGTGCTTTACAAATATCATTTCTTTTAATTCTCATGAAAACTCTGGGAGGTAGATCTTACTGATATCCCCTTTCGACAGTTGTGGAAGCTGAGGCAGACAAGATGAGCAGCTGCTCACAGCGGAGGGGCCAGTTTCGGCACAGTGGCCATCTGCCCCCAGGACTGGCAGGTCTAACCCACACTCTACAGGGCCCCGTCCCGCTATCCCGCAGCACTGACACCTCAGCTTACTGCGAGACAGCCCGGGAGTGGCTCTCCAGCCTCCCAGGGCCCTGGTCTCCAAGATGCGCAGTGACTGGAGGAGGCCATCTCCATCCAACATGGCGCCAGGACCTGCACTGCCTCAACCCCAAGGGGCGCCCAGCGTCTGGGAGGGAGCCCACTCCTCAGGTGTGAGTCAGATTCTGCCCCGAAGGCTGCCGCCTCCTTCTGGGTCCTTCCAGTCCAGTCCAGGATGGAAGCTACCCCACCCCCACCACTTCACACACACACACACAGAGCTACCCCACTAACTCACACAGAGCCACCCCCCACTCCACACACACACAGAGCTACCCCACTAACTCACACACACACAGCTACCCCACTAACTCACACAGAGCTGCCCCCCATTCCACACACACACAGAGCTACCCCCCACTCCACACACACACAGAGCTACCCCACTAACTCACACACACACAGCTACCCCACTAACTCACACAGAGCTGCCCCCCATTCCACACACACACAGAGCCACCCCCCACTCCACACACACACAGAGCCACCCCCCACTCCACACACACACAGAGCTACCCCCATTAACTCACACAGAGCTACCCACTAACTCACACACACACAGAGCTACCCCACTAACTCACACAGAGCTACCCCCACTCCACACACACACAGAGCTACCCCCCACTCCACACACACACAGAGCTACCCCCCACTCCACACACACACAGCTACCCCCACTCCACACACACACAGAGCTACCCCCACTAACTCACACAGAGCTACCCACTAACTCACACACACACAGAGCTACCCCACTAACTCACACAGAGCTACCCCCACTCCACACACACACAGAGCTACCCCCCACTCCACACACACACAGAGCTACCCCCCACTCCACACACACACAGCTACCCCACTAACTCACACAGAGCTACCCCCACTCCACACACACACAGAGCTACCCCCCACTCCACACACACACAGAGCTACCCCACTAACTCACACAGAGCCACCCCTCACTCCACACACACACAGAGCTACCCCCACTAACTCACACAGAGCTACCCACTAACTCACACACACACAGAGCTACCCCACTAACTCACACAGAGCTACCCCCACTCCACACACATACAGAGCTACCCCCCACTCCACACACACACAGAGCTACCCCCCACTTCACACACACACAGCTACCCCCACTCCACACACACACAGAGCTACCCCCCACTCCACACACACACAGCTACCCCCACTCCACACACACACAGAGCTGCCCCACTAACTCACACAGAGCTACCCCCACTCCACACACACACAGAGCTACCCCCACTCCACACACACACAGAGCTACCCCCACTCCACACACACACAGAGCTGCCCCACTAACTCACACAGAGCCACCCCACCCCCACCCCCACTTCACGCAGAGCTACCCTACCTGTAAGAAACGAAGATCAGTTTAGTTTTTACATAAAGGAAGAAAATCTTGATTAATGTAACCTGGCAGCTTCCTGCCTCAGTCTCCCATTCCTGGGTTAAGCAGGAACAAAGGAAACCAGCTTAAGCCAGTCCTATAGGCAATAAAAGGATGCCCAAGAAAGAGCCAAGTCAATACCAATTCAGCACTAAATTCCATTCCTTATCTGGCAAAGGGGAGCAGGTGAAAACTAAAATGGTTGGAATGTGATGGGGGAAGCGGTTAATCACAAACGTTTGCGTGGGAAAGTTAGATCTTCTCGGATAGGCTGTAACTTCTGAAGTCTCCAGTCTATGGAGAAACAGGAAAGGCTTGCGTGCTAGGCTTAGGGGTATAAATTGCGTCGTTTTCCTTTGTTCGGGGCGCCGCCACGTTTTCTGGTTGTGCGCCCCTTCTTGCAAGATTGAGAATAAATTATTTTCTTCTCCACAATTGGGTGAGTCTTATTTTCTTCCAGAAGAAGATTTCTTTCTAACACACCCCCACTTCACACAGAGCTGCCCCCACCCCACCCCTCCACACACTAGTGACCCCTCCAGGAAAGAGGACTCCTTGAGGACCGAGCCAGCCTCGACTTCCCTGGACGCTCACGCACTGGCTGGACCACCACCTCGTTCCAGCTCTGTGCTTTGTCTCCCTCGTGACATTGATCCTTGTGGGGAGCAAGGATTTCCTCCTCCTCTTTCTGTGTTTCCAGAGCCTGGCAGGAGGCTTGGTGAGGAGAGGACATGAAGCGCTCCCTGTCAAGTGAATGAAACCGGCGTCTGGGTGACCACGCGCCGCCGAGGCCAACGGGCACACGGGGCGCCACGGGTGGGGAGCAAAGGCACCCTCTGCAGGCAGCTGGGGACGCGCTGGTCCCGCAGCCCTCGGCAGCGGACAGGAGTCCAGGTCCCTCAGGCAAACGCTCCCCGGTGCCGAGCCAGGGGCGGCAGGCACTTGAGATGAATTTTCTGTCCTGCGTGGGTCTGAGCAGCCACTGTGAAACCCACAGGACACAGCAAAGTGTTCCGCAAAATGAAAAAGAAAATAATTTTATAGTCCAAATGAACTGCTATCATAAACAAATTGTAACAATTTAATATGTTTATTGAGAGCTAAATTTTCTGCATTTCCAGCATGCTCCTTTGCCCTCGGGGAGCTATTGTGTGGTTCAAATAACCAGCGAGCTGTCCCCTCCAGCAATGAAACGTTAATAGACCGAAGCCGTGGGATGGCCTGACAGCGGTGCAATTTACTTTTATAAGACGCTATCAACAATGCATAAAAAGAGTGGTAAGATACAATTTGCTTGTTCTAATTCCTACACCCAAATCCAAGGAAACT
Source organism: Dasypus novemcinctus (assembly GCF_030445035.2). Lineage (NCBI taxonomy): Eukaryota > Metazoa > Chordata > Mammalia > Cingulata > Dasypodidae > Dasypus > Dasypus novemcinctus. Next base: position 6,866,231 of record NC_080678.1, read on the forward strand.
CCCAGGGAGGACCTGGGGAGGGAGGGCAGGTGCAGGGCAGTCTGTATCAGCTGGGAAGGCCAAGAAGAGCTCGGGCCCATGCCTGTGCTAGAGGCTGAAATCCACAGTTATCTCCACCACGGGGCTGGGCGGAGGCCCTTTTCTTCAGCTTCACCCTCCTTTGACGACAAATTGGCCATGGAGAGGAAGGGGTTAACCCTCTCAATGGACTTGCCTGGAAGCGATTGCTAGGTGGGTGTCTGTCCTGCCCATCCAGGCCTGGCCGACATCCTGGGGGTGCGGGGATCCGCTGGCCTGAGCCTGGGGGCAGGACACGGGGAGCCCCTGCCCAGCATGTCTCCGAAGTTGTTGCTGTTGGACCAGAAGAGGACAGAGCCTGGGGCCTGGAAAGTGTGGGACCTGGAGAGCCCAGGGCTCAGGGCAATGGCACGTGCCATCCCGCAGCTTCCCAGCCCACAACCCCACGTCCTGGTCACCCAGGAGCAGCCACTCGGGTGGCATTGCTTGCGGGATGGGGAGACGGAAGATGCCCTCCAATTCCACTGCCATCGTCCTGGCGGAGGCCACGCTCCCTACCGGCTGCTCTTATGGGCACGAGGCCTGCAGGGCACCCTCTTGCCTGCTGCCTCTGGACTCCTCAGGGGCTGCATGGGGGCCAGGTGGGTCCACGGGTGACCAAGACGGGTTCCGCTCTGGTGACAAGAAAGGCCAAGCGCACTGGAGCCCGTGCAGCAGCTGCAGTCAGCACAGCCCCAGCCCTGGCTGAAGGCTCTTCTCAGCTGTCAGTGCCCGAGGATTCTGGGGGCAACTAACAGCTGCACCCAGCCTGAGCCTGGCCCCTCCCCCACCCAAGCCCCCCAGGAAGGGCATTTCTGCCTCCAGCTGGGAAGGCTGCAGACACACGTTCCCACCCCGTGCCCACAGGGGCTCTGCCCACCCACGTGGGGACCTGGAATCGGGAAGACGAAGGAAGCACGTGCTCACAGGCCCTCTGTCTTGGAAGACTTGGAAGCGAACCGTCAACTCAGTCGCTTTTCCTAGAAGACCAGGCTGGAGAAGCCCGGGCTCCTGACCCGAGGAAGGGCAGCCGGGAGGCCAGGCAGTCAGGGGTACCCCCAGGAGGAAGGGCCCCTGGGCCTGAGCCCCCGTCCTAGCCACGCACACTCCTCTGTGTGATGCCACTTCCGTCCCCAGGGCCTGGGCCCCTGCGGCTCCTCCGGGGCGAGGCTGCCAGCCATCCCCACGGACACCCCAGCTGCAGGGCAGGGCCGCTCCTGCACTTCGTGTCTGCCCCGCGGGCCCGGCTGCGCCTGTCGAGGCCTGCGCTCCTCGCCTGAGCGCCCAGCGGGCTGGCCCACTGCAGGCCTGGCACATAGCAGCATCAGCTGGGCAACGAGCCAAGGGAGTGCCAGAGGCAGGGGGTGGGCTTTGTTTTACTTTGATTTAAGTCTTTACCTCCCATTAAATATGAAATGTAACAGAGGGAATGGAACTTACAGAGGAGAACGATGCCTGAAAACCAGCATCGACAGGGCTCGGCTCTCAGTCACCGCTTTTCAGAAAAGCACCGCATAATGTGGTGACCGTCATCAAGTACTAGCCCGGGGCTGGCTGCTGGCCACATCTTGGAGAATTTTTTCCCATACACAACACGTACGGGTCCTCATATGTAGACACAGCACACACATGCATGTATACATATGTGTATAACATGCATGCACATGCAAATACGGTGCACGTGTGTATAAACACATAGTGCACTCGACACACTTGAACATAAAAACACACAAACACAAATGTGCACACAAATACACACAGGAACGTATGCATACACACACGCATGTTATGCACTTAAATACCTGCACACACGTGTCCATACATACACACACATGCTCATGAAACCATGCACACACAAGTACACAGATGCTCACACACACGAGTCTCTTGGTAAAGAGGCGCCTGAGAGATGATTGCTAGGATTTTTCTGGATCGGAACCCAAACATGACTTAACTGTGACAGGAAAGTCCAACGTTAGAGCCAGGTGACGGCAGACGCTCCGCTCCTGGCGGGACTCTCAGGCCAGGCACCAGCCTGCTACACCCCAGGAAAGGACAGGGTCTGAGGTTTGAATCACACTAGGACATGTTTCTAGTTTGCAGTCCCTGGGTCACTTTTACGGCCCCATCTGTGCAGTAACATTTTAGCCTTTGTTTCTTATAGACATGTTCCAGCAAGCATACGTGAAGCAGAGAAGCCACCCTAACCAAGTGGGGCAAACCTGAGAATCTAGCCCCGCCCCACGCCGTAATCCCCATGCCCTGCTGGGCCCCAGGTCCCCCCCTCACCCGGCGAGGTGGGTGGGGGGCAGCAGAGCGTCCCCAGCAGGGGGGTCGGCTCCCACTGCAGCAGGTCGGGCGCCTCTCGAAGGAGCAGCACGGCTCCACCACGGGCTGAGGATGAAGCCGTGAAGGGAGACGCGCCCAGCGCTCAGTGGCCGGCACCGCGCACGCTCCTGGGCTCTTAATTAGTTATTAATTAATAAGTGCAAGGTTAGCTCTACTTTTGAACACCGAAGGCTCAGATGGGTCAGGGGCGACCCGGGCTGGCCCCACCCCAACCCCGTCTGCATCTCGTCCCTCTGTCCTTTCTGAGGACACCTTCTCCTTGGGGACACGAGCGCGACAGGAGGCGCCTAAGGAACGGCTTCTATGTCTGAGCTCCAAACGGTTGCACCGAACACCAGAGAAGCGCATTGAGGCACCATTTTTTGAGTTAATCTTGGAAATGTTGAAGAAGTATCATCCATTAAGGATGAAATGCTCAGATTTTAAACATTTTTTAAAACAGCTTTTTACTCAAAAGGAGCGCACTTCGTTTTCTAGAGCTCCACGTCAAGCCTCTGCGGCGTTAGGCAGTCCCCTCTCCCAGTTCCCCGGGTGTGCGTTTCATGCATCTAGAGGCACTTTGACCATACAATTTTCTAAATTTTTAGTTGTCTTATGTTTTACATTATGACTTACATTTTAGCCTATCAGCCTCTATGTATTTTTGGAGTAATTTTACATGTCTTATATCCATCCTTGCGTACTCTTGTGGAACACTTCTATTGCCCACACAGTTACATTGGTTCCATCTATTCAATACCTCTTTCCCCCTCCCCTCAGAGCCCACAGTGACAGTCAATCTTCATTGCTTGAAGGGCCATGTTCAGAGATACTTGCAACAGTGTTGAGGGCTTGACACGCTCAACTGCCCTAATGCCCCGGGAGCCACCATTTCTCTCGAGAGATACAATTCCCTCTATTTGAGGGCATCAGTCCTCCCCAGAATGTGGGTATACCATCACTCTCATTATATGGGTCTCTATCCAATGATATAACCCACTATGGCAAAATGAGCATTCACATATTCCCTAGGAGCCTGTCCTGCATCAGATTATCCCCTTAAGCATCTTAAATAGGTAACCTTCCTTATTATAATTTTGAAAAAGTTTTCCCAGCATTATACTACTTAGGCAGGGAAGACAGAGGCTCCCTAAACTCCACTGGAGCCTCACCTCCTGCTTCACTTCTGTTCTAGGAAATGTGATGACCTGCTCCTCCAGCTCTCCCCTAGATAAAACTGGGGCTGCCAGGGCTGCCCCCAACAAGCAAGAAGCGAGGGTGTGGCCAATTTGCCTACAAGAGAAGGGAGAGAAGCCACAGTGGCCACGAAGGAGTTAAACACAACCGAGTGACCAGGCTCTTGAGTGTGGGGCCAAGCCCACATCCTCAGGCCCAGGAAGCCAGGGCTGGGGCTGGAGTGAGAGCAGCGCCCCTCTTTACAGACCAGCCTCGGAGCCACGAGAGGCGGGGCAGAAGGGGGACGAGAGCCCCAGCGTTCCCCGGCCACCGCCAGATCACGGGGCAGGCGCAACGAACGTCTCCAAGGCGCCGCTGAAGCCCAGCGGGCCCCACCCCCACACCTCTCCTCTCCCCCTCCCCAAGCTCAAACTTTGTAGGTCATTTTGTTCCTCTGGGTAGTTTTTAAAATGTGCTTTAGACTGGCTGGGACATGTGGCAAGAAGAGGGGCAAGAAAGTTCAGTGACCCTGGATTAGACGAGACAACACAGAATTTGGCATTTTCCAGCCATGAGTGATTTCTCAGGGCCTGAGCAGAAGAAAACATTGGTTGTTTGGGGTTTATTAACCTGAGGAAATGCTCCGTAGCAGGCTCCACCTGGCCCTGGCTCTCCAGCCACCTGTCCCCACCCAGCAATGCCTCGTTATGCCGTTGGCAGGTCCAGCACATGACTCAATCCCTGACCAAATGAAATATTCAGTAAATACTGGGTGCAGTGAATCATAATGCTCTTCATTGTAATGGGATTTTGCCAGGCTCAAAAATTGTTCCTGAACCACAAATTCATTTGGAGAGGTATGTCTGATGAGATCAGCGTTACCCCCGTGGCGGGATTATCCCTCAGTGACAACGGTGCACTGGACTTAATGACATGCTTTAAAAAACATCGCGGCCTTATTTAAAGTTGAGTGGTCATTTCATTCCTAACTCATCTTTACAGCTTTCAAAGAACGTTTAAAATTCCTTCAGCCGGGCCTCAGGCTCAATGTGAATTTTTAAAGAAACTAAACAAAAATCATGGTTTCCATTTGTAAATTAGTGAGGAATTGGCACTTCGCAGCTCAGTTTTAAAAATGATGGCTCTGACTCAGGTAGAAGCAAGACAGTGCAACCTGGGCTGACTGGAGGGAAGGCTTTTCCTCCAGATAAGTGATTATTTGGAAGCCAGGTGACATGTTAGGTGAAGTAGCCCTTCTGAGTCCATGGATGGGAGGCCCTTGGCAGGAGGGAGGCAGCAGGAAGCGCAGTGAGAAAAACAGGCCAGGCTGCACCGAGCAGGGGCACAGGTGAGCGGAGCCCCAGCCTCTCCCCCTCTGGCCCCTGCCGCTGCGGTCTGGACCACAGGGCATTTTCCAGGTCCTGGAGGCCAGCACCCAGCTCAGAACACACGCCAGCACGGTGGCTCCGTGTCCCTAGCAGGGTAAGACTCAGGTAATTGGTGATTTTCTGAGACAGTAGAATCTCAGTCCTCACTGTTAGCTGCCCACCGGAAACAGCTGAGGGTCTTTTAAAGTACGAATGCTTGGGACCCACCCGCACAGATTCTGACTTAACTGGTTTGGGATGCAGCCCCAGTATTCCAATTCCAACAGGCAGCCAAGGCCAGAAGGCCTCTGCTAAAGGAATACACGGAACACCAGTATTGGCCAAAGGTAAGAGCCTGGGAAGGGAAAGAGAAAAGAAGGAAGGAGGGGGAGGAGGAAGAGGAGGGGACAGCAGATAGCTCACAAATGAAAGGTGAACAATGTAGACGGAAGAAAACATAACCCAAGAAACAGAAGAAAACTCCCCATGCGTCACACTTTAGAACGTTGTCACAGGAACAGCAATCTAAAAATAAAATTAGTCACTCAAAGATAAGAGTTATAAAACAAATAAGATGAGAGCAGAAATTGCAGATTTAAGGAAACAAATTGACCCAAAACACCATCATTATGGAAATGCTGCATGAAGTAGAAACTTCAAGGAAGGGGTAAGACACAATAAAACCCAGTTAATGGCATACAGAAAGTCTTGACCATCACCATGAAGGCAGAGGAAGGAGTAGAAGAGAATAAAGAAATCAGGAGGCAACAGACACAGAAGAGAGCATAATCAAACAAAAAGAACACTCGTTTCCCAAAAACAGAGAACTCAACATCGGCAACCGCGGGAGTCAAAGACTAAAGGAAGACTTGATGGAAGAATAGAAGAAATATTTTTGAATAATCGTGGCTCAAAAACTCATATTACATTTCGGGGGGATAAATATACAGAACAGTCCACAACAAGACATATCCTGGTCAAGGTGCTTATTGTGAAGATTAAAGAAATGATTCTTGAGCCATCCAGGAAAATAAGGAATTCACTGAAAAGACTGAAAATAACCAGGCTGGTCTGGATCCCCTCAACCTGATAGGGGGCCGCAGCAGGCAGTGGACCAAGATCTACAAGGGTTTGGGGGAGAAGAGGTGAGACACTGGGGTATTGTTTCCAGCAGAGGTCCCGTCCAGTTTAAAGACAATCGGCAGACCCTCTCAAACATGAAAAGGAGCTCAAGGAATGCTCAACCCCTGTGAGCCCTTCTTGGAGACTCTTCCCAGGCACAAAATCCAGTCAGCTGGTTCAACGATGGGAAAGTCATGGCGCTCTTCCAAGACTCAGCCCCAGAAGACAGTGGGGAAACTACAGTGTTGTGAAAAAGCATGGATGCCCACCAGGATGGGGGGCATAAAGACACGGACACTCGCCTCTTCCCCTAACCCTAACCTTGGAGAAGGTGGTAACTTTGGATTCTTCTACAAAAAAAAAAAAAATTGGTAACAAATCCAGCCAACCAATAGATTAAATAAAGTAAAAAACTAAGAGTGAAGGAACCTTCATTAAAAGGATTGATGGTGAGTCCACCAAATACAGAACTAAGATAATAAAATAGATATACATGCCAGCTTTGAGAATGTTAAAATAAGAGCAGAAATCGGAAGGTGGAAGGAAGAGAAACAGAAAGTATGACAATTTTATCTTCCACAGTAGAGAAACCATCCATAAGTGGAAACATGAAAATCTGTGGTTTGAACAACATGACTCCAACCTCACCATGTCTCAAAATTAAGTTCCATAACCTTCCAGGCATCATTTTGTCACTAATATCTCTTTTAATTAGAAACATCAATCTGCAATTCACCAGTCCCTTCGGTTTTACTTTCATTTCTTTTGTTATCTTCATGCAAAATTAAATTTAATACATATTTTAAAATATAGCATATATAGTATAATCTCACTTGATAAAAAAATCATTTCTCGTGAGCCCCCTACGGCAGCTCTGCATCCACCCGTCCCCCTTCCTTCCAAGTGCGCACGCAGAGAGAGAGGTCATGGCAGTGTTCCCCAAATGTCAACCTGCAACCTGCGGGTAACATTCTTATGCTTACCTTTCATCATTGCTTAACTCTTTAGGGCTCTCCAGAGAAACAGAGCTGAGCTGTACATGTGAGACTCATTGTAGGAATTGGCTCCAGCTGCTGTGGGGACTGCAGGGCACAAGCTGGAAACTTCTGTGATGGTGAAGTTTTATTCCCCAGGAGAAGCTGGCTGGCTGGAGAAGGGGCAGAACAGAATGTCTCCTTCTTTTCCAGGTTTGTGCTGCCTTCCAGCTTTATGGAGCTTCCAGTCACCTGGACCAGGGCCTGCCTGCGCCCAGGTGGGCCACACCTGAAACTGAAAATCACTGCTTCAAGAGATCCTGCTACAATGAATTCAAACCAGGGATGCAGATCAAGATTAGGGACTGGTCTAAACTGGTGCACATACTCAGTCTACTGCAAGCCATTGTTCAAAAACCAGAGAGGTAAAAAAACAAATAAAGCTGTTTCCATCAGACAGGCATTATAAATCCCTGTGCCCCGGGCCCGCCTCCTTCCTCTGCGCCAAGACCCCCTGCTCCCACCACTGGGATGCACGTCCCTGGCCTGCGGGACGAGGACCACGTGGCCCTGACAGTGCCCTCATGTACCCAGGAAGCAGGCTGGTGAAATCCCCCACTGTTTCCCCCACCTAATCTTTTCACTCCCTAAGAAAAGGCATCATCTCTGTGCCCCAAGTGCCTAGAAAAGCCCTGGCACATGGCAGATGCTTGAGCAGAAATCAACCAAGATTCCAGGTGACATCAGGGAGCAGGAGCACGCGTGCAGGGGAAGATGTGACAGCAGCCCCACACACGGACTGTATGCCCGTGTGTCCAGGTGGGGTGGCTGCGTGGATGAGCCTGTCCCCTCACAACCCCTGCTCCTCGCGAAAGGGCTGCAACTTGTCGCCCCAAAGCCCACCTCCCCTCTGACCTCCAGCTCTGTCCCCCACTGCTGGCCTGGCCCCAGCTCCTTCGCCCTCCTCTCCCTTCTGCTCCTGGGCCTGCCCTCGCAGCCCTCATCCACTGTCCCTTTCCATGCCGAACGACATTCCGATTCATCCGTCCATCCTGCAAGCATGCCGCAGCACTGTTTTCCACGGTCTGGGCGAGGGGTGTGCTGTGAGCGAGACAGACCACGCCCAAGCCCGGCTGGAGCCGACCTTCTAGCACCTTCGACCACTTTCTAGGCCCTCTCATGATGAAAACAGAGCAGCTGTTTCTGAGCTGCCTTTCCCACCACTGCCAGGCTGGGAGCCCAGGAGCTGGGGACATGGGGGTTCCATGCTCTTTGGGGCCTCCTCTCCATGCTCCTCTCCCGAGGAAGGAGGGAGGAGGAGGTAGGAGCTCATCTGGGGCCCCTGCATTCCCCATCCCTGAGGGGTGTCTGAGAAAAAGGCACAGGTGAGCTCCCACCTCTGGCCAGGGGCCCCCAGGTGGTGTGCGCGGCCCTCCAGGGGCGGTGCCTGGTTTCACACCAGCCGCTGCATCCTGAGTCCCTCTTGGAGGGCTCTGCAGGGCCCCAGTGGGTCTGTGGGCCACACTCATCTGCCCTGGCGGCTCCCAGGCAACAGGAGCGGGAACAGCTCTAGCTCCTGCCACCCACACAGGAACATGGCTCCATCATCTCTGGGCACACAACTCATTATTCCCTCCTCATACCCTGGGTGTATCCTGCCTTCCAAAATGCCCTCACACAGGCAGACACAGGTCTGAAGGGCCACAGTCCCCATAGATGCTGCGTGTCCTCACACTCAGGCACGTGGCTCCATGCACAGCCATGCCTCAATGCATGACCACGTGGCTGCATGCATGGCCACGTGTCTCAATGCACAGCCACGTGGCTCTATCCATCATAGCCCCGGGTTCCCATCTCTGGGAGCAAAGGTCACACTCTTAAAGGGTTCTCCAAATGCAGCCGCAGGGGCAGCTCAGTGAGCCTCTTGCTGGGTGGGGACGCCATCCCACAGGCCTCCTACAGTCGGGCACTAAATCAGAGGGGGCCAGAAGTCCCAGCATGCAGCGAAGCAGGAGAGAAGACAGAGCCTCTGATGGTGAGCCTGGGGAGCTAAGCCTGCCTCGGCCACCAGCATCCAAGGGTCTCCACCACACTGAGCCTGGGGCCAGGGCTCGAGCCCCAGCTCTCCAGCTCCCTGCACAGCCTCCCTGGCCAGCCATAGACAGCGGTCACCCAGGGGACTTGAGCTTGCTTAACTCACATACGCACATCAGTTGTGAGTGCAGTTCTTCGCAGCCATGCATCCCCAGCCTGGCAGGGGATGGAGAGGGACATCTTCCGGAGAGCAGAGCAAGTCGTTTCGAACCCTGTCCACCACGCAGCAGGCAGAGCTCTGGGCAGGGCCTCCCGCAGGTTCAGCAGCTGACGTGCCCAGGGCAGTACTTCATACAGCCGCGCCCCAGCAAATCCCGCAGGGGAGGGCCAGGCGGGGTCTAAAGGCAGAAACATGTCCCTGGGCTGCAAAGAGGAGCAGAGCAAATCCTCTGAGAAGAGGGCACAGGACGAGCCCCGCTGGTGGCCTGAACGCCACCGCACCAGAGGCGGCATGCACCGGTGGCTCCCCGTCGCATCCCAGGAAACACATTTGTCAGGCCTCCCGCCTTCCAGGGCTCCGGGCTAGCACGAGGCTCTCAGCCAGCCTGCAGAATCTACTCCTTTCTCTCCTGGAATCTTTTATTTCTTCCATCTCTGTCACTTTTTGCAAAAGACAAAAGCCGCTTCCACTAGGCAGTTTTAGCTGCTGGAGTTGCCCGTGCAGGGCTCACCTCGCCCAGTGTGGAGGTGCACCCACGAGGCAGGGGAGGATCTCTGCCACCGCCTGACATTGGGACCTAAATGCCCTCCAACATGAAAGGCCCCAGAAGTATTGTTCTGAGCCAGGCTGGAGAGCCAGGCAGGAAAGACTGGCCTGGAAGCCAGAAGATGCGGGGGCCCCGTGCACAGCCACTAGGTCCTCTGGGGCAAGTTGTGTCCCTGCCTGGTTTCCAGTTCCACCAAGGCCAAAGGCAGCCAGGGCCTGACCGGGCAGAGCTTACTTCTCCAGCAGAACCATGAGACCCGCGGGCAGGCCCTCCTGCTCAGCCCAATGGGAGTGCCGCTGATGGGCAGGTGTCCATTCCTATTTGGAGACCAGTGAGCTCCCCAGGGCTGTGATGTGTTACCACTCAGGTGGGATTTGCTCCAGTGCAGGTGAAGCTGCTTATGGCCCACGCCAAGGGGGATTGGAGGGGAGCTAACTCGTGTACACCCCCATGTAACTTCATTCTCACAACCATCCCAGGAGGTGGGTCATCTGTTTACCACCTGTTTTTTGTGTTTTTTTTTTTTTGAGGTTCCAGGGATTGAACCTGGGACCTCATATGAGGGAAGCCAGCACTCAACCACCAAGCCACATCAGCTCCCCTGAGTTGGTTTTTTCATTTATTTTGCTTGTTGTTTGATTTTTGTTTTGTTTTGTTTTGTTTTCTAGGAGGCACCAGGAACCAAACCAGGGTTTCTCCCATGTGGAAAGCAGGTGCTCAACTGTTGAGCCACATCTGCTCCCCTACCACCATTTTATAGATGAGGAAACTGAGGGTCAGGGAGTTTCCATGACTAGTGACCATGAGAGCCAGGATTGAAGTTCTGGCCACTCCAAGGTAAGAAGACTAGCTCTCAAGCCATACCTCCTGAGAGCCTCCATGTTGCTCAAATGTAGCCAGTCTCGAAGCCAAACTCAACATGTAAATGCGTTGCCTTCCCCCCAGCATGGGACATGACTCCCAGGGATTAGCCTCCCTGGCGCCAAGGGATTACTACCAAGTACCAGCTGATGATGTAACTAGAAAAGGACCTTGATTAAAAGGTTCAACTCGGACCAGCAGAATATCTCAGTCTACATATAATAACAGGAGTTAAAAATGCTTTTTGACTGAATCAAGGGGGAAATGGAAAGGACAAATGAGTTTATATGGCTATGAGTCTCCAAAAAAGAGCCAGGAGGTTATCAGAGGGGTCGCCCTTATGCACACCTCAGCAGAGTCCCAGAGACAGATAAAGTAGATACAACCCCAGGTATTGGTTCTTCTGAGGGCTACAGAGACCCACAGGTACTATGGTTATGGCAGATGGAGTTCAGTGCCATGTCAGTTGGCCCATCTTTGGAGTTTGTGTTTCTGTGTGATGGAGCTGGACTCAGATGTCATGTTTTTTCACAAGCCTTTCCTGTTACTTTACCAGAATTGTAGTCGGTGCTGGCGTTTAATATATACCTGGAGGATCTGAATCTCTGGACTGATTATATGAAGCCAGACCCTGAGCCTTAATAGACTTCATTCAGCTCTTACACTCTGGTTTATTGGACTTACCCCACTAAACTAACTTGGAGTTGAATAAGGTCAACCACCACACCAGGGAGCCAAGAGTGCCTACAACTGAAAGCAGGAGGATTGCATCCAACATCCATGTGGAATCTAAGCCCCCTCTTGATATAGATGTGGAGTGGGCACAACCATTCCAAGGTCCACAGGATGGAGGAATAGATTATGGATTAGAATGGACTTACTGATATTCTATTCATGAACTATTGTGATTAGTAATCGAAGAAAATGTGGCATTGGTATGGAGAAAGTGGGCATGGTGGCTGCTGGTTTTGGAGAATGGGAAGAAGAGATGAGATGTGGAGGCATTTTCAGGCCTTGGAGTTGTCCTGGGTGTGCTGCAGGGACAATTACTGGACATTGTATGTCCTCCCATGGCCCACTGGGTGGACTGTGGGAGAGTGTGGGCTATGATGTGGACCATTGACCATGAGGTGCAATGATGCTCAGAGATGTATTCACCAAATGCAATGAAAGTCTCATGATGAGGGAGGAGAATGTTGCTATGGGGGGAGGAGTGGGGTAAGGGGGGTGGGAGGTATATGGGGACATCATATTTTTTTAATGTAATATTTTTAAAAATGAATAAAGACAAAAAAAAAAGCCATATCAGAAGGCCGCGGAGATTTATCTGAATGATGATTATTCTTGTCATGAGAGGAAGTACCAGGGCCAGCCTGTGTAAGCTTCTTTGGAGTTAGAGGAAATTGGCTGATAAGAAGCATAGTTCTAAACTCCATGTTAGAGAGCATCAGGCGGGACACAAGAACATGAGCTGCGATTGCTCCAAGCCCTTGACTCTTCCCAAATGAAGTGTTCTCACTGAAGTGGGGTTTTCTCAATGAGAATTCGAGGTGGTATTCAAATGAAAGCCTCATAATTAACAGCCAAGAAGCAAAGATAGCTTGGTGGCCTCTTTGGGAGTTTCCGTTCCTCTCCCCTAGAACGCCATCACTTTTGTGCAATATTGTTTATTTGAACCAGTCAGCAAGGCGTCCTCTCAGAGACCAGGCTCTGGAGCGCGAAGGTGGCTTCTGTGATGATCAGATCACAAGCCCGGGAGGACGGAGGCCAGTCTTTCTCAGCCACAGCAGCGCTGGAGGAACGCACCGCCCTCAGGAAACACTCTGAAAGAACGGATGAACCGGCAAAAGAGCTCCACCTTCTTTGCTACGACATCACTAACTGCATCGGAGCTGGCCTGACCTGATTCGGTTACAATTCCCAGGCAGTTTCATTCATCTTGCACTGGGCTGCATTTTCTCCCGTGGGCACACCTGTGCCCAGAAACCAGTGATCCAGTAACAACTGTTCCAACAAATCGACCGCCAAACGTGATTTACTTCAATCTTCTTATAATACTAATAACAAGGAAAAGTATTGCCATAATTAAAGCTGTAGAATTAACCAAAATAAGTTAAATAGTTCCCAGTACTCGCATTATTTTATAGGCTGATATAAAGGATCATATTACTAACTAGCAGTCATATGAAAATTAATCTTATAAGTAGCTAATGGATTTTCTGATGCAACTCAGCCCTTAATTATTTTCAAGAAGCTACAATTCTAAACGTTTTTTTTACTGTAGTTCATATCAGGAACTCCTATATATGGAATAGAAGGAGAATAAAGATTTTAGGACCACTGATGGGCAGCAGCTTAAATAATTTCATTCAGTGACTAGATGCTACTTAATTGCCTAAGAGCCTCCTCCTGAGGCTGAAACACAAGCCCACAAGGATTCAGTAGGTGCAGCCGACCCTCCAGTCATCTTGTGCATCCCACCCAGTCCAGGGAAAGGCTCCCTTCCCGCCGACTTCCACCTCGACCCCACAGGATATTCTGTGGCTGCTTCCATGTGGTCCATTAAGCTATGGCCAGCAGGTCCCTCTCTTAACACCTGTACCCGGTGAAGCTCGAGGGGATGGAACAGGGTGAAGCCACTGTAGAAAGCAATTGGGTTATTCCTCAAAATGTTAGACAATGCATCACTGTATGACCTGGGAATTCCACTCTTAGGTATATACCCCAAAAGAAATGCAGTCAGGTACCAAATACACGTCCCAGCAGGGTCACTGCAGCTCTGGTAACAATAGTCCAAAGCAAGAATGCCTCAGTATGATACACAAACTGTGGTCTAGCCAGACGACGGAGCACCACTCAGCCGTGAAGGCATGACGTTCCGGCACGTGCTGCCACGAGGATGCGCCTCCAGAGCATCGCGCTAAGTGAGAGCAGCCAGACACTAAAGATCAGATAGCGCGTGGTTCCGTTTATCTGAAATATCCAGAATCAGAAAGTCCACAGGGACAGAGAGCAGATCGATGTTTGCCCAGGGATGAAAATGTCTTAGAACTAGGTAGATGTGGTAGTTGCACTACATGGTGAATATATTCAATGCCTCTGAAGAGTTCACTTTAAAATGGTTAGTTACATGTTATGTGAATTTAACCTCAATTTAAAAAAATAAAATCCATCACCTTGCAGTGTTAGGCACAGAAGGTTTTCTATGGCAAACGAGGAGTCACGACAGGACAGCTCTTACGAAAACTGGGGGAGCGATTGACTCGTGTACACGAAGCAACTGCCTGTTTCCCGATAGGCGGGGGAGGCCCCCGTGGGATGGGGCCAGGGTCCCCACGCCACGCTGGTGTCCAAAATCACAGGCAGGCCGGACGGCAGGCCCTGCTGCTCTGGCCCTACCGGAGGACTCTCTGGGTCCTTGGCTGTGCCCCCCCGCCCGCCAGTCCCCCCGGGAGCCCCTCTCCTCTTAGACTAAAGGGCCTCCCAAGGGCCAGCATCACTAGGGGAGGAGCAGAAACCTGCACAGGAGGTTTCCAAAGTTGCGTAAGTTTAACCCTGGCTCCCCAAAACCACCACTTGGGGCTCCCAGAGGAGGCGGCAAGCTTCGTGGGGCACCGCGGCACACGCTGAGGGCCCCGACTGCAGACAGACGTGAGGGTGCACAGGGGGAGACCACCCACGGGCCTCCCCGAGCCGCGGCTCTGTCAGAACATCACTTCAGGGGAAAGAGGGCTTGCCACAGGGTCTGTACCAGGGGAAACACGCAGGCATTTGAAACCTGAGACACCCCAGGGCATGCACGACGCCCTCACTGCAAAGGCGCAGCCGCCCCACCCAAAGCAGCTTCCCGTTGGGCTTTCTTGCTGCCGGGGAGCAACTCCACTTGGGGGGAAGAAAGGCTCTAAGGCGCCCCACGTGACAGAGCTGCTAAGTGTTATCGGGGCGCAAGTTACCACTGTGCCCAGCACCCGAATTTTTCAACTCTGGAAACTCACCATTTCTAAAATAGGAAATCAATACCTATTATCACGCAGTAATTGTATAGCTTCCCAAGGTAAAACGGTAAATTTGACTTGTAGTGCTCTATGGTTTTTACAATGTAATTTGACTAAAATTTCAGGATACACACAGGCCTTTGCCAGTGGAATTTCATGCGTGCTTCATTCAGATATTCACTGTTTGCAGCTTATCCTAGAACCAGACACATGCTTATTGCCTTAGAAATTAAGATAGAAGTTGGGAGACAGTTTAGAGTTAAGTGTTGATTTCTTTTAAAAAAAAAAAAAAGAAAAAGCTGCTTTCCAAGGAAATTACTTTATCTAAGAAACAATTAATGTCCAGTGCAGAAAGAGGGCAGCACGGCAGGCCTTGGGCCTCTCCACTAAGGTTTCTTGCAAGGTTGACCTTCCGCTGGTGTCTGGGAACGTGGCTGGGCAGCAGTTCCCTGCATTGAGAAGAAGTTTCCCCAGCTGATAAGCGGCCTTGCTGGCCTCAACCGCCCGACGATGCGGCCTGTGCTGACCCCTGCTTTCCTCCCAGGAGCTGGCAATCTCAGTCTGTAACAGGCAGGGGGGCCCATGTGGCCAGCCCCAGTGTGCACCCTGGGCGCCGGGTCTCTGTCAGGGGCAGGAGCGGAAGGAAGTCACATTTGGGCCTGTTCCAGACTCCAGCCATGTCTCTTCCCTTACGACCTGCCAGTGGCCCTGCCTGCGCCTCTGCGCCAAAGCGCGGCTGCGAGTGCGCCTGCGTGCTGAGTCCCCTGAGGGCAGCAAGCCTCTGAAGGTGCAGCAGCCTTGGGGCCCTCAACACAGTCCCCGGTCCCTATCTAAGCACCACCTTCCCCACAGGCCTGGCCTCCCCTCCCACAGGCAGTTCCCAACCTGGGCCAGTCCACCCTTCCTTCAGCCAGGGGCTCCCAAGGGACACGTGCCCTGGTGGCCTGGGCACCTCAGGTCAGGAAACTCTCCCTGAGACTAAGAGCACGGAGCTGCATAAAGCCATGCCCGCAGCCCACCGCAGGGAGCAGCCCACCCACAGAGGGGAACTGGCGGTGGACCAAGGCCGAGCCGTCCTGGGGTCAGGGTTTTGGGGCACACGGTAACCAGGGCCAGCAAGGGGCCGGGGTGGTGCACCCACCAGATGCTAGGGCTCTCAGAGGCCGTGGTCGGTCACCCTGGGCCTTGTTCTGGGTGTGGAGGTGGAGGAGAGCCTGGGGCACAGTCCCTGGACTCTGCCAGGGAGGAGGGCGATCTCAATAGTTTTCCCGGCAGAATCCATCTTTCCAAGGACACCAGTCAGGAAGGCGAAGCCCCCAACCCCAAGAACCGGTTTGTGGACCCCCATCCTCCAAGGAAGGCTTGCTGTCCCCTCCTCAGTGAGGGGCCTCCTAGCAGCCTGCCTTGGAGCAGGTGACAAGTCAAGAGGTGCAGGTAGGGACAGGAGCAGAGGGAGCACCCTGCAGTTAGGGGGTGTCTGAGGCCAGACAGCCCGGAAGGAGCATGGGGAGGAGGGCACATGGGTCAGGAGGTGGGGAGCAGAAAGAGCAGGGGAGGTGTGGGAGGGACCATCAACTCAACAGGTGGGCAGGTGTGGGCGGGATCATCAACTCTGAACAAGTGGGCAGGTGTGGGCAGAGCCATTGACTCAACAGTTAGGCAGGTGTGGGTGGGCCATCAAATCTCAACAAGTGGGCAGGTGTGGGTGGGGCCATCGGCTCAACAGGTGGGCAGGTGTGGGCAGGGCCATTGACTCAACAAGGGGGCAGGAAGTGATGCTTGGAACATCAAATTCACTAGCATGAGGTAAATATGGAATTCTTCTTTGCTAGTTAATTGGTTAATCAACATGAATATAAATTTGTGCAGAGCTTGATTGTGTTAACTCTAATTCCGTTTTTCCCTTAAGATCTGGATCCCCAGTTGGCAGATTGGCACAGCTGTGTCCAGCCAGGTGGCCTGCCAAAGAGGACCATGGGCTGGGGATCACTCAGACGCCCTGCAGAAGTGGCACAGGGACACCGTCCACAACGTGAGGACCCAAGCATTTCCCCAGTGTCGGCCCAGGACTCCAGACAGACTTAGTCAATGCACCTGGCCCAGGATCCCACAGGAATTCCAACAGGGCAACCCAGGTGGCCTCTTTCTGACACCACATTCCATATCCCCATTAGAATCCACACCAGAAGCACTGCGAGAAGAATCCCGCATGGCAATTTAGTGGAATCACTGCCAACAAGGCTCGTACATTTATAAAACTTTATCAACATGTCCGTCATCTCATACACACACAGAAAAACATTAAACTTGGTCCAAGAACCCACCCACTTAGCCAAATGAAGGGAGCCGTCAGAGAAAAGAGAAAAGTGTATGTTCCAAACCACGACTATAAAAAAGAAGGGGGAAAAAAAAGGAGTTGCCACCAAGATAACATTGAGAATTTCCCATTATGAGTGACTTCCAAAGAGGCGTGAGCCAATACGGAGCAAGAGGGGGTACGGCGGGGGGGGACTTCCAGCTCCAATTTCTGTTTGCAAAAGGAGGAATTATAAATCAAATCCAGTGATGGTGATAATATTTAAGGTTCTTTGTATTCCTTTGGCATAAGATGAAAACATCGCAGATGAAAGGAGAGGGCAAGCGCTCTGCGATTCTTCCAGGAAGGGTGGGTAGAGGCCAGTTCTCTGGGCAGTGACTGGTACCACAGCTTTGGTGGATTCTGGCCAGGTTGGAGATCAGCATGTTTTGTGTAAGTTCATTCCCAAAGCAAGATCAGCAAGATCTGTCGCAGATTTGAAGACCCTGGTATGCTCACAGCAAGAGAGATGATTTATCTTTTCAAAATACTCTGAAAAGCTTCCAGTCAACCAAGATGGCAGCATAAGGTACCCTGGCATGCCACTCACCCACAGAATATCCAAAAAAAACTGGCAGAGCAAACTTCCTTCAAACTCCAGAAAACAATTAAAGAGTTACAGTAACTGCAAGTGACAAATCAAGAAAATTCATCTCCGGGAAAGGGAGGAGAAGCTCCTGGTGCCCTCGTCGCCCCTGCCCCCTGCCTCCCAGGCAGCTGGAGCCATCTGCGCTCCTTTTGTGAGGTCCTGGTGCTGACCTACAGGGAGCAGAACAACTCCTCTGTGCATGTAGGGAGCCTTGATGTCGGCACCACTTGGTCCACTGGACACCTAGAAGCCTTAACCAGGACACCCATCTCTGGCTCACCCTCCCAGCACTTGCCCTGGAGTCACAGCAGCCTGGGGCAAAGGATTGCCTGCTTTAATCTTACAAAAGAGCAGAAGGGGGAGAGAGTCTACGTCAAGAGGAAAAGAGGTAACATTTGAATTCTTACAAAAGGGGGAATTCCTAAAGCCATGATCCCAGCAAAAGTTCAGGACAAGACACAGGCTCAGAAAAGACAGCGAGGACCTTGCACTTCACCTTGGCTTGGGTTGATCTTCTTGATAGGGTCACTGGACTCTGAAGGAGAGCACCAGCCAAAGCAGAGTCAATTTGTAAAGATTCTGAAAAGTGTTTGGGTTTTGTTTGTTTTTTCTTTGCATTGGTTTATTTTTGCTAACTTCTGAAACTCAAGGAAGTCTCTGTCCCATCAATAGACAGGTATAAAATTAAAGAACAGAGAGATTGGGGACAAAATCCCAGAGTTAACTCCTCAAAATATTAAAATGTACAGCAAAAGATAAGACAAACAAAGAAACAGGAATGAGATAAAAATCCAAGAATCATCAATGAAGACCAGACTTTAGACATACGAGACAAAGCCTTTAAATCCGTGATCCTCAGTATGTTCAAGGATGTCAGGGAAACAATGAACGAAAAACATGAATATCACAATGAAGAAATAGAAATTTTAAAAAGGAACTAAACAGAAATACTGGAGTTGAAGAATACAATAATTGAAATTTTAAAAATTTCCTAGAAAGTTTCAACAGCACATTGGAGCTAACAGAAGGGAAAAAAGAAAACAGTGAATTTGAGGACAAGACAATTGAAATGATTCAGACTGAGGAGCAGAAAGGAAAAAAGAATGAAAATAAAAGTGAGCAGAACTTGAGAAACCTATGGAGACACCACAGATGAAGACATCTCCAGATACACAAAGGCTGAGGGAGTTTATCACCAATAGACCTGCCCTGCAAGCAATGCTGAAGGGCATTCTTTAGACTGACAGGAAAGGATACTAGATCAAAGCAGCATGAAGAAGCAAAGACCTCCAATAATCATACGGATAATTATAAATGCCAGGATTATAGTGCAGTATTTTTTGTTAGGTAAAACAACTTCTTAGAGGTGTAAAAATGCAAATGCATGGAATGATAAATCAGTGGTTTTGGACATACAGTAGACAAAGATATAATTTTTAACAATACAAAAAAAGGTGAGGAAAAGGATGGTTAGGGGAAGAGCATATGTGTATAGTATTTGTATTAGTCAGCCAAAGGGGTGCTGATGCAACATATCAGAAATCAGTTGGCTTTTATAAAGAGTATTTATTTGGGTAGAAGCTCACAGTTACCAGGCCATAAAATGTAAGTCACTTCCCTCTCCAAAGTCTGTTGCCATGTATTGGAGCAAGATGGCTGCTGACGTCTCCAAGGGTTCAGGCTTCCTCTCCCTCTTAAAGCTCTGTGGTCCCAACTTCTTCCAATGTCAACTGTAGGCTGGGATACATCTCCTCTCCCCTGGGGCTTGTTTCTCTCCAGGCTCAGCTGCTCTGCTCTCTCCACAAGGCCAGCTGTAAATATGAGGTGAATGGCTCGTCTCTCTTCCCAGGGCCTCTGCCATGTCTAATGGAGTCTTCTCTCTTTCCTCATGTATTTGCTTCTCTGTGTATTTATTCTCTGGAGCTCCAGGATCAAAACTGTTTACTCTGCCTTGTTGTTTTCTATGTGAGTTCTCACCCACCAAGGGGATAAGGACTCAACATCCTACTGATGTGGCCCAATCAAAGCCCTAGTCATAATTTAATCAAGTAAAAGTGAAACCTCTGAATTCAATACAATATAAAGGTATGACTAGCCCAGAGGAACATATAAGTTTACAAACATAATCAGTATTTCTTTTTGGAATTCATCAATAATATGAAACTGCCACAGTATTCAAGGTGAGTTGTTATTAAATCAAATATTATCATTACAGATTTAGGATACTAAATTTTAATCCCATAGTAACCACAAAGAAAACACATGAAAAACACATTCAGAAATAAATGAGAAGGTACCCAAATGGTACAATAAGTAAGTAAGTAAATAAATAAATAAAATTGAAGTAGGCATTAATGGAAGAGTTAAGGGTCAAAAAATGTATAAGACTTAAAAAAAAAAAACCAGCTAAATGGCAAAAAAAAAAAAGTATGGCATTTCAGTAGTTACTTTAAATATAAATGTGGATTAAACCTTCCAATCAAAATACAGAAATAGGCAGAATGAATTTTTTAAAAAGCATGAACCAACTATATGCTGGTTACAAGAGACCTTAAGAGATGTAAGTAGGTTGAGATTGAAAGGTTAGAAAAAATATACCATGCAAGTAGTAATAAAAAATAAAAACTGGGGTATTTATACTAATATCAGATAAAATAGACTATAATTTTACAAGCATTATGAGGGACTAAGAGGGTTGTTATATACTGATAAAAGAGTCAATTCAGCAAGAAGACATAACAATAATAAATATGTATGCACCTAACAGAAGAGCCTCAAAATATATGAAGCAAATATTGACCAATTTGAAGGTAAAAATAAACGCTTCTACATTAAGAGTAGGAGATTTAAATACACAACTTTCAACAATGCATAGACAAAAGATCAACAAGAAAATAGAAGACTTGAAAGATTCTCTAAAACAACTAGACCTAACAGACATATAGAGAGCACTTCACATACCTCCCCCCCAAAAAAAAATACACATTCTTCTCTAATGCACAAGGATCATTCTCCAGAATATACTATATGTTACATCACAAAACTAGTCTCAATAAATTCAAAAATATTGAAATCCTACAACAATGTAATATATAGTTGTGAACTGGAAATATCACAACTATGTGGAGATTAAACAATGTACTCTTAAACAACCAATGAGCCAAAGAAAAAATCACAAGGGAAATTAGGAAATATCTTGAGGCAAATGAAAATGAAAACACAAAAAATCAAAACTCATGGGGTACAGCAAAGTCAGTGTGAAAGGAAAGTCTCTAGCTTTAAATGCATACATTAAAAAAGAAGAAATATCTCAAATCAGAGAACTAATCTCGAAACTGGAGAACCAAGAAAAAGAAGAACAAACTTAACCCAAAGCAAACAAAGAAGGAAATAACAAAGTTTAGGGCAGATATGAATGAAATGGAGGACAAAAAAATAGAATCAACAACACCCAAAGCTGCTTCTTTGAAAAGATAGATAAAATCAACAAGCCTTTAGCTAGAATGACAAGGAAAAAATAAGAGAGGACTCAGATCATTAAAATCAGAAATGAAAGGGGGTCATTACTAATGACACCACAGAAATAAAAAGGACAAGAGGATACTATGAACAACTGTACATCAACAAATTAGAGAACCTACATGAAATGGACAAATTCCTAGAAACACGCAACCTACAATGACTCAAAAATAAATAGATCTCAATAAAACAATAATGAGTAAAGAGATTGAAACTGTAATCAAAAGCATCCCAACTAAGAAAAACCCAGAACCAGATTATTTTGCAGGTTAATTTTAGAAAACATTCCAAGAAGAATTAATACCTATCCTGCTCAAACACTTTTTAAAAAACTGATTAAGAGCTAACCCTTGCTATGAGACCAATATTCGCCCTCATACCAAAGCAAGATAAAGTTACTATAAGAAAACTACTGAAAATATCCATTATGAATATAGATGTAAAATTCCAAAACAAAACCTAGCAAACCCAATCCAACAGCACATCAAAAGAATCAGATGCCATGATCAAGTGGGATTTATGTCAGGGATGCAAGGATGGTTCAACATAAGAAAATGAATAAATGTAATACACCACATTAACAGAAAGAAGGTAAAAACAAAAACATATAAGTAGCATCAACTGATGCAGAAAAGGCATATGATAAAATCAAACAACAGTCTATTGATAAAAACACTTAGAAAACTAGGAATAGAAGAAAGCTTTCTCAACATGATAAAGGTCATAAATGAAAAACTATAGTTAATATCATACTCAATGGTGAAAGACTGAAAGCTTTCCCTCTAAGATAAGGAGCAAGACAAGGATGCCCACTTTCACCACTGTTATTCAACATTGAAGTTCTAGATAGAGAAATTAGGCAAGAAAAAGAAATAAAGGCATAAGAATTGGAAAGGAAGAAGTGAAACTTTCCCTATTTGAAGATGACATGGTCCTATACATAGAAAATCCTAAATATTCTACAATAGAGTTGCTAGAGTAAATAAACAAATTTAACAAATGGTGAGTTATGTCATCAACCCAAAAAATCTGTAGTATTTCTGCACACTAATAATGAACAGTCTTTAGAGGAAATAAGAAAAAAATAATCCATTTCACTAGCAGCTAAAAGAACCTAATGTCTAAGAATAAATATAACCAAGAATGTAAAGAATTGGTAACCAAAAAACAAAAAAAAACAAAAACAAAAACAAGGAAACTTAAATAAATGGAAGGGCATTCTTTGTTCATGGAATGGAAGTCTAAATATTTTTAAGAGGTCAATTCTTCCCAAAGTGACTTACCTATTCAATGCAATCACAATCAAAATTCCAAAAGTTTTCTCTGCAGAAATGAAAAAGACAATCATCAACTTTATATAGAATGATAAGGGACACTGAATAGCCAAAGCGATCTTGAAAAAGAAGAAAGGAATTGGAGCACTCACATTTCTCATTACAAAACCAGAGTAATCAAAACACCAAGGTACCAACACAAGGGCAGGCATAGCCAACAGAGAATCAAATTGAGAATTCAGAAATCAACCCTATCTTTTATGTCCAGCTGAGTTTTGTTAAGTTGTCAAGTACACTCACTTGGGAAATAATAGTCTCTTGAATAAATGTTGCCAGGAAAACTAGGTATTCACACACAAAAGAATGAAAGTGAACCCCTACCTCATGCCATATATAAAAATCAACTATGAATGGATCAAAGACCTAAATATACAAACCAGTACTACACAACTCTAGGGAAAAAAAACATAGGGAATCATCTTCAAGACCTTGTGTTAGGCAATGATTTCTCAATCTTTACACACAAAGCACAAACAACAAAATAAAAAATAAATAGGACCACCTCAAAATTTTAAAAAACTTTGGCATCGAAGGACTTTATCATGAAAGTAAAAAGACAACCTATACAATAGGAGAAAATGTTTAGAAACCACAAATCTGACAAGAATTTCATATGTAGAATATAGAAAGAAATTCTGCAACTAAAAAAAAAAAGACAAATTTAAAAATAAGCAATGACTTGAGTAGACAATTCTTCAAAGAAGCTATATAAATGGCCAAAAATACATGAAAAGATTATCAACATCATTAGCTATTAGGGAAATGCAACTCACAATAAGATACCATCTCACATCCAATTAAATGGCTACTATTTTTTTGAAAAATGGAAAATTTAAAGTGTTGGAGAGGATGAGGAAAAACAGAAACACTCATTCATTATTGATGGGAATGTGAAATGGTGCAGACACTGCGGAAAACAGTTTGGCAGTTCCTCAGAAATTTAAGTACAGAATTATCACTCAGCCCAGCAATTCCACTTCTAGTTATAAACCAAAGAGAACTGAAAGCAGGGACGCCAACCAATGCAAGCACATTAATGTTCATAGCAGCATCATTCCCAGTCGCCAAAAGATGGAAGCAACGCAAGTGTCCATCAACAGATGAAGGGATGAACAAAATGCGGTAAATACATACAGTGGAATCTTACTCAGCAGTAAAAAGGAATGACGCCCTGGTTCATGCGACATGGGTGAACCTTGAAGACATCATGTTAAGTGAAATAAGCCAGAAACAAAAGACAAATATTTTATGATCTCACTCATATGAAATAATTGGAATAAGCAAACTCATAGAGTCATAAACTTGAAAACAGGTTGCCAGGGGTGGGTGGGGGTGGGGAATGGAGTGTGAACGCTTACTTGGTGCAGACTTTCTGTTGGGGGATGGAAAGGGTTTGGAAGAGGAGGACAGCGGTGCGAGGACAACACTGTTACCACAATCAACACCCTGAGTTATATATTTGAATGTGGTTAAAAGGGGAACACTTAAGTTGTATATATATGAGTTGCATAAAAAAAATTTTAAATCACAGGACTATACAACACAAACTGTGAACTCCAATGTAAACTATGGACTGCATTTAATACTGTAATTATAATAATATTGTTTCATCAATTGTAAGAAAGTTACCACGGTAATGCAAAGGGTTCATAATAGAGGAAAGTCTGTGTTTGGGGGTGGGGGGGTGTATGTGAGAACTCTATTTTCTGCATGATATTTCTGTAAACCAACATTCTCCAAGAAAAAGTCAAACATTTTAAAAATGGGGAAAAAATGCTCCGAGACCTTGCTCGTAGGCCACATTTCTCACGGTTAAAATGTAGCACGTAACCAAGAGGGAGTCTGCGGGGGGCATCGCAGGCCAGGCTTTCCATATCCTGTAATTAAATTCCCTCGCTTCCTCATCCATTTCCCTGCCTGTTAGCACACGTGGAAGGAAGGGGGGAAATGGCGACATGCGAAACCTCTCAAGCCGCTTTCTCCTTAAGACCTGCCGTAAAGAACAATGGGCAGGTTGAGAGCCACGGTTCTGGGGAGTTCGGGGCCCGGGGGCTCCGTAAGTTCTGGGTTTCCCTTTTTTCCCTCAGAACTTGAACGAAGACCTCATCCCACTTTTCCACCCAGGAGGAGCTAGCGATCACTGTCCACACGCTAAGTACTTATTTAAGCATCCTCTGATAGGACTCTATCGTTTCGTATTTCAGAATCCAGACACGGGTCATTCACGATCACACGGAGGTCCCCTAGCAGGGGTGGCGACCTCACGACTGAGACAGCATGTTGACCCGCTCTGGGGCCGAGAGCCCGCCTATTCTGAAGAGTTGATTGAGCCTTATGTGCACGGCGTCATTGCATTATTTCACTAGAAGTTACGTCTTCAGATTAGAAAGTCTTTATGGATATTAAATAGCACAAAATAATCAACTTTTCCCTGAGAATAAAATGTGATTGTTTTTCCTCTACGCTGCTTAATGAACGTACAAAGAGTCAATACATAAAACATTATGATAGATTAATCCAGACTCTGCTACTAACTAGGTGTAGTCGAGCTGACCCCAGCTCCTCCACCCAGGGTTCAACTTCCCAGCTGCCTTCTGGTCTCCCGTTGGGCTAGAGTCCAGTAGATGTTCAATTAATGACAAGTGGGGAGACATCAGCTGCAATTTTAAACACTGGAGCAGCAATGCTTACGTTTGATATATTGTGCTAAGACTCAAAATTTCTCTTTAAAATTTAATGACATCCTATTTTATTAGCATCTGCCACTAAGAAGCTGTCCCTCTTCCCAGGTAATTGAGTTTGCCTCGGCCTTCTCGTCACGCATGCACACAGACACACACACACACACACACAGGCAAGCCTTCACCTCCACGGTGGTTCATCAAATCCCAGAACATTGCCTAACAACTCCCAAGCCTGGACCTAAGGCCCAGGCAAACTGCTGCGTGTGTTCTACATCTCCATACCTTAGAGACAGGAATGTAATTAACAGAAGACGCTAACCGTGCTTATAAAACTATTTGTCAAGCTTATAACATATTTACTCATCCTCTGAGAACTATCTTTGTATATAGTACATTAACTTTTTCCTTGGGCATCATTATGAATCCATGACCTTTTGCGATGACTTATTTCCATTAACCATGTGTATTCTCTAAATTAAAAAACAAAACAAAACAAGAAAACACAATTTTTGAAGCAGTTCAGGTTACAGAAAACTTGGGCAGATAGTACAGAGTTCCCACATGCCCCCAATCCTTTCCCTCCAGGGTTTCTCTTATCATTAGCATCCCTCCTTAGTGTGTTAAAACTGATGAAACAATACTGATACATTAGTAACAACTGCAGCCCTAGCTCACAGGCAGGCTCACTCTCTGTTGGCCTGTCTGTGGGTGCTGACAGATGCTTCCCATGGAATCATTCCACTGCCCAGTTGTGCTCCAGGCTCCACCTACTCGTCCACCTCCCCTCCCAGTTCCTTGGCAGTGACGACCTTTTTAATGTCTCTAGAGTTTTGCTTTTTCCAGAATGTCATTTAGTTGGAATTATACAATATGCAGTCTTTTCAGACTGGGTTCTTTCACTAAGAAACGTGCAGTTAGGTTTCCTCTATGTCTTTCTGTGGCTTACCAGCTCATTTCTTTTTCTTGCTGAATAATGCTCCACTGCATGGATGTAGGGCAGTTAATCATCCATTCACCTATCGAAGGGCATCTTGGTTGCTTCTAGTTTGGGGTAATTATGCATAAAGTTGCTATAAACATCTGTGTGCGGGTTTTTGTGTGGGCAGATGTATTAAGTGATTTGGGTAAATACCCGGAGGCACGATCTCTGCATCACACAGTGAGGCTAGTTTGGCTTTGTAAGAACCATCAGCCTGTCTTCCCAACTGCCTGCCCCGTTTTCATTCCCAGCAGCAGCGAGTGAGCGCTCCTGCTGCGCCACATCTGACAGCCGCGTGGTGTTGTGGTGTTTGCAAGCTCAGCCCTTCTAATTAGGTGAGCAGTGGTATCTCACGGAGGATTTAATTTCGATTCCCTAATGACACAATGTGGAGCCTCTTTTCAGATGCTTATTTGCCATCTGCATATCTTCTTTGGTGAAGTCTGTGCCCAATTCTTTAGCCCACTTTGTGCCTAGGTTGTTTATTTTCTCATTGTTGAGTTTGAACTATTCTTTGTATGTTTTATGTACAAGTCCTTTACCAGATACGTGTTTTACATACATTTTCTCCTAGCTAGTCTTTTCATTCTCTTAGCAGTGTCTTCCTTGGAGTGAAAGAGGATTCTTCTTTTGACTTTGGCATCTCAACACTGGCCTTCCAGCGGGCTAGCTTGGGCTCTGCCCCTGACATTCAAGTAAAATTCTCTCTTTCTGACAAGAACACGCTGCAAGGCCACCCTGATCTTTTCCTGCTATAAGATTTAAAGCCAGCTGCCCTCCAAGGAGTGTTGAATGCTTTTTATTGGAAAATGGCATTGGAAACCAAAATCCAGGGCCAAGAGTGTGCACGGTATGGAGGGAGGACAAATATGCCACAGCTGCTGTTCCGTGAAGGAGCAGGAGCTGGCGTTCCTTTTAGGGGTTTGAGTTCACCTTTATTTCTCCAAATTTTACACATCACGGGCCCTTCATTCCATATATTATGAGATGTCACGACTACCCAGATTTCTGTTGCAATGACGGCATGAAGGAAATGGAAAGGAAGTGCCTGGGGGACACTTGGGCAGACACGGGTCAGGGGCTCCCGCTCCTGCACGCCATCCAGCGAGCATCCACCCAGACCTGCTCCATCCTCAACCAGCAGGCCCAGGGCGGGGCCACAGGGGCAGCCCGGGGCGGGCAGAATGGGGTCCCGCAGCTCCGCTTCCCGCCGTGCGCCTCACTCTGACACCGCGTGGCTCCGTTTCCTGTGCTGTCCGTCTGCTTTGAAGGAGGAGCCACTTAACGAGGCATTTAATGCCTCCTAATTCTCCCCATTTAGGTCGCCGCCTCCTGGGGGAAGCTGCTTCACGCTTGGAAGGAGCTGCAGAAGGCTGGCGCTCTCCCCCGGGACGTGGCACCTTCAGCATGGCACTCGTGCTGCCACGCAGCCTCATTCTCTAACTGTGGCTGAGACCACCCGGAAGTCCTCCCGGGTTCCCTACAGCTGCAAAACTGGGGTCGCACCCTGCATCCGATGGAGCCTTGGGGACCACAGCCCACTCCGCAGAGAATATTTACAGGCAGGCAATCGGCCCCTGACGTGCAGCTTTTAGAGATGCCGCAGCCGTGGCTTGTCTCCAGTATTGCGTAGATGGTAAAGCGCAGACCTAAGGGAAAGGGGCCCGGGAGTCCACGGAGCAGAACCACGCTTCTCTCACTGAGCAGCGTTTTGTTACGGGCAGCCCAAAGCAACAGAGAAGTCCATGAGCTGTACGAGCGAGTTCATTCCAGCTGCTCTCGGTTCTTCCCAACAGCGAAGGTGACCTTGCGGGTGCCGAGAAGCCCTCGACGCTCCAAGCTTCTGCAGGTCCCAGCAAACGCTCCCTGGACCTTCCCAGCCCACGTGAGCTCACGTAGGAACATGCACATGCACACACACATGCACATTCCCATACACACACAACATACCCACACGCACCTGCTCTGTGCACAGGCATACATGCACACACATGTGCGCACAGACTCACATGTACAGGACACCTATCCTTGTATCTGTACACACAAGTGTACACATACATGCACATGTGCATGTAGGCAAGCTCACACCTGCACATAGGCATGAACACACACAAGTGTACACACATGAACATTCTCACATATACACACACAGTTGCGTCCAGACATCTACATGCACACTCACGCATGCACTTCGTGGGTGCACACATGCATGTACACACATGAAGACACACACAATCTTGTGTACATAACCAAACCCAGGAGAAGCAGGAGTGAAAGCAAGTGCCTGCCCATGGACTTTTCACATAAGAAAGTTCATTTTTTTATCACCCCATGGTCTGAGATAATGCATCTAAACTCCTTCCTGTAAAGTTGGATATAAATATCAGTTTCCTTTCTGGATATTCACATTTATCATATAATTATCCATATTAGTTTCATAAATGCTGGCCCAGTGGCTTCACTCACATCCCAGTGTAGTCAGCACAAGGGAAATGTGTCTCGTCTCACGATGCGCCTCTCAGAATGGCGGGCATCTCTGCTAAACCCAGGGAAGCCGAGAGCACACGGGGCTGTGACTTCTTCCAAATGCAGTTGTCCCCCCAGGTTTTCAGCTTCAGGCTCAGGTTTTGCAATCCAGGTTTTCCGTCTACTCCTGAAATATCCTGCTTGTGCCCAAACACCAGGACCCAAGAGGCAGGCTATGGAAACCTGACCAGTGGCAGTCATGAGCCCTCGGGGAAATCTAGCTGGTGCTCTTGCGCACAGCGGCGGAGCGGCAGGGCTGAGCGGCTGCCAGGCAGAATGTCCTGTCGCTGCTAACGTGATGTGACAAGGCGATTTTCTCTTCCCAGTCAGCTGCTAGGTGAATGCAAGAGATTGACTCCATGAAGTCAGCCAGTCCACTGGAAAATAAGGATTAAGCAATGCCAAACCAACCTTGTCTTCGGTATTTGAACTACATTCTTAGAGGGAAAGCATTTGTGGCCCCAGTAAGAGTCGAGAGATCGCTTCAGAGTAGCACCATGCGTCAAACCCTGCGTGTGGCTTGTGATGTCATCCTCTTGGTCCAGTTTCTTTCTGTAGATTTTTGGTGTTCCTTTTCCAAATTGAGACTATAGTATAAATAACTCCCAACAGCCAAAGGTCTCTCATGAACTTCCCTTGTTCCTTATTTCAGACTCCCTCGTTGGGAGGAGAGGGAGTTACTATATTGCCAATTTTAGGGAGGAAACAAACTAAATAAAAAAGGCAAAACTCTTCAATCTCCAGAGTAACCTGGGGAAGAAGGACAGACGCAAGCCACGCCGTCTTCATTGACAGACTCTAGTTACAAGCTGGTTGGAAGGGGCGTAGCAGTTACTACACAGCTCTGTGGACAGGCGTTGGGGAATGGACGCAATGAGCTTCTGGCCCAAGGAGGGGGACACAGAGACAGGCCTAATAGAAGACAGCGCAGCGCCAAGGCTGTAAATGAAATCCAGCTGGGGGGGGCGGTGGATAGGAGAGAGCAAGCAGGGAGAAAGGGCGCATGAGGCAGTGTCCAGGCAGCGTCTTCTTTCTCCTCCGGGCTCTGTGCCCTCCAGCAGCTCCCGTGGCTGCTCTCTCCTGCTGACTTTCACTCGGAGTAAAGGGCTCCAGGCATCTGGGTCAATCTCGACCTGATTCAGAGGGGCTGCACCTTAACTGAGGTCACGTCTTGAAAAGGCCTTTGCAGCGGGGTGGGTCCACGCCCACCAGAACGGGCACAAGCCAGAGAGCGTGTCCAGACCAGGTACACAGTTCAACCCACCCCCAGAAGGGAACCGCCCCAGGTTATCTTAACATGCACTTTCCTTAAAGGCTCCGTTTCCCACACCCGCACCTGCACCCGCACCCCGCACCCCGCACACCTGCACCCGCACCCCGCACCCCGCACCCGCACCCACACCCCGCACCCGCACCCCGCACCCGCACCCGCACCCGCACCCCGCACCCCGCACACCTGCACCCGCACCCCGCACCCCGCACCCGCACCCACACCCCGCACCCGCACCCGCACCCGCACCCCACACCCCGCACCCGCACCCGCACCCCGCACCCGCACCCCGCACCCGTACCCCGCACCCACACCCCGCACC
This sequence comes from Dasypus novemcinctus, assembly GCF_030445035.2. NCBI lineage: Eukaryota > Metazoa > Chordata > Mammalia > Cingulata > Dasypodidae > Dasypus > Dasypus novemcinctus. The sequence continues at coordinate 6,896,491 of NC_080678.1, forward strand.
CGCACCCGCACCCGCACCCCACACCCCGCACCCGCACCCTCACCCCGCACACCTGCACCCCGCACCCCGCACCCCGCACCCCGCACCCCGCACACGCACCCGCACCCCGCACCCCGCACCCTCACCCCGCACACCTGCACCCCGCACCCCGCACCCCGCACCCCGCACCCGCACCCCGCACACCCGCACCCCGCACCCCGCACCCCGCACCCTGCACCCCGCACCCGCACCCTCACCCCGCTCCCCGCACCCCGCACCCCGCACCCCGCACCCCGCACCCCGCACACCTGCACCCCGCACCCCGCACCCGTACCCCGCACCCGCACCCGCACCCCGCACCCCGCACCCTCACCCCGCACCCCGCACACGCACCCGCACCCCACACCCCGCACCCCGCACCCCGCACCCCGCATCCCGCACCCGCACCACGCACCCCGCACACCTGCACCCGCACCCCGCACCCGCACCCTCACCCCACACCCTGCACCCCGCACCCTCACCCCGCTCCCCGCACCCGCACCCTCACCCCGCTCCCCGCACCCTCACCCCGCACACCTGCACCCCGCACCCCGCCCCCGCACCCGCACCCTCACCCCGCTCCCCGCACCCGCATCCCGCACACTTGCACCCCGCACCCCGCACCCGCACCCCGCACCCCGCACCCTGCACACCCGCACCCGCACCCCGCACACCTGCACCCCGCACCCCGCACCCCGCATCCCGCACCCGCACCACACACCCCGCACCCCGCACCCGTACCCCGCACACGCACCCGCACCCCACACCCCGCACCCTCACCCCGCTCCCCGCACCCGCACCCCGCACACCTGCACCCCGCACCCCGCACCCTGCACCCCCCACCCGCACCCTCACCCCGCACACGCACCCCGCACCCGCACCCGCACCCCGCACCCCGCACCCACACCCCGCACCCTGCACCCGCACCCCGTACCCCCCACCCGCACCCCTCGCCCCGCACACCCACACCCCGCACCTGCACCCCGCACCCCCGCACCCGCACCCCGCACACCTGCACCCCGCACCCGTACCCCACACCCGCACCCGCACCCCGCACCCCGCACCCCGCACACCTGCACCCGTACCCCGCACCCGCACCCACTCCCCGCACCCCGCACCCCGCACCCTCACCCCACACCCGCACCCGCACCCCGCACCCCGCACCCCGCACCCCGCACCCCGCACACCTGCACCCGTACCCCGCACCCGCACCCACACCCCGCACCCCGCACCCCGCACCCTCACCCCGCTCCCCGCACCCGCACCCCACACCCCGCACCCGCACCCTCGCCCCGCACACCCGCACCCGCACCCCGCACACCTGCACCCCGCACCCCGCATCCTCACCCCACACCCCGCACCCGCACCCTCGCCCCGCACACCCGCACCTACACCCCGCACCCGCACCCACACACCTGCACCCGCACCCGCACCTGCACCCGCACCCCACACCCGCACCCCGCACCCGCACCCCGCGCACCCGCACCCTGCACCCCGCACCCGCACCCCGCACCCCGCACTCTTACCCCGCACCCCGCACCCTTACCCCGCACCCACACCCCACACCCTGCACCCTTACCCCACACACCCGCACCCCGCACCCACACCCCGCACCCCGCACCCACACCCGCACCCCGCACACCGCACACCCGCACCCCGCACACCTGCACCCTCACCCCGCACCCTCACCCCGCACCCCGCACCCCACACACCCGCGCCCGCACCCACACCCGCCATCCCAGGCCCGTCCCTGGCTCAGCGCACTCCTGCCAGCACGAAGGCCACGTCCCGACCTTCCTGCCTCCCCCGGGCTCTTGAGGGGCTGCCCAGCTCCCGGGGCTGCCGTGACAACCCCAGACTGGGGGCTTAAAAGAACAGTGATTTCTTCTCACCATTCTGGAGGCCACAGGAGGGAAATCACGCTGTTGATGGGGGCTCCCCTGCCGTTTGCAGGGGTCCTGCGACAGTGGCAGTAACACAAGGCCTACCACAGGCCCTGCCGCCACCGCCGGCCACCTCGCTCGCCTGCTCCCTGTGCGCTCTCGCCGATTTCCCTCGCCCACCAGTCACCTGGGACCCAAGCCCCATGAACCCCTTCACCCTCATCTCACCGGATCACGCCTTCAGAGACCCTATCTCCAAATGAGGCCACAGTCGCGCGGCAGGGTCTTAGGACCTGAGTGTGTCCTTCAGGGGACACCGGTCAACCCGACGTCGGGCTACGCCACGGAAGCGAGCCCTACGTTCGATTGTCCACAATCTGGAGGGGGCGACCAGCTGACTCCACCGTGCCGGGACCCCTCCCCTGACACAGCTGGGTTGCCTTCAGGGCATCCTGGACTCGCCGCCCTTCACACACCCCGCTGTCACCCCTGGGGCCCGCAAACCAGGACATTTAGCCGCGATGCCCCCATCACCTGCGCCAGGGCCACCGCCCGCAGCGACCTTGGCGCCATCCCTGTTTTCTCACAAGGACACCCAGGCCGGTCCTGAGTGCGCGCCCGCGTGTGCAGTGAAATGCTCTCCAAGCAGCCCGGTTCCTCCGGGTGGACGGTGGAAGACACGGCAGCACCGGGGGGCCCCTGTGCCTGCTGCACGTCGGAGCCAAGCCCAGCAGCTCCCTCCGATGGGCGTGAGTTCACACCAGCACGTTCACTTTTCCTCTGTATTCACGAAGCATGTGCAAGGGGATGTTCACGTCTCCCTTCTGATTGGACAGATCAGTTTTTGTCTTTGTCCCTTGGTCTGGGTGCATTCTGCTGTGGAGGCTCATATCAGAGTTTTTTGTTTGTTTTAATAGATTTTTTTTTTTTTAATTTAAAGATACATAGGACATACAAAATGTTACCTTAAAAAATATAAGAGAGCGGTGGACTTGGCCCAGTGGTTAGGGCGTCCGTCTACCACATGGGGGTCCACGGTTCAGACCCTGGGCCTCCTTGACCCATGTGCAGCTGGCCCATGTGCAGTGCTGATGCGCGCAAGGAGTGCCCTGCCACGCAGGGGTGTCCCCCACGTAGGAGAGCCCTACACGCAAGGAGTGCGCCCTGCAAGGAGAGCCACCCAGTGCAAAAGAAAGTGCAGCCTGCCCAGGAGTGGTGCTGCACACACAGAGAGCTGACACAATAAGATGACACAACAAAAAGAAACACAGATTCCCGTGCCGCTGACAACAGAAGCAGGCAAAGAAGATGCAGCAAATAGACACAGAGAATAGACAACTGGGGTGGGTGGCGGAAGGGGAGAGAAATAAATAAATAAATCTTTTTAAAAAATATATATATATATAAAAGAGGATCCATATACCCCAACTCCCCACTTCCCCACTCCTCCCACATCAACAGCTTCTTTCATCATCCTGGCACATTCATTGCACTTGGTGACTACATTTTGGAGCACTGCTGCACCGCATGGATTATAGTTTACATTGTAGTTCACACTCTCTCCCCCTATCCATTTGGTGAGTTATGGCAGGATATATAATGTCCAGCATCTGTCCCTGCAATATCATTTAGGACAACTCCAAGTCCTGAAAATACCCCCACATCACACCTCTTCTTCCCTTTCCCTGCCCTCAGCCACTCCCGTGGCCACTGTCTCCACGTCAATGCTACAGTTTCTCCCATTCCTAGAGTCTAAGCTCCTGTGATGTCAAGAACTAGACAAGGCTCCACCTTCCTTTCTCCCCTTGGCCCATGGCTCCAGCAATCTGGTCTGGTCTTCAGCGTTAGCTGACAAGACCCCGTCACCACAGCTCAAGCTCCAGCCAAAGGAAAAGAAAAAGAACTTCCAGCCCCTGCCCCAGGATGGAGTGCTCAGAGGGAATTCCACAACGTTAGGAGCAACAATAAGGAAGGCAGCCTGCAGGCGCCACATTCCCTTCCACCTCTTCATCCCTCCTCATCGCGTGCCATCATTTCCCTTTCAGCTCATGCAGGTTGGCGTGGAGTCGTTTCTTTTGGCTGTTGGATAAATACAAATATTTGTACCCATCCAATATCTTGAAAGAAAATTCGCACTGACAGAAAATACCACCAAGATGATGCCATGAATCTACCAAAGATTTTTTTTTAACTTTATCAAAAATGTCAAGAGAAACAATCTCTTTAGGTCCATACAATGTACACCATAATATTGGGATCCCATAAGCATCAGTTATAAAAAACACCCCTGCACATTTTTATTTGAACATCTTTCAATTTTCATTCTCACTTCTATTACATCTACAAAATCCTGACACCAATCCAAGTAGGAGGTATATTTCTTATAGAAACCAGTGTGGGAACTTCTGAATGTGACACCTTGGAAAATTGTTGTCAGGACATTCCAGTACTTGAATGGGATAGGACAGAGCACTCTCTACCCTACCCTTACATTCTCTGATGATGGCATCAAGGTGACAGAAATAAACCCCATTTGGGTAACTTGATGGGGAGGATGCAATAAAATTCCAAGCGGGGCTTACAGTTTTGCCAAAGTCCCCACCAGCCAACCAGGCTCTGAGGTTTCCTCTCGGATCTGGGCTGGGCCAGGGCCTCCAGCTATTCCTGACTCCCCAGGTGATGCTGTCACCCCCCACCCCCGGCACCTCCCAGAAGGTAAGTGCTCCAGGTGTGCCTGGGGACAGGTAACAAGGAAGACTCCCATCTGGGGCCAGGTGGGGGGAGCTTCCCAGCTGTCTGCTGTGCCCTGCAGCAGCGGGAGCAGAGACCACTTCCTGGGCAGGTTCATGCTCACAGTGCACTCGGGCAGGAAAAGGCAGCACCGCCTCAACTCACAGAAGGTTCTGGGCTGTCCCAATTCCAGGTCATTCCACGGTCAGCTCTGCACGGAGCTGTGGGGTTCCTGAGATGTGCAGGCTGGGGGAGCTTGCTCCCTCTCTCCTCCTGCCTTGGGGAGCGTTCAGGGCCTCTCTTACAGCTCCTGCTCAGAGCTGCGCCTCCTCTTGTGGGGAGAGCACCCCATGGGAGCCGGGGAGCACGCCTCTTCTGCCGTGCCCTATCAGCTCCCCCCCCACAGCCGCTGGCACCCCTGAGCCTGGCCAGCTCGGGGCTGTGTTTGGGTGAGAGGTGGCACACTTCCTCTTGCTCAGAGACATGGGAACTGTGCCAGCGGAGACTGGCATTGGCACAGGTGGGCCCACCTGAGAGCCAGCCCCCTCCAGCCTCCCGCACCCCACGCCGGGCCTGTCCCACCCCGGTCATCTGCTCTGCACAGCATGCCTGGAGCAGGTTGTCATCATTTCCCAGCTATTCTCTGCTTGTTTAAGCCTCTCTTTAAAAATGGACATTCTTAACTCTTTGGGGAACATTTCTCCACATTTTCAGTGTTTTCAATTTGTAAGTGCAGGTGTCCTTTGATAGAATTACATAGAGAAAGCCCTGGGGGCCCTCCCAAACCCTCCCCCCACTAAAACCCGTGCCCTCCTTCCTCTTCGAACTCCCTCTTGGGTTTCCTCTCTATCTTTTGAAATTTGACATCCCCACCCAGGCAGCTGCCCAGGACAGGCCATCAAGCCCCTAGTTCATCACCTTCCACCCAAAACTGGTGTTTGTGGCGATGGCAAGAAGACATTACTTCAATTCTAAGGGACAACAGTAGGGAAGTACAAGGGAGTGCGGGACCTTTCCTTTTGGAGTAATGAAAACGTTCTAGATTGCTGGAGGTGATGACAGCCCAGCTCTGTGACGGAAAAGAGCCACTGAGGGCACCCTTCAAACGGACTGCAGAAAGCACGTGGCTGTGCAACACAGGGAGTCCAGGGGCTGAAGATGGACTGAGGGTAACAGAGCAAATATGAGGCGCTTTTCTCCTGAATGATAACAAATACACAATACTAATATAGGGTGTTGACAGTTGGGTGGGTGGGGGAAAAGAGCAAATGTGAAAACACGGGCTATAGTTAGTAGTGATATTTTGACGATGCTTTTTCATAGTTCGTAACAGACGTTTCATAACAATGCACGGCGGTGGTGGCGAAGACTTGTATGATGATATGCATGTTTGTTTTGTAAATTCACAAATTTTACTATACACTTATTGTTCAAATATGAATGGTATACTTCAATAAAATTTTATTTAAAAAATATAAAGCCCCACTGTCCTAAGCCTGCCCCTGAAGGACAGAGTAACCCTTGTCCAGCCAATAGGAGACAAGCTAACCTCCTTTGCGTGGCTAGCACACGCGCTTGCCATCTCGAGAAGCCCGAGGCACCCTGTTCCCATCGCAGGTCTGGCTTCCCCGCTGCAGCAGAACCCTGGTGTCCCGGCGCAACCTGCAGTCTGCAGACTCGACGCCGGTTTGCCTTTCAACGCTTCGAAATCATTTTTTTTTTATTAGAGAAAAGAAGTGGGGGCCGCCCAGCCCTGTCTCAGCTTGAAGACCATAGAGACGGGGAGCTCAAACCAAGTGTCAAAGTGGAGAGAAGGGGGGGCGAGGGAGCAGAGAGCGCTGGGCCCAGGTGCCCGGGGCGGGGGGGGGGGGGGGGGCGGGGAGAGGAACACCCGACGCCCTCCAGCAGGCACAGCCGCTTCCCCCCACTCTCTCCTGACTCCAGTCCAGCAAGGACAGTTGTTTTGTAAATAACATTAATCCAGATACACGGAAGTCGGCTAATCCCCTTGTTAAATTTTCTCAAGACCACTTTAGTTCAGTATTTTGGGACACTGTGAAGTAGCCTGAGGCTAATAAAATATACATTTGTCAACAGCTCATATATAGTAGCCAACATCCTACTTGGACAGGCTACACATTCCTACTTAGCAAAACAAAAGTTTCAAAATGGAAAAAGAAAGTTAACATGCCTTTAAAAAAAAACAAACCAAAAATTTTGGGAAAAATTACATTTCAAAGAAATGTTTTGAACTTTTTTCATAGGAGGGAATTTTTCCAAAGAGAAAATTATTTCAGAGGCTCTGCTCTCTGATCGCCATTCAAAGAAAAAAACCTCAGGTTCCCGTGCAGATCACAGAGCTGCAAAACCGAAGCTCTTTTTTTATTTAAAGAAACAGATTAGCACACGCGACATGCCTCCCTTTCTAGAGCCAAAGAGGAGAGTCTGGCATGCGGGAGTTCAGAGTCTCTTTCTGACCTACTGACTTCAAGTTCCCATTTCCAAAACCTGGGCGGTTCTGTGACTTCTGCCAGGGCATGGAGCACCTGCCTCGACAGCAGCTCCGTCCCCCATATTGTCCCCAGGTGTCACAGCATCAGCAGCTGCACTGAAGACCCATGGCCATTGCCCCAGGCTTGGCCCACCCCACACAAAGGAGGTTAGCTTGTCTCCTTCAGCTCCCATGGAGACCCTCCACTGTGCTCAGGGGCCAGCCCTCGTCAGAGTTGCTCATCTACTCAAGGGTGCTCTACACACATCTACCTCTCTTCAAACAGGGTGGATAGGTGTTTTCGTCTTCCTTTTGCTTTTATTGTTTTTTAATTGCTTGATGCTATAGAATGGACCTGCTTTTATTCATACAGAATATTATAAAAAGTCACTTGACCAGAAAGCACATTCTAATCTCACACCATGCAAAGTTGTTTCTCAACGCTGTGGTGAATATACCCACTCTGTCCCCATTTAGCCCACGTTTTAACCGGAGCCCTATAATCAGCATTGACTGTGAAGTATCTGTGGGTCTGCAGATGGCCTGGATGCCACTGCCCCATTTATCCCAGGGAGCAATCCATGATTCTCAAATATCCAGCCAGGAGGCTTCTTTCCCATGGGTCAGGAATTTGTTTTGCAGCTGGGGCCCCCGGGTGCGACACACACCCCTGCCGTCCTTCCCATATGCCGTGCACATCGGTAGATGCCAGGGTAGGAGGCCTCAACATCTGCCGGTTTCTCATCTCAGAACATCTGTTGTCGATGACCCTTATTCTCACCCACTTAGGCCAGTTCAGTGTGGAGTGCAAGAATGTTTCCAGAGGCGAGAGTGGCAAAGCAGCTCTTTAATCTCACTTGCTAACTGTTCTTGCTTACTTTCCGGAAAGCTAATGAAAGGACAGGCCAAGATGGACAGCCCAGCCCAGGAGGTCACGACAGCAGGGAGAACAGATGGCAAAGGCTTGGTTTCGTACTAAAATCTGTGCGCCCTGCTTTTGCCTGGCATGTGAACATGCAATATTTTACTTAGGCATTGCTCAAAGAACAAAAATTTTAAGGCAACAACAACATAACAAAGCCTGCAGCGTTTTCGGGAACATCTTAGAATTTAACATGGCTTTGTTCTCATGCACAAAACATGGACTCGCCTGGGGAAGCCCCGTGCAGACGTGAATATTCAGTGCTCCGTTATTCAGTTTCTCGGGGGAAAGCCAGAGTTTTACGCAGGGGCTCACACGGAAAAGCACTGGGATCCGGGGCACCCTGAAATCACAGCCGCTTCCACGCCTCCTGGCCTGGCTGGGAAACCGGCGGTGAGAGCTCATCTTTAGGCAGCTGGGAGATGTGCTGGAAATACAGGTCTTAAAAGCTGCCTTCTCTGATACGTTATTCATTCACTCAAATCCTGGGAACAAACACCTGTTTCTTGTCTGTGGCCCAAGCATGGGGGACCTGGGAGAGGGAGAGAGCCCCCCGTGCTGGAGGACGCTGTCTACAGGAGTCCTCGGTGTGTCGGGGGGCTCATGACCCCAGGCGCTGGCAAACTGCCCCAGAGCCCTGGACCCCGCCTGCCCCCACCAGATGCGGGCACTTTGACTCTGGGCAGCAGAACCTGGAGGATTTCCGAGAGCCACCAGCCTCAGGGCCAGCACCCAAGCACGCAGGGCATCTCCAACCACGTGGGGACACAGCCCGGCTTCCCGGGCCGCCCACTGCAGGGAGCGACTGGCCTTCCCAGCCCAGTGCGCTGAGCGCAGGGTGGGAGGGGCCTAGGCAGCCCCTGCAGCGGCACAGGGCTGGGGACAGGAGAGCAGCCACGAGGTTCAGCTGCCCCTGCTGCCATCTCCAGGCCTCCTGGGGCGGAGACACCTTTAGGAAGCTCGAGCGGGCTCAGGGAGCAGCCGGCAGCGCGGGCACAGAGCCGCGGGGTGCAGGGGACAGCTCAGCTCACTCCTGCCTCGCAGGGGTCCAAGAAGGGCCTCGGGGTGCAGGGCATCGTGGGGGCAGCATCCAGCACTGCTGAGAGGCCAAATGGAAATCCCAGCAACGCGAGGGGCCGTGTGGGGCGCAGTCCCAGCTCCTGCTCACAGCAACACCGAGCTAGGGTTTATTGCCCACCCATGACCATGACACCGACTGGGAGAGGCTCGCTGCCCATGTCCCAGCTCGGACCTTCGGGTCCTGGCTTTTGCACCAACACGGCCCAGCTCCAGAGCACACGCTCCAGCTCCGTTCTGTGCAGCCTCCTGCAAGCAGTCGCTAGCACGGCCTCCAGTGCGGCCATGGCGTTTACCGTGACCACGGGGGAAGGAAGGCAGACCGCAGGGGCTAGGGAGTGTGTGGATGGGAAGCGGGGAGAGAGGAGGCGAGAGACCCTGCCGAGATTGGGGCAATGACAAGGAATCATGAGGCTGGGTGGAAGGCGGCCCAGGGAGGGCTTTTACTTTTAAGGGACTACAGTGGAGCATGTTTAGAGGCAGAGGGCAAGGACTGGGAAGAGACAGAGGAGCTGAAGTCAGAGGAGAGAGAGGGGACTCGAGGCCGGCGGGCCTGGGACCCCTCAGACGCTGTGGAGGGGCCCCTCGGATGGCGGGGGGATGGACAAAGACCAGACAGGAACAGGTCAGTGACAGAGCTCAGCTTCATCTTCCCGTGAGAAGCAGGGGGTGACAATTTAGCTAAAAGGGAGTGTGGACGCTGGAGGGCCCAGGGACTGGAGGAGAATGCGGAAGATGTGGGCAAAAGACATTGCAGGAAATAGAACAAACTGGCTGGAGAATCATAACATCGTCACGGGACAGCTTGGAGGGCCCAGTTGCAGTTAGAGATCATGAATTTATAATGAATTTATTATTTACACCACTACCCACTGCCATAAAAGATTTGAAACAGCTCACAGTAGGAGGCGGAAACGCAGTTGAAATTACCCAAGAATAAGATGAGGCGGGGGAGGGCGAAGGCTGGGGAGGGTGGAATCCACAAGCAGGAGACAATGGGGCATGGCATTTGGGTCTGAGCTCCCTGGCGGTGCACAGAGACCCCAGCGAGTGACCAGGTGCACATAGGCCCTGTTACGTGACCAGGTGTACCTAAGCGCCGTTGGGTGACCTGGTGCACATAAGCCCCTTTGGGTGGCCTGGGGCTCGTGAGTACATTAGGTGGCCAGGTGCTCATCTGCGTGAGGAAACCTCTCTTAGCCTCAAGCTCTGAGAATAATTTATCGCATGCTTGTTGCTTGCCATAAGCAGAAACTTTTCTATGAACTATAAAAGCCTACACTACTACAAAAACACTGGGGATAAGAGAAAAAGCCCCCGCAAGCCCCACTGCGCACAGCCCCTCGCACAAGGTGCAGGGAACGGGGAGCAGGTCTTTCGCTAGCAGGCGCTCCTAAAGGTGCAGAAGGGGTCTCTCCGCGACCTTCCTGCCTCCGTTTCTGCACAGGGCGAGGACATGGTATTAAAATGCTTTAGGGCATTTCTCTAGGAAACAAAAGCCGCAGTCCAGGAGTGTCTTTCAGGTGGTGGAATAAATCAAAGACAAAAACTCCTGCAAAAAGAGAGGATTCAAGCACCTTCCAGGCAGTGGTTAAAACGGATTCAAGGACCAGGGACCATGGGGTGAAAGAGAATGGCTTAGGGCAAAAATTCAAAAAGTGGACTCCCAGCCCCACCCCTGAAGTGACCGATTCTGTAGTTCTGGTGATGGCGATGATGTGATGCTGACGTGACAGTGAGGACAATGACAACCACGACGGGGCTAGCATTTATTGATAACTTCCTGTGCGCTTTGCACTGTTCCAAGTCTTTCATACACCCCATCTTACAGCTGAAGAAATTGAGGAAGTCCTTATGTGAAACAAGCTATCCAGGAGAGCTGAACAGTCATCTAGGCTTGAAGACAAACTGCTCTAGGCTCCCCCCACCCCCGGCCCCCGGGCCCACTCTTCCTTTCTCTCTCTCCTCCCCCTTTCAATTATCAACCAACTAAGTCCTGTCCATCAGGGAACCTGGAGAGAGGAGATCAAGGATCAGAGACACTCACTTTCTAAAGACAGCTCGGAATGCTTTGAAAGCAGCCAGCCCACCAGGAGAAAAGGGGAATGCCCTTCTGCTCCATGCACGTGCCCGTGGCAGCTTCTGTAGAAATGGAGTGTGAATAGCAACATTTAGCTGCAGAGGCATTGTTTGCAACCCTAAGTCATGTCTTATAAAAGAAACAACAGTCACATATTTTGAAAGATAAGAGTACAAACTGGCTATAAAGTAGGAAAATAACAGTCTTGTCCAATAAATTAAAGCAAAGGGCTGTTAAGAGGAACACACGAGCTAACTTAGATACCGTCAAGAAGGAGAAGGGGTGAAAAGACGTTCTCAAGTACTCACTTTCTTGTCCTGTCTCTAAGAATTTATCAAATGAAATAAGTTTGCCTAAAATATATTTAGGAAATAACCTAAATAACCAATTTTAGGAGATCAGTTAAAATCTATTCAGCCATTAAAAGAATGCTATTGAAGGATACTTAATTGGCATAAGAGCCAGTTAGGATGAAAACAAAAATATCAAAAAGATACACTATGCAAATGCCAACCAAAAGAGAGACCACACAGCTTATATACAGTTTAAAGCATGAAGGACAGGAAATGAAAATTATATTGTGATGATTAACAGACTTCAACAAAAAGATAACAGTCGTTTAAATTTAAATTTGTATAAACCTATCAACATAGCTTCAAAATACAGGAAACAAACTGATAGAACTAAAAGAGAAATCTACAACTAGCACAGTGGGAGGTTTTAGTGCAGTCCTTTAAGAGATTTCCTAAGCAAATGTCAGGAAGAACTAAAAGATGTCAACAATATGATTAACTGACCGGATCCAATCAGCACCTACGGAACACTTCACACAGTTGTGACACACACAGTATTTCTAAGAGCACACTGAACAGTCCCCAAAATATATCATATTCTGGGCCATAAAGCAAATCTCAGCAAATTTCAAAGAATTAAAATCATACAAAGGATGTTCTCTAACAACAATGAAGTAAAACTAAAAAACAAAAAAATAGAAAGAACCCAGGAAAGCCCAAAAATGTTTGGAATTTGAAGACTATTTTGAACTGAATGGTAATGGAAAATATGAATAAAAATTGTGTTATGAAACTAAAATAGTGTTTAGAGGGAAATTTACAGCCTCAATGAGTGAGATGGTTGGACTCCATTATCTAAAATTCATCTCAAGAATACAAAAGAACAGCAAATTCAAGTGGAAGAAAATAAATAATAATAAAGACAGGAGCAAATATCAATAAAGCAAGTACATAATATAGAAAATTAAAGCCATATCGTGTTACTTAAAAATATTAATAAAATTGATAAACCCTTAACAAGAATGCTAATACAGAAAAGAGGGGGAAATTAACATTATGAATGAAAAGGGGGACATTACTAAGGCTCTACAACCCTTGAGAAGCTAATAAAAGATATAATGAAAAATGTTATGCAAGGAATTTGAAACATGAAAGAGCAAATTTTTTGAAGAATACAACCTACAAAGCTGGCATGAGGTAAAGTGGAAAAACTAAGTACACCTATATTGGTTAAAGAAATTGAATCAATAATGAAAACCTTTTGTATTAGTCCTCCAAAGGGGTACTGATACAAAGTATCAGAAATCTGTTGGCCTTTATAAAGGGTATTTACTTGGGGTAAAAGCTAACAGCTACAAGTCGGTAAAAAGTCTCACTCAATTTGCTTTCTCACCAAAGTCAGTGGCCAGGTGCTGAAGCAAGATGGTCGCCGATCTCCACCCACTCTCTGCCTTCCCTCCAGGCTTCCTCTTCCTCTTGAGGATCCGTGGGCCCAGCTCTTGAGGCTTCATGCTCTGCCTCCTGGCCTGGGCTTCCTCAGGGCTTCCTAAATCAGCCTCAGCCCCAGGTCAGCTGTAAGCTGTGAGGCAGATGGCTCCTCTCTCCCCCAGCTTCAACTGTTTGAGCCTTCTTCTTTCTGTCCAATGGCAGGATCAAAAGTGACAGAGCTCTCTCTTCTGGTGTGTCTTCTAGAGTGAGTGTCTGTTTATATCTGACTCAGTAAGGGGGCAGGGACTCAATCTGAGTACACCTTACTGATGTAGTTCAATCATAAAGGCCTTACAGTTAAAAACAACAGCTGAGGGAGTGCTGAGTTCCTAGCCAGGGGAGCTCTATCACATTCCCCAATGGAAGAGCAACAATCCCCCAAGTGCAATGGCAAAGACCAATAAAGAAGGAGAGTCCAACAATGAGCCCTTGATACTGATGACTATGCTTATGAGCCTGTGTGCCTGAAATATGAACTAGGCCTAAAGCTGTAGGGTGCCTAAGAGTTACCTCCTGAGAGTCTCCATGTTGCTCAAATGTGGCCACTCTCCAAGCCAAACTCAGTATGTAAATGCATTACCTTCCCCCTAGAGTGGGACATGACTCCCACGATGAACCTCCCTGGTGCTGAGGGATTACTACCAAAAACCAGCTGATGATGTAACTAAAAAGAGACTTTGAATAAAAGGTTCAACTCAGACCAGCAGAATATCTCAGCCTACATGTAATATTGGGTGTTGAAAAATGCTTTTTGACCTTAAACAAAAGGGGGAAGTGGAAACGACAAATGAGTTTATATGGCTATGAGTCTCCAATAGAATCAGGAGGTCATCAGAGGGGTCACACTTATGCACACCTCAGCAGGGTCCCAGAGACAGCCAAAGTAGGTACAACCCCAGATACTGGTTCTCCTGAGGGCTACAGAGACCCACAGTTCTATGGTCATGGCAGATGAAATTCAGTGCCATGTTGGCTGTCCCTACTTTGGAGTTAGTGTTCCTCGGTGTGATGGAGTTAGACTCAGATGTGACCTTTCTATACATGCCTCTTCTGTCACTTTTACTGGACCTGTAGTTGGTGCTGGGGTTGATGTATACTCAGAAGACCTGAATCTATGGACTGTCCATGTGACAGCCAGGCCCTGAGCCTCAATAGACTTGCAATCTGCTTTACTGGACTTACCTGACCAGCTAACAGGGAGGTGAAGAAGGTCAAACAACTGCAAGCAGGAGAATTGCATCCATTATCCATGTGGAATCTAAGCTCCCTCTCGATATAGAGGTAGAGTGGACATAACCATCCCAGGGTCCACAAGATGGAGGAATAGAGTATGGACTAGAGTGGACTTACTGATAATGTACTATGGAACTATTGTGATTAGTAATGGAAGAAATTGTAGCATTGATGTGGAGAAAGTGGCCATGGCAGCTTCTGAAGATAGAGAGAGGGAAGAAGATAGAGGGAAGACTTGGAGTTGTCCTGGGTGGTACTGCAGGGACAGATGCTGGACATTGTATGTCCTGCCATGTCCCACTGTGTGGACTGGGGGATAGTGTAAACTACAATATAAACCATTATCCATGTATGCAGCAGTGCTCCAAAATGTATTTACCAGTGCAATGAATGTCCCATGATGATGAATAGAGGTTGTTGATATGGGAAGAGTGGGGCAAGGGGGGTGGGGGGAATATGGGGACCTCTTATATTTTTTTAATGTAACATTAAAAAAAAAAATAAAGGGAGGGAAAAAAGAGAGAGAAATATCAAAAAATAAATAAATAAAAACCTCTAATCTTAACAGGTATCTAATCAAAGTCCACTAAACTGAATTTAATACAATCAAAGGGTATCACACCCAGAGGAACAGATTAGTTTACAATCTTTCTCTTTGGGGAATTCATAAAATAATCCCAAACTGCCACATTTTCCCTTAAAGAAAAATCTAAGCCCACTGGCTTCCTTGATGAATGTGCCCAAACATTTAAGGAATGAAAATAGCCATCTGGAAAAAACGTTCAGAGAAAAGAAGGGACACTTCCCAGCCATTATGGGAGCAGCTCCTCAGCAAAACCTGAGGAGGGCAGTATAGAGAAAGAACGTCACAGGTCAATGTCTTTGATGAACGTAGACACAAAAATGCAAAAGTAAATGTATGGATTTGAGTTAAGAGATAGTAAAAAGAGGATGTGTCATGACCAAGTGGGGCTTATTCCAGGAATGTGGTATGGAGTAACAAACACCAGCACATGCTAACCACCACCTCAACAATTGGCAATTGATTAAAATGCTCAGAAAACTTGGAGTACAAGGAATCTTCCCCAATACAACGAAGAGTATATACAAAAAAAAAAAGGATCTGCAGCTAAATGCATACTTAATATTAAAAGAGTGAACACTTTCCGCATGGGTTCAGATCCCTGCTATCATCAATTAAATTCAATACTGTGCTGAAGATATCATGCCAGCACAAAATCCCAAGAAAAGTAAATGTACAAAGATTAGAAATGAAAAACAAAAATGTCACGCTTCACTAATGGCATAATTGCATAGATAGAAAACTCCAAATAATCTCCAAGTAAAATCTTAGAATAGGTGAATTTAGCAAGGTCACTGGTAACACAACCACTATACCAAGTCAATTTTGTTTCTACACACTATCAACAATTTTTTAAAAAATATTTAATGTTGTTTAATACAGCATCTCAAAGCATTAAATACCTGTGAATAAATTTCATTTTTCTAAAGTGCAAGACTTTTATGAAAAACTATCAAACATTACTGAATGAATTAAAGAAGATTTAAGTAAGTAGAAATATATTCCTTGTTTATGGATTAGAAAAAACTATTTTAAAATTCCAGTTCTTCCCAAATCAATGTCTAGATTCAATGCAGTCCCAATCAAAATCGTGGAAGTTACTCTGTATAAATTAACAAGCCAATTCAAAATTGATATGGAGATACAAGAACCTAGAATAGTCAAGCCAATCTTGAGGAACAAAAAAGTCAGAAGAATTTGTCAAATGTCAAAAACTATTATAATGTTATAGTCAGAAAGACAATGTTACCACATTATTTCTGCAAGGATGGCTAGAGACAATTGGAGCAGATCAGAAAATACAGAGTGTGTGTATAGTCACTTGCTTTGTGAAAAAGGCACACCAATTTGGGGAGGAAAAGATGAGCTCTTCAATGCATGCTAATGAAGCAAATGAATATCCACATGGAAAACACAAAAACAAAAACTCTACACTTACCTCAAAAAAAACAAACATAAAGCTTAATTCAAGATGAGGTATAGCTCTAAGCACAAAAATTAAAACTATGAACTTCCAAAAAGTTCATAGGAACATATGTTCATCATATCATGTAGGAAAATATTTCTTAAACATGTCAAAAAGCACTAACATAAAAGAAAAATTTTTAAATTGGACCTCATTAACATAAGAACCACTGTTCATAAAAATATCACTATTAAAAGAGTGAGAATTTACAGAACATATATGCAAAAATGCACACCTGTCAAGAATATATAAAGAATCCTTAAAATAGTAAAACTCTGCCTATCATTTTAAAAACTGGGCAGACTTCAACAGGCAAATCACAGAAGAGGACATTCAAATAGCCAATAAGCATATTAAAAAGACTCCAACTTAATCATTCACCAGGAAAAAAAATGCATATATACCTTTACACATTCACCAGAATGGTTAAAATTTAAAATATAAGTATTGGTGAGGATATAGAACAATTGGAATGTTCAAAAGAAGATTAGTTAGTAACATACGCTGAAGCCAATCATATATGCATTTTATAATCAACCAATGTTTCTCCTAGAGTATATTCCCAAGATAAATGAGTAGAAGTGTTCCTGTCTTTATTCAAGGTACCCAACAATTGGAAGCAACACAAATGTCCAAAGCAAGGAGAACAGACCACAAATCGTGGTATATTTATCCAATGGAATACAACACTGCAATAGAAAAGAAGTAACTGCTTTCTGACAAAACACAGATGAATCACATGTGTTACATAAAATAGTAAAAACTGTGGTTTCATTAATATGAAGTTCCAGTATAGGAAAAATTGAATTTTAGTGTGTTTGAAGTCAGAATAGTGGTTACCTACACGTGTGGCTTCTGTGTCCCCTACTGAAAAGGATTTTAACAGAGCCTTCTGGGGTGATGTGAGTGATAATACGTTGACCTGGGGGTGGGTGCACAAATGCACACCTATGTAAAACTTCATCAGTCCGGACCCTTAAGATTGGGGTACTTTCTTGTCTCTATATTGTACCTCAATTAGAGAGAAAAGAGGATGCAAAGTTAAATCCATCATAAAAATATACTATACACAGACACACGTATATAAAACATCTGGGAGACTAGACATCAAAACGTTAAGGTGATTATACCTGATTGTTCTATAAACCCACTTCTTTAATAAAGAAAAAAGTTAAGGCATGGTTGTCTCTAAGGTGCTAGGTTGATGGGTGGTCTTTACGCATTTTTAAAATATCCTCACATTTTTTGTTTTCTTCAATTCTATGAAAGACTTCAGTTACTTGCATGTTTTCGTGAAAATTTTTTAAAGAAAGCTTATAAAAGATCTGCATTGCCATCTTTTATCCAATCCCCCTCCTGCATTTGATAGTACAGAAGGGGGAGCAGGGGCCCAGGGTGCACCGGCTCTTCTTCAGGTGCAAGAAAATTGCCCTAGAACTGGTGACAAAAAGCCACTCAAAACTGTGCTTGGTCCTAAATCTTAACTGTGCCTGGCGGCCCCCGTGGCATCCTTCATGGGGCACCTAGTGGTCACAGGCCAGGCCTCGGCCAGATGACGAGCCGAGAAACTCCGGGTCACCTGCCATCAGGCCTCACACACCTTTCCTCCACCCAGAGCTTCAGAGCAAGGCACCAGATCTGGTCCATAAGTGCTGCTTTCGCTTTACAGCAAAGAGCAAAGCTCTTTTGACTGCTGCCCGCATAGGGCACCTCTTGGTCCCCTCCTTGTCACCTGGCTCCCCTTCTCTCCTCCACATGGGCTGCTGACTCACCTGAGTTCTATCCACCTTGTGCTTCCTAGAGCAGGTCATTCTGTCTCACAACCTCTGTGTTCATTTGGGATCAGCACGGTTTCATGGGCTGCTCTCAAAGCCATAAACAATTACTCCTATACCTTTCCCTTCACCACTTCCTGTGAAGGGCCTCAAAGCAATTCTTTGACCTGTGGGATTGAAACAGCATTCTTAGGTGGGAATTCAAATAGGGGGCTACAAATTGTTCACGTCAGAGTCGGAGCTCTTCCGAGGACTGCCGTTAAAGCTCCTGCATTATGCATTTTTGGAACACTTTCTACAAACATCTTACCCACTAATGTATGTATGAGTTTGAAAGTAGAACCCAAACACTAGATTTCTCACAGTAGTGAAAGTTGTGTATTCATTAACTTTGTAAAACTACCATAAAGTCAATGAATCAGTTCCTCTAATCTTATTACAACCAACTTAGGATCCATATTTTCTTTATATAAAACCTCATGGTAAAATCTCATAAATCTTTAAAGAAGCCATGTATTGTCTTTTTAAAACCTAGTAGTTATAGAGTTGCAGATTTCATTTTGTGCCACAGATCAGTAAAGAATCCCAGTACCATGAGCTTTGGATAAGTCTTTAAAAAATCAACACATGTGAAGGGAAAACATGAGCTTCAGCACCATTTGCAAATTTTTGATGAAATTCAGAAGGCAATCATTGCTTTCCTGTGGCCATGCTAACATCCTCTCTGATTCACTTGGCATAAAGAGTTAAGATAAATGTAAAACCGGAAAAGCAGACACCTAGAGACAAATGCATCATATTCTATCAAGCCTGCAGTTAATCACTGTTGCCCCAAAAGCTACTTCATTATGGTAACCAAGAAAAACAGAGCACAATTATGCAGTTTAAAAGGTTTCAATCAGAATGATGAATGGTGGTCTTTGGGTAGCTTACTAACATGTTTAGAAACTTATTTGTTTGGATTTTTTTCTCTCGAGAGAAAAACAAAGGAAGGTCAACATACCTTCCAAAGACTTTAGCTGGAAATCCATCGCCGAATGGAACTGATGTGCGTCCCATTAAATTAGCTCTCGGAATGGCATGGCAGGCGTAAGCATTCAGAGCTAAGTGTCCCTTAGGGACGACCTCCTTTGACAGAAAAGGAAACCAAGGCTCAGCCAGGAAACAGGTTCGCCCAAGGTCACAGACCTCTCTCTGCTCACTGGCCAAGCCCCAGAGACTCCAGCTCTCTAGTCCTGAAAAAGCCTGTTCCTCCCTCTCTGGAACCTTCCTGAAGATGTGGGTGGCATTGAGTTAATTGAAATGAAGGTAACATGCCCAACATAAATAACGGGCATGCTGAGATATAAAATAAAAAGGACAAAAGAAACATAAAACTACAAAGTACCCTTTTAAGCCAAAGTGGATGTGCAATGCCTTCCATGGGGAATTTGAGAGCTCAGGAAAATGTTGCTTTCAATAGGTGGAAATACTACTTTGCTCCTCTTTTTTCTTATCTTTTCCCTGTGTCTTTGAAAAAGATGACAGGGTACCAAACGCGACTTTGCCTTTAAACACACCATGAACACTCTGGAAAAGGAGCCCCAAGTCTCTACTTAATACGGTCTTTCATGGTGCTGCAATTATTATTCAAAGCTGCGCTTGGCCAAAGCTGTGCCTTGCATATGAATATTCAACCTCATGAACCACGAGGCCATAAATGATCTCATTTCAGGGGAGAGGGAGAAGGGAAGTGGGGGAGCGTCTTAGCACTCGTTCTGAAACCGACCTCACGTGAGAACCACCTTTCTGGGGCTTCGCCTTCAGCAACATCTTTCATTCAACAAACACTAAACACCTCTTGAGGGTCAGGTAGTAGGTGAGTTTCCTGTGGCTTTTGTCACAAATCACAGCTAACACGGTGGCTTAAGGTAGTGCAAATGTATTCTCTTACAGTTCTGGAGACAAAATTCTGAAATCGACGTGTTGGCAGAGCCCTTCCTCTGCAGGCCCCTGAGCAGGAGCCTTCTCTTTTCGGCCTCTAGGGGCTGCTGTCCTTGGTGCTTTCCTCCACCTTCAAGGTGCATCTCACCTGCCTCTGCTCAGTTGTCACGTCAGCTTGTCTTGCCTTTGTCCTCCTTTGTCCTTGTCTTACAATGGTCCCTGTGATGACACGGGACCCATGCAGATTACCAGGAGCACTTCCCCACCTCAAGATCGTAACTTACTCGCACCTGCAAAGGCCCTTCCTCGGTAAGAGGGGGCACATCAGGGAGGCAGGGGATGAGCACGTGGACATCCCCGGCGAGGATGTCCTGTCGACCTCTGACCCCGTGCTGGATTCTGGGGATTTAAAGCTGGGAAGCCGGCTAGTGAGATGGGCAATCAGCAGATGGGTCTGGAACCTGGCGAGCAGTCCATGGGGACATCCACAACCCCAAGACGGCGGCTGCTGGAGGACCCTCCCCACGACTTCCCCATTCAGAACAAGATTTCCTCCAGAAGCAGAGAGAAGCCCCGGATGGTCCCCAAGGACTTTATCATTGGGCCCTCAAGGGGGACTGATGGGGGTAATCAATCAAAACAGCAAACAGCTGGGACTCCTCCTACGCCGTTAGCAAAGGAGCGGAATAATTAACAGTTCAAAAAGCAGGCGGGAGGCCTCAACATGCTCTCTTGCCTTCGCCAGGTCCCGGTGCCAGCCCCAGTGCCAGTCCATGTGCCTGATCCTGCCCCTGTGCCCTGCTCTCACCATTTTTTCCCCTGCCATCATGACCATGCAAGTAAAACCTGGGCATTTATAATCTGTAAGGGAACTGTAGTCTGGGATTCAGCCCTCTTCATTACATTTCATCCCCTTCCTCTCCACCTGGGTCCCAGAATCTGTTATTTTCTCCCATTTCTCTTCCCTCCTACCTTAATAAATTACTGGCCTAACTCACCCAACACGCTCTTGAAATCCATTTCTGCAGCATAGCCAAGAACCTAGTAAAATCCAGTTACACTGGGACAGGACTCCTCTCCTTCTAGGAGGTGATGACAGCCAGCCATTCGAAATATGCCTGAGACCATCCTCACAGCAGCCCTGACCAAAGGGTCTGACAGTAAACGCAGAGAAGAGAGGGTGCACTCTGCACGTGAGGGAGGGGCGACTCCCCAGGGAGTCCCCAGCAGGCCCCATTGGGAGGTGAGCTCCACGTCTTCCCAGGTAGCCGAGCTGGGTCCGCTGGGGCTTGCTTCACTTTTCTTCTTCCAAGAGTGGATGTGCACAGTGGAGCCAGGAAGAGACCGTCCGCTCGGGACCCTCCCCAGGACGGGGAGGCAGCCTCCCAGGGCACGGCCCTACCTTCCTGACCACCCAAAGAAGGCATCTGGAGCTGCTTCGTGCGTGTGTCAGCAAAGCAGCTCGAAGGGAAACTGAGCAGGCAACGTGTTCTCCTTTCCAAAACGGCCTCACTTCAGCTCGCTTAATTGACGATGGCGGGGCCCAGCAGATGACATTCCAATTCGGAGACCTTCCCAGCTCGGGGCCTCTGGAGCTCACGAGGACTAAACAGATGCAACGGAATGAACAGGTAATTACCCAAGCCGCAGGCAATTACACAGTCGTGTCCGTGGGAAATTAAGACCGAGAGGTGAGGAAATGAAGTTGATATTGAAGTGAGCTGTTGGTTCACGTAACGCCCCGAGCCACCCGGCTGCATGGAAGACCCGGGGTTCACAAGACCCCCGTGGGATCCCAAGGAGGCAAGTCCAGAGACCCGAAGGCTCTCGGGCAGCCCTTTCCCCTCCCCCTGCCACCACCTGGCAGGGTCACACATTTCCGAGGAGACATTCAGTTGCCAAGACCACCGCCGTGTCCCTCTAGTGTTTGCATTCACGGACCCTACGCAGTGACGCCCGCGGGCCCAACCATCTTCTAAACACGCTGTTCTAGAAACTGGACTATTTCAGCCAGCACTCTGCGCTTTGACCCCACCTACCACGGGTGGAATCAGCTGGAAAAGTCTAATTCGGGTGATGAGGAATCAAAAGTGCAACAAGCCTGGGAGGAGTTGCAAGCGCTTGACAAGCTTTCCTTTTGGTACCCAGACATGGTGGCCCGTTGAAGTGCAAAGTTGGGATGCCTGTTTTGGAATTCCAGTGAAAGCCTCCTCAGTCATTTTCCATGCATGTAGTCTCAAAAGCGTGCAACCTCTTGGCTTAGCGATCTGGGGCTGACTAGAGAGTGTAGGCAGGAACATTTTTAAACAAAGCGCCCCAGCCGAGCAGCAAGCCTGTGTCATTGTGTTTCTTTTCATTAATTATACTGCGGTTTAGAATTTGTCTGATAAGGTGATCCAGTAAAGCTATTATTCATGTCTCAAAACTCAAAAGTTAAGAAGATGCCTCGAAAAGGCTCTTCAATAAATACCGTCAGCACGAGGCATCCACAAGATAAATTCAACCCCAGCCGCTCTGAACACCGCGTAAGAGGGGATCGTCAGCAGGTTTCTGCAGTGGCCACGGGAGGCCCCTCGACCCACGTTCTCGGGGGGGGGGAGAGCACATGGAGATCCAAATCATCTCACACCTGTTAACACCCCATAAAACAGTCAGTGGGGAGGATCGGGAGGGCTTCTGAACCCAAAGCCATCACCACCCCTGGGAGAGAAACAGGAAGCCGCAGGCGGGTGGTCCAAGGGGCCGTCTGAACATTGGGGTATCCACACAGCCCTTACTCCAAGCTTTGCCCCCACTTGGCCAGGTTAGCAGAAACCCTCAAGCCACTGGGCCCCTGACTCTCCCCTGCCAGCTCGTCCCCCCTTCCAGGATGCTTACCCATGACATTCGTTCCTGGTGGATGCAATCTGAGGTTGGGGTTAAAACCAGATGTTCCTCCAGAAATCCCAGTAAAACCCACAGAAACTCACAGAGGGTTAAGGATGCAGTGGGAGGGTGGGAGGGGTAGAAAGGAACAGCAGTTCTCCCTCCCCTCGCCCAGCGCCTCCCGGCACAGGCCGACCCCCCGAGCAGCGGAGCCCCCAACCTGACCTCTGTACCACCCACCCACACCCTCTCCAAGAGAGGGCTCTGCCCTGACCCTCCCCCCCCCCCTCAGGGCAGGTTTCACCTTAGAGGGTCATCTCAGGCCACAGAGGTCAGTCATGACCACCACAAAAATCGGGGATAGTCCAGGGCACTGGACCTCCAAAGGGGAGGGCGATGTTGTCTGTGTCCCTTGTTGCAGGAGTCTCCTTGGCTCTGATGCAAACTCCCAGCTCCAAGACCTCCCTCCTCAACCGCCTTTGGGGTCTGAGAACCAAGAGGCACCAGGAAAGAACCCTGAGACCCAACCTCAGCCCCACGAGTGGGCCCTGCATTACCAGTACTTCTCGCCCACCTTGAGTCGCCACCTGCCGGGTTCTGCTCTAAAGTCACTGCAGAGGGTTGGCCAGGTCTCCCGGGGCTGTGCTGTGACCCTCAGCCCCAGAGCTGGGGCTTCCGCATTTTGGAGCAAGGGGGCTGCCTTTAGCAGAAAAGGCGTCCCCATGCCCTTCACCAGCGCACCCTCGGACATCTGCGTCGGTCTCTTACCTCTGCAGGGGGCAAGTCTGCCAGCCTCTGTGCGCCCATTCGTGTTCAAATACAGGAATTTTCCAAAGGCTGTGGACACAGCATCTTCCTTCATCCCAAGATGCACTCGACGCCTTCCCTCTGCGCACCTTCGTGCCTCCACACAGAGTTCCTGGGAAGCCGAGGCGCCGTGGCTCCTTTTATGTGTCATCCTGGCCAGATTCTGGCACCCATGTGTTTGGCCAAACACTGGCCTAGATGTTGCTCTGTCGATGAGATGAGCATCCACCATCAATGGACTTTAGTAAAGGGAATGTGAGTGGGCCTCAGCCAATCGGTTGGGTTGCCTTATGACTTATGGCAATTCCAGAGGAAGAGGGAATCTGCCTCAAGATTACAACACCAACTCTTACCAGCATTTCCAGGCTGCCGACCTGCCTACCGAGTCCACACTTGCCAGCCCCACAATCGTGTGAGCCAATTCCTTAAAATACACACACACACACCCCACGGACACATATATCTTATTGGTTCTGTTTTTTTCTGGAAAACCCTGACCGGTAGGGCCATTTCTTTTACATACTAAGTAATTTTTATTCATTTGCAAAATGGTCCTTACATAAAACAAGCCGACAAAGTGGAGATGAGAATGACTAGTAGTGCATCTTGTATAAAATGCTTGTATAACCACATTAACAATATCTAGCAAAGGGCTCTCTCTTTCCAAGGCAGTGCCTTTGACAGTTCTCACTAGAGGCAAAATTTTAGAAGTCAACAAATCTTGGGCGGAATCTCTTTGCCTCACTAGAATGTTTCATATAAAAGATGACAACCACACGAGGCAAAATCCCGTGCCTCTATGTCAGGTAGCACCCTGGCATCAGCTGTGGCCAGGGCCAGATGAATTCCCAGACACCACATATCTGATAAGGAGCCCAGTGGGCCAAGCCCCATCTATTCTGACTCAAGGGACACTTCTAATGAAGAGCTGTGCAGTAGGACAAGTCCTGAAAAATTAATACCAGATCTGGATGAAATGGTGGATATTGCAAATTACTTGTATCACAAATTTGCAATGGATGATTTGCTGTAAAATATTCAAAAGTTCCCGTTTATTTGGTGTAAAACATCCCTGGAATGTTTCCTACAGTGAGGCATGCCAGTTAGCTTGATTTTATGCAAAAACACCCAAAGCAGAGTTGATAACATGGAAATTCAAAAACTGCCCGAAGTATTTAGATACACTACCTTGAAATTAGCTGGATTTCCCCCATACATTTGCTATTAAGCATTTTCCAAAAGGTAATTAGCAACAAACAGCTATTTTTCTTCAAAGCCAGTTTACAATTTGTGGTGAACTAATTTGGGCCCTAATTGGCAGCGTCAAAAGGAATTCTTCTCATAACCATAAAATTAGGGTACAGATTGGAGTTGCAAAAGGAGAAAATATGAAACAAACGTTAGCTAAAGCAACAACTTTATCATACTATTGTTTAATCGAATCATATTGCCTTGCAAATGTACAGCCAAATGCTTTATATTTTGTATGTGCGATTTCAAATCCCTTATTTTATCTTCCCAATCACAAGGTAGGCCAGAATTACTGAGCCCATTTACAGATGACAACATTCAGAGCCAAATAGCTTACATAATTAGTTAAAAGTCACATCGACAATAAATGATGTGTTGAACTCTATCATTTATTTATTCATTTTTTCCCCAAGTTAAGCACAATAATTTAGCAAAAAATTCCTTGCCTGGCATAGTGCTACATTCCCTGCGGCTCACTATTTAATGAAGCAGACAGAATCAGAAACAAACAATGATAATGGAAAAGTTGCAACAACCACAAAATGTGTAATAGTGTATTTGAGGATCGGCGAGAAGGAGCATGGAACCCAGGCAAGGGAAGCCTTCCTAGGCGAGATGACATCTGAGCCAGCGCTTAAACGCTCCAGGACTAAGAGGAGCTGGTGGAAGAACGTTTGAGTGAGATCAGCGGTTTGAAGGCAGGAAGTTGGAAGAAAGGTGGCCAGAGGTCACCAGGAACCAGAACACAGAGACCTTGATGGGTTAGCAGGATCTTCTTTGTTGTTGTTGTTGTAATTTTTTGTATTACTTTTCTTTTACAAGCACTCCCTCCCCCACCCCCTCCTCCCCTAGTAACCTCTAATCTGCTAACTGCTTTCTATCTCTGCAAATTTACTAATTCTAGTCATCTCTTATAAGAGATAGCTCAGATAATTTTTGCCTGTATGTTTCTGGTCTGTTTCATGGAGCATAACGCTTTCAAGGTTCTTCTATTTTATAGCTTGTCTCAGAACTTCATTTTTCTTATAGCGGAATAATATTCCATTGTACGTATGTCCTACATTTTGTTTATCCATTCATTTGTTGATGGACATTTGGGTTGTTTCCAGCTTTGGGCTATTATGAATAATCCTGCTAAAAAACACTGGTGTAAAAGTTTCTGTTTTCACTTTCCTTGGATATATATCTAGAAGTGGAATTCCAGGTCAAATGGAAATTTGCTATTTTTTGAGACCCCGCCATATTGCTTTCCACAGTGGCTGCACTATTTTACATCCCCACCAAGGCACTAGAGTTTCAATTTCTCTGCATCTTCTCCAACTCTTACTATTTCCCATTTTTTAAATAATAGCCATCATTGTGGTCATGAAGTAGTATCTTATCATTTTAATTTGCATTTCCCAAATAGCTAACGATGTTCAACATCTTTTCATGTATTTATTGGCCATTTGTATATCTTCTTTGGAGAAATGTCTATTCAAGTCCTTTGCCCATTTTTTTAATTAGGTTGTTTGTCCTTTCATTGGTGTATTGTAGGAGTTCTTTAAATATTCTGGTTATTAAATCCTTATCCAATATGTGGTTTGAAATTATTTTCTTCCATTCTGTAGGTGTGGGAGGAAGGGCGCCCGGCTTGCCACAGTAGCAAACGGTGCGGCAAGAAGTGATACCGCTTCTGCCCACTGGGCCTAGATAAGGTGACCACGCCTGACTAGGCCTTTGCTGCTAACGGCTGGCTGGTGCTGCCCTCCCCCTTTTTATCTCCCGCCTAGCCCAACATCCGGCCAGCTCTCACTCCCCCTTTCCCCTCTCCTATTCCAAACCTCTCCGCCAGCCCTCTGCCTAGCAACCGCTTACAATCACCTATCAGGAAGCAGTACCCGCCCGCACCTATCAAATCCTTCCACGCAGTCCCTAACCCTATAAAGCTATGTCCCCTTCCGCAATAAACCGGACTTGCGTACCAGACCTGGTCTCCGCGGCATTCTTTCTCCCCTCGCCGCGCGTCCTCCACGCCTGAGAGCCCCTCTGAGGCTGTCTGCCGCAGCCTCAGACGCCTTTGCAGCCAGCTGACCCCTCCAAACCCCCCCGTCAGCGTCGGGGTGCAAGCCGCCCCAGCCGCAACTGGCGCCCAACGTGGTGGCAGTTCAAGTCCGGTCCGACGTGACCACTGCCTCACCCCCGTGGGACCTCGCTCCCACCCCTTCGCCACGCTCTCAAGGTAAGGACCCCCGTTATCGGCCCCCGGCAGAAAAATGGGCGGGCGTCTATCTTCCCGCCAAGCGCCGCAAGTCAGAGCGCTTGCTGGCCTACTAGCCTGCCACCAATGCAAAGTTTCGGGCAGGCAACTCCAGGCTTACTGGGATCTACTGGTCCCCTTCAACCCCTGGCTTTCACTGCCAATCTCTCGGGCCCTGATACCTACCTGAAATTGGCCCCACCTATCAACAAGGCCAGCCACAAGCCGGAAAATCCACACAAGATTATAAAGCAATCAACTCTGTTCCAGCAAACGCCCACCCCCTTTCACAACTCTTTGGGCTCCCTACTATCTACATGACAATGTATCTCTGGGCTAGTGAAGGCTGATATAATTAATCCACTGGTATGAGAGAAAAACATGGCAACATTGGTGTTCTGTTTTATTTCCATGCTAATTCTAATTGGACTTCTTTAACCAAGATATTAAAATTAGTACAAAAATTTTATCAAGGTTTAAAAAGAAATTTTCAGTTGTAAATCAATAGTTTACTCCTGAACTTCAAGTCTCACTATAGTCTTACAGTAATTATCCAAAAATGTGTGCTAATGGTCTGCCTAACTGCTTCTCAAGTTATTTTAGCTGATTGCTGATAACTGATAGGAATGTTTCCGAGCACAGGCTTTCGTGTTGCAGGCAGCATGGATTCCAGAGAAAATCTTGAAAGGTACAATCTAAAATGTGCTATATAACAGAGGATTTAAAAGCAGCTATACTAAGAAACTAAGAATTATGAATTAATTGTAAACTGTATGTTTCTGTTACTGTGTTGTGATTGTTCTGTGTTTGTCTGTTCGTTCAATGTCAGTGTATATTTTGATACCTCCGGATGGTAAATATAAATTAATAAAAATTTATAAAAGAGCTCTATACAAATGGCCAATATTGCATGCTACTAAGTATTTAAAGAAAAGTTCATTATTTCAACAAGCTTGTTTAATGTTCACAGTATTGTTATAAGAGGTTTGCTTGATAACTTTGATGTAGGCTATATGGAATGTGTTTTTATTATTAAGGAAACAGAAAATAATTTTGTCCTGAAATAAAATAATTGACTATTGGAAAAAGTAGAGTATAGGACGAAACCTGAGTGAATGCTAAAACTGCAGAAGATTAATGGACAAAGAATTTTTACAGTTAAAGTTAAATAAAATTTAATGGGTCTATCTATAAAATTTTACAGGCTTTGGTGTCGGGTAGTATGCTGATGCAAAGTTGAAAATTTTTGTTCTTTCTCAAGGCCTCTCACCATTAATCTGTTTTGATAAAAGTTCTTATCCTCAGTCAGTATACAAAGAAAGTCTATCTAATGTTTCTTGTGCTTATCGTTTCCTTTCCTCGGTGTTCCAAGAAAGAAAGCTTTATCTCTTAAAGGAACATAACGTTCAAAACTGCTTTCTCAAGACCTAATCCTGAACAGTGGCCTTTTGTTCCAAACTAATTATAAGAGATTTGTTCTTTTACCTTGAAAGAAAAATTAAAGTAATAATTAAGTTCATTTAATATGTTATAAGCTAAATAAAGGTGTTTTACAGTGTTATAAAATTAACAACTTTTTCTTCCCTTAAACCCTCTATTAATTAAAGTCGTATGGATAAAAGGTTTCTATGAATGTTTAAAAGTGTATAAAGTTACCAATATTTCAGCATAATATTAAAGAAAAGTACAATATGGTTAATTATAGTTTTAATTATTATAAAAGAGTATATGTCACAAAAACAACCCCTTACCATAGATTAAAGTAACAACACTAGTATGCAGCAATCCCAAATACTGCTAGTTTGTTGCAAAAAGTTAAAGTCCAGTTACATGGCTATCACTTTGTTTTAAAACTTCCTAAGACTTTCTTTAATGTCTTCTTGGACAAATCAAGCCAACTGCATTCCTTTATCTGTAAAGAACCCAACAATAAACTTTTGCAGTGCTTTTCAAGGCTATGTGCATAGCCCAACCATCTTGTACAGTATTTACTGATAGTAATAGTAATGAAAATGCAGCATAAAAAAAAAAAAAACAGCATGTGTTACTTTCCAAAAAGAACAGGTTTAGCCAACTCCCTTATTCATCTGCTCAGTGCACAGAGCTTTGAGCCATCATTAAAGTTTTACAAATGTTTTAAGAGTCCTTGAATATTGTCTCTGATTCTGAATATGTATGCCTTACTGATAAGCACACCACTGCCCTTTTCTCCAAAAACCCCTGTGCTCAAATTCTTCTAGAAATCTTCCACGGGACCTTTAACTGCCATTACCCCCCCACACACACAAGTTGCTCCAGGGCCTCACAAGGCTCCCCCTCTCCCCACTATACCACCCTTTCCCTGGCTCCAAGCCTCTCTCCAACTCCACTACTGTCTTCACGGACGCCTCTAAGACCAAGTTTATTTATATTGCCTACTCTCCCAGCCGTGACTTGCCAACCGTTTACTGCCAAACCCATCCCGGATTGGTTCAGGTGGGCGAGCTACTAGCCATCCTCACTGCCTTCCAACACCATGGCAATGAGCCCGTCAACATCTTCACTGATAGTCAGTACGCCCTGCAAGTTTGTTCAGTTATTGCCCATGCTGTTTTCTTTCCACGTGACACGCCCATTGATCAAGCACTCCGTGCCTTGCAGCGAGAGCTCAAGCTCCGCACACAGCCATAGTACATTTCTCATATTCGCAGCCATTCAGGGCTGCCCGGGCCTCTAGCCATGGGTAATTCTGCCGACCAAACCGTCTCCACCCATACAATAGCCACTGTCGGAGACTTGGTCAATCAAGCCAAACTTCTCCATTCTAAGTTCCACTTTTCAGCAGCCTCACTTCAACGTCTTTTGCCGGGCCTCCCCAAGGAAACATGCAAGCATTTGGTGCGCGCCTGTAAAACATGCGCCCCCTTCTTGCCGCTTGGACCGTTGCAGCCACAAGGGGTCAACCCCCGCAGCCTCAAGCCAAACTCCCAATGGCAAATAGACGTCACCCATGTGCCATCATTTGGGCGCCTCAAGTATGTCCATGTCACAGTCGACACCTTTTCTCACCTTTGCTACGCCGTCCCCTTACCGGGAGAAACAGCCAAGCATTGCATTAAAGCATTGCGGCAAGCCATCTTATTCATGGGAGTCCCATGGGATTTAAAAACCAATAATAGGCCTAGGTATCGCAGCTCCTCATTCGCTGCATTTCTCCAGCTCTACAACATTACTCCCCACTTCGGCATTCCATACAACCCCCAGGGGCAGGCTATAGTAGAATGCATCCACCGCCAGCTCAAAGTGCAAATTCAATAAGAGAAGGATCTACGCCCACATAGTCAACCAGGCGACATTATCACTGCCTGCCTCATTCACATAAACCTCCTCTCCTTTGATAAAAACGGTCTTTCCCCCCTCCATAAGCATTGGGGCCCCTCCTACGCACCAACAGTTGCCCCGATGGTGTTTTGGAAGGACCCAGAAACAATTGGCAGGGACCCAGTCCCCTTCTCACCCAAGGCAGAGGGTTTGCTTGTGTCTTTCCAGAAAATGCCTCCCAGCCACTCTGGATCCCCGGGAGAAACGTCAAACCCGCCACCGGCCAGCAGCAGGTTCCAACGACGGATGATGAGAGCATTCGCCCATCGGATGGAGAGGCTAAATATGGCCGCAGACCTAGCTCATGACACCCTCCTCCTTGGACAGCTAGTACAGCTTGCTGTCCGCGCCTTAGCTTCAAACAAAAAACCTAAAAATCTACGCTCTCTCCTGCTTTTCATGTTAGCTCTGCTCCCCTCCACTACGGACCAGGCTAGTATAAGCCATCGGCCCTTTAACTGGACACTCTCTCTTTAGCAGCAGGAAAAGCTCCTCACTAATAACATTACTGCAGGTGCTCCCTCCTTCACAGTGCACATATGTAATCTTGCCAACCTTCCTGTCATCAGTTCCCTCGTAGACGTTACACACAAGACTCACCGGTGTTGGTACAGCTCACTTACAGGCCTTAACGGCCCTTATAATCATGAAGTCTCAGGCTTCTATATCTGCCCTTCCACAGCCAGAGGCTGCCATGACCCAGCGCACTATTACTGCCCCTCCTGGGGGTGCGAAACCATGGCCCACGGGTGGTCGGGAGCTCCCAATAGGGACCCCTACCTCTCCCTTTCTTTTAAGGATAAAAGTCACAGGAGCAGCATTAAGCCCTACTGGAGCAGCATTACGTTCACTGTCAAAAACCCTGAAAATGCAGGCTGGCTACAGGGCCGCACCTGGGGAGCCCGACTTTACATAAGCAACTATGATTACTGTGCCTTTTTCATTATAAAGAAAAATGCTGCTTCTATGCTAACCACTCTGGCCTCATTGGAGATAACCTCGCACAAGTTAGGGAGGGCCTCCGCAAGAGAAAGCAGGAACGTGAAGCCGGATGGTCTTTCTCTTGGGGGCTGCCCAATGGAATCCTTTCTTACTTTCTCCCCTTTCTAGGCCTGCTCCTCACCCTTGTCCTCCTATTAGCCCTAGGACCCTGGATCATCAGGCGAATTGTCCGGCTTGTCAAAAATCAAGTTAACTCTGTCCTTAGTAAGCCCATCCAGGTCCGGTACCAGCGAATCCGCACCACCGACGAAGACGCACCAAGAGTCTCCATTAATTGCCGTCCTCCCCAAATGGCCAGCCGCCTCTCAACGCACCCAAGCCCCAGCTCCCCTGCCCCTACCCCTTCTCACCGCCCATCCTAACCCCTTACCCTTACCCTTTCCCCTCCCCCGCCCTGTTTATCTAAGGCCACCAACATTCCATCGAGGCGCTGGACTGGTTAGCCAATGACGGGCAACGGGATCGGCCCGCCAGTCAACCTAAGGCAGGGACACGGCCTTTTGCTGCCGCGCTTCCCCATGACGGGTAAGACTGGCCACCTGTGTGGCACGGGCATTGCCCGGCTGGGCGCAATCCCGACCTAAGACAGGCACAGTCCCCCTCCCTCCTCAAATCAAGCTTTTCGGAGGAGCTTAATAAAAACAAAGGGGGAAATGTGGGAGGAAGGGCGCCCGGCTTGCCACAGTAGCAAACGGTGCGGCAAGAAGTGATACCGCTTCTGCCCACTGGGCCTAGATAAGGTGACCACGCCTGACTAGGCCTTTGCTGCTAACGGCTGGCTGGTGCTGCCCTCCCCCTTTTTATCTCCCGCCTAGCCCAACATCCGGCCAGCTCTCACTCCCCCTTTCCCCTCTCCTATTCCAAACCTCTCCGCCAGCCCTCTGCCTAGCAACCGCTTACAATCACCTATCAGGAAGCAGTACCCGCCCGCACCTATCAAATCCTTCCACGCAGTCCCTAACCCTATAAAGCTATGTCCCCTTCCGCAATAAACCGGACTTGCGTACCAGACCTGGTCTCCGCGGCATTCTTTCTCCCCTCGCCGCGCGTCCTCCACGCCTGAGAGCCCCTCTGAGGCTGTCTGCCGCAGCCTCAGACGCCTTTGCAGCCAGCTGACCCCTCCAAACCCCCCCGTCAGCGTCGGGGTGCAAGCCGCCCCAGCCGCATGTAGGTTTTCTTTCCACTTTCTTGATACAAGTTTCAATATACAAAACTTTTAATTTTGATGAAATCAAATTTATCTGTTTCTTTTTGTTGCTTATGATTTTGGAGACATATCTAAGAAACCATTGCCAAATCCCAGGTCATGAAAATTGGCTCCTATGTTATCTTCTAAGAGTTTAAAAGATTTAGTGCTCATATATACGTCCTTGATCCATTTTGAGTTAATTTTTGTATATGGCATGAGGTAGGGGTCTAACTTCATTCTTCTGCATGTGGATACCCAGTTTTCCCAATACATTTGTTGAAGGAACTATTCTCTCCCCATTGCATGTACTTAGCATCCTTGTCACCACTGAATTTCTGGACCTTCAGTTCTGTTCCACTGATCTATTTGTCATCAGTATGCCAGGACCACACTGCTTTAATTGCTATCGGTTTGTAGTATAATTAAAAATGGAAAAGCATGAGTACAGATGGTTTTGGTTATTGGGACCCATTGTGTTCCATATAAATCTGTGGATCTTTGTTGGGGGGGGAGGGGGGGGTGGGGTTGAATGGGACCTCACATATATATTTTTAATGTAATATTATTACAAAGTCAATAAAAAATAAATAAATCTGTGGATCAGCTTCCCCATTACTAAAAAAAAAAAAATAATAAGACTGCTGGAATTTTGATAGGGATTGCATTGAATTTGTATATTGTTTTGGGTGATACTGACATATTACCAATATCAGCTCTTCCAATCCATGAACATAGAATGCCTTACCATTTTTATTAAGATCTCATTTAATTTCCAAGTTCTATATGGTCATTATGTAGAATCTTTGTACTATACCATTGGATCCAGTCTTCTAGTATTCAGTTAAGGATTTTCTTTTCTCCTCCCCATCCCCGCGAGATGGCTCCCTCATCTGTCTGCTCATCTTCTTTAGGAGGCACGGGAAACTGAACCTGACACCTCTCATGTGGGAGGCAAGTGCCACTTCCACTCCCTGCTGGTTGCATTGGCTGCTGGTTATATCCTATGCTGGTCGCAGCATCTACTTGTCTTCTTCAGGAGGCACCAGGAACCAAATCCAGGAACTCCTATGTGGGAGGCAGGTGCCCAATTGTTTGAGTGACATCCACTCCCTGTTAAGGATTTTTGCACTTATGTTTATAAAGGAAATTGGTCTGTAATTTTCTTTTCTGTGCTTTCTTTACCAGGCTTTATTATAAAAGGAATTCTGGCCTCATAGAATGAGTGAGGAAGTGTCCTTCTTTTGAATTCTTTGAAAGGGATTGAAATCTACTCTTCCTTAAATGTTTGGTAGAACAGTGATGCCATCTTATTCTGGACTTTTCTTTGGTGAAAGTTTTTTATTATTGGTTCAGTCTCTGTACTTGTTAAAGGCTTGTTGTTTTCTATTTCTTTTTTAATAAATTTGGGTAATTGATGTATTTATAGGAATTCTTCCATTTCTTCTAGATTATCTAGTTTGTTGGCTTACAATATTCACAATATTGTCTTTTAATCCTTCTTATTTTGGTAAGGTCAGTAGTGATATCATAATTTGCCTAATTGTAATTATTTTCATCTTTTTTCTTTTTTTCTGAATCTCTTATGAAAGGTTTGTCACTTTTATTGATTTTTTCAAAGAGCCAACTTTGTCTTGTTTATTCCCTCAGTTGTATTTTTGTTATCTATCTCTATTCTAATCTTATTATTTCCTTTCTTTCTAAGTTTGGATTGACTTCATTCTTGTTTTTCTAATTCCTTAAGATGTGAAGTTAGCTATTAATTTTAGATCTTTCTTATTTTTTAATATAAGCATTCATGGCTATAAATTTCCCTCTGAGAACTGCCTTCACTGCATCCCATACATTTTCATGTTTTATGTATTTGTTTTCACTTGTCTCTAAGAGTTTTCTAATTTCTCTTGTAATATCTTCTGTAACTTATTGGTTGTTTAAGAGTTTGTATTTAATTTCTGTATATTTGTGAGTTTTCCTCGGTTTTTAATTTCTAGTTTCATTCCATTATGGTCAGCAGGTTCTTTCCAGGAACAGCCCATTCTCTTTCCCCAGCCCAGGGAATGTCATGTGCTGACTTAGGAAAATCCTCTCTTTCCCCCATTCTCCAGGGTACTCTTTTCCTCCACAAAGCCTCCCATCCCATTTGGGCCAAAGCCAAACCAAACATAGGAATGCTCTCAGGCCGCTGCTCCCTTGCTTCCCACCACCGTCCCTAAAGGTGAGGAGGTGCAGAGGTAACACAGGGTCAGGGGAAGCAAGAGGGAGAGGGTATATGGGGACCTCATATTTTTTTAATGTAACATTTAAAAGAAAATAAAGAATAAATAAACAAACAAACAAAATAGGGAGAATGAAAAGGCAACCTGACACCTAAGAGCATCGCGGAGCTGCACATTCCCCTTGGAAGTGCCTCCTTCTCCACGATCTGAACACAGTCAGAGAGGCCCAGGGAAAACAGGAAGCCGAGGTGAGACGCCTCGGTGCTTCCCCACTCAGTGCCAGCTGCATCCTTTGAGCACACAAAGGTCCTTAGAACCATTTTATCCTTTCACCAGCAAAAGTCACATTTTGATATAATACAATGAAATTAATTTACTGAGTTAAAAGACAGTTTTATTTCCATCTGTATGTGTTTCACAAGCTGCATAAACTTCAGATTTTCTTTTGTTTTGTCATGTATCAAGTTCCCACACCCAAACATTGCTTAACCCTGAAAAGAGTCCAAAAATCTAAAAACATCCCAATTGAATGCTTTAACTTAATTCTAGAATTTGCCAGATTTTGATAGATAAAGAAATGTATAAAATCTACTGAAAACTGAAATGATTTTAGAAACATTTTACCAGAAATGCATTGGCTTTTATTGACCCCTTAGATAATTGTAGAGACAAAGACACACACCCCGCACCCCCACACACACACATCAACGGAAGGAATGAAGAGATGATCCAGGAAATTCAGGTAAGTTCTTCGAATTCCCTGCATACGAGGGGAATCATCTTGCTTTGGGCCTGAGCCATCAGAATAACCTCGGTTTTCCAATTCCCTTCTGAGCAGGCTTGATGGGCAAACACTGGCATCTCCCAGCACATGCCACTGCCTTTCCCATGGGGGTTGGCCTCATTGGCCCCTGCCACCCTGTGAGCTCCAGCCCTCCTCCCTGACCCCCTGCCTGGGGTGGACAGGTGGACCCCTGGCAGGGAGGCAGGAGGTGCCACCCAGGCAGGCAGGCAGCCCACTATCCTGACCTACATCAAGCCTGGACAAGAGCATCTGCAGTCTGTTCAGGTGGGCATCGTGTGACAAACTGGTTGAAATACCCTCAGTTCCTCCTTTCACGCAGATACCTCTGGGCAGTGAAAGCTCAGCAGACATTTGATGTTATCATTTGGGATAAATTTTTCATGGATGGAAACCATTGTAAGTGAGGAAGTCCCAACCTCCAAACACTAATCCTGTCGGCAGCATAAGGTAGATTAGATTTGCTTTAATAATATGGATAATTACTAGCATTTCGAATTTAATTAAGAACGATGCTTCTGGCTTTATTTGTATTGTGCTTCATATCTCTATTTATCTGACATCTAGGGATTAACGAGGAAAAGACTATTTACACAAAATCTTTAGGGCGTCCAAAGAGCTATTTTCTAGCCAGCTCAGGTCACTCTAGACATTGTTTTAGCACACCCTCTCCAGCTCCGTTGCACCTACACACACTCCTAGAGCACAGACTCCAGCGGACACACGGCCCAGGGGCTATGGGTCCAAAAGTGAACGTGACCTGAAGGGGCTGTTGGGTACCAAGCTCCCTGTGGCAAAGGCTGTAATGGACGCTCCAGGTGCAATGGGGCCCTCCCCTCTGCAGGGGCTTAGGAAAGGCTTTAGATGAGGCAGCGTGTGGCTGGACTGCAAAGGAGGGCAAGATGGATCAGGGAGAGAAAGAAGAGGTGGAGTCCAAGTAGAGGGAAATTCTCTGCAGAAAACTAGAAATCATTGAAGGCTTTTGATCTGGCCCCTTAGGATGAGCCGGAGGCTGTTTGGAAAAAATATAAGAGATTCCATCAGCCTCCTGACCCCTGGGTGCCTGACATGAATCCTAAGCATTTTAGCACTCATAAATATTTTGGAGGTCCTAATATTATGACTTCTTCTCCTATCACCTCCCAATTCTGCCTCCTCAGGAGGTTCCTGATGTGTAAGTCTAGGGGAGCTCATCTTTTGTGAGTGTCTTTGAAGGCCCTGGGATTTCAAGTACACTTTGTGTACAGGACACGCAAAGTCTACTGTCTGAGGGTGGGGGGTGGAGGACGGGTGCTGGCTCAGGACACAGCACCATGGGGCAGAAGTGCAGTACAGCATTTAGCCTGATAACCAGTGGAAGGAAAGCCATGCCATTTTTGTAAACAGAGCCATTCAAGTGCATTCTGGCTGGCCTCAACATCAGACTTGGGGTTTGAATTAAAAGAAAGAAAGAGGGGGGAAATGGCAGAGTGGTGAAATTGGAAAAAAAAAAAAATAGGAAAAGGCAAGAGGGGGGCAAAACCCAAAGGACTCAGATAATGATTAAGTTGGAAGTGGTTAGAGAGGGGCAAGCTTGGGTGATGATGGTGAGTTAGGGGTACAGGAGGCTGGGGAGGGAATTTAGTGAATTTAGTTTGTTGAGCATCAAGATCAGGAAATGCAGGTTACAATGTCTATTGCAAATGAAAGTAAAGTGGAAGCCGGGTGCCCTAAGAAAGAGGTTTTAAGGGGGTGCCTAAGCTTGGCTTGAAAAAAAATCAACTCGATTAGATGGCCAACATGATATGCATGTTGGCTTGTCAAATACTACACCACAGTTTAATGTTCTTATTCAAGATAAATAACAACAGTCTGTACACTGGCATGTCTTTAAAGCATAAAATTTTACTTAACTTTCCTATGTTTTTTATGTATTGGATTATTTAATGTGTTCAGAAAGAGGCACATATGTATAGTATTATATCATATGATTTTATTTTAGTAACTGTATTTCTACATATGTAGCCGATTTCCTTTGCCATGTATTTAAAAGCATTATTCTTGGGAAGCAGATTTGGTTCAACTGATAGAGCATCCGCCTACCACATAGGAGGTCCAGGGTTCAAATCCAGGGCCTCCTGACCCGTGTGATGAGCTGGCCCATGTGCAGTGCTGATGCACACAAGGAGAACTGTGCCATGCAAGGGTGTCCCCCCCATAGGGGAGCCCCACATGCATGGAGTGCACCCCATAAGGAGAGCTGCCCCACATGAAAAAAGTGCAACTCACCCAGGAGTGGTGCCGATACACTGAGAGCTGATGCAGCAAGATGATGCAACAAAAGGAGATGCAGATTCCCAGTGCCGCTGACAAGAATAGAAGCAAACACAGAAGAACACACAGCAAATGGACATAGAGAGCAGACAAAAAGGGGGAAGGGGGGAAGGGAGGGAGAGAAATAAATAAAAAATAAAAGCATGGTGGAGATGGTTTTATGATACCATGGGAAAACTCAGATTCCTAAATGCTTGCTGAAAATGACCATTTAAACAGATGTTGGACCATGTTAAGTTATCAGGTATTGAAATTACAGGAAAGTTGTAAAATGTAATTTTGAATAATCATGCCGATGTTGAGTGTCATAAAAGTCTCTGCCACTACACTCTGAGAAAGAGTCCATGGTTTTCACCTGACTGGCAAAGGAGTCCGTGGAACAAAAGAGGTTAAGAACCCCAGCTCCAGGGAGAAAGCCTGGTCTCAGCATCTGCCTTAGGCTCTGACCCTGCTCTGTCATGTACCAGCAGGTTCCACAACTGCTTGGGGCCTGCTTTCCCGCTCTGAAGATAGACATCTAACACTGGCCTCAGAAGACCATGGAAAGGATTGGAGGTGGTGAGTACTCAGGCGGTCACTGCCAACAAAGCAGGCCTGGGACTTATTGAGAGCATGGGTTGTGAAGAGGAGGTGACCCTTTCAGCACCCTGGAGAGCGCCTCCTCCAGGCGTTGGTGCGTTGACACCATTGGTAGGAAGTAAGGGAGAAGATGCCTCTAGAGAAATGGGTGGTGAAATGAGTTTCACAGAGGAAAGAACTTGGGCCATGGGGAGGTGTAGCCAGGGTGGCCCTGCTTTTGGAGCCTGCGGGTAAACGTGCCACCCGGGCATCTGCCTTGGCTGCCCTGCCTGGGTGCTCATTCAGGCTGCAGGTCCATGCCTGCCTTTTCTAGAGCCATCCATGTTCTCCCACAGTCAGGCCAGTGGAGCTGAGCTGCACAGCCAATGCATAGCTAATTGCCAAACTTGGCACTGTCTGCTGCAGGAAGGGGCTGGCAGCGAGGGCTTGGCGTGGCAAGCTGGCCATGCCAGCTTACATCAGCGGTCGTGAAATTGAGCTAAGAGCCCTTGTTGGAAGAAAAACCACTCTGTCTGAGAAGGCCTCCCTTGACCAAATGCCCAGGCCCAGGCGCTTGCTCTGGAAGGTGAGCCCATTAGCTAACCTGGCCCAGCTGAGCAGGGT
Source organism: Dasypus novemcinctus (assembly GCF_030445035.2). NCBI lineage: Eukaryota > Metazoa > Chordata > Mammalia > Cingulata > Dasypodidae > Dasypus > Dasypus novemcinctus. The sequence continues at coordinate 6,935,675 of NC_080678.1, forward strand.
CAGTGCATTTGAAAGCTCCAGGGAACTAGTAATTAACATTTAATGAGGACCGACGGTGTTCCAGGCTCTACATTGATGCTCTATAAGGATGGCATCATTTAAGCATCCTGATAGTGCCTGAAGCTTCTGCCTCACCTCCAGAGGGAAAATGGCAGTGCAGAGAGGGTGGGACCAAGGGTCAATATCCCTGTTTCAGCAGGACTCAGAGATGAAGACTTGGCCATGCCACAGAGTTCCTGGCTGTGCCCTTCAGGCCTTCCCCAGACCCCCAACTTCACGCCACGGCTCCTCCTCCACTCGAAATGCGACAGCCATTCTGAGTGGAAGTTCAAGGGAAGCAGTTTCTACCCTCAACAGAAGGAAGCTGAGTGTTCTAAGGACTCTTCATCGCTTTAAATCACGGAGAGAACCGGACATGGGAGTGCGTGGCCTGCCGCTGCCACGTCTCCTTCACCACCTCCGCCTCTACCTCACCTCACACAGAGGCTGATGCACCCCATGTGCCGAGGAGCCTCCCGAAGCACCTGAGAAGGTAGAGGAGCAGGTGTCCAATTCTTGGACGGCCCAAGTAAGCACGCACTGTGGGTGACATACTTACCCACTTACAAAATAAATAAATAAGGGGCATTACTTTCCAATCAAATATCTATTTCAGTTTTGCAAATAAAATGCAGATCACAGATATTGGGCCTCACCTTCCACTGAATAAATCCATGAGGCACAGTGGTCTCGCACCAGTGCAGTCAAGACTTCCCATCATGGGCAAGTCCGCGGTTAACGCAATATAAGCTCTTATTCTCAGAGTGCTTTTCTAGTGTATCTGAAATAAATTTGGTCACAGAAGTGGCACTGGCCAAAGGGCCAGTATGAACCTGCTAATATTTATATACCCAAAATCTATGGGGAAAACCTGGAAGATGACTTTCCTCAGATCTCCTTTGAACTCTCACAGCCCAAAGAGCAAGTCCTTAAATACCGAACGTCTCAGAGTCTGGTAGAGAACTGAACTTCTTAGTTAAAAATGAAAAACTCTTTACATTCCTGGGGCAGTTTCTGCTTTGCCCATCTTCTGTAGCCTGTAGTTTCCTCCCACTTGGCCCATGTGTGCTGATTCTTCCCTGAATCTCCTGAGCATGCAGGGTCTGGGCGCACGGTCCTGGAGTGGAGCCCAGCACCCTGGCCGACTGTCTGTCTGGACATCATCAGGAACAATGCAGGAAGCAAAACATTATTTGGGCAGGCAGCACTGCAACGACCTAGGGAATTGCAGTTCAGGTTTTTTTTTTGGAAAGTGGTGTCCTTGCTCCCAGACCATCCCTTGCCAGCATTTCAAACCTGCTTGGGTCCCCAGTCACCCTGCTGCTCTGGGAGAGCTTCTGCAGAGGCGTGCAGGTGCGAGCGGGGCCCTCTTCACCTCCGTGTCCTTCTCTCCAGCGGATGACGTGATTCACCTGTGGATCTGGTTGGAAACACTTTGCCAAGCACCTCAAAAGCATTGTAGCTGCTGCTGTTTATACTCTGCTTGTGAATGGCACAGATTATTGAACCACTTTCATCCCCGATTACAGTCATCAGCACTTTAAGAACATAATACATCATATTTGGGAGGATAAGGAGAGTGATCTCATTCATTAAATAAAATGATGGAATCAGATTTTGCAGGAAATCAATACCTTGAGTAAACTTCTATTTTTACTAAAGTAGTATGCACAATTTTGTTCAATAGTGTAAAATGCAGGAGATAGAAAACAGTCAACATGACCATCCCAAGGTTTTTCCTTGAACCTAATTTGGAACGGCTCTTCCATGGAGTGTGGCTGGGGTTAGACTGCTTCCCCCAGAAAAAGATGTTGAAGTCCTAACCCTGGGGCCTGTGAGTGTGGCCCCGTTTGGAAATAAGGTCTTTGCAGACGTGATCGAGTGAAGGTGAGGAGACCCTAACCCAGGATGTCTGCTGTCCCTGTAAAAAGAGAAGGGACACAGACGCAAGGGAAATGGACACATGACAATGGAGGCTGGGACCACCAGAAGCTGTGAGGCCAGGAGGACCCTCCCCCCAGTCACACCCAGCCCACACCTTGAGTTGGACTTCTGGCCTGCAGAACCATGAGCAAACACATTTGTGTTGTTTTAAGTCACCCAGTTGGTGGGACCCTGCAACACAGCAGGTCTCATGACTTGCACATGCCAACCAACAACTGCTGAGCTCCTATCCCTGCAGGAACCAGGACAGCTGTGGGCCAGGGAACACGACCAGCACAGGGGTCCCTGCTCTCCAGAAGACCACCGTTTGGGGGTGCCAGCACCGCGGGAGGCAGGTTATCACAGCTCGGTAGACTCGCCAGGATGTGAGCAAATATCCGGAGGCTGGAGCAGCTCATGTTCTCCACATCCAAAGTTTCATTAAGTTGAGAGTTGAGTAGCAAGTCAGTCGGCCAATAGTTGCCTTTTGCAGTCAATGTGTCCTGCTGTCATTAACAGAGATCAAATTTTGTATGAAAACCCAAACTCCCTGCAAGATAGAAGCCGTTGAGTTTCCCCTGTGAGGGCTCTGCCACCCCAAATGCTGCCACCGGGCTCACCCCTCACCTCCCTGCTCCCTCCACTTCCCTCTCCAGGCTGCCCTGCACACGGCTTCCAGAGGACGCCTTCTTAGTGTGATGGTGGCCATGTCCTCCGCCCTCGCTGGCCCCACGCTCGGCTCCTCTTTCTGAAGTGGATTCTTCACCTGCCTTCAGGGCCTGCAAGCACGTTTCCCAAGTCTACTCATCAGACTGCAAAAAAAACCCCACCCAAGCCTTCTTCTCTCCTGCCCTCGCCCTCCACCCACTCCAGCTGGGCTCCTCCGCCCAGGGTCAGTCCCTGCTTCCCCTCTGTCCTCTGCCCAGATCCCTCTCTCCCACTCTGCTGCTTGGAGCACGGTGCCCATCCCACCCTGGCCGGGGACGCCTCAGCAGAGCTCACTGCTGGCAGCCTCCTACCTGGGCCATCGCCCCCCCAGTCTACCTGCGCCTCAAGGGCAGAGCTCACGTCTGATTTACGTCGTCCTCTTCCTTCCTCCCGCCCCAGTCTCGATCCACGAGCATAGCACATGGCACAGGCCTTCAACATGAAGGCACAAGTACTGCACAAATTACACTCACATTGGATTCAAGTGGGGCGTGTAGACTCACAGTTCTGGGACTGAGCACCATGCCTACAAGCAAGTCAACAACAGGTCGAAGACATGAGATATTCTGTTTGTCTTGTTCAAGATTAGCACTGCCTAAAAAATGCCCCAATTCACAGCTGCGGCTGTCCCTGCACCTGGGGCTAGGGGGTGGCCTGGCATCTGGCACAGGTGCCTCGAGGTAGCCCGCCCAGCAGGAGGCGTCCTGCCCGCGCGCTCCCTCCCCTTCCGCCGCGAGCGTGAGGCCCCAGCCCCAGAGATGGTCTGCCTGCGCCTGTGTGCGTCATGGCAGCTGGGCCCCCCGCCGCCACTGGAGCTGTTCCTTGCAGGGAGGACGCGGGCCCCTCCACGACGGCACAAGGCATGTGCAGACCAGCTCCCGGCATCAGCCGTGGCACGAGACCCGCCAGCCACGGGGACCAACGCCACGAAGCCGGCTCCACTCTTCTCTTGACCATGCTTTGGTGGGCGACCCAACCCCTGCCAACCATGGAGGGGGCCGGGCCCCAGGACGGCTTTCCTGGTGGCAGGCTTTGGGGTGCTCTTGCTACCCTCCAGGCAGAAAGACCCTCCCCTGGAGGTGGCAACGGGTCTCCCCCTCTGCCTGAGAGTTTGACACAAAAAGGAAGGTGCTGGCGACATCCGTGGGATTCCCTTGAGGAAAGAACAAAGCAGCTCCCCTCTGGCAGCAGGTTTAATGGTGGGAGCCACCGTTCACTCATGCCTTCATTTCATGAGATGCGTGAACTGTCAACCACGCCCGGCCCCGTGCCAGGCTCCAGGGACAGCTGGCACAGTCCCCGCCCACAGGATTCTCCCCCGTGAAGGAACTGCTGCAGGTAAACCTTCTGCCTTGGGCACAGGCAGTTCCGCTGCCTCCAGAGCTTGGAAGCATCGCTGTCCCAGCACGGCACGGCGAGTGACCATCACAGTTCTCTGAGTTGCCAAGCATCTACACTGTTTAAAAAGACCTAAAATGCAGTATAGGATTTTAAAATATAGCTCTCAAGAGGATTCTCTAAACATGGTTGTCATTTAAAGGAATTGCCGTTCGGCTTGTGATTTGGATCTTGGGGAGCAGCCCCTTGCTCCTGGACGTGCCTGCCAGAGGGACCCCTGTGAGCGATGAGAGGCCGAGGTCCCCCGGGTGAGCTTCAGGCCGTGGGCAGTCTCTCTCCCCTGGCCACAGGCCTGGAGCTGCTCCTGCTGCCCGCAGGCCGGGGACAGGGCCAGGTGGCCGCCATCCTTCCCCAGGGGAAGCCCTTCCAGGGACAAAGGCAAACCACGGGGCCCTGGTCCTGGCTAAACCTTGAAAGGACAATGTCAGTGAGCCCTGGACTCGGCGTGGGGGTGGGTCTAAGAACGCCTGGGCACAAGGCCCCTGGAGACCCTGCCCTCACCCCCCTGCCCAGGGGGTCCCCGTGGAGGCCCTTGCACCAAGGGACATGCCAGGCCCTCACAGGCAGCTGGCAGCAGGGCAGGGCGACCCACTGGGCTCCCGTTTCGGTCGGAGCTCGATGTGGACACCGGTCTCCACAGCAGCTCTGCCTCTCCTCGCCAAAAGAAAACCCCTGGTGGGGGCTTTTCACCGAAACAGACATGTGGAAAGATCAGCATTCTCTTGGATTCTCACCGGAAGCAGTCAATGTTTTCTCATGTCCTCATCGTCCTCTACATCACCCTCCTCAGGACAGTTTCAGGAAAACAGGTGAGGAAGGTGGGGCCGAGCCAGACCTCTTCCCTGGGGGAGAGCCACCCCCACCTGCCACGCGGGCCCCCCGGGGCTGAAGCCACAACTCATCGCCCTTGGCCATCAGGCCTGGTGCCCCGCAGCTTGTGGAAGGGCCCAAGAAAAGGCGGGGAGAGGACGGGACGGCCCGACCCCAGGAGGACACATGTCTAGAGCTGCGCCAAGACCCACAGGGCCCGCCCGGGAGGATCTGTGCGGGTTTCCACGTAAGAAGGTTTAAACCAGGCTTGCCGCAGGTAGGACGGTGGCCCCAAAAAAGCTCTGCCCACACCCTTGTCCCCAGCACCCGAGCAATCTGCCTCATGTGGGAGAAGAGTGACCGTCCCCTTCTGTGGCAAAGAGGAATGACATTGAGGAATTCGAGGGAGAGCCCCTCGCAGGCTCTCCAGGGGGTCCTAAGCCCAGGGGCAGTGTCCCCGGGAAAGCAAGTCAGGGCGAGTCTGAGCACCCCTGGAGGAGGCGGCGGAGCTGGGGGCGCCGTAGCCTCCCGCTGCCGCAGAGGCCAGGAGGGCTGGGGGGCTCCTGAACGGCAGAAGCTGCATCTCGGCCGCTCTCGGCCATTTGTCCTGCTCTGCGGCAGCAGCCTCAGGACACTAGCCCAGGGCTCCTCAGAAGCTGGCCCCACAGGTTGGTCCTGAGACCCCCGCCCCGCCCTGCAGCCCCTGGGCATGCCTGCTCCCCTCAGACAAGCTCAGGCTTGGGGGGCGGTTTCTAGTTTCCAGCACCCTCCACCCAGACACTAGGGGCTTGACGTCCCTAAAGCACACCTCGGGGATTATCTGGAGGGACTGCGGCCTGCTGTGTGCATTACAAATAAAAAACGAATAAACTGGCTCAGATCACAGACCGCCGCCTGCGGGGCCCCTTAGCTAGCACATCAGCCCCCCGAGAGGCCTGCCTGCCTGGGATCCACAGCGAGCTGGGGGATTGGAGGGGGCGAGGGTGGAGCGGGAGCGTGCTGGAGAGCTGGCGCAGTTGGGGACGGGGGCTCCCCACGCTGGAGAGCAGTGAGCTCATTGCAGAAGGTGCTGGTGTCGCGGGGAGAATGGCGTCCCCAAAATGACGTGCCCCAGCCTGGAAAGAGGGTCCTCGCAGAAGGTCACGCTGGGCCAGTGCGTGTCCCAGCCAGGGATGTGTGTCCTTAAGGAGGGGACAAGCCACCCCGGGAGCAGGCCAGGGGCAAAGGCAGAGCTGAGCGGAGCCAGGACGGCGCAGAGCGGCAGAGGAGACCGGGTGACGCTGCCCCGGCCAAGGACGCCAGGAGCCCCAGGGGCGCCCCAGCAGCCCTGCTCCACCTGGACTTGGGCCGGGGGCTCTGGGACCGCGGGGGGATGAACTCGTGCAGCTCTAAGCCCCCAGCTTGTGGGGCTTTGCTTCGGCAACCCAGGAGCGACGGCACTCCGTGTCGAACACGCCGCCACCCGCCCTCCTCGGCCTCCGTCCAGCAGGCCTCGCTGCTGCCATCGAGCTGCGCAACCCTGAGCTGGGATGAGGTTCGAAACCGGCCTTGGGTAGAGAGAAGGTTCTGGAAGGAGGAGCTGCAGGCATGCAAGAAGGTGGGAAACTGCGCAGTGTCCATGAAACTTAAGTAGCCCCAGGTAGGCAAAGCTTGGGACGCGGGCAAGGGATAGAGACGAAGGCGTGGCGGGGGCCGGGGCCAGAAATGCAGGCCTGAGGGCGCCCCCCCAGCCCACAGCACCTGCGGGAGAGGAGGCTGCGCCCTGGGCCGTGCCCCGGGAGGGCTGACCTGCAGCGCAGCGCCCAGGGGCTGAGGAGGAAGGCGCAGAGCCTGCCCGCGGCGGGCATCGTGCCGCTGTGGCGCTCTGGTGGCGCCCGTGAACGACTTCAGAGGCATGAGGTAAACAGAATGGCAAAGGAAACGCGTCCAGATGAATTTCAGTTATTCAAGAATCTTTAGGAAGCATGTGGACGCTGGCACGCGGGCTCCTTATTGACACGCTGAGTAATAGTCGCGCAGCAGCTTGAGAGCCGGCGGGACTCTGGAGCAGGGGCCAGCGCGGACGACGTTCCCAGGCCTCTGTGACGCGTGTCGTGTCGTGGGACGTTAAAAGACCCATTTGGGGACGTGGATGTGGCTCAACTGATAGGCTGTCCGTCTACTACATGGGAGGTCCGCAGTTCAAACCCCGGGCCTCCTGACCCGTGTGGAGCTGGCCCACGCGCAGTGCTGATTTGTGCAAGGAGTGCCGTGCCACACAGGGGTGTCCCCCACGTAGGGGAGCCCCACACGCAAGGAGTGCGCCCGTAAGGAGAGCCACCCAGCGCAAAAGAAAGTGCAGCCTGCCCAGGAATGGAGCCACACACACGGAGAGCTGACACAGCAAGATGACGCAACAGACACAGATTCCCGGTGCCGCCGACAAGAATACAAGCAGATGCAGATCACACAGCGAAGGGACACAGAGAGCAGATACGGGGCGGGGGTAGACAGGAGAGAAATAAATAAAAAATAAATCTTTTAAAAAAGGAAAAAAGAAAAAAGACCCGTGGTCCCCGTGGATCTGAATGAAGCTCAAGGCGCCTCCTCCGTACAGCGGGGTCCCCGGAAGTGAGGCCTGTGTGGAGACAAGCCCCGGGGACCAGCAACCCCTGTCCTGGAGCCTGCCTTCGGGTTTGGCTTGAGGAGGCTGCAGGTGAGGATGTAATCGTCTTCCTTCCAGGTTCGCAGACCCCATGGGTTCTGTGGTCAGGCCCCCAAGGGCAAAGGTCCCCGAATGGGAGGAGGTGAGAGCAGGGAAGAGAGGGACCCCAAAACGGCGAGAACAGGAGGGCGGGTGCCAGCAGCCACAGGCGGGAGGGGCCGGCCAAGGCTTCGTCCCGTCACTGGGGAGGAGCCTCCAAAGCCAGGAGGAGCCGGTGGGGGAAGGGCGGTGCAGGGTGCCGCAGAGCGGGGTCTCCGTGGGAATCCTCGGCCGCAGGCTGGGAGGGCAGGTGGCTTCTGGAGTCATCGGGAAGCGTCAGCGCCTCTGAGGTGGCCGAGGCTGGAGCCCGTGGCTCGCAGGCGCGTGCCCTGGATGACCTCGGATTGGCAGGAGCAGCTGTCCCCCACCTCCCACAGGTTCCCAGGAGCATGTGGGGACGTTTAGGCTTCGCCCGAGACTGCTAGGGACGAGGAAAGGAAGGACAGGGCTGACTAAAAAGGGACTGCTTTCAGCTGCTTGTGTCTTTGCAGCCAGTTAAAAAATGCACATGTTGCCATCAGAAATGGAGACGCAATAGACAAGATCATGAGGGAAAAAGAGACTCTTAGCTAACAATATTTGCTGGGCCAAAGCAGTTGTCAAAAACCAATGGTTTCGCAGACCTGCTTATGCCCCTTGATTCATCCTCTACCCTGAGGGGCTCGTTACTCAGGCAGACACGGACTAGCACCGAGGAGAAGGCGCCAGATGTACCTTGCCAGGCCTACAGGTCGGAAAGCGGCATAGACCACTGCCAGGGGCCAGGGGAGGGGGCAACAGAGCTCTCACATAGGGTCGGCGAGTGGGCAGCTTCAGGCAGGCGGCTACTGGGGCCACCTGCGCAGCCAGGGCATGGGACAGAGATGAACCATGGAGTCACCGAGGTTTATGCTTAGCTCAGGCTGAGCGGGTTTCACGAGAGCCTGTGCTTCTTGGGCTGGCTGATCAGGGGGGCTGCGAATGCTTTGGGGGTGCTGTGGCCGCCACCAGCCCAGCTTGTCGCGGCACCTGCACCTAGGGCGAGTGGCCCTGCTCCGTGTTCCCCTCCACCCACCTCCCACAAGGCTCAGCGGGATCCCAACTACGCTTGGCCCCAGAGCTCCACTAGTCACCGGAACCCTCTGGTGCCGCAGTGGATCTGGCCACGACCCACTCCTGAGGACTGCAGGTCACCCACCTGCTTGGGGAAGCATCTGAGCACATGGCAGGAACGGGAGAGGCAGAGGGGCCTTGCTCTGCAGCTGCTAACGCTAACGTGGGGAGCGTGGAGGGCGGGTCCTGAGGCCCGGCTTGAGCTACCCTCTAATGTTGCCAGGTCAGGCCTGCATTGGCTCCAGTTAAAGCGCGCATAGCTGATAAACTATTTTCAACTTTAGAAGTGGCGTAAATGCCATTAAAAACTAACCTGAGCTTACTGGCTTTATTTAATTCTTGACAGGTATAGAATACAACGTTCAAAATGCAATTAACTTGGTCATTGGGGGAGAAACAAAACCATCACATGGATGTCTTGGGGGCAAAAGGAGATACGTATATGCCATCAATCTTAAAATTCTCACAGTCATACCCCAAAGTAGGATTAGGGTCCCTTATAACCCCAACTTCCTCAACTCTTGGAGGAAAGTATTAACTGGCTGTTATTATGAGCAGATGGAGAACTAAAAGCTCACTTCCAATTCAACCATTTCCCAATAAAATAAAGTGGACTGGAAGTCAAAGGGGGGCTCAGCCAGCTCACCCACCAGAAAAACAGCACACATTCCCTGGTCCATTTGATAACTGTGATTTAGTGAATATTTAAGGAGCATGGTGTGGACTTCACTATCTTTACTGCTTTACTGCTTATGTGCCTTTCAAAACAGCAGCCTGACTTTCTTCTGGAGGCCAACTCCTCCTTCACTCATGGGTGGTCTGGCTGGGACTGGCCCCATTTCCCTTGCACCCCAGATTCAAGATAAGCCCATGCCCCAAACCATAGACTCCCATCCTGCAACCATCATGATTGGTTCAGGGCGGGGCACACGACCCAGCCTCACCCAATGGTGGACCATCCCTGGGCCATTTTGGCACCATCCAGAGGAGACACTCTCTCAACAGGAATCACCAGAAGAAGCCATGGCAGATGTTGAAGCTTCCAGGAACCAGCTGAGTGAAGCCAGCACAGATGGACACAGAGACCACATGGGGATGGCCTCAGCCAAGCCAGACACTCTGGCACTTTTCAATTTTCTGCTAAGAAATTTCCTGCTTTGCTTGGGAGAGGTGGGTGCCTGCCATTTGCGACCCAAAGCATCCCACAGGTGTCTCACACCTGGAACTGCCTCTACCATGGGCTAAGGAATAAGCCTCCTCTTTGAATTAAGGGAGCAGGCTTGAAAGACCAAAATGAATGAATGTTGCAACCAGAGCCACACATAAATCTGAGGCCACGTGGACAAGCCAAGCCCTCTTCTCTTCCCTTTCAGATAAGGAAAGCACTCAGGGCAGCAAGCGGCTGGCTCCTGGCCACGGACGGAGCAAGAATGAGTCCGAGGCTGGATCTGGTTTGGGGCCAAGATTCTCTAGGATGGGTCTCCCTCACCACCCTCAGGAGAAGGGAGGGCATCATGTGGGTCTAGAGAAAGAGCTCCGTCCCCGCTGACCACCGCGGGAGCGCCACCCCCTGTGAGCATGGTACCACTGACCACCGCGAGAGCCCCGCCCCTATGAGCATGGTGCCTGCTGACCACCGCGAGAGCCCTGCCCCTATGAGCATGGTGCCTGCTGACCACCGTGAGAGCCCCGCCCCCTGTAAACATGGAGCCCCTGACCACCGCGGGAGCGCCACCCCCTGTGAGCATGGTACCACTGACCACCGCGAGAGCCCCGCCCCTATGAGCATGGTGCCTGCTGACCACCATGAGAGCCCTGCCCCTATGAGCATGGTGCCTGCTGACCACCATGAGAGCCCCGCCCCTATGAGCATGGTGCCTGCTGACCACCATGAGAGCCCCGCCCCTATGAGCATGGTGCCTGCTGACCACCACGAGAGCCCTGCCCCTATGAGCATGGTGCCTGCTGACCACCATGAGAGCCCTGCCCCTATGAGCATGGTGCCTGCTGACCACCGCGAGAGCCCTGCCCCTATGAGCATGGTGCCTGCTGACCACCATGAGAGCCCCGCCCCCTGTAAACATGGAGCCCCTGACCACCGCGGGAGCGCCACCCCCTGTGAGCATGGTACCACTGACCACCACGAGAGCGCCGCCCCCACCAGCGTGCTCAGCTCAGCAGAGCGCCCGCTGCTGGGGGGCTCCACACTGCCCTGGAATCTCAGGACCCCAGCTGTAACGGGCATGCCTTCTGAGTTCTCAACCTGACTTTCTTCTACCATCCCCCATTTCACTGACTTAATCAGATATAAGAACTCATTCACTCCAACACGGATACCAGGGAAAATTAGGAAAGAGAACACCAAGGCCCAGAGCAGGCCGAGTCTCCTTTACGCCGCCTCAGCGTCTTCAAGGACACACGTGTCCAGCCCACACTCAATGTCACGGGGATGATCTGATGAGCCCCCATCCCGGCTCTGAATACAGAAAGAGCTGCCGCGACGTCTGCGTCCAGCGAGCCGGCCTGCGCGCCCGGGCTGCCCCCGGGGCCCCGCGCCCTTCAGCGTGGGCCTTCCGTCTCCTAAAACCTGTCCCCCGGGAAGCAGATGGGGAGGCCGGGGAGCTGCTCGTTCTCCAGGAGGCCCCAGCCCTGGCCGCGGGAGCCGGTGAGGCCACTGGGTGTGCTGTGGCCCGAGCATCCACGCCGAGCCTCCCCGCACGCTGTCGAAGGGCCAGGACTCTCGGCCGCCCGGCACGGAGGGCGTGAGTGGGGAAGGAGGCCTCTTCCCAGGGCCACGTTCAGCCGCGATCGCGTCCAGACGCCGAGGGCTCGGGCCAGTGTCCAGGCTGTAGGGGCAGTTCTCCTCGTGCACACGCATGCACACACACAGCTAGGGCCTCCCGAGGCATCAGAGTGGACACGTCAGGCTCCCGCAGCAGCCGCCGGCAGCATCTGGGCCCAGCTCCAGGCCTTTCCGGCAGGGGCAGGAGAGCCACTTCCTTGCCCAGGTGGGGAGGCTGCTTGCTACAGCTCGTGAGCACCGCTGACGGGAGGGGTGGGGGCAGAGCTGAGCAGGGGACTCCCAGAGTCAGAAACACCCCCCGCCCCCAAATACACACATTCACGGCAGAGCCGCCCCAAGGCCTCCCCCGCCAGCCTCATCGCGCCCAGGGAAGCAGGCAGTGGAGACACCTACTGTCCCTGTGCCCCCCAAAGCCAACCACAGAATAAAGCCGCCTGACGTCAGTGCCTTCCCAGGGGCCAGCGGACCGCCCTAGCGGGGTCACCTTGCCAGCCAGAGTGGGGCATTCAAACCGTCTTTGGCTCACAAAGGCTCAGGATCAATCAGTGCTAATTGCAGGTTTCTAGGCCGCACTCCTGGCTCAAGCTGTTTAGCAAAAATTACATTTCATTACATTTTATACTAATCAGCTTCTAGAGCAGAGTGCAAAATAAACTTGAAATGATTTCATGCTCTAGGGTAACCTTTGTTTTCTAAATTGTGGTGTTTTGCAGTGTGTTTTATCTTACTGTATAAGAGTGGTCTTGGCTTTAGGGCATAGCTCTTATATAACAGCTGTTATCTTCATCAACTATCAATAGCTCATCTTTATTTCAGCATTAAGTCAAGAGCACATGCCATTTGTTACTTCATAAACTTCCGTATCGTAAGTGTAATCTGTGAAATAAATGCTCTCTAAAGTGTGGTTTAATGAATCAGAACCAATTTAAAAGACAGTCTGGCTTGAAAGACCGAAATCTGCCAAATTTAAGACTTCTATAAAATACCAAAATCTTCAGGTAGCCAAACATTCAGAGGTATTTTGAACATGCACCTCTTCTAAGGCTTCACTTAAAATATAAAGGATAGGAATGTTTAGGATCTGTCCAATTGGAAACCTGGCTCCTGCATTTGCATTCTGGTTCTTTCCTAATAAATTTTTAACACACATTTGCTCTATCATATTTCTCAAAAGCCACTCATGAAGCAAAGAAATGCCATGCTTTTCACAGCTTACCAACCGCATGTGTAACCAAGACACGGGGCTTTTATTCAACTGTAGGTTCACTGTCTGCCAAAAGAATAATGAAGACATCAAAAATGCCAAAGCAATCTTTTTTTTTTAAGATTTATTTATTTATTTATTTCTCTCCACTTCCCCCCCCACCCCGGTTGTCTGTTCCCTGTGTTTATTTGCTGCGTCTTCTTTGTCCACTTCTGTTGTTGTCAGTGGCACGGGAATCTGTGTTTCTTTTTGTTGCGTCATCTTGTTGTATCAGCTCCCCGTCTGTGTGGCACCATTCCTGGGCAGGCTGCATTTTCTTTCGTGCTGGGCGGCTCTCCTTACGGGGTGCACTCCTTGCATGTGGGGCTCCCCTCTGCGGGGGACACCTCTGCGTGGCAGGGCACTCCTTGCGTGCATCAGCACTGCACATGGGCCAGCTCCACATGGGTCAAGGAGGCCCGGGGTTTGAACCGCGGACCTCCCATGTGGTAGACGGACGCCCTAACCACTGGGCCACGTCCACCACCACCAAAGCAATCTTGAGCTCCATTAATCAGGCCATAATATGTAGAAAGCAGGTGGTAGGAGCCTTGCCCTAAACTTGGAACTCGCTTTGGTTATCACATGTAAGCATGAGCCACGCTCAGGACAGGAAAGGAGACCCCTGAGGACTTTCAGAGGAGCAACCTCAGATGGAAAAGGGGTAAGAACAGCTCTGCAGAGAGGCAAAGACTGACAACAAGATATGCACACACATCCCTGTGGTGGAGCTAGCAGCAGGCATGGGAGACACGCTGATCAGACACAGAATGGGCCATTTTAATAGGGGCAATTGTCAATATTTCTTTTATCCCAAAAGGAATCGGGATCTATAGAAAGAAGATCTAATAACTATATTCCTTTCATCTGCACACAAAAAAACATTTCACTGAAATAGCCTCCAGGCACAGCTTAGCAGTCTCCCTGATTCATGGACACAGAGCTGGAAGGCCACGGAAGCCACAGAGGCCACGGGAGCTAGAGTTCACAGGCAGCATGCTGGAGATGAGAGCTGCAGAGAGTGAAACTCCAGAGATTGTAGAAGGCTCTCCTCAGACACTCAGCAGGGACAGCCTATGACAAAATACCCAAGCCCAAAAAGAGCCACCCAAACTGATGAGTGGGAACCATCAGCAGGGCTGGTCAGAGAGCCTATTTCCCCAGCAGGAGTGAGAAACCACAAGCTACAGTGCATAGAGGGAGAATTTAAAGGGTTTTGCCCCAATAGTGGGGAGAATTAACCCTAGATTAAAAGTTTCTCTGTGTTCCCAATGGAAAAAAATAAAAGCAAAGCATTTCCAGGGAACTTAACCACAGTACAGAACAAAGGTGAAGAATATTTATAGAAATATAAAAATAACCAGCATGCAATGAGGTAAAGTTCACAATGTCTGGCATCCACTCAAATACTACTGGCATACCAAGAAGCAAGAAAATAACACCTATGTAAGAGGAAAAGCAGTCTATCAAAACTGACCCAGAAGAGCACAGATGATAAAATTAATAGAAATTGACATTAAAATAGTTATTATAGCTATATTCTATATGTGCCAGAAGATAGAGGAAACACTGTACATACTAAGAACTGTGGGGCAATACATACACACACACACACACACGTCAAAGTTACAGAGATGAAAAAACTACTAGGTCTGAGGTTTTTTTCAAAGGACAATGAATGGAATTAATATCAGATTAAACATTACAGAAGACAAGCACAGTGAAATCGAAGACATTGAAAAAATTAAATAAAATTAAACATAGAGAAACAAAAGCTCAAAAAATACTAACAGAACAACAGTGGGAGCTATGAGAAAACTCCAAGTGGCCTGATACACATATGTATCAGTCAGCCAAAGGGGTGCTGATGCAAAATACCAGAAATTGGTTGGTTTTTCCAAAGGGTATTTATTTGGGGTAGGAACTTATAGATACCAGGCCATAAAGCATAAGTTACTTCCCTCACCCCAGTCTATTTTCATGTGTTGGAGCAAGATGGCTGCCGATGTCTGCGAGGGTTCAGGCTTCCTCCCTTCCAGGGTCTTGCCTCTCTCTAAGTTCAGGGTTCCTCTCTTCCCAGGGTTTGCTTCTTCCTGGGTTCAGGGTTCCTCTCTTCCTGGGGTTTGCTTCTCTTTCCTCTGTGTGCTGACTTCCTGGGGCTCCAGCTTAAGGCTTCAGCATCAAATTCCAACATCAAAACTTCAACATCAAAAAACCCCAATTCTGTCCTTTGCTATGCCTTTTATCTGTGAGTCCCCACCCACTAAAGGGTGGGGACTCAATGTCCTAATGACATGGCCCAATTGAAACCCTAATCATAACTTAATCACGCCCAGGTACAGATTAGATGACAAACATAATCCAATATCTATTTTTGGAATTCATAACCATATCAAACTGCTGCAACATGCAATAGAAATTTCTAAAAGAAAGGAGAGGTTGCGGTTTCTAAACAGAAACCCACAAATCAACAAAGCTCAGCAAACCTCACACACAACAAACATGAGGAAAACTACACAAGGGCATGTCATAATCAAATTGTCCAAAACCAGTGTTTCAAACAAACCTAAAGGAGCTGGAGTGAAAGGTCACATCCGCTGGAGAAGGAACACGAAGGACAAGAGGAGACGCCTCCTGGGAGCTAGGCGAGCTCAGAGAGAGCTGCACCAAGCCTTCAAGCCTTGAAAAAACAGCCTAGAATTCTCCACCCAGTACAAAGCAGCTTTCAAAACCTGGGGCAAAATCATTTTTTAGACCTACAAAAGCTGGAAAATGTATCACAAGTACAACTGCACTACAAGAACCATTAGAGGAAAGAAGTCCTTCAGGAGAAGGAAAATAGAGGCAGGAGGAAATCGGGGTTTGCACAAAGGAACAACGAATATCAGAAGTGCTAAATACGGGCAAATGTAAAGACACCCACTCTTATTATTCAGATCCCTTTAAAGGGTAATTGATTGTTTAAATAAAAACAATGTATTGTGTGGCTTATCATATAAGCAAGAGAAAAATGTATGGCAACGATCGCACAAGGGCCAGGGGAGACAAGGACGTGTGCTACCGTAAGGTTCTTATATGATACACATAATCAGGTAAAACGACTTGACTGTAGATGTGAGAAATTAAAGATGTATACTATGAACCCTGAAGCAACCACTGAACTAACGAAATAGAGTTAATACCCTAACAAATCAAAAGGAATCATAAGAAATCCACAATTAATCTCAAAGAAGACATAAAAAGAAGAAACAGATATGGGCAAACCTTGAAAACTTTTTGCTGAGTGAAGTAAGTCAGGCACAAAAGAACAACTGTTGTGTGATTCCACTTAGATAAAATATTTAAAATAAGCAAATCTTGTGGGGGTGGGGACGGAGTCGCCCTGCCCTGCGCGTCCTGCCTCTCGCCGCCCTGGGGGATGGCTCGTGTGGCCCGGCAGGACACTGCCACCTCCCGCTACGCACATCCTGCTCGGGACACGCCCACTCTACGCCCCCATGGGCATTGGCGGGCGCCCAGAGCCTGGGTCCCAGGGTGGGATTCAAGTCGCAGGAAAGGCAAGAAGACTCCTCCCCGGCACCTGTAAGAAGGGCTACAGGGTCCAACGTGTTGTAAGCAGCAGAGAGCTTAGACAGTGCCCGGGTCGGAGAACGCAGGGCAAGGGAGCTGGCGCCCTGGGAAGGCAGGGGACGTGCCCGGCACCCCTGGGGCCTGCAGCCCCGCCTGCTGCCAGCACACCCATGCACGCCAGGGGATCTCCCCAGCGAGTGACAGCTGATGCTCCATGGCGACCCACCCAGGGGCGCTCAGCCTGCTCTCCTTACAATGACCCAACCTCAAAACAGCCCGGGCCCCTCTGAGCGTGGCCAGGGGCCGAAGCGCGCCCCAGGCCCCACCCTGGGTGGCGCCCAGCCTGGAAAGGAAGGCTCTCGGGCCCTCGACGCCTCAGAAGGCCCCACCCTGTGAAACCCACTCAGGACATCGCAGAAGGACGAAATGAGACTGGTGACAACAGGGCGGAGCTGCGGGGCCGAGGGGCGACTCCAAAGAGACAGCACCGCGGGTTTGGGGTGAAAGACCACGGAGGTGGAACCACGAGTCAATTCCTATGTGAAAACGTGGAAAAGAGTACACCCCAAAACCTCAATCTTACCAAATGCAGATTTTAAAGGAATCAAAGGTTCATTTTAAAAAAGAAAAGGACGACGTTTAGAAAGAGGAGCCCTGCCACTCCCCCTGAAGCAGCAGGAAGGGAGCAGGCTCTGGGGCTGGGGGAGCCCCTTTGGAGGCAGAGGAGCTGAACCACAGTGTGGCCAGACCCCTGATTGCCAGGAGCCTGCCTAGCAGGACTGGCATGGGGTGGGGGTCAAGCTGACAGCACCCCTTCCTCCAAGAACCCAGCCACCCGATCACCAGTATCACTGCTCCCAGGAGGAGTCCATCACCAAGCGGGGAATTCCAAGGCTCTTCTAGAGACTCACACTGCCTGTCATGCACTGCCTGGCTGGGGGGCTTCCTGGGGCTGGGTGCTCGCAGGACTTGGGCTCCCAAAGCAAAACCCCCAGAAGCGCCTGATGTCCGTGGAAGCAACACCGGGCGCCCAGAGCCCCCGATGCCCTTCGTGAAGGTGGCAGGCTCGAGGGGGCTGAGGCGCCCAGACCAGTCTGCAAAGGCCAACCTGGCACGTCAGGCTGCCTGGCACGTCCATGCTGGCTGCTGCAGGTGTCTGTGCCCCTCACGGCCTGCGGGCCGCAGATTTGCCAGCCATCTTATCTGCCCCTGGGCCACCCCAGCCAAGAGAATCCCTGCTTCATACCTGCTCCCTTTCTTTTCACCTGGACAACATCAAAAGTCCCAGGCCCCGGGGAAGCGGCTGTGGCTCCATCCGCTGGGCTCCCGTTTACCCTGTGGGAGGCCCTGGGTTCGCGTCCCGGGCCTCCTTGTGAAGGCAGGCTCACCTGCACACTGCAGAGAGCCGCCCGGCCTGCAAGCACCGTGGAGAGCAGACTCAGCAAGGTGACGCAGCGAAAAGGGGGACAAGTAAAACACAGAAGAGTCCTCAGCGAATGGACGCAGAGCAAAAACAACAAGCAAGCTGTGGAGGGGGGGGGAATAAATAAAAATAAATACAGACACATAGAAAGAACGCACAGCGAATGGACACAGAGAGCAGACAGCAAGCAAGCCTCAAGGGGAAGGGATTAAAAAAAAGTCCCAGGCGCCGGCCCAGCTCTCGCCGAGTCCCCGGGGTCAGGCACAACCAGGAGAGCAGACAGGAAAGCCAGGGCCCTGCCCGCGGCTCAAGCACAGCCAGGAGAGGGGCTTGATGGACGCCCACCCAGCACTCCCCCACACCCGCCACCGTTCCACGCAGAGGCAGTGCCTGACCCTCTCGGGGCTCCGTGCCCTCATCTCTAGCAGGAACGTGCCACCTGTTCCACCTGGGATTGTGACGAGGATGAATGAGATGAGGCTGTAGGAGGGACACACTTAACGGTCTGGATAAAACGGGCCCTTGTCACTGGAAGCCCTGTCGCCGTGGGCTCTCACGCAGCACCTCCTCAAGCTCTGCCCACTGCCGGGCCTCCTTTTTTATTAGTAGCTCAGATTTCATGTCCCTCATTTTACCCTTTGTTAGGATGAGTTTATCCGATCATCTGCCTTGGTTGACTTTCCATATTGCCTCCAGAGCCAAAAGTCTACAACTAGTCGTCGTAATTAGTGCACTTCCCTTCTGTAAAACGACCAAACAAAGCAGAAAGCAAAAGCCTTGAGGGCCCCCGAGTGCCTCCAGAGTGAGGACCACCCCACACAGCCGGCTTGCCAGCCATCCACGGATGCCCTCCTGCTCCCGCCACTCGGCGCCACCCTGAGTTTGTGAGCGTGGACTGGCTGCACCTCTCCCAGGGCCTGGGACGTCCTGACTGCCAGGCGCGGCCGTGCTGGACTGCCAGCGCCCTGAATTCGGGAGCCACAGCTACGCCTCCTGGAGCGCTGACGGTGCCTGGCACAGAACCGTGGGGGCAGCATTTGGCCTCCCAAAGCTGTCCCATCCTCATCCCTGGACTCTGACTGGGTCATGTTACATGGCAAAGGGGACCCAGTTTGCAGAAGCAGTTCAGGTCACTCACCAGCTGACACTGAGATGCAAGGTTGCCGTGGAGTACTGGGCGGGGCCCAGGGTCAACACAAGAGGCCTCATCATTGGAAAAGGGAGGCAGAGAGGAAGCCCGGCAGGGCCACTGGGGAGGACTCAGCCCGAGCACTGCTGGCGTGAAGATGGAGGAAGGAGCCACGAGCCATGGAGGGCGGGCAGCCTCTAGAAACTGCCAAAAGCAAGGAAGATCTTCTCCCCTGGACCCTCCTAAGAGGAGCTCAACACGGCTGACACACCCATTTTAGCTCAGTGAGACCCATTTCAGACCTCTAGAAGTCTAAGACAATAAATGTGTGTTTCAAGACCCTGGTTTTGGGGTGATTAGTTATAGCAGCATCAGGAAACTAATACACTGGATTCTCTAAATGCACAAAAGGATGGATGGATGGATGGATGGATGGATGGATGGATGGATGGATGGATGGATGGATGGATGGATGGATGGATGGATGGGTGGATGGGTGGGTGGGTGGGTGGGTGGATGGATGGATAAAACTGGCTGTTGCCACCAAATGAGTTTCTAGACTCTGCGTCTTCCCATTTGGCTTCCTTTTTCTTCTGAAGACACCCTCTTCACCTTCCATCCCTGAGGTTGAGGTGGGGGTTCCCTGAGCCCTCAGCTGGAGTGTGGGCCCTGGGCTCATCAAATCAGAATACACAACCCGCAGGCAGTGATCAGCTCATGCCCTGACACGGGAGCGAGCCCATCCAGTGAGAGCCAGCCCTGGATTTCTCTGCAGTGGTAGGAAAGCAGAGCTCTTCTCTCAGCTGTGCCGAGCAGTCGGACTTGGAGGTGCTGGTGGCTGCCTCTCTCTGCAGATGGCAAGATTCTGCCTGAGAGTGAAAACAACCTGCGGGACAACACAGCTGGAATCCAGGGACAGATTCTCAGCTGTGCCATTCCAGCTGCTGGGTCAGGCCATGCCAATGAGAGAGGCCAGTAAATTCTCTTTGGGGCCTTTCTTGCAAACAACAGAACTGCATCTAATACCTCCAGGGCTTTGTTCAAGGTACTCCATCAAACTAGAATTTGTCTCACCACCTTCTAGAACTCAGCCTAGGACCCACTGCCCCAGAAAGACCTCTGACACTCAGAGGGGCTCTCTGTCTTTCCGACGTTCCGGAACACAAAGCTCATTCCCTCGCCAAGCGCCTGCTTCCGTGCATCTTGGGCTGGCTCAGGGTTAAGGTCCTCACACGACAGAAACTGCGCTTTGGCCACACTTTGTCCTTACACACCTTCTACCCACTGCCAGGAGCAGGACTTACACATATGAGGATGCAAATTATACCAAACCAAATTCTTTGTTGGAAGGAAACCCTATCATGAACAAATCACCGTCTGCAAGCCCCTGACCATTAGCAAATCCTGCAAGGCAAGGCCTGCCCGGATTTTCCCCAGGGCCTCGCCTCACATGGAGTGAAGTGAATGGAACCAACAGACACGTCACCCGAGAACCACGTTCCATCACGTGCCGCCAGACCTCAGGAATTGAAATTCTGATTCCACCTTCTTGAGGCGCTATACAAAAACCTGACTTGACATAAAATTAATTATGTGTACATCAAACTGTCATGCAAATCAGGTAGGGTGCTTTGACTGTGAGGTACTGGCTGTGGAGGAAACGGCACTGCGAATGCTCGTGTGAACCTGGCGAGGCAGCTCTCTGCACCGAGAAACCCAGGAGAGGCTTCTATGCAGAGGTGCGGCTGAGCTTGCCACGGGAGTGGCCATCTGCTGCCACCTGCCATGTTCTCGGGGCCTCTCCTGCCCTTTTTCCAGCTCTCCTTGGTCTCTGACCAAGGCAGTGCCACACAGGCCCGTGCCTCCCCCTCGTGCCTCCACCAGACCTGCCTGCCAAGCCAGGGCTGGACCCTGCCAGGCCCCCACACACCTGCAGGGGCGGGGCTGACGTTGGGGGCTCAGCTTTGGCCAAGGACAAAGGGGAGCCGTTGGGTAGATTGGAACAGTCCTGAGACTTAATTTCTCAGGCTTCTCCGGGGTGGAGAAGCCACGTGCTCTCCTTGGCTCCACCTCCAGCCCTGTGCTCCCTGCTTGATGCCCACTCCTGCACGTAAGATTGCACCCCCACAAAGGGCATGGCACCTACACTGAGCTCTGAGCTCTGCTTTCCTAAG
Source organism: Dasypus novemcinctus (assembly GCF_030445035.2). Lineage (NCBI taxonomy): Eukaryota > Metazoa > Chordata > Mammalia > Cingulata > Dasypodidae > Dasypus > Dasypus novemcinctus. The sequence continues at coordinate 6,956,730 of NC_080678.1, forward strand.
AATTGAATCTACGACAGCAGCTCGTGTGTCCTGGGGAGTCCGTGAGAAGGCGACATTGGAGAACAGAGCTGATCACTGAGAAGGAGGCAGCCGAGATGAACGAGAAGAACGGGCACTCAATCACCACTAATGCCCAGCTCCCCCGCCCAGTGCCAGTTGGACAGCCGGTGGCTCGAGAGGGCTGCCAGAGCCCCTCGCACCTTACCTGCCCCCAGCGTCTGCCTCGGCTTCCAACTGGAGCTTGCCCAAGGCCAGTGTGAGCCTGTTGAGACCGGGCTTTCTGTCCTATTCAACAAGAACACTCCTCGGTGAGCTGTGCCCGCGCTGTAGAGTTCTAGGTATGGAGAACCAAAGAAGAAAGAGAGGCAAAGCTAGGGTTTACGATTACACAATCATTTTGGAAGTTGATTTGGCTACAAATATCAAAAGCTTTAAAAATGTATCCATCCCACGTCTTGATAATTCCACTTGTAGAATTCTAAGATACTTGGGATGTGCCCAAGTTTTTAGCTACCGAAGTATTAATTGAAGCTTTATTTTTAAGTAGAACAAATAATCTAAGTATCTGGCAATAGGAGATGTGTTGAGGACATTTGGGAATGTCTGTGAGATGAAATATTCTTCCATATCACAACTAACACTGTGGAAGACTTTTTGCACATGGGAAGATATTCATGATTTATGATCAAGTGAGCAGAAAATATGGAGTAGTTCTTTGACAAAGCAAAGATTACTGGGAATAGTTATTTTGTTGCTCGCTGAGTTCTTACCTTTGTGCCGGGCAGTGTGCACATGACTGAATTTCATCCTTACAACAATCCTACAGGGAGCTGTTTGGCTCCTGTTTGACAGAAGAGGAAGCTGAGGCCTCAGAGGAGCTGGTCCTTCTCCGTTTTCCCTCCAGGTGCATTTCGGCCCTGCTCTGTTCCCCAGGAGGCCGGGCTCGACGGGCTGTTCCCCGGGCCCCTCTTTCTTCTGGATCCCAGTTGGGATCACCAGTGGGGACACTGGCAAGAGATAAGACATGGCAAGAGAACGGCCAGGCTGACCCTCCTCCCCACTTATACCTCGAGGCCAAGGGCGACAAAGGCTCCCGTTGTGGTGACCCTGAGGGTCTTCTTCATCCGCTGGTTTCCTAACTCCACCCACCCTCTGGAACAGGTCCCTTTATTAAATTCTCCTCCATCGCCCCTTGGGGTGCACCATCCGTTTCTGCCATAGCCGGCCCGATGTGCCCCTGGAAGCAGTGGGGTTTGAACCCTGGTGATCAGACTCCACAGCCGGAGCTCCTAACTTCAGGGGACTCGCCGGCTGACTCGGGAAGCAGGTGTGCAGAGGCCTAGGGCTGCGCAGCTTCACTCCTGACCGCACTAGACCAGATGAGGAACTGGGGAAGGGCGTGTCACTGCTCTGAGCCTCCACTTCAGGAAAGGCTGAGAGAGCCAGTGTCGGGAGCAGCCTCCGTCAGGGCCAGTCATCCTGCCACATCTGCCTTCCTTCCTTCTCAGTGGGCCCTGCTATCAAGCCTTTTCACAGTTACAAAAAAAAAAAAAAAAAAGGAAAACTGCAGGAGACCAGCCTTTTCCAAACTGCACCCGAAGGTCATCCCAGAAAAGGGCAAGTCGAGTGAAACTCATGACGCTGACAGATGGTCTGGCCATGCTGAACGATGGAACATACCAGCCCTCTGCTCTGATGATCAACTCCAGGCTCTGCCCTGAGGAGGTGCTTTGGGAAAGGATACAAGGTCAGCTGGTTTGATGTCCTGTTCCAGAAGATCATCAGAGCAAAACTCCTGGGCATTCTCAAGGAACCACAATTTTATCACTAACTCAGACAACCTAGCTGTGAGGTTAGGAAGCCATTGGCAATGGCCAGAACGGTTGGGGTGGCCTCCTTGGACATGCATGGGACTTCAGCAAGGCCCTCAATAGCACTTTGGAGCCTCTGGCCTTTGCTCACACTGCCTGCTCTCCACACCCCATCCCTCTTCCCTGCCTTCATACTCTCAAGCTGCCATACAGGTTCTGGGGTCCAGCCATCCTCAGTTCCAGTCCTAAATCCCACCTTCCAACCCCAGATTGACTGTATAGCTTCCTGGTGCCCACGGCCTCGTTGGTGAGGGTGGTACCAGTGCCCACTCTCAAGGACGTGCTCTGAGGATGAAATGCGATTCTGTACACGGAGGACACAGTACGGCCCTGGACAGCACAGCACTGCTTCAGTTAGCCCACAGACTTTCATATCTTATGTTTTCATTCTCATTCAGTGGAAAATATTTTCTCATGTCCCTTGTGCCTTCCTCTTTGACCCATGAATTATTTATAAGTGTGCTGTTTGGTTTCCAAATATTTGAGATTTTTCCAATCATCTCTTGCATATAGATTTCTCATTAAATTCCTTTGTGGCCCAAGAACATATTTTATATCATTTCAACTCTTTCAGCTACATTGAGGTTCATGCTATGGACCAGAATGTGGTCTTATGTTTCTCAATTATCCTAGTGTAGCAGTTCAATATTGTTTATAAAGAACACAGAGGAAGAGAGACAGCCCTTCAGACAGGATCCTGCAACCCTGGGAAGAGAGATGAGCTTGATGGTCTACAGCTGACCTTGTAAAGAGACCAGAGCAGCTGAGCCCAGAAAGAAAAGGGCCCCGTGGAGAGAGGCAAGCCTTATGATGGCCTACAGCTGAGATTGGAAGAAGCTGGGAACACAGAGCCTTAAGATGAAAGAGGAAGGCTGAACCCTTGCAGACATAGCCCACCGTCTTGCGTCAACACGTGGAAACAGACTTTGGGTAAGTAAGTACCTCTTATGGTACCTTGAGGTGGACTCTTTAGGGCCTGGTAACTGTAAGCTTCTACCCCAAATAAATACCCTTTATAAAAGCTAACAGAGTTCTGGTACTTTGCATCAGCACCCCTTTGGCTGACTAATATACCCAGTTACCAGCAACCCCTCAATGCCCGCTTCTTATGGTCCTTCCCTGAGCCCTCACTGTCTCATTAACCTTTCTGTGTTGGGGGATTATGTGTCCTACTGTGTGCTCACATATCAGGGCAGGTCCAAGGGACCCAACCATGAAAAGAGCCACAGGGAGTCCTGGAAGATACTCAGAGAAGCCTGGGAACTTTACCAGGCTTCATGCTCTCACCAATAATTATTTTAATTATGTCTACTCTTATCTTTATGATTTCCTTCCTTCTGCTTCCTTTGGAATTAATTGACTCTTCTTTCTCATTGCTTAAGAAAGTTAGATCATTGATCTGAAACTCTCTTGTTTTTCAATATAAACATTTAATGTCTCAAAGCACAGCTTTAGTTGAATCCTGCAAACTTTTCTATCTTGTGCTTTTATTTCCATTCAATGAGCAGTCATTTCTCATTTCATTTGTGCCTTCCTCTTTGACCCCTAGGCTATTTAGAAGTGTGCTGTTCAGTTTCCAAATATTTGGAATTTTTCCAAATAACTTTTCTGCTAGAGAGTTCTCACTTAATTCCTTCGTGAACAGAGAACATAGTTTATGTAATTTCAATGCTTTTAAATAGGTTGAAGTTCATCTTATGACTGGGAGTGGTCTGTCTTCATGAATATTCCACATGTACTTGCAAAGAATGCATACTCTACTGCTTTGGGTGCATTGTTCTCTCAATGTAGGCCTTCTGTGTCCTTCCTGATTTTCTGTTTACTTGTTTTCTTGATTACAAAGAGAGGAGCATTGTGGTCTCAAATTGTAATTATGGATTTGTCTATTTCCTTTTCCACTTCTGTCAGTTTTTGCTTGATGTATTTTGAAGTTCTTTCATTAGCTGCATATATATTTACGATTAAAACTTGATTAATTCCCTGTTTATGTTTATGGAATGTTTCTCTTTAGTAATAGTCCTTGTCCTGAGGTCTACTTTAATGATACGAATGGCCACTCCAGCTTTCTTTCAATTAGTGTTTGCATGGTCCGCCTTCTTTCACTTTTATACTTTACCTATCTTTGCTTTCATACTTAAAGTGAATTTCTTGTAGATAGCATATTTGGGTCTTGCTTCTTTAGCCATTAGGATTGTCTTGGCTTTTAAATTTGGATATTTAGGAAAATTGCATGTAAAATAATTATTGATGTGGTTGACTTCAAATCTACCTTTTTTTTTTGGTTACATCTATTCTTTGCTCTGTTGTCCCTCTTTTCCTGCCTATTTTTTGGACTATCTGAGTGTTCTTTATGGTTTCATGTTATCTGAACTACTGACATTAATTACACTTCATTTATGGTTTCTTTAAGGATTTCCCCACTTTAAGAAGATCTACTGAATAAGAATCCAGCTTTTCCAAAAGAGAAGATGAAGGTAATTTTTTATATATAAAAGAATCTGCTCTTTTGGAAAATGGCACCATGAGGGACTCCAAGCTCCGCAATCACCACCATATATGTGACAGGGTTCATCGGAAACATAAACTTGACCACCAGCCTCCCAGCTAGTTCCCTGCTCCCTTCTCCCTGATACTTCTCCTGTGAGCTCATCCTGTGACCACAGACCACAGAGGGAAATACCTAATCAAGTGCACCTTTCCCAAGGAAAAGCAATAGGTTACGCTTCATTTCACACATGGATCTTCAGAGAGGAATCAAGACGGCTCTGTCCATTTCCAAATGTCAGCTAGCTGAGCTTAGACTTCCACAGTAAAACTCATATTCAAACGGTGAATAAAATTCTCAAAGACAAGGAAAGATAATTTACCAACTTCCAATTAATCAGCAAGGACAAGTTCTTTCTACAATTTTGCTAGGACCACTGAGCAATCACAAAGCCGTACAGAAACATTTAAAAATTAATTTCTTCACCTTAGCAATAGAGAGAATGGAACATCAATAATTCATAAACAATGTCTCATTAAGAATATGATCCATCACACTGAAAATCTAAAACAAAATGACTAGAATTTTCAAGCAGCCCCCCTTTCAAAGTATGCTCTACCCTTTTGCCTGCTGCTCTAATAAAACGCAAATCCCAAGATTTCCCAATATTGAGGTCATAAACCAATCTCTGAATCCAACCCTCCAGGGCATTCCCGGATGTTCTTCCAAGTTGGCTGGGACTAAGAAGGTCCTCTCTATTCTCCCTGTTTCATGGAACTTGGCAGAAGCCTGGAAACAACTCAGGCGCTTAATCCCAAAGTGACGTCAGAACCATAAGCAGCAGGGCCCCTGAGGAGCTCTCGAGGATTTTACCTACAAATAGAACAGCACAGAGGCAGGTTCTGCCCTGCTAACTTGGTCCTCAGAGCTCTCCTGATTCCAGTCCTTCCCAAGCCTCATTTTTCAGTCTTTATTCCGATGCTGTCAGCCACATTCTTCTTCCTGTAAATTCTCCTTTTTCTTACGCTCACCTAAATTAGTTTCTGGTTTTTGTAAAATAGCAATTGTTGCCTAACAGTTGGTGATACCCAACTGAGCTTCAGGGAACTGAGGAGCCTTATGAACTGGTTACCCGGCTGAGCTGGCAGGAAAGCCGGGAAATTCATTCCTCTTCTGGTGGGTACGTCGCAGCCAAAATGGCTTGATGTGAGAATCGCTACTCAAGCTATCTTCTGTATTTCCCCAAAGCCCAAAGCCTGGGGCTGCATGGAAATGTGGCTTTGGGGATAGAGATAGGGGGGAAAAGATGAAAGTGTGAGGAATTCAGCAGGAGTCTGAGAGCTCAAATCCCTCAACTTTCACCTCAAGGCATGGACTGAAACTCAAGAACTTTCTGTGACCATGCCGAGAGAAAGCAGCATTAAGATTAGGTGAAAGTGAAATTCTGAGTTTGTTTGGGTTGCTGAATTAGAACATCTATTAAATTCACTACCTCTTACTTGATAGACTGAAATGGAAAGTGTGGAATATGAACAAATTGTGTAATTACACAATTACAGCAAAGGTGTGATTCGGAAGACTGAGATCCCTCAACCCTCTCTGACACACTCCAAATCTAGGGATTATTTCCTGTATGCATTAGGATTCTTTGGTTGTTAGCAACATAAATCAATCTGGAAAATTAAAACAATCAGAGCATTAACTGAAAGGATATGAGGGAAGCTCACAGAAGTAAACAAAAAGCCAGAGAAACCTAGTCTGAAAGGACAAATCTCAGACACCTCCAGAGGGACTTGAAGCATTGCGAAGCGACGTGGCCTAGCTGGAGGGAAGCCTCCTTTCTTGCCCCTTTGCTCAGAGGAAGCGCCTGATGGTTGTGCCCAGGCAGCACTGCTTTTCCTCAGCCAGGAAAACCCAGGACACGTGACTCCAGGGTCCCACTAGCCTAGATCCAATGCGTTGGTGGGTTCCCCAAAGGAGAAGGAATAGGAATGACTCTCAAAGCAAGTGGAGATGTTGTGCAGCAGTGGGCATGCTATCAAGAAGTCTACATGAAGGACTCCCCCCCGTCACGCGAGGCCCCAGCCAAGAGGCCAGATCTCAGCAAGGGAAAGACTCCCACACCCTGAGACCCACCTGGGAAGCTCAGCAGCCTTGCCTTCTTCTCAATGCCTTGAGGCTGCTGCTCAAGTTCCAAGGCAATACGTCAACAAAACGGTACAGTAACCGCACCAGCTCAGCTAAAGGGTAATGGAGGAGAGTCTTGAACTTGCCTGCCTTCACTGCTGCTGCCAAATCCACATCGACACTTTGCAGGCGGGGAGCGTGAGCCTCCCAGTTGGCATCACGTCCCCTCTGGGTGGCCGGCAGGGTGGTCAGCCTGTGTGTCCAGGCAAGGGCTCCTCTAGCTCAGGGTTCTTAAACTTTTTTGTCCCATGGACCCCTTTGCCAGACAGGTGAAAACCACAGACCCCTTACCAAGTCCACACTATACCGTGTATTATTTAATAAATAGATCACACCCACAGCAACACGTCCCCACAAGAACAATGTTTTTTTGAAATTCATTCAAGCTCACGGACCCCTGGCGAAGAACCCCTGCTCTAGCTCCGGGTGATCCTGTGTGGAACAGGGGCTGGAACCTGACGCCCAGGACGGAAAGGGCTCCGGGGATGAGAGAATTTCAGCTTTAAGGCTGGGAAGGTTCTGGATGAAACTGGGGTTCTCCGCCCTGGTCACTCTAACTTGGGGACCAATCAACACCTTGGTCTCTGACACAGCTCTCTCTCCTTGAACCGCAGGTCCCAGGTAGCTCCTCCGACTCCTCCCAAGGCTCTGGAGCAGACTTAGCAGTGGGAAACGGAGGGAAACTGTTCGATTGGCACACAGCCCTGGACGCTGGGGTCCAGCAAATGCCTTGGAATACTGAAGTTCACATCCTGCCATCACATTACTTCAACAGATCTTCGCAGGCAGCCCATGAGATGCTGCAGAGGGGCTGCTGGATTTCCACTCACAACGTTTGCGGGCATCTGAGGTCCTCGAAGCTGTGGGCGGCTGTGCCCTTAGGCCCTGCAAGGGCCGGGCAAACGTCTGTTATTTACTGTTCAGCAGAGTGGCAGGGACGCATTTTGCACTCCAAAGGAAAAAAAATAATTACAGCTTCATCAACATTAGCATTTAGGTATGAAATATTATGGCACCGACATCTAATTAACATAGTAATTAGAGGTATTAATATATTTCCTTCTTCATTTCAAATCCATAATCTACACTAATTGCTTTAAATGTACTCATTTTGGATGGATGCAGATATTTTAGAGGGTAAAATTATAACTTACCCCATTAACCAAAAACCAGTGGCAGCAAAATCGTCCCTAATGCAATTATACTTCCTGTCTGCGCTGCCACTAGCCATCGGTGCCGAAGAGACAAGGATATTTTCATTTGCAAATTACCCCAGCAGGACAGGGTGATTATGGCTAGGTATTAACAGCCCCCTCCCACACCAGAGACCCCGGGGAGAGTGGCGGACAAAGTGACAGCGATCCTGAGCGGGTCCCCAGGCATGGGAGGGCCTCGCCCGATTCTCTTCCCCGGGTCAGCGGCACACAGAGCTGGTGTCTGCATCAGCCGGGCAGGGGAGGGAGAGCTCGAGCATCCTGGGCCCCAGGACAACTGTCCAGCCAAGGGAGTGTGGCTCCCCCACAGCCCTCCTCCTCACCACGGACACTCGACCCCACGTGGCGCAGATCACTGCTGCCCAGGGCTCTGCCACCACGCACGCCCCTTCTGCCCCACAGCCGCCCCTCCCCACTGCCCCTGCAAAGGCCCAGCCCGGGGTCCCAGGAACCCCTCGGCTGCTCTGGCACGTGCTCAGCTCAGTCCCTGAAGATGTTCGGGGGGAGGGCAGCCCCCCGAGTGGAGGGGTCACACAGACAAAGGTCCCAGGGCCTGCCTTCCAGCCGGGACGTCGTGCCACGCAGCTCGGCACACCTGGCACGTATCCCACCCTCCAGCCCAGCCACCTGGGTGAAACACTTGCAGAGAGCCTGCGCCCCACCCAGCAGCCGCCATAGCTGTAGCTCGACGCGCAGAAGCGAGGGGGTCGACCCGAACGCCCCGTGAGCGCAGCCTCGTGGGGTTCTAGAGGCCACGGGGATGATGGGCCCCACCCGTGGGCGAGTCGCCTCCCTCCGCTGAGCCTCAGTGCCCGCATCCGGGAAAGGAGGGGTGGGAACGTCTACAGCCCCCCGTGGGCCCTCCCCACAGGGCTTTAGCGCCTGCTGGGGTCCCTGAGTCTTAGGGACTTCCACGACGAGCACCCCGTAGGAGGGCTAGGGAAGGAGCCACGGCAGTTCTGAGCAGAGGGCTCCGCTGCCCGGGGCGCGTGGGCAGACTCCTCGAGGTGGACCGGAGAGTGGAGGGCAGGCTTTGGCAAGCAGCAGTGAGGACGCAGGGCGGGAAGCGTGAGCGAGACCCAGGGGTGGGAAAGGGCGGCGTGGGGGAGCTCAGCCAGGGCCCCAGAGCCGCTCCAGCCAGGGGCAGGGCCCCAGGAAGCACAGAGTAGGCGCCAGCGGAGGTTTCGAAACAGAAAGTCCAATGCTCCGTTTTATAGGGATGCAGGAGCAGTCTCAATCCAGAAAACCGTGTTGCAATAGTCCAAGAAAGAAATATAAAAGGTCTAAATTAGGAAAGGAAAAAGCAAGGACATAGTAGAGAGACAAGCCTTGGCTCTGGGTGGGAGCCCATGAGGAAGAAGGAAGGGAGGACAGCGGCACGGATGGAAGGGGTGGCCAGAAGGGGGGCAGGCTTTGGGGATGCTGGAATGCAGGCAGGGACCTGTGGTTCCCAGCACTTCTTTTACCACGACCCACAATAAGAAATGCATTTTATATTAAGACCAACCACAAAACTATGAAACGCAAACAAAAGTTTCATGGATCAATATTCGCCGTTACCGCCGTAAGGCACTCTTTCTAGCCTGCTCAAATTTTTTAAAGCTGCTTAAAAACACTAAATTCATTTCCCAACCTATTAATGGGATCATCTAGATCAACATTGATCTAGAAAGCAGGAAGACTGATCTTTCTTCCTTGCCTTTTCCTACTGGCTCGTAAATGAGAAGTCCCACCAAGGCTTCTGCCCTCTTGGGGGAACCCTGGGGAGGGAGTCGCTGTGCTGACGGCTCCCTGGCTTGCCCCATGGGGTGACAGTGATGCCCCTGATTGGTGAGGTGGCCCCGACACCCCTGGCACCTGCTTCTCATGCTGGACATTTAGGGGGCGCAGGGCAGCTGCTCCCCTCTCCCACGCTTTATAATTCAAGGTATTTAGTAGACATGCCCCCGGGACTCACCCCAACTCCATAAAGGCTGATTTCTCATCCGCGCAGTCTTTTGGGGGTCCAGGAACCTGCCCCTTGTTGAAGCGACAGTCTCTGGAACCCTGGCTCAGGGAGAGACCAACGAGCAGTACGCCGGCGCTTAGTGCTTCGGGCCGGAAGTGGAGCCATCACTTCCTGTAGCGTCGCTTACGAGGACGGCCTCCTGGGTCCACCCCACTGGCAGGGAGCTGGGCAGCGCGGGCGCTGATGCCACGTCTTATGGGGCCACGTGAGGGGAGCCAGGGGCCCAGCTCTCCACCTGTGGCCCAGGCTCAAGCCAGGAAGGAGGAAGTGGGAAACCCATTTTGCCCCCATTTCCAGCCAAAATCCACATCCCCGTGTGGCTGTCCTGTCAACTTCTCAACTGGCTCAAATGGCAGGTCCTAATAAACCAGCCCCTGCAGCCCACCTAGGCCAAGAGAAGACAAGACCGCAAGCCAGACAGGGTGTCGTCTTCAAGCAGGGGCTTGGGGGACTCAGTCAAGGTGTGGATTTAAGAGAGAAAAAGAGGGTCGAGGACAGACTCTTGGGGTCGATTTAGGCGACAGTAGTTGAAAGGGGAGCCCATGAAAGCAAGAGAAGGTGCATCCTCCCACTGGGAAGGCAGAAGAACAGGACAAGGCCAGGCCAGCGCCACACCCCGGTGAGGAGGGGGCAGTGCCAGGCTCTGCAGAGAGGCTGAGACAAGGACTGAGCACTGCCCAGTGTACCGCGTGACCAGGAGGCCCCTGGAGTCCCCCGAGAGGGGCTTCCCAGCCCATGGTGGAGGCAGAACCAGGGAGTGCTGAGTCCTGAGGAAGCCAAGCCAGAGCACAGAAGCTGCGCCATCCAGTGTGGCAGTCACTGGCAGCACGAAGCCATTTCCATTTATTTTTATCTATTTTTTCTTTGTTAAGATTTATTTTATTTCTCTCTCCTTCCCCCCGTTGTCTGCTGTCTGTGTCCATTCGCTATGTGTTCTTCAGTGTTCGCATTCTTACCATGCGGCACCAGGAATCTGTGTCTCTTTTTGTTGCGTCATCTCGCTGCATCACCTCTCCGTGTGTGCGGCACCACTCCTGGGCGGGTTGTGCTTTTTTTGCACAGGGCGGCTTTCCTTGCAGAGCACACTCCTTGTGTGTAGGGCTACCCTACACAGGGGACACCCCTGCATGGCATGGCACTCCTTGCGTGTGGCAGCACTGCGCATGGCCCAGCTCATCACATGCATCAGGAGGCCCTGGGTACCGAACGTTGGACCCTCTATATGGTAGGCGGACGCTCTATCAGTTGAGCCTCAACTGCTTCCCTACATTTAAATTGATTAAAATTTAAAAGTCCTTTCCTCAGTCATGCTAGCCACATCAAGTGCTCAGTGGTCACATGTGGTTAGTGGCTACCACACTAGCTCAGATAAAGCGTCTCCATCATCACGACTCTTACAAATGTCTTCTGTGCTGGCTTCAGTCAGCTGAGGGACTGGTCTTGGGCCGCATGTCAATCAAACATGGTCCCAGCCTTTGCTCATCTCCAGCATGCCTGTCATTGCAGGAAGTTCTACTGGGCCACACTAGTAGAAACAACTCTTTTAGAAATGTCTGGAGCTGGAGTAAAATAGGGTAGTCAATGGAGGAAGTAGCAGAGCACTTTGTTTTAATTTTGTCCAAGGTGCTGAAGATATAAAATAGCTGAAGGAGAAGAAAAGGAGGCAACAAAGTTGAAAAGAGAGGAAGGAAGATAAAGGAGCAAGAGTTTGAGCAACCTTTGGGCAGGAAGGTTCTGGAAAGAACGTAGAGGTGACTGGACATGAGACATGGATTCAAGGTGGGTGGGGGCACCATGACAGCCTCATCCCCTGGAGAAGATACACAGTGAGGTGGTCGCCCAAGAATGAGGGGCCTCTGTAAGGCCAGAGAAACAGTGGCAGGTGCCATGGGCAATCTATAGGAAAGCAATTAGAGTCACATTAAAGTGTGGCCAAAAGCAGCGAGGGCGAGCCAAGGTCAGAGAGCACGGACTTGGGACCAGGTTAGTAGCCCCACCCCGCAGGCAGGGTTCAGTCTCACCTTCCCCAACACAGAGAGGCAAGTTAGTTTTCCTTTGCAATGTGTGCTCCTGAATATTTCATAGCACCGTGCTTACTAGGATTACAAACTCGTGCATTATTTAGCCTTGCCATGTGGGCTCAGAGCCCAGTACAGGGTTTATGTTCTCTGGCCTGTGGCTAACACACATTCCAGAGTGTTCTATCCCTGTCCCCCTGACCCACTCCCATCCAGAGCAGCTGACTGCACAGGAGGCCAGGAAGACTGTGGGTTGAAGGAAAATTCCTGGCAAGGTCCTGAAAGGTTGGGATAATTATAAACCTCAGGACTTTACCAGGAGAAAAGTGAAGGTAAGTGTCCCCATAGGTGGCTGGAGATGCCAGAATGACAATGTTTAAGGAATCTCCTGGGTTGCTGCTTCCAGGGAGAGAAGCCATCCACTGGATACCCGTCTTGGGGCTAAGGCTCAAGGAAGCTCCTATGCCTGGAGAGAAGCTGCCAGCTGCAAAGCCCAGGATCTTCACTTGCCCAACTGAACTGCCCACCCTGACTTTCCTCTGCAGGTCAAAGACTGGCCCTGATTCCATCGGTCACCATCCATCGCAAGAGTCCAGAGGGCCTGTTTTAGAAACCTGCTGCTTAAGGACGTGTTGCCTTAGATGGATATGGAGGTTAATCCAGCATTTACAGGAGGATGGGGGTTGTCTCTAGGGACCCCGAAGCCATGGTCTGTACTTGGTAAAAGCACGTCTCACACACCTGCCTGCCACCACTTCTCAAGTGGAAGCAGAAGCCACTGTATTTAATAAGATGCAATTTCATTCTAAAATGCTACAGAACTCGGTTCATTTTTGTATTTTATCAATCAGGGAGTTCTGCACATACATTTAGAATTGCATAGGAGTCAAAGAATTTTTATGTTAAAAATAGTATGGGGGTCGAAGCTCTAATCAGTGGTGGGAAGGACAGCTGTTATAATGTGCTGCAGTGCATAGCTGCTAGGCATCAGATTGCTGCTTTAGCAAATTTAAGACCCATGAAAACCACGATGACTGCATGAATAACCTCAGAAGATCTGAAAATACATTTATATAATGAACTCTTTAGATGAATAAACTAATGAGCATTTATTGGGTGATGTCATCAGCGTGGTGACCGAAGACATGATGTGAAAAACCCTCCCAGAAGTTCAACAAATGAAAGGACAAATTCCACCTGCTTAGAAGTCTGGAGGATGGTAGAGACTGGGGAAGGCCTCCAACAAATGCTGAATCAAAGAAAAAGAAAAGTATCAAGCAGGAAACTTGCACCGCAGACACCCTGTTCACTCCCTCTCTCTCACTCGGTCCAGGGCAGTTTGGGACTTGCTCAAGAGAGACAACGGCCCAGATCCCTCCCAGCTCCCACTAGAGACACAGACTGTGGAGCCACTTGCAGCAGGGATAGAACCCCACTGATATCCAGTAACAAGGGCCCAAGTCCACAGAGAACCAGGATGGAACACAAGGCGCTGAGGAGTGCTGCAGACAAAAGTGGGGAGAGAGATCACGGCAGAACTGCAACTGGAAAGTGCTGCGCTCACTCAACCCGGTTTCTGTTGCCTGGGCCACCTAAGAGTAAAGCGGCCTTTCCTGAAGTGACCCACCTTTCGGGATTGACCCTGTCTGGCTCCCCAGGATGGGATACCCAACAGGGAGGAAATCAGAGGCAGAGAAGCCTCTCTGAGAACAAAAAGGGCTGGGACAAAATTGACCTGCTTTAAGACAGGAGGGCGCTGGCAAGAACGTGAGGCACTGAGTGAGGCGGAGAGTTTAAACAATCCTAGCACTGGGAGAAAGTTCTGCACAAAAACAAGCAGAATAGATCAGTATTCCCAGACAAGGAAGGAACAGAGGAAAGGAAGTTTTCTCCTGGAGGTAAAACAATTAAACAAAAAGTGCAATCTTAAAAATTGTACCACATATCCAGGGCAGAATCAAATGAAGAAGAGCTGAGAAAATCTGAGCAGTTAAACACAGGCTATTCTAAAGGTCTAGAATAAGTTCAACCAAGCATCAAAGAAGAGTCTTAACACAAAACCAATCAACAATAAAACCCTAGATAAGAGGGAGAAAGTGACCATAATAGTTAACTCATCAAGATAATCAGGTTCCTAGCATTAAAAACCTCCTCACAAATAAAAACTCAGACCAGGATGGCTTCACAGAGAAATTTTACCACACATCCCAAGAAGAATTAATACCAATCCTTTTCAAATTCTTCCAAAAAAATTGAAGAGGAGGTAACACTGCTTAGCTCATTCTATAATGCCAACATCATCCTAATACCAAAGCCAGATAAAGATACAAAAAGAAAAGAAAATTGCAGACAAATTTCTCTTATGGATATAGATGCAAAAATCCTCAACAAAATAATTGCAAATCAACTCCAACAGTGCATTAAAAGAATTATACACTATAATCAAGTGTGTTTTATCCCAAGTACACAAGGGTGATTTAACATCAGAAAATCAATTAACATAATACACTACATTAACAAAATGAAGAGAAAAAGCTGCATAATCATCTCAATTGAAGCAGAAAAGGCCTTTGACAAAATCCAGCATCTATTCTTAATAAAAATGCTTAGAAAGATAGGAATAGTAGGAAGTTTCCTCAACATGAAAAAGGGCATGTATAAAAAACCCATGTATAATACTATACTCAATGGTGAAAGACAGAGTTTTCCCTCTAAAATCCGGAACAAGACAAGTATGTATACTCACTTTCATCACTTTATTCAACATTGTACTGGAAGTTATAGCTAGAGCAGTTCGTCAAGGAAAAGAAATGAAAGGCATCCAAATAAGAAAGAAAGCAGTAAAACTTTCACAATTTGCAGATTAGGTCTCAAAAAAATCTATAACAAAGCTACTATTTAGCAAAGTGGTGGGGTACAAGATCAACACCTAAAACTTAGTAGTGGTTCTATAAACTAGTAATGAGCAATCTGAGGAGGAAATCTTTTTAAAAATTGCATTTACAATAGTAACTAAAAGAATCAAAAATCTAGGAATAAATATAACCAAGGATGTAAAGGACTTGTACACAGAAAACTACAAAACATTGCTAAACTAAATCAATTAAGACCTAAATAAGTGGAAGGATATCTCATGTTCATGGATTGGAAGAAGAAATATTGTTAAGATGTCAATTCTACCCAAATTGATTTATAGATTCAATGCAATCCCAATTAAAATTCTAACAGCTTTCTTTACAGAAATAGAAAAGCCAATTACCAAATTTATTTGGAAAGGTAAGTGGCCCAAACAACCAAAAACACCTTGAAAAAGAACAAATTTGGAGGACTCACACCTCTGGACTTTGAAGCACATTAAACAGCTACAGAAGAGCATGGTATTGGCACAAGGATAGACATATTGACCAATGGCATCACATTGAGAATTCAGATTAAGACCCTCACTTCTATGACCAATTGATTTTTGACAAGACTGCTAAGTCCACTCAATTGGGAAAGAATAGTTTCTTCAATAAATGGTGCTGGGAGAATTGGATATTCATATTCATATGTAAAAGAGTAAAAGAGAACCCCTACCTCACACCATTTACAAAAATTACTTAAAATGGATCAAAGACCTAAATGTAAGAACCAGGACTATAAAACTCCTGGAAGAAAATGTAGGGAAGAATCTTTGGGATCTTGTGTTGGGCAATGGTTTCCTGGACTAGACATGCAGAGCTCCAGCAATGAAAGAAAAAAATGACAATTGGAACCTCCTGAAAATTAAAAAACGTTTGTGCGTCAGAGAACTTTGTCACAAAAGTGAAAAAACAACCTATTCAATGGGAGAAACTATTTGGAAACCACATATCCAGTAAGGGCTTAATATCCAGAATATATAAAGAAATCCTACAACAAAAAGACAAACAACCCAATTAAGAAATGGGCAAAAGACTTGAATAGACATTTCTTCAAAGAAGATATATAAATGGATAAAAAGCACATAAAAAGATGCTCAACATCACTAGCTCTTGGGGAAATGCAAATCAAAACCACAACGAGATTTCATTGGTACTTTGAAAAAAATACAGAAAGCTACAAGTGTCAGAGAGGATGTGGAGAAATAAGAACACTCATTCATTGCTGGTAGGAGTGTAAAATGGTGCAGGCACTGTGGAAGACGTTTGGCAGTTCCTCAGGAAGCTAAGTATAGAATTACCATATGACCCAGTAACCATACTACTGGTAGATACCAAGAACTCAAGCAGGGACTAGAACAGGTACCTGCACACCAGTGTGCATGGCAGCGTTAATCACAGTCGCCAAAAGATGGAAGCAAACCACATGTCCATTAACCAACAAATGGATAAACAAAATGTGGTACAAACACACAATGGAATATTACTCAGCTGTAAAAAGAAATGAAGTCCTGATGCATGCAACATGGATGAACCTTGAGGACATTCTGCTGAGTGAAATAAGCCAGACACAAAAGGACAACTATGGTATGATTTCACCTATATGAACTCATTATAATACTAGAGTTCGATTCTAGAATAGAGGTTACCAGGGGATAGATTGGGATTAGAGAATGGGAAGTTGATGCTTAATTTGTATAGAATTTCTATTTAGGTTGATTGTAAGGTTTGGAAATGGATGGTGGTGATGGTAGCATAATATTGTGAGTGTAATTAACAGCATTGATTTGTAAAGGTGAATGTGTTTAAAAGGGGAAACTTTAGGTCACATATGGTACTAGAATTTAAAGATGATAAATCATAGTAATGTAAATTACATTGATTCTGTATTTCATGTACAATTGTACTTCTCTAAAAAAGAAAAACATTGATTTAGGAAAAAAACAGTATCCTCGTCATACTTCAAAATTTGTTTGCTGGCTATAATTTGGCCAGTTTCCATGTGAGGAGTGTGTTGTTGCCCTGAGGGTAGGGCCACACAGGGGCTCTGCCGTGGGTGCTGGGTGCTGACTAGCAGCCAGCCTTCCCAAGGGGCCTCCAGGCTTCCAGGCTGCGGGGGCCAGAGGTGGGGGCAACAGAGCCAATAATCCCAGACGTGGGTGGCAAGTCCACGGTGTCGAGGCTGTACAGATGCTGTTCCCCGTAGGAGGAAAAGCATTTCCTTCCTTTTTCTCTTCCCTGGGCCTGAAATTCCCAGCATGAACGACAACTGGAAACGTTAACATGAGCTGCTGTGGAAAACGAGTTGAGCAGTGAGCAGAGAACTGGGCACCGGGTGCAGGGTCAGCCGAAAGGGGGCAGAACTGCTGCACAGAGGGAGGCCCCAGGCCGGCTGGGCCTTCTGGGCAGAAGGAGCCCCGAGCAGATCTTCTCTAAGCAGGGGGCAGGGCGGGGCGCTCTGGGCCGTGCAGGCCGTGGGGGCTGGTGTTGGAGTGGGGCCGGGCTGGGGCAGCACAGGGGCAGGCCTGGCCTGGGTGGGGTGGCCTGGTCTGGGTAGGTGGGCGCTGGCTGGTCTGGGGGGGTGGATGCTGGCCTCGTCTGGAGGGGTGGGTGCGGGCCGGGTCTGGGGCGTGGGCACTGGCCTGGTCTGGGGCGGGTGGGGGCTGGTCTAGGGGGGTGAGAGCTGGTCTGGGTAGGTGAGCACTGGCTGGTCTGGAGGGGTGGGTGCTGGCCTGGCCTGGGTGGGGTGGGCGCTGGCCTGGCCTGGGTGGGGTGGGCGCTGGCCTGGTGGCTTGGGCACGGTCTGGTCTGGATGAACAGGCAGCTGCTCTCAGAGCGAAGAGGCCGCCAGAGGCACACAGGCCAGCTTCGTTGCCCAGGCCTGGTGATGCCAGCAGCGTTCGCAATTTCAGACTCACGGTTCCCACCTGACAAAGCGCAGGCACCTTGCAGCCTTGAGGTGGACGTGGCTGTGGGCACCAAGCTCCCTAGAACGGGAGGGGGCCGTCAGCCCTGAGAACATCCTCAGGGTCTGTGGCTCCAGCCCTGAGGCCACCTTTCCTGGGCAGGCAGAGCCCCCACCCAGAGCCCCTCTTCCCACTGCTAGGGGTACAGGCCACCCCTGCCCAGCCTGCCGTGCTCAGTCCTATGGACTAACGGGAGCTGTGTGGCACTGTGTCCCCACTGGGGGACGCCCCAGTCCCCTGCTCCCAAAGGGTCCCTGTTGGGGAGGGAGCACATTGCAGGGATGTGGGGGAGCCCAGGGGCTGCCTCGGGGCAAAGAACAAACCTCCTCCCGGTGAGGCTTTGGAGGGCTACCCAGCCGCGGGCCCCCCAGGAGCACTGCCCGAACCACCCGCCCAGTCCCAAATCCAGGCCCAGTGGCTGGGCAGGGAGGGGACGCTTTCTCAGGGGTTAACCGTAGCTCGGGGAGCACATCCTCCAGGTGCCCGGGAGGGGGTCCTGGCCCAGGCCCCACCTGGCAGGAAGAACCCCACGGCCAAGTGTGATCCCCACCACACCCTTCCCACATGGAAGTGCCCAGGCCCCAGCCTGCTGGGCTCAGAGGTGGGCGCTGAGCCAGAGGGCGGGGAGAAAGGGGCCCGGGAGGCCGGCTGCTCCGCTCGCCACTCTCAGTGGGGGCAGGAAAGTGGACACCCTGGTGGCCGCCCTGTCACTGGCCCCACGTGCCCTGAGCCGCGCCAGGGCAGCCGTGGAACACAGCGTCTCCCTCTCTCTCACTTTCAAGGCCCCCGTCTCGCCACCTGCGGGCTTCCCTGTGGCCAGCCGTGTCAGTGACGTGGCCCGAGGCCGGGTGCCACCGCGTGGCCATGGCTGGGCGCCCCGTCCTCGCCAGGCCAGACCGCTGGACACTCGGCCGAGAAGCCGGGGGCTCGCGGGCGGCCTGCCTTCCTGGGGCGCTCCCTCTGCTTCCGCCTCTCCCTCTCCTTGTCTTTCTTCCCCCCACTAAACACTTTCTTGTTTGTCACGGAAATCATTTATTTTTTATACTTACATGTTTATGGAGAATTTGAGCAGAGAAAAGTCAAAGAGCACCCCCTCTTCCAGCACCCAGTTCGCCCTGCTAACATGCCGCATGGTTTGCAACATTCGTTACAATTAATGGAGCAACAGTAACGCGTTACCATTAACTAAAGCCGGCGGTGGACGTTTGGACGCGCGCTCTGCGTTTGCGGTTCTAGGGCTTTTGTGATGCCACACATCCACCGTCGGTGTCATTCAGAGCCCACCGCCCCCAGTGCCCCGGGCTCCACCCTCTCCTGCCCCTTCTCCCGGCAGCGACTGATCCTTTACTTCCTTTCTCTGTAGTTTTGCCTCTTCCAGCACATCCTCTGGTTGAATCTCACACTATGCGGTCTTTTCAGACAGGCTTCTGTCACCTGACCCTGTCATCCAAGGCTCCTCCCAGTCTCTTGGTGGCATGATGGCTCGTGACGGCTTGTTTCTCCTTATTGCCAAGTCACACTCCACCGTGTGGCGCTGCCGACTGCTTGCCCGCCCACCTCCTGCAGGGCAGCTGGCTGCTCCCCATTTGGGGATGAACCTGCTGCGGACACGGGCGTGCAGGTTGTTCTGTGCACACACGTTCTCAGCGCCCTCGGGTCAGTCCTGGGGGCACGACGGCTGGACCTAAGAAGCCCCCCTACTGTCTTCTAAAGTGGTTGCCCCAGGGGAATGATTTTTTGATTCATCAAGTCGCAGCTCAGATGCCAACGAAACCGTGCGTCCTCCCCTGACGTCCCCGGGCCACCTCCAGCAGGTGGAAAGAGGCCTCCCTTCTGTAAGCTCGGAGCACACGCTCTAAACTACCGATACTATGGGGGGGGGTCTCCTGAGTCCACGAGAGCAAGACTGTACCCCTGTCCTGGGCACCCCCTGCTCCTGCAGCAAGCCCGGCACCCCAGGGCTGCACCAGGGGGCTCAGCGAGGGAAGCGGGGGTCTCTCCTCAGCCACCACCCCCGAGACGGCACTCACGGGAGGCTCCCGGCCTCCTCGAGGGCTCCCGCGCCGTCGCCCGTTACTCCCCTTACCCACCAAATGCTACGCCATGAAGGATCCGCATTCCGTATCTGCACCCCGAGGTGGGAAAGACGCATTGCATTTTTCAATTAAAGGCTGATTTTCCGTGGTCAGCTGTTCTGCATTACCGCTACCTCTTCAATTAACTTAGCATTTCTCAGCTAGCAATTGCTGCATTGCCCAAGCTGAGCGGGAAAACTAAGCCGAGACCTGCTCCATCCTAAGGTGAGGAGGCCTCCCGCAGGCCCCGGAGCTGCCGGCTATTTGAGCAGGGAGCCGTTTATCTGACAACACTTGGCTTAAGGAGTAATTAGTCAGGAAGGAAAGACCAGGCCGAAGGGGCGGTGGGCAGTCCCTGGACCCAAGCTAGGGCTCATCTCAGAAACCAGATACCTTGCACCGGAGCTGGAAGCCATAATTAGTTCCTGGGGGAATCCGACCTTTCGTGTTTGCATTGCAGGCAAGTTTCCCTGACCTTCTTCTTTGCTGTCCTAGGAGTTTTGTTTTCAGTTGCGTTTTATGGAGCAATCGTGCTTCAAGGCTCAGGGCAAAGGAGAACCCCAAGCTCCCCTCCCCCAGCCAGGACCAAAGCCCCCCGGGCTTAGCATGGCCCCTGGCCCAGCCCTGCTGTCCCCTGTGGTCAGGAGGGCCAGTGAAGGGGAGCACGGCCCTCCAAAACTGCAGACCAAAGAGGGTCTCCCCTGGCCTCTGGCTCCATCCTGAGGACCCTCGCAGCCAGCTCCCCAGGACTCACCCTCCAGAGGGAAGCCCACCCCTTGAGCCACCGCATCCATCACACAGAAAGCCTGTCTCGCAGGGCGTCCGCGGGCCAACGCCTTTCGAGGGCCTAGAGCCCCCGAGCCACACCACCTTGTGAGGAGGCCACCTTCCTCGGGCACCAGCCGGTCCCCTAAAGGTTGCTGTGGTCCTGGGAATGGCTGCAGAGCTGATTATGGAGCGACCGCTTGGGTGTGCAATTTAGATGTTAGCAGTGGCAGCCCAGGGCTGGCCGGGCACAAGACGCTTTTTAGAGGACTGGAGGGCTCCAGCACGTGGGCAGGTTCCAGCCGCTCCGGAAGGGTCCGGCAGCATCCATCGGCCCCATGTGAGAGCAGGCCTCTCTGGGAAAGCCTGGGCTAGTGGAGTCCACACCTGCCCAGGCCCCAGCATGGCATCGCCACGTCCTGCAGAACCAGGTGCTACCCTGCTCCACCGAGGCACAAGGGAGGACCCGATGTCCTTGGAGGCCGCCCCCGCCATCGGCATGCCCCAGCCCCCCCTCCCTGGAAGAGACAAGAAACTCTGACCGGTGGTACACCCACACCTGGACGGTGGATCTCCACCTGGCTGTACCTGGAATCACCTGGGGTTTGGCAGGCTTGGGCCGCTGGGCCCCCTTCCTCAGAGATCCTGTTCTGTTTGGTCTCTGAGCCGTACAGAGAAGGGAGATCCTTGACAAGGAGCCATTTTTTGGAACACAAAGCTTGGGAAGGATTTCTTAAGCTTTGCTGTTTTCCAGAAACAGGGGGCTTGAGTAAAATGTAGCATTGTCAGTCGGTCCTCGGAAGGTTGGTCCTTGTGCAGGGCCTGCTCAGAGAGCCAGAGAGGAACCTCCTTTTGGCTCCATTTCCACACCCAGGCTACAAAGATGGCACCGTGAGGGCTGCATGGAAACAGAAGGCCGAGGACGCCCACCCCAGCAACCCGAGGACCAGCTCAGCCCTGGCGCCAGGCAGCCGAGCCACTTCCTGCCCACGGGGAGGTGAGCAGATTCCACTGTCTCTGAAGTGGGACCGAAATTTTCTACCTCCCGCCTTCCTGAGTCAGTCTTCCCAGTGTACGTTATTGTCATTGTGCTCTACTTTGCAAAATAGTTGAGATCTCTTCATAATCGTGCACACAGTAAAGTGTAAAAATAATTTTGAATAAACCCATGGAATTATGAATTAGAACAGAAAACAAAACATGGGAAAATTTAGTGACTAGAGCCATGAGTTTCCTGTTAGCCAAAGTGAAAAGGGAGGTGCTGGCTAGTACATTTTCCTCTTCAGCAGGAAAAAGTGACCAGGTCCTGGAGGATACTTGGTTCCCTGGTCCCTCGCTCTGCGCTGGCCCCTATGGAGCACCCTCTGGGGCAGTGTCCTGCCAGGTGCGGGCTGCTCTGCCCCAGTGCAGCCGCGCCCGCCCCGCTTCACCTGCCTTCACCAGGGGCTTCCCCGGCGCACCTCCACCTCCCCGCGAGGTGCCGGGTGCCCACCTTTCTTCCCTCAGCCTCTTCTGCATCAGGAGTCTCTGAAGTGGGGGCTTCAACGCAGAGCAAGTCAGGTGGGAACCGAGGAGTCTCAGAACAACGAGCAGGACGCGGGCACTGCCGCAGGCGCTCTTCTCCAGGGAGGTGGGAAGAAGAGCCGGCGGAGCCCTAGGGGGACCCGGGACATGGGCCGGTCCTTCCCCAGAGGCACAGGGCAGCGCGGACTGCCAGCCCCGCCCCCTGCACTCGACGTGCCCACAGCCCCTGCACACACGCTGGGCGCTCCTCGGTGCTGCCTCTGGCTCTCTGGGCCCTGATGACTCGTGGTGATGCTCTGAAATGTCTGCACCACCTGCCTGCCCTGCGGCAGCAGCACAGAAAGCTCTAGGTGCCTCGGCGAGGGGAAGGTGCAGGAACTGGTGGGAGAGGAAAGCCTGGTCAGTTCTGTAAGGCGTGAGCCTCCTCGGGTGACTCCAGCTGAAATGCAAGCCGCATCCTTTCTCGGAAGCCTGGACGCGGCCCCCTCCCACGGGGCGTGTGGACCCCACCTCCTCCCCGGACACGCCCTGACCTTCAGCTGACAGCCCCCTCCGCCAGACTCAGGCCGACTCAGAGGCACCCAGGCCCCAGCCGGGCCTCTCCCAGTGCACACCAAGCCAGAGAGGGTCTCCCTGTGACCCCGTGTTCCCCTCGCCTCCGTGAGTGCTCGCCAATCCCTCCCATCCCGTCTCCTCCTGCACCCAGGGAGGGCCACCCTGCCCCACCCCACGAGATCAAATAGCACCAGGTTTGCTTCGACCTGATGGATGATGTGAGTCAATTCTGGACAGAAAATCTAAGAGCAGGTGCGTGATTGCCCATGTTCTCGTCCCACGACAGGATGAAACCACAAACGGGACTCCACGTGGCTCCAGTGGAAAGAGCCCACCTGCGAGAGGCACGGGACAGGACAACGAGCAGCCCTCGTGGCTTCGAGCCACTGGGAATGGGAGTTTGGTTGTTAGCTCAGCATCACCTCGCCTGCCCTGACTAGTCCAACCCGGCAGGGCTAACTACCCACGACGACTCATGGGTGCTTGGAAATCGGCCCTCCGGGAGAAGGCGGGCACGTGGTCATTGAAAGCCCTCGGGCTTCTGGGGAGGCGTACTTGTCGAGGTTACAAATGATCCTTGACTTCAAATACAGCAACCACTGGCAAAATTCATTTCTCCCAGACTGGCAGGAGCTGGTGGCTTCAGACAAGACCCCCCTCCCCCGTAAGTTTCCATCCATCACGCGCCCGAGTGGGAATTCTGAGGCTGCTTCTCTGGAAGCCTGCCCAGCCTGACTGAAGAAAGATCACTGAGAACCAAGCTGGACGTCTAAAGTCATTGTTCCAAAATCAATACGGAACACACTTATAAATGCTAAATTGCCCCAGACTAAAGCATTTCTTGCCAAAGGGATACAGCATAGCGCCGCGAGCAAGAGCAAAAATATTAAACTTTAATTTTTACTGTCTTGCGAGGTGTTTCTAAAAGCTTCCCCTTAAGTGGCTCACTTTTCTGGGGGCTTAGGCTGCGCTAAGTGCTCTCGTTAGTGGGTATTTGCATGGTCTTTCTGGCGCAGACGTGAGAAACGTCAGCTTTGGATTAGCACACGCAATACTTACGAGCCCTTTGGAATAATCAGCTTCCATGTTTGCTTTTATTCCTTCATTCACTCAATAAATACTAAGTGCCCACTATGTGCCAGGCCCAGAGAAAACTGGCGCTCACCTGAGTCTGACTTCCAGCTTCGACAGTAAAGAGCCGCAGCAGGAAGGAGAGGCTGGACTAGAGCTGTTCTGGAGGGTTCTGGGTTCCAGTCCTGGCCACCAATGCCGGGTTCCCTGGCACGTCCCTTCACCCCTGAGCCCCCGGTGACCCCTCTCGACCAGGAGGCTTCCAGGTCTGAGGGCACGTTGGTTTCCTTCCACTTACCCACAAGCGAGTGGAGCGCCGGCCGGGCCGGGCCCTGCTCAGGTTCCAGCTCCTCCCCATGGCCTTGGCCCCCGGCCACCCTCGGGCCACTTCTCCTGCCCAGCTTCACTCCCTCCGAGGTGGCCCACCCAGCTCCGGTGACTCCAGCCAGGCGCTTCCCCGAAGCCCAGACGCAGGCAGCCGGGGGCTCCCATGGCCTCTGCTGCTGATGGTCGGCCACCCCTCCCCAGGCCCCGCTGACGTCTGAAGGACCGAGGACCTGTCTGCTCCTGGCCTGGGGATCAGCAGTTCGGGCCGGACTCAGCGGGGGGGCCTGCGCGGGGGTCAGGCCATGCGCACGCTCATCGGCGGCTCTGCGATGGCCTCACGCAGCCATGGGCACGCGGCCCACCCCCGTCCGGGGACCTCAGCAAGGACAGCTCGCCGCGGCCCCACCTGGCTGGGCAGTGGTCTCAGGCAGCTTTCTGAGACCTTGAGAAGAGAAAGCAGCCACATGGCCTCTTGGGGCTGGCCCAGAAGCCACACGGCACTCCTCAATTTTACTGGCAACGCAAGTCTCCCGTCAAGCCGGGCTCAAGCGTGGGGAAGAGCCCCCCTCGATGGGAGGAGCACCTCGCCGAGCACGTGGACACAGGGAAGGGCAGAGGTTTGCAGCCACTGCATCTCTAAGATAGCATGTCCCAAACCAAGCTCTGCTAGCGTCCCCAGCAGCTCCTGCTGCAGCCGCCTCCTCCTTGGGGGTGGGAGCTCCCTTCCTTCAGTCTAAATGTCACTCCTCCCTCCCCCCGGCTGATCAATCAACACGTCCCACCTTCAGAATGAACCAGGACTTTAAGCTGTCTCTGCCCCAGCGACCACCACCTGGGTCCAGGCACCAGCCCCCACCCGGAGTAAACGTCCTCGTGGCCATGATGACCACGTGTGGCAGCATCTACACGTATCCAGCTGGGTTCCAAGCAATCAATTTCCAGGCCTCCAATGTCTCCATCAAATTATCAACATTCAACAATTGATAAGGCGGCAACATTCTATCCTGAGATTTACTTGGTGGCAATTTTCCAAATAGTGCTTCCAAAATATTTTGATATTTCACCTGCACCAGTTAAAACAGTTGAGTGCACTCTCTTAATGTGTAAATATTTCTTTTATTCATCGGTTATATGCATCGGTGTGTTTTCTGGAGACCCTCGCCCGACCCTTCAGACCTGCAGTCCTCTCTACCATGACATAGCGCCACACACGGGGGCTTCAAGCCACAGCACCTGATTCTCTGGCGGTCCTGGAGGCCGAAGACTGACCCAAGGAGCGCGAGAGCCTGGGGCCGTGCCCCCCTGAAGCCCAGAGGGGCTTCTCTCACGCCACGTCCAGCGTCTCGTGCGACCGGCTGTCCTTGGTGTTCCTCGGCGTGTGGCCACATCGTTCTGTCTTCGCTCGGCCATTTCTCTTCCGGGGCTCTCCTGTCTCCAAATCCCCCTCTCCCGACGAGGACACGCGCTGCGGAGGCAAGACCCGCCCTCCGCCGTGCAGCGTCTTCTCAGCTTCCTGACAGCTGCCCAGGCCTCCTCCCAGTAAGTGCCTCCAGGGGGATGGGGCTGCTGACAGCACCATGTCATTTGGGGGGACACACGTCAGCCCAGAGCAGACGCGTCCTCTCTGGCCTGTGTCGACAGCCCCCCACGCCCTGGTCAGTGGGTTCGGCCCGTGGGGAGCCCCGGGAGGTCAGACAGAGAAAGGCTGGTGGCTCCAGGGTGAAGGCCCAGCCCCCGCCCTGCGGGGGGTGTCGTGGCAGGGCGCCCCGCGACCCAGCCTGGCTCCTCGCTGTCCAGCCTGGCGTGCAGCCATGCCCGTGGTTTCTCTGCACCCCAACTATCTACACCTTTGGTCCTTTGCATCAGGGTCCCCAGGGGCACACACAGGTTAGGATGACCCAAAACGGCTCAACGCAGGGTGGGCAGAAGGCGAGAGAACTGCCCGGGATGCACCTGTGTCTGGGGCGCATCCACCCCTGGGCCCACAGGGAAGGGGGGCAGTGTCTCTCAGAACCCGAAGGACAGAGTCCTGGAGAGAGGCCCCCTGGGGAAAACGGGGCTGCCAGTCGGGGAGTCCCCCCCGGGGCAATGCCATGGAAGGTGGAGGAGGCAGGGTAACCCCCAGCACTCCAGCTCCACCCTCCTTCCCAACGCCAAAGGCTGCGGGGGCTGCCCACCCCCAGGAAGCCGGAGGGGCGGGGGCAGCTCGACACGGCGCGCTGGGAAGGGCGGCTCTCCTGGCCTTGGCCGTGGCCCGTTTCCTGCCAAAAATGAACACAGAAAAAGCCAGAAGTTCACTTTCCTTAGATTGAAACCAAGAAGGAACAGGCGTTCCGGGGTCTTCTGCTCAGCCCGGCGGCCGTGCTGCGTGCTCTCCTGAGGTGCCCCCCACCGGGAGGACCCCGGGGCACGGCCTGGTGCCCTGCGGCTCCCACCCCGTCGAGAGCGGGGAAGCCGGCGCGGCCTGCCCCGGAGGCCCCGGCTCCTCAGTCCCACCCAGCACCACGCGGCATCTCCTGGCAGCCCCCTCGGGCCCGTGCACCTGGCAGCCATGGCGAGCCGCCTGCCACTCAGCGGGGACAGGCCACCACCACCAGCCTCGTCAGACCCCACTTGCCAGGACCAGCCACCAGAGCTGCCACAGCAGGCTCCAGGCCACGTGGTCCCCAGGGTCCCCAAGGAGGGGGTGGGAGGGCGCCCTTGGGCTCTCAGAGGCAACCTTTCGCTGCCCCCACCCCAAAAAGGCTTGGGGAGGTGGGTAACAAGGCTGCATTAGTATCCTCTGGTGGCCATTAACAAAGCACAGTAAACTGGGGGCTGAAAGCACATGCAGTGTGGGGCCAGAGGCCCAAAATCGAGGTGTCGGCAGGGCCCCTGAAGTGGTGGGTTCTGGCAGGGACTGGTGGCGTCACTTAATCTCTGCCCCCCTCACATGCCACCTTTCCTGTCTCCTGGAGTTTCAGGGCATCCTCTCTGTAGCAGTTTGACATGGTTATGAATTCCAAAAATTGATATTGGATTATGCTTGTAATCTGATCTGTACCTGGGCATGATTGAGTTACAACTAGGGTGTTGGCATGGCAAAGAAGAGGGTTGAAGGTCTTTGATGTTGGAGTTTGATGCTGAAGCCTTAAGCTGGAGCCCCGGAAAGTAAGCTCAGAGAGGAAAGAAAAGCCAAACTCAGGAAGAAGCAAGCCCTGGAAAGAAAGGAACCTTGAACCATAGAGAAGCAAGACCCTGGAAGGGAAGAACCCAGGAAGCCTGAACCCTTGCAGACGTCGGCAGCCATCTTGCTCCAACACGTGAAAATAGACTTCGGTGAGGGAAGTAACTTGTGCTTATGGCCTGGGATCTGTAAGCTCCTACCCCAAATAAATACCCTTTATAAAAGCCAACCCATTTCTGGTATTTTGCATCAGCACCCCTTTGACTGACTAACACGCTCTCCTTTTCGGAGCATCAGTCATAATGGAGGATGTGATGGTCTAAGGCTATATGGACCCCAGAAATGTGTATCCTTAAGGTGAATCCAGCCCAGTGGTTGTGGACCCACTGTAAGCAGGCCCTTTCGGTGAGAAGGATCTTAAGTTAAGACGTGACCCACCTCATTCAGGGTGGATCTTAATCCTCTTACTGGAATCCTTTATAATCAGGACAAAGATGGTGAGAAAAACAGAAAGCCATGAAAGCAAGACGTTGAAAGCAATCCACAGATGCCGCCACATACCTTGCCACGTGACAGAGGAGTCCAGATCGCTGGCAGCCTGTCTTCAGGAAGAAGTCATCCTCTCAGCGATGCCTTGATGGGGAGATTTTCACAGGCTCAAAACTAAAAGCTTGTAACCTGCTAAATGCCCCTGGTAAAGCCAACCCATTTTATGGCGTCTGCTCTTGGCAGCAAAGCAAACTAAAGCAGATAAGGATCCGCCGTCCAGCTCTGCCTCCACATAGCCAACAGCATCTGCAGAGAGCCTGTTTGAGGATGGAAGTTGGGACCTGAGTATTCGGGGACACAATTCAATACACAAAAAAGGGTGACAGGAAGTGCTTATAAGATGAATGGGAAGGATGGGATTTGGGCACAGCCAAGCATCCTTTGTCTGGAAGCTTCCTTGTTGGGAGAATTGTGGTGTTCCCCTGGGGAGAGTCTGGGCAGCCAGGAAAACTCTAATCCTTAAGACGCTCAGGATAAAGGGATGCTTTTCCTAACACATTTTCTGCTGAGGCAGAGTCGTGGACAGATTTGCCTGACAGCTGCAGGAATCGCTGCTAGAGGTTCAGAACAAAGCATTGAATTAGCCTTCACACGCTAGTGGTGATTCTTCTTTTAAAATCACCTCTGCATTAATGTAAATTTCTCATAAACACCCCTTTAAAAAATATCTGTGCAAAAAGCCTCTCTCTAAGGCAGATCAGAATCTATCACACTCTTCCCTCATTTGCAGACCTCCCTCATTGGTCCCTGCACACAATGTAATTAAGAAGCCATTCTGAAGGCATAAAGCCGGGACATATCAAGTCCCTTCTTGACTGAGGCCCAGCAGAGGCATCTATTAAGGATCTCTAAATCCCAGGTTTTCTAAAATTCCCACTTTCCATGGAGAAATTGATAAGTTCACCTCTGCGTTCCCTTCCTATAAGCCCAAAGAAAATGAATGAGTTTTCTGAAGAGTTCAATTGAGTTTCGAATAAAGAGCATCAAAGTTCAATGTCTTTATAGAAAAATGTCAACACCAATTTCCAGGAGAGGAAGGAGATATCAAAGTGTCAAAAAAATTATATCTAAGAGTCCCTGATCAAAGGGGACATGGTAGAGAGAAGAGGAGAAAAGTGATGAGGCGGTTGCTTTTGAATGTGGTCGTTACATACTCTCAGCAACCGGAATCAGAACGGCTCCACGGCAATGTGGCCACGGGTTCCTGCCTGTGCCTCGTGTCCCCACTCACTCGACCAGCCAGGGGATTTAATCACAGGAGTCTCACCGGCATCTGGAGAATCCAAATGTTCACAGATTCACAAAGCCGAGCTGAGAAACCTTGCCTACCAAATTATTTTTAGATAGGAAAGTATTTCTTAGGTTTTCGAAGTCAAAGCCAATCATTTAATATGTAAGAAGTACATATAAGCCAAATAATTTGGTTTTAAAAACACAACTAAAAATATCTTAAATTGAAGATGCCAAATAAATTTGAAGCAGTCGCTGAAACAGAACAAGGCAGGAGCTCAAGACTGGAAATATGGAAGGGACGGTGCCTGCAAGAACAGCCAGATGATAACGGAGAATGCCGCGCAGATCAGGCAGAGGGATGCTGAGCTGGGGACAAGCCTAGAATCCAGACAAACGAAGTTAAAATAGCAACTACGTGAAGCCCCCATTAAATGAGGAATGCGCACCTGGCAGAGCACAACAAATGACTCAAAAACAAACAAGCGCTGCTCTGCCACTAGATTGTACAAATCAGTCACAAAAAGACACCCCTGTTGTCACATTTAAGCTAAATGAAACACCAGGAGCTCCCAGACAGGCTACGAGGGAGTGAAATCGTCCACTGCATGATGAAAGGCTAATATAAAACCTAGTCCTTCCGTTGTTTATCACATTTGACAATAATTGAAAGCCGTGAAACAGAAATCCTGACAAAGTAACACATGTCATTGGGGGTGGGGAGGAAGCTTAGAGCACCCGTGGAGCAAGCGCATCTACCCATTTTCAATTTCCTCTGAGACCTTTGTAAAAGTTATGGTGAACGAAGGAACGAATTGTGAGTTTCAATGAATTACGAGATTTGTCGGGGTTTAAAAATTGCCAGCGAAAGTCCTATGTGATGGAAAATTGAGCTTCAGAGGACAGCACAAGAGACGACAACCCATCCAACATAATCAGCCGGCAGGGGGAAGCAGATAATGAGATACTTACCCAAATTGTTTACTTGCTGCCCGGGGGACTCAGAAACTTTGAGTGCAAATTAAAGGACATTGGGCTAATGGGAAAAGGAGCGTCACTCCAAAGCTTCTGCACAATTGTGCCAAGTTGAGAAATCAGACTTAGCCCAGTTCAGGAGAGACACTTTTAATTGCAAGGGAATTAGAAATGGATGCTCACAGAAACATGTCTCTGAGGACAAAACACCATGTTCCACTGAACAGAGCTTTCTGAACATCCTGAAGCGTCGCTGATGCCAGGAGAGGTATCCCCACCAGCCCCAAGAACACCGAGCGTCAGTCAAATCCAAACGCTGCATCGCAGCGAGGTCTTTTTATGGTGGCAGCTCTAGGAAATACCACAATTGGACCAGGGTGTCTGCAAGTTCTAGGCATTTGCTCCTAAGCTGCATTTGTTTTGTCAAGCAGCACTGCTGGGAGGAGAAAAACTGCACCCCAACCTGGATGTGCATGTGGCTCAAGCGATTCAGCTCCTGCCTACCACATGGGAGGTCCCTGGTTCAGTTCCCACTGCCTCCTAAAGAAGACAGCAAGCTGGCACAATAAGAGACACAAGAAGGAAAAAAACATAATGAGAGACACAACAAAGCAGGGAGCAGAGGTTCCCAGTGCCTCCTAAAGATGAGCAAGACAGCAAGCTGATGCAACAAGAATCACAAAAAGAAAAAACATAATGAGAGACACAATGAAGGAGGGAACAGAGTTGGCTCAAATGATTAGGCACCTCCCTCCCACATCCGAGGTCCTGGGTTTGGGTCCCAGTGCATCCTAAAAAGACAAGGAAGATGAACAGACCCAGCAATTGCAAACAGGGCAGGGGGCAGATAAATAAAAAAATAATTAAAAATAAAGAGCGAGAGAGAAGGGGAGAAAAAGTTGCTGCCTCCAGAAGTGCACCAGGGGTTTTGGGGGCTGCCTGCGCTCCGGGCTTCTCTGCGTGCAGGACTTCTGCAGTGGATCACTGTACAGGGCTGTACAGGCTGGTGGGAAGGGGTGTCCCCCCTCGTCGTCCCAACAGGGGAGTTCTTCTTCCAAGATCGGAGCCCCTCCCTGGCCCCAGCACCCTGTGAATTCTCATGTCGAAGGCTCCAAAGCAGAAAGGACTTAATGACCCCCAGGGGACCATCTCCATCAGACTTTCCCTTTCAAAATATTCTTCCACTGAAAGCGGCAGAAGCTTGCGGATCCCACCCCACAGGGCACGTGGCCGCGCCTGGAGGCCAGAGGCTGGGAGGGTTTGCCAGCGGCACTGCAGGAGCAGGGCCACCCCTCGCCCGCACCCCACGCAGGGGCCGTCTGCGGGCCGGCGGGGGGGCAGGGGCACCCTGGGCAAGGCTCGGCAGGGAAGGGCATGGGCAGGTGCTCTCCTGGCTGCCCCCCGCTCTGCCCCCTGGCAGGGAGCAGGCTGTGCACAGTGTGCCGTGAGCGGGGAGGGGAGGGGGGAACGGGGGCAGGAGGGCGGGGTCTTTGCAGCCATGAGACCCCCAAGGAGACACCGGGGCCCTAGCTTGACTGCAGCACCGGGGGGAGCAGGAGGCACCCCCACCTGTGGATGCACCCCGTACGTCCCCTCCCCCTGGGGAAGGAGCCCTCAGGCTCGAGCCCATGCCCCTGTCCGCGACGCTGGTTCTCCAAGGGGGAGGCATTCATCAGCTCACCCCAAATTTGGGAAAACAGGCAAAATGTTTTACTGTCGGCGGCCCCCTAGGCACACTGGGAAGGCTCTGAGAAGGACTGCAGGCCGCCAACTTGAGCAGGGCATCCCTTTCAAAGCCCAAGATGACAACAGAGATGAGCTCATGACCTCACGTGCTCTACAAGATGAAGAACCTCAGCGGTTTTTATGTGTTCATGCGTTTTCACTCAACAACAGCCAAAATGCTGGTGACAAAAGCTCCAGGTTTTAAAAATGAACAATAATGGTGACCTGTTTTCCCACCTCAGGCAGGAGCCCACCTCCTGGGGCTCCCAGAGCCGGCTCAGGGGTGGGGGGAGGCAGCTCCCTGCGGGGGCCTCCACGCTGCCGGGGGACCTGCCCGCGGGGAGCACGGGTCTCGGGCTGGCGGCAGCCTGTGCTCGGCCGGCTGGCTCCGCGGGCCACCCAGGGACCCTGTGCTGGATATCCAGGACATACAGACACCCAACCCCAGCCGGGGAAGGGAGAGCCATTCTGGAGAGCCTCGGCTCCGGGGCATAGGCCCGTGTGTCCCCAAGCCCCACCCGAGCAGCTCAGAGAAGACGGATGGGAGTCCACGGACGGGAGTCCTCGGACCCCCGAGGCTGGGGTGGAAGGGAAGGCTCTCTCCAGCGTGAAATGCGCTGCGATTTCTTCCCTCATTCTAATTAAATATTTACTTCCATGCCCAAATGTGTTTGGGTGCAATCTTGTATTATTTTTCCTAAAGAGCCCTAAATTATATAAGCTTCAGGACCCAAACCTAAAGCCAGAACCAGCCAAGCAATTTGGGGGACCAGGGACAAAATGAAAGCCCTGCAGGAAGGCCTGGCGGAAGCCACAGAGCAGGGAGGGGCAACGGAAGGCAGCCGCGAGGGCCGCAGGAACAAGCACGCGTGGACGTGGGGAGTGAGGGATCAGGAAAGAGAGATACCCTTCACTCAGACAGAAAGCACGCGTCACTAATGAGGCACGTTCGCTGCTTATTGATCCTAAAAATGCCTGCGCGGGAAGGCGTCCTCTCTGTATTATTCGGGGTTCTCTAAGGAAATAACAATCAACAAGAGATACCCATCAATAGTACGTGATTCTATAAGAGGCTCTCACGCAGCCGTGGGGATGCACTAGTCCAGGCTCCCAGCAGGCTGCAACCAGGGGCTCCGATGAAAGTCCAGTGAAGGTCCTTGACGAACTCTGGGAGACACTGGCTGTCCAAAGACGAGCTGGAAATTCTCTCTCAATGCTGGAATCGCTTCCCCTTTTAAGGCATTCAACTGATTGGATAAAGTGTCACTCGCTACTGACAGCAATCTCCCTGACTGATGTAATTATAACCAGCTAGCTATGATTTCCCACTGCAGTAAAGCCAGTGGGGACTGAAGTCCATAAATGCCCTGTATTGCAGTTGGCCCAGTGCCTGCTTGACTAAACAACTGGGCAAAATTACCTGGCCAAGTTGACACAATAGCCTCACTATCACACTCTCCTGTTTTGTTAAAGGAAAATTCCAAGGTCCTAGAAATTTCCAGAATAACCACATGTAGGCCATAGCCCAGATACCCTGCCTATTCTGGGCAGAAGATAAACAAAATAGACCCCGTCATACCCCTGAGTGGGTAGCGGCCTCATAAGAGGCTGTCTTTGGTGTCCCTGTCCCTCCCAGAGGAGAAGGGGCCGTGGCCGCCCCTGAAGCCAGGTGCAGGACAGGGGCTGTCTGGGTGACTTTGGGTGGGCTGCACCCCTCATGCAGAGCCAGAGGCCACACAAAACCTGGGGCCATGCAGGACCCCCCACCACCAACCAGGTCTGCCGTGTTCACCTCCGTAAGCCCAGCCTCGTCTGCTGAGAGGCTCCCCAAAGGCTGGTGAGGGGTGAGCAAAGGGGAAAGAGGTGGGCTGGTCAGAGCCACGGGAAGAAAGAGTACACCATCCCTGGGGACACTGCAGAAGCACGAGCAGCAGTAAACTGGACAGTGGGAGGCCGAAGGAGACGGTGTGCCACCAGAGCAGCCCGCGCCCCAGGCCTGGGCAAGGGGCAGTGTGGGCTACTCCCCAGGAGCAGCAGGCAAGTGACCTTCCATGGCATCGTGCTCACCTGCTGAGGACAGGAAGAAGCCACACCTGATGCTGTGTCACCTGCTGAGGACAGGAAGAATCCACACCCTGACACTGTGTCACCCACTGAGGATGGGAAGAATCCACATCCTGACCCTGTCTTACCGGCTGAGGACAGGTAGAATCCACACCATGACACTGTGCGCACCTGCTGAGGACAGGTAGAACCTACACTATGCCCTGACGCTGACTCATTCTGCTGACAGCAGCATCGTTCACGAAAGGCAGAGGAAGCGCCCAGAACGTGCCAGTGCCTCCTTCCCAAAACACTGAATGAGCACCAAGTCTTCACTCAACATTGCCACATGGTGGAGGGAAATGCAGAACTATTGCAGTGAGTTTGGTTGTTAATATTCATTGAAACTAGGGCCAGTAGAGCTGGTCTGGTTGGGATAATTACCAGTAGGGACCCACAGGGAGAAAAAGCTCCATGTTCCATTTTCCTTTTATCTCAGATGACAACACCACCAGGAAATCCTCATTTGTGATTGCCTTCAATTGTTAAATTTAGCTCTGAATCGCACGAATTTAAGAAACTGTGTAATCAAGTATAAATGGCATCCAGACAGCTTCAAGCGCTAACTTGGAGTATTCATGTATTAGCCAGCCAAAGGGGTGCTGATGCAACAAAGTACCAGGACCCTGTTGGCTTTTATAAGGGATATTAATTTGGGGTAGCAGCTTACAGTTACCAGGCCATAAAGCGTAAGTCTGCTGTCACGTGTTGGAGCAAGATGGCTGCCGACCTTCAGCCTTCCTCTTCCTCTTAAGTCTCCGTGGTCCCAGCTTCTTCCAGTATCAGCTGTAGGCTGGGTAAGTCTCATCTCTCTCCCGGAGTGCACTTCTCTCTGGGCTCAGCTCTGCTCTCTCCACAAGGTCAGCTGTAGACCATCAGGCTAAAGGCTTGTCTCTCTTCCCGGGGCCTCTGCAGTGTCAATGGAGTGGTCTCTAGTCCTCCGTGTTCTTCTCCTGTGTTATACTTCCTGGGCACCAGCATCCAAAAACTCCAACTTTCTCCTCTGCGCTGTTGTCTTCTCTGTGAGTCCCCACCCACCAAGGGAACAGAGACTCAACATCCTACTGATGTGGCCGAATCAAAGACTTAATCGTAATTTAATCAAGCAAAACTGAAACCTCTGAATCCAATACAATCTAATATGCCCAGAGGAACAGACCAGTTTGCAAATATAATCCAGTATCTATTTTTGGAATTCATAAACATTTATCAAACTGCTACACTCCACCAGCCTTCCCAAACATGTCGATACTTGTCAAAGGAAGTGGCAGGCCGGCAAAGATGTGGAGAACTGAGTTAACCCATTGTCACCCCCATGCAGCCTTCCCAGGTTGGCAGGAAAGGTCCATGAAAGATGAGCAAAGTTCTGGCATGCGGGGTGCCCTCCTGGGCACAGTACACTCACCTGGTGGCATAAAGCCATGGACATGCATCCTCTCCCAGGTCTGGGGGCCACAGTCTATAGTCGAGGTGCTGGCAGGGTGGGTTCCCTGGCAGCTCAGAGGGTGCACCCATGCCTCTCTCCCGTCTCCCAGCAGTCACTGGAGATCCTTGCTGCACCGTGGTTCACGGACATGTCCTCCATCCTCCGCCTCTGCCTTCACGTGTGTCCTGCGTGTGTGTGTGTCCTCTTCCCACAAGAACACCAGTCGCTGGACCCAGGGCCACCTAACCCAAGGGCTCCAGTCTCCAGGCTCTCAACTTAAGTCCATCTGCACAGACCCAGCTTCCACGTGAGGGCAGCGTCACAGGCAGCGGCGGCCAGGCCTTGGACGTATCTTTGAGGGACACACCCTTCAACCCACTACACCTGCATTTATGGAAACTTGCAGGTGAAGGCAGGAGGGGGTCCCCCTGGATGTGCTCTGGGTCATCCCCTTTGGACCATCACTGTCCCCACATGCCGAGCACTCAGTGCCAGCTGCTCCTGAGCCCGTGGCCCTCATCCTCAGGCAGGCATAAGCACAGCTGCAAAAACATCTGCTTCCCAGCTTTGACACGAGTCAGGGCTTGGAGAGGAGATTTTCCTAAGGTGAGCACAGGCTAGATGAGGCTCCCGTGGGCACAGACAACCCAGGAAGGGGGCTGCAAGGGACATCTGGAGAAACCGAAACGTGGGTCCTGGAATGCATCAGGTGCATAGGGTGCCCCAAGGCAGCACCAGCCAGCCTCTTCTCCCATGGGCTGCTGCTGGCCCTGTGCCCACCCTCCCAGCCCCTCTGCCCTGGGACTATCCAGGAGAGTCAGCGAAGGCTGCGCACGCGCCTCAGGGGATTCACAGGCCTGTCAGACAGGAGCTCGGGGCCGCTCTCCAAGCCTCGGGCCTCTCCCCAGGCTGTGCGAGGGCACCACCGCAGGGAGGCCAAGGGGCTGCTAGCTGCAGCTCTGTGCACGTAGACAGGTGCACCCGGCCAAAGGAGTCAGGCCCGTGAGGGCCCAGGAAACACACGGGGGTCGTGGGAACAGCCGTGGTACAGTCAGATGAGCTGGAAACAGACAATGAAAAGCAGAAGGGGATGATTTAACACGCAGTCTATTCGAACGCAGCCACAGAAACGGACTTCTCAATTCTTAAAGGCTAAAGTACTTGAAAGCCTGGATTTCATGGCCGATTTTCTAGGCAAATTCAAATTCCCAAAGTGGTCCGAGAAGAGAGAGAAATCTAAAGCAGTGGCTCTCAATCCTACCTGGGTTAGCCCCGGCCCTGCCCCAGAATTTCTGACTCAGGAGGTCTGGGGTTCGGGGGGCAGGGGCCAGGACCTGCCACCTGCTGGTCAGGGAGCACCTGAGCAGCAGAGGACGAGGCGCTGAGCCCATGAGAGCAGAAATCACTCTCTGTGGGAGGCATGGGATAAAACGTTGAACTAGCAAATGAATGAAAAATTCAATATTCAGAAAGTGAGCATAACTCATCATCAAAGGGAAAACCCCTGCCCTGCTAAACATTCATGTCGGAAGACTTCTGTTGCTGGACGGACCCTCACCCTCCTTCCATGTGATCATTTCTCAGGTACTGAACTTGATAGCTTGTAAACAAAACCTAGAAAATAATTTTAAGCAATTGTTTACAAATGTAATTAATCCAATTCCCTTAAATAATTCAGAGCATATTGACAAATAGAGTATGACACATATTTGGAAGTCTTCAAACATAGGAATGGTGGAAAGACATGCATTAAAAAGCCCCCTCTTGATATAGATGTGGAGTGGACACAACCATTCCAAGGTCCACAGGATGGAGGAATAGAGTGTGGATTGGAGTGGACTTACTGATATTCTATTCATGAACTAGTGTGATTAGTAATCGAAGAAAATGTGGCATTGGTGTGGAGAAAGTGGCCATGGTGGCTGCCGGGGGTAGGGAGTGGGAGGAAGAGATGAGATGTGGGGGTGTTTTGGGGGGTTGGAGTTGTACTGGGTGGTGCTGCAGGGACAGTTACTGGACACTGTATGTCCTCCCAAGGCCCACTGGGTGGACCGTGGGAGAGTGTGGGCTATGGTGTGGACCATTGACCATGAGGTGCAGCGGTGCTCAGAGATGTACTCACCAAATGCAATGAGTGTATCATGATGATGGAGGAGGTTGTTGTTATGGGGGGGAGGAGTGGGGTGAAGGGGTGGGGGGTATGTGGGGACCTCATATTTTTTTAATGTAACATTAAAAAAATAAAGAAAAAAAAAGCCCAAAATGTAAGGCCACAGGAAAAAAAAAAGACAATAGTTTAACAGGTTGTCACGGGGTCCGCACGGTCCTGTTTTAAACACGGGCAGCAGGCAGTTACGACTTTGCTGTCCATAGTCTGTCTCTTGTCAGGGCTGAAACAGTCTTACAAGACACTGACCTCTCTACTTTCCAAGGGTCAGGACCCAGAAGGAAAAAGGAAAGAGGGCCTCGGCGCTTCCAGGCCGCAGGCTCCGAACACACGCGGCCCGCTGGCTCTTAGTCGGGACAGGGGTGCATGTGCCTCCCACGGAGGGCTGGGGAGCCAGGGCTGAGCCCTCGGGTCATCTCAGGAATTTTTCCTGCCCACACCTTCCGCCTAAGTTTGAATTTTCCACAGCCTGGTGCTGGTCTCCAAGAGGGAGAGTCTGTAAGTCTCTGGCGGTCGCCAGAGCCCGTGTCTAGCTCAGCCTCCGTGCTAGCAGAGCTAGAGCGGACACGAGCCTCACTGACGCCACCACGGCGTCAGCCAGCAGCGCCACCGCAGAGGGAGGTGCATCCCTCAGGCCCAGGGAGGCCCAAAGTCCAGGCTGCCAAGGCCAAGCGCCCGCACGCCCACCCCGGGCCCGGCAGGTGAGGCGGGCTCAGGCGGGGCCCCGGCTCGCGCTGCCTCCCCTGGAGGACGGGACGGGCCCCTGGCTGGCCCCAGGCAGGCCGGCGGTCTCGCAGGGGCTGCGCCCGTCCGCCCAGCAGACGCCATCCTTGGCGTCCCTTCTCTGGAGTCAGGGCTCCCTCGGAGGCAGGGGCTCTGGGCTCAAGTCAAAGCCCCCCCATGGGAATCTCCTCCCTCTCCACTCTGGAGACCAGAAGCCTGGCCCAGGTGTTGGCCGGGGCGGCGTCCTCCCCTCCTCCAGCTCTGGGGGCTGCAAGTTACCCGGGGGGCTCCGCGGCCAGTGGGCATGGCACCCCACGCCTGCCAGGCCCTCGCCCGGCCTCGGCCTCGTGTGTTTCTCTGGTCCGAGTTCCCTCTTTTGAAAAGGTCACTGGTCACATTGGATTTGAGGCCTCCGGGTGCCACTCTGAGCTCACCTCGGCTTAATTAATCACATCTGCAAAGATCCGATTTCCAAATTAGGTAAATTCTGAGGTTCCAGGTAGGCGTGAATTTGGGGGGAACACTCTTCACCTGACCCAAAACCGAGCTTCTTCACGGGCAGGCCCCTGCTCGCTTATTGCTGTTTGCAGTGCTTCAAGCACCGTGTGGCACGGAGCGACACCCAGTAAATACTGGCTGAGTGAACGTCCCCTCCCGGCAGTTCCCTAGCTCGGGCCCTTTTGCTTCTTGCCTCATTTCATCCCTGGCTGAGACTCCCCTGGGAGCAGCCTGTCTGCTCACCTACTTCTCCAGAAGCAGCAGGGAAGTGGTGGGCATTCGTGGCACGGCTATTCCTACCCACAGGCCACGCTCAGGCGGCGGGCTCGCTCAGGCGGCGGGCACGGCTTGTGAACACAGCAGCCCCGGGACAAAGTTCTGCAGGCGAGCCGGGATCCCTGTCCCCTACAGAAGGAAGCTCCACGGCGCTCTTCAACAGGGTCCTTCGAGTCCAGTCTCTCCCAGCGCTGCTGGTATTGGTTTTGTGGGCACACCCAGCATCTGCTCCCTCGGGATCTAGCTTTGCTCTGTTACAGCACTGGGCTGAACGCTTCTGGGAGAGGTTTTGAATAATCTGATCAGAAAAGACGGATTCCTCCGAGCAGAGCCCCTGCTTCCTCTTGCCTGGAGAAGCCTTTTGCAGAGACATCACAAGTGAGCGGCTGGTTTAAAAGGCTGGCGCGCTCCAAGTCCCCGGGCACGTGCCACATGCTCTGCTGCCGTTGCTTCAAGCATGGGCTGGATGTTTTTCTACCCCCTCCTGAGTTCTGCCAGCTTCCAGGAAGGTCTTAATTTCATCAGACCACGGCCACAAAATCACCAGCACCAAGGGCACCAGGCCGCGGCTCAGCGCCAGCCCGGGGAGGAGGGGCTGCGCCTTGCCAATGAGTGGGGAGGGGGCCGGGCAGACCCGGGGGCAGCGCAGCCCCGTTCAAGTGCGGGCCAGCCCGTGTCCATGTGGAAGAGCACAGCCCCGTGCGGCCGTGAGGACGACGGCGGCCCCTGGTGACTTCCGGGGAGCAAGGGAGCGGGGAGCGCCGCTGAGATGGAGCGTCCACGGGGGAAGCCACCCTGCCCGCGGGGGGCAGCGCTCACGTGGGAGGGGCTCCTTCAGGTTGGACCCGGCAGTGGGCTGAGGGTCAGCTGGCAAGACCCCGGCGGTCACTACAGGCTGCCGGCCCCCGGGAAGCCCGGACCTCAGCGCTCCACACACCTCCCCGGCTGCAGAGTGGGCTGTCCACCCCGAGGATGGCAGCCGCCTCGCTGAGACTTCTGGTCTCCAGAACAGTGAGCGGGGAGATGCCCGCCATCGGGGGGTGGCACTGTGACTCGGCACCCAGGAGGGACACCACTTGTTCTGGCTCATGGAGCCTGAGAAGCCGTGCTGCGCCCAGCATCAAGCGCACCCAGCTCTCGCGCTTTAAAGAGTTTGTGCCAAGAAGGTGGGCATCGTGGCAAGTGGGGCCAGCAGAACCTTGACATCAAAAGAGGATTTGGGGGAAGCAGACTCAGCCCAATGGATAGGGCGTCCGCCTACCACATGGGAGGCCCGTGGTTCAAACCCCGGGCCTCCTTGACCCGTGTGGAGCTGGCCCACGTGCAGTGCTGATGCACGCAACGAGTGCCCTGCCACGCAGGGGTGTCCCCGCATAGGGGAGCCCCACGTGCAAGGAGTGCGCCCCGTAAGGAGAGCCGCCCAGCGCTAAAGAAAGTGCAGCCTGCCCAGGAATGGCGCCGCACACACTGAGAGCTGACACAACAAGATGACGCAACAAAAAGAGACAGATTCCTGTGCCGCTGACAACAACAGAAGCGGACAAAGAAGATGCAGCAAATAGACACAGAGAACAGACGGGGGCGGGGGAGGGGCGGGGGGGATGGGGAGAGAAATAAATAAAAAATAAATCTTTGAAAAAAGAGGCCTTGGTCTCACATGCCAGGCTCTCTCGGGGGTCTCAGCTAGGCGGGGACCAGCACACAGAGAAAGTCCCCGGCCCTGGGTGAAGCAGCAGAGGGGAAGGGGCCGCAGGCGCAGCCCCGACGGCCCTGTGCAGGGGGCACTGCCTGTCCGCAGGGGCCCTGGCTGCTGCCGCGTCACCCACGAGCAGCTGGACCACGGGGGACCGTGTCCCATACACATCTGGCTTGATGGTTGGCCTTAGGACATGGGGTTTTCACAAAATTCAAACCATGTCAGTGTATCAGCCTCTAGTCGAAGGAATTGTTTAAACAGGTTTTCAGCCCGCATGCTCCCACCCCGGCAGGGCTCTGCTGAAATTCAGGTGTGGGGGATGCTCAGGCTCCCGTCCGCCCCCAGCCCGCCCCCAGCGCCTGCAGCCCAGCTCCGCAGGGCACCCGGGAGCCCACCTGCCCCCATCGGGGGCCTCCGCCCCCTCTTCTGCCTTTGCAGTGGGGCTTAGGCTCTTTTCCACTCACATTTGAGAAACCAAAGCTGAGCAGGGAGGGGGCCAGCACAGAGCTGGCCGCTGGGCCGCACCGGGCAGGAAGCAGGGGCGGCGGCCAGAGGAATCGAGCTCTTCTCACACCGCCTTGCCCAGCGGGTCTGCACGGGCCGGTGGGGGCACGGCCACCCGCTGGGTAAGGCAGCTGTGGCCGCCAGCCACTGGCCCCGGCCCCAGAAGGCCCTCCGGACCTCCGCCGCTGTCCTGGACACGTGCAGGATGAGCCGCCGCAGTGCCTCATGAGCTCACATGTGCCTCACCCCCCCCCCAGCCCAGGTATGGCCCGCAGGGTCGGAGCTCCAGCTCTTGCTGCCCCCAGCAGCTGGGACGGCGACACCGCAGGAGCCTGGATCCCGGGAGGACTGTGCAGTGGAGCCTGCTCCCGTGTCTGATGGAGAAACCGAAGAGCGAGGAACAAAGCACCTCTGTGTTTTAATCACGGCAGTCTGGGGCCGTTTACTGCCGCAGGGACACCTGGCCCCACCCGGCTCGGTCCTCACCAGCCCCGTAACAGAGTTCTGCAAAGGGAGCTCGAGAGGACAACACGTTCTCTCGCCCAGCTCCGGAGGTCAGGGCGACGTCCACGGCCACAGGAGCGGTGCCTCTGGTCCGCCCCCCTCCCCCGGCGTCCTGGGCGCCTGTCGGAGCCTCCCCCTCTTAGGACGCCAGTCCTATGGGGTCGAGGGCCTGCTCTAGTATGGCTTCACTTCAGCTGAGTCCATCGGCCAGGACCCTACGTCCACACGAGGTCACAGCCTGAGCATCTGGGGGCCAGGCCTCATCACCACCTTCACCCCAGAACAGCACGTAAGCCGCGACATCCTCTGTTTGCCTTCCCTCGTCCCACGGAAGACATCACAGGCCCTTTTCCCAGCATACAGGTGTTTGGGGACCCAAGGGCGATAGACACACACCTGTGCGCACATTCAATTAAAGACCCAGGTAAGTCGATGTGACTGTCAAAGATTTAGCACAGTGATGGCACAGGACACCAAGCAACAGACTCAGAAGCCCCAGCAGTTAGAGGCCCCAACCTGGAGCAGCCTTCCACCTTCTTCTCATGCCAGCTGCAGCCCTCCCTACAGATCCCCTGGCACGGCAGAGAGAAACCCAGGGAAATCCCAAAAACCTGGCCCCTGAGGGCTCAGAGGTCCCAAGCAGAA
This sequence comes from Dasypus novemcinctus, assembly GCF_030445035.2. NCBI lineage: Eukaryota > Metazoa > Chordata > Mammalia > Cingulata > Dasypodidae > Dasypus > Dasypus novemcinctus. The sequence goes on from NC_080678.1 coordinate 6,998,883, forward strand.
GATACACACTTCATCTTCCCTCCGTCTCCCTCTCCCTCTCCTCTCTGCCTCCCTCTCCCCTCCCAGCTCCCTCTCCCTCCCGCCTCCCTCTCCCTCCCGCCTCCCTCTCCCCTCCGCCTCCCTCTCCCCTCCCAGCTCCCTCTCCCCTCCCAGCTCCCTCTCCCTCCCACCTCCCTGTCCCTCCCACCTCCCTCTCCCCTCCGCCTCCCTCTCCCCTCCCACCTCCCTCTCCCCTCCCAGCTCCCTCTCTCCTCCCAGCTCCCTCTCCCTCCCGCCTCCCTCTCCCCTCCCATTCCCTCTTCTCCCTCTGCAGGCTTCATTAGCGTCATCAGGTTTAATCGATGATCAGATTTCCCACTTCCTCAACTCTGCTTCAATCTCCTCCTGCCTGTGCAGATTGATTTGACAAGAAATCATCTGTCCTCGGTGCTAATGTGTGGCACAAATGGGCTTTATTAACGATCTCCATTCGTGCACCAGGCTCTTCATTTCAGGAGGAGAGCTGGGCTGCCGTCTCCATCCTCAGCATCACTTTGTGAAACCCTCGGAAACAGCCCTGTAAAGAGTGTCCTTGTAAAAGCACGAAGCCCTTGAGCTCATGTCATGATGGTGCCTGCTCTTACAATGAGCTGGAGAGCACACTGTGGGGGGCAGAATCCTAGAGCGACTGCCCCGAGACTCACAGCCCCCGGGTTTCCATCAGACGCCAATCTAGGTACTGCTGGGAAGGGGGGCCGACCCCGGAAGTAAGGCTCCTAAGCAACTGACTTTAATTTTTTTAAAATATTTTTTATTTTTAAAAGATACATAGATCTAACAAAATGTTACATTAAAAAATATAGGGGAAGCAGATGTGGCTCAAGTGACAAGGCCTCTGCCTACCATATGGGAGGACCCAAGTTCTATCCCTGGGGCCCTTGGTGAAAAAGAAGAGAGAGTGCTTATGTGGCAAGCCAATGCCCGCGCAGTGAGCCGAGTGCTCATGTGGTGAGCTGAGTGCCCACACAAGTGCCTGCATGGCAAGCCAAGTGCCCACGTGAGTGCCCACGTGGTGAGCCAGTGCCCATGCAGCAAACCAGTACCTGTGCAAGTGCCCACATGGTGAGCCAGTGCCCACGCAGAGAACCAGTACCTGTGCAAGTGCCCACGTGGTTAGCCAGTGCCCATGCAGCAAACCAGTACCTATACAAGTGCCCATGTGGTGAGCCAAGTGCTCACATGGTGAGCCAAGTGCCCACATGAGTGCCTGTGCAGTGAGCCAGTGCCTGGGTGGTGAGCCAGTGCCTGCGTGGCAAGGCACTGCCCATGGAGCAAGCCAAATGCAGTGAGCCAGTGCCCACACAAGTAAGTCACACAGTAAGATGATGACGTGACAGAGAGACAAAAGGGAGAGTCAAGGTGAAGCACAGCAGAGACTAGGAACTGAGGTGGTGCAATTGACACAGAATCTCTCTTCACATCAGAGGTCCCCAGCATCAAATCCCGGTGAATCTTAGAAGAGAGAGACAAAAAGAAATAGATACAGAAGATCATACAGCAATTGGACACAGACGGCAAAAACAGCAGGGTGGGGGAGGGGAGGGAAGAAAAAATATATAGGAGATTCCCATATGCCCCACTCCCTACACCCCCCACTTTTCCCACATCAATAATTTCTTTCATCAGTGTGGCACATTCATTGCATTTGATGAATACATTTTGGAGCACTGCTACACAGCATGGATTAGAGTTTACATTTTAGTTTATACTCTCCCCCAGTCCATTCAGTGAATTATGGCAGGATAATAATGTCCTCCATCTGGCCCTGCAATATCATTCAGGACAGCTCCAAGTCCTGAAAATGCCCCCATATTACACCTCTTTTTCCCTCTCCCTGACTTCAGCAAGTCCAGTGGCCACTGTCTCCACATCAGTGATATAATTCCTTCCATTGCTAGAATCACAATAAGTCTATAGTAGAAACCAGTAAGTCCACTCTAGTCCATATTTTATTCCCCAGTCCTCAGCACTTAGGGATGGTGATGCCCACTCCACCTCTTAATTGAGGGGGCCTTCAGTCCCACATGGCTGATGGATAGGACTCTTCTGCTTATAGTTGTAGACTCTCTCAGTTGCTTGGTGTGGTGGTTGTCCATCCTCACCCCCTTGTTAGCTGACCTGGGTAAGTCCAACAAACTAGAGAGTAGGTGTTGCAACACTTCTGAGGCTCAGGGCTCAGCTGGCATATGGACAGCCCAGAGAGGCAAGTCTCCTGGGCATACACCAACCCCAGTGCCAACCACAGGTTCAATAAAAGGAACAGAAGAGACATGTGCAGAGAGGTCACATCTGAGACCAACTCCATCACAATCAGGAGCACAAATTCCAAAGGAAGGCCCACTGGTAAGGTACCAAACTCTGGAGCCATCTGTCATGACTGTAGGACCTTGGTGTCTCCATAGTCCTCAGGAGAACCACTCACTACCTGGGATAGTATCTACTTTGGCTGTCTGTGAAATCCTGCTGAGACACGCATAAGCACAACCCCTTTCATGACCTCCGACTCATTTTGAAGTCTCTTAGCCCTATAAACTCATTTGTCTTTATCTTTTCCCCCTTTTATTCAAGGTCTTTTTCCAGTTGCATCACCAACCGGTTCTTGGTAGTAATCCCTCAGCACCAGGGAGGCTCATCCCCGGGAATCACGTCCCATGCTGGGGGGAAGGCAATGCATTTTATGCTGAGTTTGGCCTAGAGAGTGGCCACATTTGAGCAACATGGAGGCTTTTAGGAGGTAACTCTTAGGCACCATGTAACACTAGCCAAGTTAAAATTTCAAGCACAAAAGGCTCATAAGCAAAGTCAGCTGGTATCACGTGCCCATCAATGAACCTTCTTTTCTTCACTGGTCATTGCCCCTACACTTGGAGGACTGTTGCTGTCCCATTGGGGAATGCAGCAGAGCTCCCCAGGATGGGAGCCCCAGCTGAATTTAAAATAGAGAGATCATCCTGGATGAGCCAGGGGGGCTCAAAGTGGTCACTTGGGCCCTTCAAAGTCAATGAGGAAGACAGAAGATTCAGGCAGAGGCAGCAGCAAGGGAGGTAGAGGAGGATGGGGGCAGAGGAGAAGGCAGAGAGAGGAGACAGAGAGGGAGGAGGCAGAGAGGGAGGAGGCATAGGAGGGCAGAGCTTCAAAGCCTGAGCAGGTCCCTGCTGCTGCTGAGCTGGAAGGTGGAGCAGGTGCAGGAACCAGGAGTGCGGCAGCGACTGGCCCCTGAGAGTGACTGCAGCACAGCCAGCAAGGACAGAGGCCTCGACCTCCAGCCGCCCAGAGCTGAGTCCTGTCCCCCTAGCACAAGCCCAGAAGTGGATTCCTCCCAGCGCTGCAGAGAGGCCACCAGCCCTGCCCTCACCTTGATTTGTCCTGGGAGCCGTGAAGCAGAGAAGCAGCCAGGCCACCCGGGCCTGGGCCTCTGAGTGGAGTTTGTGGAAACTGGCCATGACGGCAGGAGAGTAAGAAGAAACCAGGCACATAGCATAACCGCATGTGTAAAACGGGAGGCCCAGACAAAATCTGGAGGGAAAACATACCAAACTTGTCCACAGTGATTGCCTCTGGAGGAAAAGAGTGAAACTGGGGGTGCAGGTGGGAGGAGGGGAGAAGAGGGAGCCAGGGGAGGTGACGCAGGAGTGACTTCTCTCCCTCCGTCCCTGCATTCACGGGTTGCATAAGCAAAGTAGCTGTGCTTCTGTAATTTAAGAGAGGACAGCAAACGCTTGGGGAACGCCTGCCTGGCCGGTGTCGGGGGTCTGGGAAGAATCCCTGGGGCTTAGCAGAGCCCAGCCTGAGGCTGACTCCACACGACCACGATGTCCGTCAGGACAGGGACGCGGCCACCGCCCCAGAGGCCGACGGGGGCAAGGCAGCACCTTGCCCAGTGGCACAGAGGTCATCAAAGCAGCCAAGAGCCCAACGACCCAGCAGCCAGACCACCCAGGAGAGGGTGCCCCACCCGGGAACGGCTGCATCCCTCACACAGCCCTGCACTCTGCGCTGCGGGCGTGGCCCCATTTGCAGCAGGACCTCTGAAGGTGCTACCAGTACAGGTGCCCAGACAGGAGGAGGGCAGCCTTAGCCCAGCGTGGCTGAAGTCCTAAAAGCAAAGGAAACTGGACAAGGAGAGGAACCCCGGGAGTGGCCTGACGCCGGAAGGCCACACACCAGGAAGAGAAAGGAGCCGCCGCCGCCACCCGCACTGCCACATGATGATGGAAAAGGCAAGGAGCCTCGGGGCTGCCGGCCGCCAGCAGACCCCAGCCTGGGAGGAGGCAGCCTTTGGCCTCCAAAACCATGAGCCACTCAATTCCTGTGTGACGCCAGCCCAGGGCACGGGGTTGTCATAGCAGCTGCAAGCCAGATCAGGGGCTTGAGCACCAGGACAGCTGGCAGCCTGAAGTGGCCACAGTGGAGGAGGGCGGGCGGGTGAGGACACGAGGGATGCCCCACGCAGTCACCAGCCTGGACGGATGGAAGGACCAGCGGAGGCAGATGGCCTAAAACCTCCCCACGCCGAAAGCCTGGGCAGGGAGAACGCGCCTTTGGGAAATGGGTGCACCTGTGGACATGGGCTCGAGTGACTCCATGGACAAACCAGCTGCACAAAAGGCAGTGACCTCTTTAGCCCAGCCTGGGCCTGGGTCACTTCCAAGCCCGAGCAGGTGCTCCTCCCGCCCTTGGCTCGGCCGTCATGGCCCAGATGGACAGGTGCACCACCAGCAACGCAGGCACGAGCCCCGGCTGTCGACCGAGCAGGCAGGGAGGTGGCCCAGCCCTCCACACCTGAGTCACCTCGCTCCTGCCCGTGCCCCCCTGCAATGCCCTTCTTCCTGGGTGGCATCTGGGGGCTCAGGGGGACAGCTGCCCAGGCTGCCCAGGGAAGGAGGAGTCTGGGTCATTTTCCTTCACTGCCCAATCCGCAAACCCGGCCGGGACAGAGACATCCTTGAGTCCCTGGATGGGGCATGTCCCCCGCCCCGAGCCAAGGCACCCAGGGCTCGGGGCCCAGAGGCTCCGCCAGGCTTCAGCCCGTGGCAGAGGAGGGGACACAAGCAGCCACCGTGAGCCCGGCCCCTTCTCTGCTGCCACGCGCAGAATCCCCAGTGCGGATCCTTCTGGGCACAGGTAAGAAACGCCCTGTTCCATGAGCGTCCTGGTGTGACTTCCCGGCTCAGGACTCAGCCCGGCTGCCCTCCCCACGGGAAAGCACTTCCTCCCGCCCTCTGAGAGCAGCCCCGGGCTCCGGCCCCAGGGTGCAGGGGAGGGGCCTGAGATCCAGGTGCAGCCACTTGCCTGAGACAGCCGCAGCAACCCTGTGAGGACAGCCGCCCACCTGGGCCAGTCGCAATTCACACAGCTGCCAGCAGCACTGGTCCAGCCTTCCAGTAAGTAGGTACTAAGCTCTCAAGGGAACTAAAAAGTGCTTATTGCTTTAAAATGAGAAACACAAATAGCCATTTACACCATTCATTCAATTGCTAATTCAGCCTCAGCTGAGCACCTCCGGGCACCCCTGTGCCAAGCCTGCACCTCCCCTGCACCCATGCCAAGCCTGCACCTCTGCACCTGACACCCCTGTGCCAAGCCTGTACCTCCACACCCCTGTGCCAAGCCTGCACCTCCCCCGCACCCCTGTGCCAAGCCTGCACCTCCCCCCGCACCCCTGTGCCAAGCCTGCACCTCCACACCCCTGTGCCAAGCCTGCACCTCCCCCCGCACCCCTGTGCCAAGCCTGCACCTCCCCCCGCACCCCTGTGCCAAGCCTGCACCTCCGCACCCTGTGCCATGCCTGGCCGCCCTCAGGCTGAATCCAGTTCACACCTAAACAGCCTTGAGTTTGTCTCAAATGGGTCAGACACCAAGTGGGATGGCCCTGCTGCCCCATCCACCTCCACAGCTGAGCTCCAAACCAGGGCTTGAGCTGGGGGCTTCAGCAGGGGCTGGGGGTGGGGAAGGAGGGAGGGGCTCCGGGCAGGAAAGGGCAGCCCCAGCAGCGTCTGCCCCAGGCCCACCCTCTCCCAGCTCAACTCGGCCTGCAGGGGAGGTGCCGCCCGCCCGGGAGCCATGGCCCTGCAGGAGCAGGGGAGGGGGCACCCAGTGGAGGTCTCTGGAGGCGCACGTGGCAGGGGCCAGGGTCCCAGCAGCCGTGATGGCGCTGGCGGGAGTCTGGGCACCAGTGGTGGTGATGGCTTGGCTAGAAGCCAGGGGCCCAGTGGGCCTGGCCCAGACCCGAGCCTGCCCTGGCCCAGACCATTCTGCTGGCCGGGCCTCTGGAGCCACGTTTTGCTCTAGGGCCGGGGTTCCTCCATAACGCAGGCCTCCGGGTGGTGAAGCCCAGGCAACGAGGGGCCCCAGGGAAGACCCTGCTTGGGTGGGGGCCGATGGGGCCTCGGCCGCAGGGGAGGGGTGGATGCCCACGGAAGCTTCCGGCAGCCTCCTTGGCTGCACGTCGGGCTTCTGCGTGGTAACGGGCTGGGGACACCCAAGTGGAAACCAGTTTAATTATAAAAGTAATTTTCAGGCAGGGAGATAGGTGCCAGGAGAGCGCTCCACTAACCTGGGAGCCCGACGAGGAGGCAGAAGGGAGCGGCGGGAGGGCAGGGAGCTGGGGCGGCTCTCGGAGACGCAGAGGCTGGGGCTCAGTCCTGCCGCAGGTGCGGGCGCATATCGGGCTGTCGAGAAGACCGTTATTATATTAATATGGTACTAACGTTGATACAGCAATGTATGCGCCTTACATTAACATGTTGATAAATATAAGTCTATAACAGAATTATAATCAATACGGTTACTAAGTTATATTTCTTATTAAAATATGGTGCTAATTAATAATAAAAGTAATGCTAATCAGTTACCGTTCAACGCCAACAGAATTAATGTTGCTGTTAACTGTGTTGCTGTTAATAAACAGAAATAAAAGCTCTGGACGGTCCAGTGCCCACGCCCAGGCAGCACCCCTTGTCCCCTTGGCTGGATCGTGAGGCCCCCGCATTTAGAGGAGGGGCGGCCGGCGCCCCGGCACGGCTGACGCAGGACTCCATTCTACTCACCTCCTCTTTGCCCCGCTGGGGAGGGACAGGGTCCCGTGCTGGGGTGTGGGGGTGGCTGGATGCCTGGCCCCCAACATGGGGCACACGAGATGGACGGTGGCCTCCTGGTCACCCAGACTCCAGCCCTGGGACAAGCACACGGTGCGCAGGGGGAGCCTCCGGGGCTGCGCGCGCAGCAGTGACCCCGCAGGGGCTGGGGGCGCGGGCTGGGTAGGACAAGAGGGTGGGATCCTGGCTCCCGCAGGCTTGTCTGCATGACTCCTGGGGCCGGCCAGGGACGGGAAGCCACGCGGAGTCGAGCAGGCACCGTGCCTGGTCCCCAGGAGGGGGTGTCCAGCTGGGGACTCATCTGCGGGGGCAGGGGAGGGGCCTGGAGGCAGGGGCCTCCAGGGGTCCAGGCAGCTCTGACCGCTGGGCCTGTTCTCAGGCCGGGCACCACAGACCCAGCGGCCGCCGGAGCACCCGCGCGGCCGTGGAGCACCCGCGCGGCCGTGGAGCACCCACAAGGCCACGGAGAACCCACAAGGCTGAGGGAGCACCCACAAGGCCGAGGGAGCGCGCAGGCCGGACCCGGGTCTGTGGGTTTGCGACGGGGGAGTGCGCAGGGGCAAGGAGGGCACCAAGGCTGAGTCCCGTGGACCTCAGCCCACAGCCGCACGCGCCCCCTTCACTCCCCCGGGGAAGACGTCACCATCACGCACATGCGGGGGGCGTCCTGGGGCAGGCAGCCCCGCGCCCCCGTCCTCCCCGCGCCCACCACGGCGCCCGGCCGAGGAGCTCCCGTGACACCTCGGGGCCTGGCCACGCACCCAGAGTGGACACAGGACACAGAACCCGGCGCTTCTCTGGTGACCTGATGCCTTAGGAAGAAAGTGGACACAAGAGCTGGAGTCCGAGAGGGAAGACAATTCTGGAAAACAGTGAGCTGGCACCTCCCACGCAGGGACACCTGCACACTGGGACGGGGTGCTTGGCATCCCCCAGCTGCCCCAGGGCTGCTCCCTCAGCCCAGGGGCACCCCAGTGACCTCTCCTGGAGCGGCCCCCAGCACCCGCCTGCCTGGGGGCCCGCACAGCCGGCCCGGGGGTGCCGCGAGGCGATGCCCTCCCCCCCTACCCAGGGCGGCGCCGCCTTGGCACGCACCTGCCCGCCCACTTCCTCACAGCGGACAGCCCCGGGCGCCGTCACTGCCCCCTGCCGGAAGGCTCCTTCCTCAAGGAAGCCGAGCCACGGGATCAGAATTCCAGTCCACACATCTTCAGGAAGGCGGAAGGATAATAACTCAGCCACACAAAGTAAGCACGCGGGCGCGTAACCACTGGGAAGCGCAGGCCTGGAGAGCGCTTCCGAGAAGGATGTGCACGCAGACGCTCTGCCGGGGCAAGTAGATGAATTGTCCCTTCTCCGAGCTGGCCCTGCGGAAGCAACTGGACAATACCAAACGGAGAGCCCGAGGGGCACGCAGAGCCAATGTTCTACCCGGCACAGCGTGAGAGCGTGGCCGCCCGCCCAAGCCTCGAGGGGTCCCTGCTGGTGAGCTCCCCGCGTCTCCGCCCAGTGTCTGCCCGTCACCGAGGCCGCCGTCCGCTCAAGTGCAGCAGTTCCATTCCCAAGTCTTCCTAGAGCAGGGCACCTCACAGGTGACAAGCGTGTCTCACGTTGCCAAGACACCTCTGGAGAGACAGCGATGGGCAAGCGCCCCTCTCCCGGGAGCAGCTGCCGCCGTCTCCACCACCTTTCCCCGTCCAGGGCCCTGTGGGCAGCCGCCAAAACCCAGGCCGGACAAGGAAGCCCCTCTGCCCTAGAGGCAGAGCCCACCCATCCTTCTGTGCCTTTTAGGAGCAAAGACAGCCTTGTGCTTGAGGCACGGGGCTGGGACACGGCTTCTGGGTGGCAGCACTGCCTGGCCAGGAGCTGGGGCTGGGAGCCCCTCGGCTGCCAGAGCCCACCTGCCCCCCAGTAAGCAGGACCCAGGGACACGTCCCGCCTGGAGGTGGGAACACGGGCAGGCGGGCCACGGAAGAGCTGAGTCTGGACCGCCCTGACCTGCTTGCTCATGAGGAAACAGAGGCTCTGAGTGCGCCCTTCTCATGGAGACGCCAGAAAGCCCCGCGCCCCGGCCGCCACTGGGCACGCAGCTGGCACCAACTCTGCATCAGCAGACGGGCTGTGCTGGCCTTTCTATTTCAGTCCCATCTTCTAATAAAACTAAGGCAAAGACGAACTCTTTCACCAGCACTCCATGTCGGGAAAAGCAGTCGCTCACACTTAGCAGGCAGCCCCTGCGCCCTGCTGCGGTGGGGTCGCGGGTCTCGTTAAGGCGCATCTGACGCTAAACTCCAGGCAGTTTCTTAAGAGCGTGTCACTTCAGGGGAATTTACCGTTTAAAGAGGTCGGGAGCTGCCAGGTCGAGCAGCGCGAGTGGCAGAGCCTCTGGGGGAGTTTCTGGGAGGGCCATGCCCGCCGGCCCCTCTGAGAGGCCTGGTTTCTGGGCAGGAGAACACCCTGAGCTGGGGCAGCACCTGAGCCGCTCGGGCAGCAGGGGGACAGGTCTGGGCCAGCAAGAGGCTGGAGACGGAAGCAGCCACAAGCCACGGTGCCGGCGTGGCGTGCTCGGGATGGACAGGGGACAGAGGCATTGGCCAGAGATACTGTTTGAGGCCACGAGGGTGAGGAGGGATGCTCGGAGCCTGGGCACCCCCGGGGCTCTCCCTGCCAGGGCTCGCCAGTGGGACCAGAGCAGCCCAGCATCTCTGCTCGGGCCGGGCTGTGGGGCTCCTTCTGGCACTTGTGGGGTCGGCCCGAGCAGTGGCTGTGGCGAACGTGCACGGTCCTTCCCCAGTCCCTCGCTTCCTTCAGAGAAAGCCAGGCAGGAGGGAGGCAGGGGGGAGGCAGGAGGGTAGGACGGGGGGCGGGGGGGGGGGGAGAGGGCAGGGGGCAAGGTGGGAGGGGAGGACGGGGGGGAGGGAGGAAGGTGGGAGGGGAGAGCAGGAGGGGTAAGGTAGGGGGAGGGCAGGGGGAGGAAGGCAGGGAGAAGATGGGGGGAAGGCAGGGGGTGAAGGCAGGAGGGGAGGGCAGGAGGACGGGGGGAGTGCAGGAGGGGGGAGGCTGGAAGGGGAGACGTGGGGGGGGGGAGGCAGGAGGGGAAGTGGGGGGAAGGCAGGAGGGGTCCACTAGAGCCAAACCTGATATAACTAGAAGTAAAACAAGCCTCGGTTTCAAGCGACCAAGAGCAGAGCCAAGGTGGGGGAGGGTGTGGCTTTCGTGCGGGACAAGGGGGCGTGGGTTCCACCCTGGGAGGAGCAGGACACATGGGTGACTTTCCATTTCTCTTCTGGCTTCGGTGGTGATGAAAGGTGGATCCAAGGACACTGCAGGGTGATGAGGAATCCTCAGTGCTCATCTCGGAGGATTCTAGAAAACATCTCTAAAAGAAGGATACCCTGGGAGGTGAGAGGAAGGCATGAAAATGGTCCACAGGGGTATTTTCTCCAGATACGGCTGAAAACCCCGTTGTATGTAAACTTTTTAACGGTAAAACATCAATAAATGAAGGAAGTGATTGACTAAATACACAACTTTGGATTCTCTAAACTTGCTCTAAAGGTTCAGTGTCTCTATTTTTAGAAGAGCAATTACGGAGCCTTCCAGGGTTCCTAGTGCCCCAGTTCCAAACACCTCAGGGTGCATCTGCTGCTCCATCCCAAGACATACCCGAGGCCACCGCTCCCCCGGAGAAGCCACTTCACTGCAGGTAATGGAGAGGAAACAAACGCAGTGTAAAACCAAACTGGCTGCAGCGTCTCCTGGCCCCTGAGGGAGAAACATGGATTCTCCTCAAAGCCGAGAGTACAGAACTCTTTGAAGAGCCTCCTCGGTCTTAGGGGGATAGAGGGTGAAGGTCACAGCAAAGCAGACGGCTCTCACTCACCGTGGAGAGGCCCCGGCAGCACCGCGGGCTGATGTTTGGGGAGGGAGGACAGAGGCCCAGCAGCCCGCTTCCCAGGGACACGGCAGCCACAGGGGAGCAGCCAGTGGCCAAGCAGCTGAAAACCAGAGCAGGCTCCCGCAGCTCTTCGTGGCTCACAGAGTTGCGGCAGGACCCTCGCCCACCCGCGGCCCAACCTCCAGGGCAGCGCCCTCTCCCCTTACAAGTCTAGAACTCATAGAGGGAAGTTCACAGGGTGCAGTGTGCAGTATGCAGTGTGCAGGGGGCAGGGGGCAGTGTGCAGGGTGCAGGGTGTGGTGTGCAGTGTGCAGGGTGCTGTGTGCAGGGCTCAGTGTGTGGTGTGCAGCGTGCTGTGTGCAGGGCTCAGTGTGTGGTGTGCAGCGTGCAGTGTGCAGGGTGCAGGGTGCAGTGTGTAGTGTGAGGCGTGCGGTGTGCAGGGTGCTGTATGCAGTGTGTGTGGTGTATGGTGTGTGGTGTGCAGGGTGCAGTGTGCAGTATGCAGTGTGAAGGGGCAGGGGGCAGGGCGCAGAGTGCAGGGTGCAGTGTGTAGGGAGCAGCATGCAGGGTATGGCATGCAGTGTACAGTGTGCAGGGTGCAGCATGCAGGGTGTGGCATGCAGTGTGCAGGGTGTGGGGTGCGGTGTGCAGGGTGCAGTGCACAGGGAGCAGTGTGCAGAGTGCAGTGTGCAGGGTATGGTGTGCGGTGCGCAGGGTGCAGTGTGCAGGGTGCAGTGCACAGGGTGCAGTGTGCAGTGTGCAGGGTGCAGTGCGCAGGGTGCAGTGTGCAGAGTGCAGCGTGCAGGGTGCAGCATGCAGGGTACAGCATGCAGTGTACAGTGTGCAGGGTGCAAGGTGCAGCATACAGGGTGTGGCATGCAGTGTGCAGGATGTGGTGTGCGGTGTGCAGGGTGCAGTGTGCAGAGTGCAGTGTGCAGGGTATGGTGTGCGGTGTGCAGGGTGCAGTGTGCAGGGTGCTGTGTGCAGGACGTGGTGTGCGGTGTGCAGGGTGCAGTGCGCAGGGTGCAGTGTGCAGAGTGCAGCGTGCAGCAGGGCAGGGCCTCATCACCAGGACCTCCAGCTGGCACCCAGGTTGAACAGATCCAGGGCAACCTGTCTACCACAGGGGTCGGCCAGCTTTCTCCACAAAGGCCGGGGAGTAAATCTTTTCAGCCTTGCCGGCCGTGCAGCAGCGCCTCGGCTCAGCCCTGAAGCCCCACAGTGGCCACCGACGAGGCGTAAGTGACTGGGAGCAGCCGGCTTTTTTTCACAAAAGCAGGTGGTGGACAGGGCTTGGCCCATGGACCGTGGTTTGCCGATCCTGCTCCAGAGGGGTGGGAGGGGCCCCAGGTGGTGTGGGGCATGGACCTGTGGGCCGGGGTGGGCGTGGGGGGCCCAGCCATGGCATGTGGAGCTCAAAGAGCGGGGTCTCCCTGCTGATGTCTGGACGACAAACGCCAGCTCTGACTCTCGAAGGAAAGCGATCCCCCAAGTCACCACCTCGAAGTCCCTCCTAGAACACGCCACCCAAGAGCCGGCCGCTGTTGGTTCGCTCTCTCGCTTTTTCCATGTTTAAGTGGGTGAAGCGCGAGTTCAGCCCACATTTCTCGGGCCACTTCCAGAGGCTGGTGGCACTGCAGCGAGCAGCACAGACGAGGTTTCAGGCTGCAGCGCCAGGCCTGGGATGAAGCTAACATTAGGTGCTGCCTCGCCGGCTGGTAAAACGGGGGCTCAGTGCAAGGCCCCGCCCCTGTGCTCCCACAGACAAGCTCCCAGAGCCAGACACGTGCCTCAAGAGGGGGCCACGGGAATCAGCCAAGCCTCTCCCATCTCCAGCGGGAGCCGGGGCGCCGCCCCCTCCTGACACTGCGAAGCCCACCCCCACAGCCCCTGGCCAGGAGGACTCTCGGTGACCAGGAAACTGCTGTCCATCTCGCGTGTCCAGCATTGGGAGCCGGGGGTCAGCCGTCCCCAGGACCCCTCCTCACCAACAGGGCAAAGGGGACAGCAGAGCCAGCTCGGGGCCCCACGCTGCCCTGCCCACGTTCCTGCCCGCGCAAGGAAGGGCTGGGGCTCAGCGTGTGTGCTGTGCGGCCTCAGGGCCAGCCCTCCTCTGGGCCACTTGCTGGCCAAAGCACAGCCGGCAGCTGTGAACACAGGGTCCCAACTCGATCTCAGCCGCTTTGCCCCCCGGCGGCCAGGCCCGGGCTCACAGGGCGGGCAGCGTCACCCAGCTGCCCTCGCCAAGCTCCCCTCAGAGCGGGCGGCTGCCCAGGACCCCAGCCTCAGCTCTCAAGAATCTTCTTAGAACTTATCACCAAATCAGGGTCCCAGCAGTTCAGGATCCAAGGACTTCTTTTAGCGATAAGCGAAACCGAGGATCCAAGGCTCATTTCAATGATCAAAGAATAATATAGCAAACGAGCTACGATGCTATTGTCAGAGTGATAAAAGACATTAATAATACATCTGTGAATGGCTGGCGGGGGGGCTCCACGTGGGAAACTGCCGTGCTTTCCTCTCAATCCCAAGAGGTGCTCAAGGAGTTATTCCTGAAATTTGTTAATTAAACCTAATTAGTTCTATCAACCCAGTGCACAGAATTCTCAGCCTTAGCCTAAGGCTGAAAGTATCCTGTTTTAATTATGGATCCTCACCCCCGTGGTGAGAGAGATTGCAGCTTTCTAAAGGAACAGTCAAAACGCGCCTGCAGGAAAAGGCAATGCCAGCCCAGGGAGGGGCGGCGGCCACGCCAGCCCTGCGCTCTGGAGAAAGCTGCTTAGCTGCCTTGACGACACACAAACAAGGAAAACACTTGCTCTCATCAGGCTGCCCCACGGTCCCCCGGGGGGGGGGGAACCCCTGCCTGCCGGTCACCAGGCTGTCCACCCAGCCAGACGCCACCCATGGCCACCACTGGCCAAACCCCTCCCACTCTCCAGGTTTCCTGCTTTCCCACTGTAAATTATTTTCCAGGTCGTTGATTTTACAGATTGTTAAGTACTCAATTAGTCTAAAGAATAAACACTCCACTGTATTCCAAGTCACATATTAATTACCAGGCTTCATTAATATTAATTAAGACAAATAGAGGACTAGAGACCTTCAAGCAGTTGGAACCTATACTTTTCATAAAATAAAATGGTTTTTCCCGAAACCTGGAGTGGGAGGGAAAATGAACCTATGGCTATATAATACAATTTCTATTGGAAAATCAAAATCCAACTTTCCAGAGTTTCTGGAAACCAATGGATTGTGAAACTACTTATAGAATCCAGAAGAAGGTAGAAAATCCAAAAATCAGTTTCAAAAGTTCATGGCCTTCATCATTTAATCAAAATCATAATGTAAGCACAGGAGCCTCAAATGGGTAATCATCTGCACCTATCTCTTTGTCCACATTTCAGTAAAATAAAACTCCCAGGGTATGTCCTTATAAATCAATAGTCAATTGAAAAATCAGGTTTTCCCCCTAATTTTAAAACAGCTTTTCTACTACCATAAAAAAACAAAATGTCTCAGGCTAGAATCTTATCCTAAGTACATTTTGTTTGGATTCTGCTGTCCAATTAGAGAAAAGCAAACGCATCTGTTTGGTGAGTTTCCCACACGCTCCCACGGCCTGCGGCAGTGACCTCCGCCGCCCGCTGGGATCCTTCTACATTGGAGGCACATTTGCTCTCGCACGCCCCTGTCCACCGCACAGCAAACGAGCGCCCCTGCGTCCTGGCCTGCCTATGTGCCCCTCGAGTCATCCCCAAGCCCACCCATGTGCGCCCTCACCTGCAGCCACATGGCGGCCCCAATGCCCCTGGCCTGTGTGATTCCGGACCCAGCCCAGAGGACCGGCCCCCTCTTCCCTGTGCCTATCACTGACGCCTCTCGGCTGCAGGGTCCTCTCCTGACTCACCTGCGCCCTCCCTGAGCTCGTCCAGCAGCCCAGACCACCTGCCCACATGGCCCCCCACCCACCGAACCGCATGGATTCTTACGGCTCCATCAGCTCTTTGCAGGTGAGGACCAGGCCCCCCTCCTGTGTTCCCAGCACCCAGCCCAGACGCCTGCACAGAGTGCACGCTTAATAAATGTCTACTTGCAATGCACTGGGACTTGGCAGCTATTAAACAAAGGGGCAAGCACCCCCCTGCAAGAGACCACCTGCCTAGAGACCCCGAGCAGCACCCTCCGAGCAGGAGGAATGGATGAAGTTCAGAGACCCAAGTGTCAACCAGCAATTCTCACAAGCTAGATGGGAAGTGGGCACTTCATGGGTTTTTTCCACAAATATATTCTTTTTTTTTTCTTTTTTTTTTTCTTTTCTTTTCTTTTTTTTTTAATTACATTATGAAAAATATGAGGTCCCATTCAACCCCACCGCCCCCGCCCCCCACTCCCCCCACAGCAACACTCTCTCCCATCATCATGACACATCCATTGCACCTGGTAAGTTCATCTCTGAGCATCACTGCACCCCATAGTCAATGGTCCACATCATAGCCCAGACTCTCTCACGTTCCATCCAGTGGGCCCTGGGGGGATCTATAATGTCCCGTAATTGTCCGTGAAGCACTATCCAGGACAACTCCACGTCCCGAAAACGCCTCCACATCTCATCTCTTCCTCCCATTCCCCACACCCAGCAGCCACCATGGCTACCGTTCCCACACCCATTCCACATTTTCTCTGTGGACATTGGATTGGTTGTGTCCATTGCACATCTATGTCAAGTGAGGGCTTAGATTCCATATGGGTACTGGATGCACTCCTCCCGCTTCCAGTTGTAGACACTCTAGGCTCCATGTTGTGGTGGTTGACCTTCTTCAACTCCATGTTAGCTGAGTGGAGTAAGTCCAATAAATCAAAGTGTAGGAGCTGAAGTCTGTTGAGGCTCTGGGCCTGGTTGTCATATTATCAGTCCAGAGATTCAAATCCCCTACATATATCTTAAACCCAGCACCGACTACAATTCCAATAAAGTAGCATGCAAGTCTTGTGAAAAGAGATCCCCTCTGAGTCCAATTCCATCACGCAGAAACACCAGGTCCAAAGAAGGGCTATCTGTCATGGCAGTGAATCCCTTCTGCCATGACCATAGAACCCATGGGTCTCTTTATCCCTCAAAAGAACCAATACCTGGGGTTGTATCTACCTTATCTGTCTCTTAGACTCTGTTCAGTTGTACATAGGGGTATTCCTTCTGACAACCTCCAGACTCTTTTTTAGAGACTCACAGCCTTACAATCTCATTTCTCCTTTCCATTTCCCCCTTACATTAGGTCAAACAGCTTCCCGAAGTCATGTTATTATATGTAGACAGGTATATTCTGCTGTTCCACATTGCATCTTTAATTCAAGGTCATTTTCTAGTTGCTTCTTCAGCTGGTATGTGGTAGTGATCCCTCGGTGCCAGGGAGGCTCATCCCCGGGTGTCATGTCCCACGCTGGGGGGAATGCATCACATCTACACGCTGAGTTTGGCTGTGAGAGTGGCCACATTTGAGTAACATGCGGGCTGTCAGGAGGAAACCCCCAGGCACAATGCTACTCTAGGCCTTGTTCTTATTGCAGGTGTATAGGCTCAAAAGTGTAACCATTAGTATCACGAGCCCACTGTTGGGCCCTCCTTCCTTCCTGGTTCAAATATATTCTAAACCTACTCAGACTCTTCATTTGCAAAATTAGAACATTCTGTTTTCAAGCATTTTAAGTGTGCGGATATACGAGGGTGGCACATACTACTGTCAGAAACAAAATCAAGTAACCTATCCAAACATTAGTTTTTGGTTTGTGTGTATCAATAAGGTGATACAATTATATAAAATACTCGATTAGGTATTGCGTGATTTCAAAAGTTTCTCATTTTGAAGGGTGTTCCTAGCATTCTTAAAGCTTCACTTTAAATGGCCTGGTTTTTTTTCCCCATGATCTCCTTTTTTTTTTTTTTTTAATGTTACATTCAAAAACTATAAGAGGTATATATGGGAATATATCTCCCACAGCCCACTCCTCCCACATCAACAACCCCCACCACCACTGCGGTACACTCATTGCACGTGGCAAACACACCCAGGAGACTGCTGCACCACATGGATAACAGTCCACATTGTAGTTCACACTCTCCCCCAGTCCACCCAGTGGGTTATGGCCGGATATATACTATCCACCATGTGTCCCTGCAACATCATTCAGGACAACCACAAGTCCCAAAAATGCCCCCACATCACAACTCTTCTTCCCTCTCCCTACCCTCAGCAACTACCATGGCCACTTTCTCCAGATCAGTGCTACAATTTTTTCCATTACTAGTCACAACAGTTCCATAGTAGAATATCAGTAAGTCCACTCTAATCCATATTTTATTCCTCCATCCTGTGGACCCTGGGATGGTGATGTCTACTCCCCCTCTATATCAAGACGGGGCTTAGATTCCACATGAATGATGGATCCAATTCTCCTGCTTGCAGTTGTAGGCCCTCTCAGTTCCCTGGTGTGGTGGTTGACTATCTTCACCTCCCTGTTAGCTGGCCTGGGTACCAAACAGTAGGTTGCAAGTCTGCTGAGGCTCAGGGTCCAGCTGGCACATGGACAGTCCAGAGATTCAAGTCTCCTGAGTATACAACAACCCTACCACCAACCACAGGTTCAGTAAAAGTAACAAAAGAGGCATGTGTAGAAAGGTCGCATCTGAGTCCAACTCCATCACACTCAGGAGAACAAATTCCAAAGTAGGGCCAACTGACACAGCCCTGAATTCCAGATCCATTTGCCATGACCATAGAACCTATGGGTCTCCATAGCCATCAGGAGCACCAGTATCTGGGGTTGTATCTACTTTGGCTGTCTCTGGGGTCCTGCTAAGACGTGCATAAGCGCAACCCCTCTGATGACCTCCTGACTCTTTTTTAAAGACTCTTAGCCATATAAACTCATTTGTCTTTGCCATTTCCCCTTTAAATGGCTTGTTTGTCTTGTGCTTTTTAACATCATTTGTAGGTATATGAGGGCATAATATTCAGTTAGGTTGAAATTCATCATTGAACAGTGAATGTGGGCTTCCAATTCTAGCTAAGATGGAAAAACTGATAAAAAAATTTCCTCCCATCACATAACTAGAAAACTGGACAAAATACATGAAACAACAATTTTCATTTATTCAATAATAGGTAAGTTCACCTTGAGGTAAAACTCAAATAAGGAAGAAAAAATGCAGGGAAGATATAAAATAAACAATTCTCAGAGTTCACATGGAGTTGTAGCCACTCAAGTTCCAAATGTGCTCAAGGACTGAAATAAAAAGACGATGTTAAAGAGGAAAGAAACAGAAAATATAGAAACAAACAAAATAAACCTCCCAGAGTCAAAAAATACAATATCTGAAATTAAAAACCCCTTAGGTGGACTAAACAGTAGATTAGGCAGTGTAGAAGAAAAATATCAGTGAACTCGATTATATACCAATTGAAACTATACAAACTGTAACAAGAGACAAAAATAAAACAAGGAAATGAACAAAATAATTGAGTCTCAGGAACCTTTGGGACAATGTTAAGAGTTCTAACATATGTATAATTTTAGTAGCAGAACGAGACAAAGGAAGGCAGAAAAAGTATTTAAAGAAAGAGTATCTGAATATCTTCCAAATCTGATGAAAACTACAATTTGATGAAATACAAGAATCCAAGAAGCTTGATGAACCCAAAAAGGATAAACACAAAGAAAATCAAGGGCACACACACAATATTAAAATTGCTACAAACTAGGAATAAAAGAAAATAACCTTGAAACTACCCAATCACAAAAAAGGACCCATGTTACCACTATTAGGAATGAAAGAGGAGACATCACCAGAGCCTATAAATAGTATAAGGATATCAAAGGAATAACATGAAATACTTTATATAAAAAGGGAAAAAACTTAGAATAGACAAGTTCTTTAAACAATACAAATTACTAAATGGAATCAGGAAAAAATGGAAAATCTGAACAGTCCTATATCTTTCAAAGAAGTTCAACTCATAATAAGAACTTTCTTAAAACCCAAATGAAAAATTCCCTAGAGAGTTTCAACAGCATATTAGACCTTGAAAAGAAAGAATCCATGAACTCAAAGACAAGACAATCAAAATTATTCTGGTTGAGCAGCAGAAGATAAAAAGAATGAAAAAAGTGAACAGAACCTAAGAGATCTGTGCAAAATCATCAAGCACACAATATATGCATTGTGGAAGACTCAAAAGGAGACAAAAGAGAGAAAGGGGCAGAAGGATTATTTAAAGAAATGATGGCAGAAAACATCCCAAATTCTAAAAACGTCATGGACGTACAGATCCAAGAAGCCCAATGAACTGCAAACAGGATAAACAAGAAGAGAACCACTCCCAGACACAAAATAATCAAACCATGAAATGCCATGGACAAGGAGAAAGTTCTGAAAGCTACAAGAGAAAAGTAATATGTTGTGTGCAAGAGAACCCCAATAGGATTAAGTGCTAATTTCTCATCAGAAGCCAATGATGCAAGAAGACAGTGTGATGAACTATTTAAAGTAGTGAAAGAAAATAACTGCCAACCAAGAATTTTACATATGATGAGACTGTCTTTTGAAAACGAGGGTGAGACTAAGACATTCCCAGATAAACAAAAGTTGAGGGAGTTGATCGCTGCTAGAGCTGCCTTAAAAGCAATGCTAGGGAAGCAGATTTGGCCCAATGGATAGGGCATCCACCTACCACATGGGAGGTCCAAGGTTCAAACCCAGGGCCTCCTGATCCATGTGGTGAGCTGGCCCACACACAGTGCTTATGCATGCAAGGAATGCCGTGCCATGCAGGGGTGTCCCCCACATAGAGGAGCCCCACACGCAAGGAGTGCACCCCCATAAGGAGAACCACCTAGGGCAAAAAAAGTGCAGCCTGCCCAGGAGTGGCAACGCACATAGAGAGCTGATGCGGCAAGATGATGCAACAAAACGAGACATAGATTCCAGGTGCCACTGACAAGAATACAAGTGGACACAGAAGAACACACAGCAAATGGATACAGAGCGCAGACAACTGGGGGGGGGGGGAGGAGAGAGAAATAAATAAAAAATAAATCTTTAAAAAAAAAGATATAACTGGTAACAAGAAGGTTGGGGAATAGGAGGGTATAAGAATGGAGTTTGTGTTTGCTATTGAAGTAAAGTTGGTATTAAACATGAGTTTTAAAGATCTAGGATATTAAATTTAAGCCCCAGGGTAAAAGCAAAGAAAATATCTGAAAAATATATCCAGAAGAAAATGAGAAGGGATTCAAAATTGTACACAATAAAATGTCAAATAAATGTGAAAATAGTCATTACCAGAAGAATTGAGGGACAAAAAAAGGTATAAGACTTACAAAGGCCAAATAGCAAAATGGCAGGAAAAAAGTCCTGAATTATCAGTAAAATTTACTTTAAATGTAAGTGGATTTAACTCTCCAATCAAAAGGCAAAGTTGGCAGAATGGGTATAAAAGCCTGACCCAACCACATGCTGTTGAGAAGAGATTCACCTTAAAACTCTTAAAAGACACAAAAGGGAGGTAGAAAATGATAGGAAGGAAAAATTATACCATGCAAATAGTAACCAAAGAGAGCTGGGATAATTAGGCTAATATCAGATCAAATAGAATTTAAGTCAAAAATTGTCACAAGAGACAAAGAAACTCATTATATTACAGATAAAGGGGTCGATTCAACAAGAAGACAAAACAATTATAAGTAAATACACACCTGATGGCAAAGCTGCAAAATGCATGAAGCAAATATTGACAGATTTGAAGGGAAAAATAAATGTTATACATTACTCATAGAAAACTTCAATACACCACTCTCAATAATGGATAGAATATCTAGTCAGGGGATCAGTAATGAAATAGAAGACTAGAACAAAACTCTATACCAACTAGACCTAACAAGCACGTATAAAACACTTCACACATCAGCAGAGGAGTACACATTCCTCTCTAGTGCACATGGGCCATTCAATGGATTAGACTGTATGGTAGGTCACAAAACATGTCTCAACGTATTAAAAAATACTAAAATCATGCAATGTGTCTTCTCCAACCACAATGGAATGAGGCTAGAAATTAATAGCATGGGAAGAACTTGAAAATTCACAAATTTGTGGAAATTGAACAACGCATTTTTAAACAGCTCAAAGAAATCACAAAGGAAACAAGGAAATCTTGAAGTGAATGAAACAAAAACAGAGCATACGAAAACTTAAGGGATGTAGCAATGGCAGGGCTGAGAGGACACTGTAGAGCTCTAAAAAAGATGAAAGATTTCAAGTCAGCGCTCCAACCTCACAACTGGAGGATCTAGAAAAAGAAGAGCCAACTAAACCCAAAGTAAACTGAAGGATGAAAATAACGATTGCAGCAGAGATAAATAAAATAGAGAATAAAGAACAATAGAGAACTTCAATAAAACCAAACTGCAAGCAGGAGAATTGCGTCCATCATCATATGGAATCTAAGCCCCTCTTGATGCAGAGGGGGACTGGAGTTAATCATCCCAGGGTCGACAGGATGGAGGAATAGAGTACAGATTAGAGTGGACTTACTGGTGTTCTGCTGGGAAGCTATTGTGATCAGTAAGGGAAGAAATTGTAATATTGATGTGGAGAAAGCGGCCACAGTAGCTGCTGATGGTAGGGAGAGGGAAGAAGAGATATGACGTGGGTGCATTTTCAGGATTTGGAGTTGTCCTGGGTGGTGCTGCAGGGACAGATGCTGGACATTGTGTGTCCTGCCATGACCCACTGAGTGGACTGGGGGAGAGTGTAGACTATAATGTAGACCACTGTCCATGTGGTGCAGCAGTGCTCCAAAATGTATTCACCAGGTGCAGTGAATGTGCCACGATGATGAAAGAGGTTGTTGGTGTGGGAGAAGTGGGTAGGGGGGGTGGAGGGTATATGGGGACCTCATATTTTTTAATGTAACATTTAAAAGAAAATAAAGAAGAAAAATTTTAAAAATTAAAAATAAAGGTCATCCAGTTTAAACACAAACAAATAAATAAATAAAATTAAACACTTGTTCTTTAAAAGATCAATCAAATTGACAAATCTTTAGATTCACAAAAGAAAAAAGAAAAGAAGCAAATAAATTAGAAATAAAAGGGGGAACATTACCAATCCGATAAAAATAAAAAGGATTATAAGAGGATACTATGAACAACTGTACACCAGCAAATTCGATAACCTATAATGAAATGGGCAACTTCATAGAAACACACAAACTACCTACACGGGCTCAAAAAGAAACAGATCTCAACAGACAGTAACAAGTAAGCAGATTGAATCAGAAATTAAAAACCTCCGAAAAACAAAAAGCACAGGACCCAATGGTTTCACTGCCGAATTTTACCAAATGTTTGAAAAAGAATTAACACCAACCCTGCTCAAACTATTCCAAAAAATTGAAGAGAACATTTCCTAACTCATTCCAGGAGGCCAAAATCACACTAATTCCCAAGTCATTTATCACAAGAAAACAAAATTACAGACCAATAACCATTATGAATGTAAATATAAAAATTCTCCACAGAAACATTAACAATATTAGCAAACTAAATTCAACAGCACATTAAAAAAATTATACACCATGATCAATTGGGATTTTTTTCCAGGTATAAAAGGGTGGTTCTGCATAAGAAAATCAATTAATGTAATATATTAATATAAATGAAAGGGAAAAAGCACATGATCATCTCTAATGCAGAAAAGGCATTTGACAAAATCCAGCACCTCTCCTTTATAAAAACCCTTAGGAAACTAGGAATAAAAGGAGATTCCTCAACACAATAAAAGGAATCTATGAAAAACCAACAACTAACATCAGACTCAATGGTGAACGACTGATTTTCCCTCGAAAATCAGGAACAAGACAAGGATGCCCACTGCCATCACTGTTATTCAGCATCTTACTGGAAGGTCTAGCTGGAGCAGTTAGGCAAGAAAAAGAGAAAAAAGGCATCCTCATTGTAAAGGAAGAAATAAAACTTTCCTTATTTACAGATGACATGACTCCACAACAAAGCTACTAGTGCTAATAAATGAATTCAGGAAAGTAGTAGGTAAAAGATAAACATTCAAAAACCAGCAGTGTTTCTACACATTAGTAACAAGCAATCTGAAGAGGAAAACAAGAAAAAAAAAATTCCATTTGCA
Organism: Dasypus novemcinctus; assembly: GCF_030445035.2. Lineage (NCBI taxonomy): Eukaryota > Metazoa > Chordata > Mammalia > Cingulata > Dasypodidae > Dasypus > Dasypus novemcinctus. The sequence continues at coordinate 7,022,119 of NC_080678.1, forward strand.
ATAGCAACTAAAAGAATAAAATATCTAATAGTAAATATAATGAAAGATGTAAAGGACTTGGATGTGGGAAAACTACAAACATTGATAAAGAAATTAATGAAGACCTAAATAAATGAAAGGACGGACATTCTGTGTTCACAGACTGGAAGACTAAATATTTTCGATGTCAATATTACCCAAAGCAATTTGCAAATTCAACTCAATCTCAATCAAAATTCCAACAGCCTTCTTTGTAGAAATAGAAAAGTCAATCATTATATTTTTATGGAAGAGTAATAAGGGACCCCAAATAGTCTCTTGAAAAAGTAGATAGAACAAAGTTGCAGCAATTCTCACACCGAGTGATTTAAAACCTCTTACAAAGCTACAATAATGAAACCATCATGGTACTGGCACAAGTTCATTCATACATATATATATACATATACATATATATATATATATGTATATATATATATATAAAAAACAGTAGAATCAAATTTAGATCTCATTAAACCCTCACATCTATGGCCAATTGATTTTTCACAAGGGTGTCAAGTCCACATAATGGAGAAAGCAAAGAATAGTCTCTTCAAAAAACAGTGCTGGGAAAATTGGATCTCTTTATGCAAAAGAATGAAGACTGACCCCTACCTTACTCTATACAGAAAAATCAATGCAAAATGGATCAAAGACCTAATCATAAGAGCCAGAACTATATAATTCCTGGAAGAAAAGAGAGAAGCATCTTCAGGACCTTTTTTAGGCAATGATTTCTTAGACTTTACACCAAAAAAGCACAAGCAACAAAAGAAAAAAATAGATAAACGGGACTTCATCAAAATTAAAAACATTTGTGCATCCAAGGACTACATCATGAAAGCAAAAAGACAACCTATAAAATGAGAGAAAATATTTGGAAACTACATAATGTTTTAATATCTATAATATACAAAGAAATCCTACAACTAATTAACAAAAAGACAAAGAAATCAATTGAAAAATGGGCAAAAACTTGAATAGACATTTCTCCAAAGAAGATATACAATGGCCAATAAGCACATGAAAAGATGTTCAACGTCACTAGCCATTAGGGAAATACAAATGAAAACCACAATGAAATACTACTTCTCAACCACTAGAATGGCTACTATCAAGAAACAGAAAATAGTGTTAGAAATAGTGTTAGTAGAGAAATAGGAATATTCATTCATTGTCGGTGGGAATGTAAAATAGTGAAGCCACTGTGGAAAAATGTTTGGCGGTTTCTCAGAAAGTTAAGGATAGAATTATCATACGAGCCAGTATTCCTATACCTAAGAATATAACCTAAGAATTGAAACCAGGAACTTAGATATTTGCACAGCAATGTTCATAAAGACATTACTCACAATTGTCAAAAGATGGAAGTAACTCAAGAGTCCATCAACAAAAGAATGGATAAACAAAACCTGATATAGACATATACAATTGAATATTATTAAGCTGTAAAAAGGAAAGAGGTTCTGATACATGCAAAAAAATGAACTTTGAAGACATCATATTGATATAACAAGCCAGACACAAAAGGACAAATATTGTACAATCTCAGTCAAATGAAATAATTAGAATAAGCAAATTCATAGAGTTAGAAAGTAGAATACAAGTTACCAGGGGCTGGAGGGTGGGTAGATATTAGGGAGGTGATGCTTATTTGGTAGGGTTTCTGTTTGGGGTGATGGAAATTTTGGGCAATGCATGGTACTGATGGTATCACAACATTCTTAATATAACGCCACTGAATTGTATATTTGCATTTGGTTAAAAGGGGGAAATTTTAGATTTTCTATATCTTACAATAATAACAAATATTTTAAACTATAGGACTATACACCATAAACGATGAACTCTAATGTTAACTATGGACTATAATAGTATTATTATAATTATAATTATAATTAAAATGTTTCATCACTGTAACAAAAGTACCACTCTAGTTCAAAGTGTTAATGAAGGGGCACACTGGTGTGTGGGGGTGGAATATATGGAACTCTGTATTTCCTGCATAATTTTTCTATAAACCTATAACTTCTCCAATAAAGCTTTTTGAAAAAAAGAAAAGTATTGCTGAGGATGTGGTGGATAAATAGAAAACTTAGTATATTGTTGGTGAGAATGTAAATGTTACACCTACTGTGGAAAACACTTTGGTGTTTCCTCAAAAGGTAAACATAGAAATACCATAGACCAGGCAACGTTCTTCTAGTACATGTCCAAGAGATCTGAAAGCAGGGAGTTGAAATGATGCCTGAACACCGATGTTCCTAGCAGCATTATTTACAGAAGCCAAAAGGAAGCAACCCAAGCATCCAATCAGGAGATGAATAGTAGAACACAATGTGGTATATACATACAAAAGTATACTACTCAGCTATAAAAAAGAATGGGGTTCTGATACATGCTACCATGTGGGTGAAACATGAAGACATCAGACACAAAAGGACATCTTGTATGATTCACTTATAGGAAACAGCAGGAATATGCAAACTCATAAGGACTGAAAGTAGAGTACAGGTAACCAGGGGTGGGTGGGGCAGGGAGACTGCAGAGTTCATGCATAGTAGGCGCAGGGTTGTGTCGGGGGTGATTAAGTTTTGGTAATGGATGGTGGGGAGAGTGGCGCAAGAGTGTGAACTTAATTAATCACAGTGAACTGTGTGCTTGGGAGTGGTTGCCATGGGAAAGTTTATACGGTATACACGTTTTCACAACTTAAAGAAGAGAGCCACTAAAGAGACAATGACAATTAAATGCAATACATCACCCTGAATTTGATCTAATAACGGAAAAGAAAAGATCTAAAGGGACATTATTGTAGCATATGAAAAATTGAAATATATATTGTAAGCTTTATATCAATGTTAAATTTCTTGAACTTGATAGCTATATTTAAAGTGGTTACATAAGTGAATATCCTTTCTCTTAGGACATATACATGAAAGTATTTAAAAAGCTAACTGGGACTAATTGCAGATCTACTTCCAGGTAACAAAGCTTAATAGCAAGACCCAAAGGATAAAACTCTTTATAAGCAAATTAACTTTGTCTAGAAACAAAGGTCAGAATTATTTATAAGAATACAAAAATATCCAATATCCTACAAGATAAAATTCACAGTACCTGGTAACTAATCGAAAAATACTCCAGTCATGCGAAGAAGCATAAAAATACCACCCATAGTAAAGGAGAAAAATCGATCAAAAGTAACCCCATTGACACAGATGACAGAATTAGTTGACAGGGATATTAAAAGATGGTTATGACAGTATTCCAAATCTTAGAGAAGTGAGAAGGATTTATTGAATAAATTGAATCTAATCTATTACCCACTGGCTTAGTTCCCCAGCTGCTTAAACAAATACCACACAATGGAAACAATGGGAATTTATTGGCTCGTGGTTTTGAGGCTAGAAGTCCAAAATCCAGGGGTCAGCAAGGCTGTGGTGTTCCAGGGCTGGCTGCTGGCACTCCTTACTGAGTCCTTGGCTTTTCCATCACATGGCCTTTCTCTCCTGGGTTCCGCTAGCTTCCAGCTGCTGGCTGCTCCCGTGGTTTCTCTTTCTGTGTCCAACTTCCTTGGCTTATTTGCAAAACAACCCAATTGTCCATCAACAAGGAAATGCATTAAAAAAAACAGCAGTATATTCATGTAAATTGGCTGCCATGTGCAGTGTCATGTGACAGAAGTTTGTGTTAGCAAACAAGTAATTTCTTAAATTGTATTTTCATAATATGAAATCTAAAGCCATCCAATAAACTTGTAGTACTCTGTTACTATAAAACCCACCGGTCTACTTTCCACTGTAAATGACTCTTACCTACCTGAACATTTGTGATTTGGAAGATATTGGTCCACCAAATTGTGCAGACCTTCAAATTGTTGACGCACTTTGTTATCAACACCAAGTCACGTTTGTTAATATCACCATTGAGCCCATCAGCAGCTACAAAGCTCACAGAGATGGATACAAACTTTCCAAAATTATAATTTTTGCTTGAATGCTCAAATTTTATTATTGTGAACAAATACTATTGGTTGCTTTTCTTGAACTGACAAGCTCACATTGTTCATTTTCAACAAAAGTACATCAAACATCCAAGTCAAAATAACCATAGTTTCCTGTCAGTGTTTCTTCCAAGTAAATACTGAGTTTCATGAAGAAATTGCTTGTCAGCTTATGGCTTGCTCAGCTTACAACTCAAGCAATCACACAGGGGTTTTGCCTCATAGTTCAGTAACAAGCAGAAGTGTTTTATGTGTACTTCCCATTTCATTCCACAAAATATTAAAAATATGTTCTTAAGGATGTAAAATTAATAATATTATTTTTATAGCAGCATTGAGTGAAACTGGATTTTGTTTTTTATGGTGAGCTCATAGAAAGGAAGAATACAATGTCTTTAAGGCAATATAGAGCCACCAAATTGATTCATGGCAAGGCACAAGCACTTTCATCCATCACTGCTTTTGTACATCAGTGCAAATATCAACACAATAAAAAGGGAAACAATACATAGCATTTTTGAAATACTTTTTATATCACAGACACTCTGAAAAGGCCACAGGGACCACCCGGGTTTCACAAACCATATGTTGAGGAAAACTGATATAGAAAATCCTAAGGAATATATAAATAAGCTACTAAACTACATGTGAATTTAATAAGCCAATTTGCAAAACTCAATTGTATTTCTATAAAAGAGCAACAAGCAAATGAAATAGAAATTGTAAAAAGAAAATACCATTTATGAAAAAATCAAAAATCATTAAATACTAAGAAACAGTTTAAGAAAATATGTATAAAACTTGTGCACTGAAACCTAAAAAACATTTCTGTGAGCTATTAAAGAAATTATTTTAAATGTTCACTGGATTGGAGGACTCAATATCATTAAGATTTCAGTATTTCCCAATTGATCTATAAAGCCAATGCAATTCAAATCAAAATTCTAACAGAATTTTCAGTAGAGAGTAAAAAGGTGATTCTGACATTTATATGGAAGTGCAAAAGACCTAAAATAGCAAAAATTTTGTTTGGAAGGAAGAACATAATAGAATTTATACTACCTGATTTCAAGAAAGTAGTGTGATACTGGTATGATATATCAATAAATCAGTGTGACAGAACAGCAACCTAGAAGTAGACTCTTTTATAAAGGTCAACTGATCTTTGACAAAGATGCCAAAGTAGTACAATGGGAAAAGGAAAGCCTTTCCAACAACTGCTGCAAAAAAAAAAAAAAAAAAATGTATATCCATATGGAAAAAAATGAACCTCAACCCCTGCCTCAGATCGTAAACAAAAAATAAGTAAAAAATAGATCATAGAGGACTAACACTTACTGGAGGATGGAGCAGACATAGTTTTCCCTGTTCCTCCTGCTGAGTACAACTAAAATCCCTGAACGCTATATATCAAATAAACATTAAGAAGGCCCTGGTATGTGGAAAGAAGGAATCAGACCATCAGGGGATCTGGAGACCAAGGAATGGCATGGTTGGCATTCCTTAGGTTTTCTTTGGCCTCCTATGTCCCAGAACCAGGGCTAAAGAGACTGGCAACCCTGATATGCCAAGGGGCACAGACAATAATAAATAAAGACCAACAAAAGTCTGCTCTTTCTAACCAAAGGAATAATAAAGGGGCATCCTAGCAAGATGGGAAAGTATAGATAATCCCCTACACCAGACAAACACCAGACAAAAACCTGTGACCTCAACCCACCCACACAAGCAAAGGGCAAGCAGGGACTCCAACCTTTGTGAGGTTGTAACAAGACATCCCCAAGTCCCCTCCATGGTGGGGCCAGAGTCAGGACTTTCATCTCTAACAGATGGTAATGGGGCACTTCCAGTGGTGTCAGTGGAGATCACATGGGAGTCTGGACCTTCAGCCCTACTACTTAATAATGAGGCATCTTCCCCTGCCCTTCTGGTGTAGTCAAAGAGTCTTGGTGGAAAGACAGGACATTCACAACTACTTAGCAGAAATGAGTCCATCCCCACCACAGTATCAGCAGAAATCATGTGCGGGGCCAAGACTCCCATCCCTGCCCAGCAGTAACAAGGAGCCCCTCACCCCTCATTTGTCAGTGTAGGCAAGATGGGACACTTGGACATCTACCTCCACCTGTCAGTAACAAAGTGGCATCCGCTCCTCCCCTGTTGGAGGGGGGTCAAAGAAGACAGTTAAAACAGAAGGTTTAATAGGATAAAAAGTTTCATAACATAGAAACAAAAATGTCTAGGTTTCAATTGAAATCAGTTATCATTACAAGAACCAGGAAGAACTCAAATTGTATGAAAGAAGGCAATAAATAGATGCAAACAACAAAATGATAAGGATGTCAATTTTATCTAACAAAGATTTTAAAGCAGTCATGATAAAAATCCTTCAATGAGCAATGATGAACACATCTGAAACAAACGAAAAAAATAGAAAGTCTCAGCAAAGAAATAGGAGGTATAAAAACAAACCAAATGGAAATTTTAGAAATGAATAATGCAATAACCAAAATAAAAGCTCAGTGGATGGGCTCAGCAGAATGGAGAGGAAAGAGGAAAGAACCAGTCAACTAAAAGAACAAGAGAAATTACACAACCTGAAAAAGAGAAAGTAAATAGAATGAAAAATAATGAGCATAACCTAAGGGACCAGTGGGAATATAAGAAACATCTAACATTTGTGTTCTGAGAGTCCTGGAAAGAGAGGAAAAGAGAATGAGGCTGAAAAAGTACCCAGAGAAATAATGGTTAAAAACTTTTCAAATTTGACAGGAAACATACATCTATCTACACATTCAAGAAGCTGAGTGAAGCCTAACAGGATAAACACAAAGAACACATATTATAAGGAAACTTATGAAAACTAAGGACAAAGAAAAAATTTAAAAAACAGCCAGAGAAAAATGACACTTTATTGACAGTGACAAAAAAAATCTGAATGACAACAGATTTCTAATCAGAAATCATGCCAAAATGATGTGGCACAAAATATTTTTCAAGTGCTGAAAGAAATGATCTGTTAGTACAGAATCCTATACACAGAGAAAATATGCGTCAAGAATTAAGGGAAAATCAAGACTCTAAGATGAAGGAAAACTAAGAGAATTTGTCACAAGTACCTACTCTAAAAGAATTGCTAAAGGAATTTCTGTAAACAAGAAGGAAACAATAAAAGAAAGAGCTTTCATACATCAGGAAGGAAAGAAGATCATGGTAAGTGAAAATGTAGGTAAATAAAATACACCTTCTTTCTCTTCTTAAGTTTCCTATATTATATTTGATATTGAGGCAAAAACTGTCTGATGTGGTTCTAAGTGGATGTAAATAAATATTTAAGATGATTATTTTATAAATGGTAGAGAGTAGAGGGACATAAATGTAGATAAAGTTTCTATATTTCACTCAACCTAGAAAAATGACAATACTAGCAGACTATGATAAATTACATATAGATATATAATATACAGAGATATCACTAAAAATGCTGAACAAAAAGATACTCTCAAGATCACTATAGATAAATCCAAATTAAATTCTTGGAAAAATATTCAAGTAACCCACAGAATTCAGGGGAAAAAGAAGAGAAACAAAAAATAGAAAATGAACAGAAAACAAAACTAAGTGGCAGACTCAAGCACTAACATAACAATAATTATATGAAATGTAAATGGCCTAAAGATCAGTTAAAAGACTGAAATTAGCAGAGTAGATTAAAAAAACATGACCCAACGACATGCTATCTACAAGAAACTCACTTCAAATATAATCATGCAAACAGGTCGAAAGTAAAAGAATAGAAAAAGATAAATCATTCAAGCATCAATTAAAGGAAAGCAAGAGCAGCTATTTTAATGAGATAAAGTACACTTCAGAGCAAAGAAAATTACCAAAGACAGAGAGGAATATTATATAATGATTAAAGTACAAACAAAGAAAACATAGCAATCTAATAGAGCTGCAAAATAAGTAAAGAAAAAAACTGGTGGGACTAAAAGGAGAAATAAATAAATCCCACAATTATTTTTGGATACTCCAACACCCATCTTTCAACAATTGATAAAACAGATAACAGAAAACCAGCAGAATATAGAAGAACTGAACCGCACCATCAGCTGACAGGATGGGATACATATTTGTGGAACACTCCACACAACAACAGCAGATACCCATTCTTTTCAAGGGCCCATGGACCAAATAAAAAGAAAGACCACATCCTGGGTCATAAAACAAACCTTACAATGTCAAGGCATTGAAATCATAGACAGTGCTGTTCTCTGACTACAATTGACCCAAACAAAAAATCAGTAACACAAAAATAACAGGAAAACTTCTAATAATTGGAAACTAAAAAACACATTTCTAAATAATCCATAGGTGATGAATTGTGAAAGGAAATCAAAACTACATCAAACTGAATGAAAATGAAATACAACATGTCAAAATATATGGACACACCTAAAGAAGTACTGAGTGGGAATTTATCACACTGATTCATAAGGTAGAAAAGAGCAAATCTCCCAAATTAATAATCTCATCTTTCACCTCAGATACCTAAAAAAATGAAGGGAAAACTAATTTCAAAGCAAGTATAAGGAAAAATAATAAAGCTAAAAGCAGAAATTTGCCAAATAGAAAACATGAAACAATAGAGAAAATCAATGAAACAAAGAGGCAGATTCTTTGGAAAGGTCAGTTGACAAACTGGAAATCCTCCAACAAGGCTGACCAAAAAGAGAAAGAGAGAGGCAGGAAGGAAGGGAGAAGAGTGAAGACACAAATTACCAATATCAGGAATGAAGCAGGGAATAACCTACACTCATACAGACATCAAAAGAACAATAGGGAACACTGCAATCAATTCTATACACATAAATCTGAAAATTTAGATGAAATGGATCAACTCCTCAAAACACATAAACTATCAAAAATCCCCAAATTTGAAATCTCTATGCCTAGTTGGATTCACTGGAGAGCTCCACCAAATGTTTAAGGAAGAATTAATATAATCTCTTCCAGAAATTCAAAAAGGAAGGAACATTTCACAATTAATTTTACAAAGCTAATAATACCCCTGATACCAAAGCCTACGAAGATAGTACACAAAAAAAAAAAAAAAGGAAGGAGAAAAACTACAGACCAATATCCCTTTGGAATAGAGATGCCGAAATCCTTAACAAAATATTAGTAAACAGAATTAATCAACATATAAAAAGAATTATTCACAGTGACCAAGTAGAGTTTACTCCAGGAATGCAAGACTGGTTTAATACTTGAAAATCAGTCATTGTAATTCACCATATTAACAGGCTAAAAGTGAAGAATCCATATAACCAAATCAATCAATGCAGAAAAAAGCAGTTGCCAAAATTCAACACCTATTTTTAAATTTTTTAAAAACTCAAATAGGAATATAGAAGAATTTCCTCGTCTACATAATCCTATATATCTACAAAAAACCTACAGCTAAAAATACCTTTATGATGAAAGATGGAAAGTTTTCCCACTAAGATTGGGAACAGGGCAAGAATGTCTGCTCTCACCACTCTTATTCAACTTAGTGCTGGAAGTTCTAGCCAATGCAATAAGTCAAGAAAAGGAATTGAAAGGCATAGAGATTAAAAAGAAAAGATTGCTATTTATGGATGATATGATTACCTAAATAGAAAAACCCAAAGAATCTACAAAAAAAAAAAATTCCTGAAACTAGTAGGTGAATTCAGCAAGTGTTTTAGTTTGCTAAAGGCTGCCAATGCAAGATACCAGAAATGAGTTTGTTTTTATAATGGGAATTTATGAACTTATAAGTGTACAGTTCTGAGTTCACGAAAGTGTCCAGATCAAGACATCATCAGAGATGCTTCCTTACCAAGCTGCAGCTGTGGGTGATCAAGCACACGGCAGGATACAATGGCAGCATCTACTCATCTCTCTGCTCTCCTCCAGGCCTCACTGCTTTCCATTTCTAGCTAAAGTGGCTTCCTCTCAGCCTCTGTATGCCATTGATTCTATTCCTGGGGCCTTCACCCTCTGCTTCTGGGTTCCCCTCTATCTCTCTGGCTTTCTTTCTTGCCTGCAGCTTTTTAATCCAGTAAAAGGAGTAAGACCCCCTGAGTCATGTCCTACTAAAGTAGTCTAACTAAAAAGGAGGTCTCTTAACTGAATATAATCAAAAGGTCCCATCTACAATAGTTATACTTGCATAGGAATGGATTAACTTTAAGAACATGATCTTCTGGGGTCCACCCAGCTTCAACTGTCATAGGAAGGTTTTAGCATATAAGACAAAAATTCAAAAAGCAATTTTATTTACTATATTGAGTACATGGACACTCATATTTAAATATAATACCATTTGCAATCATTCAAAAAATGAAATAATTATGTGAAAATATAATAAATTTGGTACAAGACTTGTGTGCTGAAAACTACACAGTGTTGAAAAAGAAATCAAACTAAATCTACATAAATGGAGAGATATGCCATATTCATGGATTGGAAGACTCAATGTAGTAAAAATGCCAATACTCCCCAAATTGATATAATGGTTTTCCTATCAAAACCCCAGCAAGTTTATTTGTAGAGATAGATAAGATTATTCTAAAATTTATATGGAAAGGCAAAGGAACTAAAATAGCTAAAACAATTTTGAAAAAGAGTAGGAAAGTGGAATGACTCAGTCTACCTGATTTCAAGACTTACTACATAGCTACTTTCAAGACTTATTACATAGCTACAGTAATCAAGACTGCATGGAGGAATACATGCCTAAATCAATACAACAGAACCAACAACCCAGAAACATTTATTTCTGACAAAGGTACAAATGCAATTCAGTAGAGAAAGGAGCCTTTGTAACAAATGGTGCTGGAGCAATTGGACATCCACAGGCAAAAAAATGAACCTCAACCTAAGTCTTGCACATTACACAAAAATTAACTCTAAATGGACCATGGATTTAAATGTAAAACACCAAACTATAAAATGTTTTAGAAACAAAACAGAGGAGAAAATCTTTGAGATCCAGGGATAAAGAAGGGCTCCTCAACTTGATAACAAAAGCATGATTCATTAAAATATAAGTTGATAAGTGAACTTCAAAATTAAAATTCTGTTCTGTGCAAGATCTTGTTAAGAAGATGAAAAGACAAGCTACCAAATGGAAGAAAACGTTTGCAAATCACATATCTAAATAGGAAAAATATCTGGAATATATAAAGAGCTCTCAAAACTCAACAACAAAAATACTCTAATTGGAAAAGGGGCAAAAGACAGGAAGAAACCTTTTATGGAAGAGGATATACAAATAGCAAATAAGGACATGAAAAAGATATTCAACATAATCAGCCATTATAGAATTGAAGCTAATTAAAACTACAATTAGATATCACTATATATCTATATATATCTATCAGACTGGCTAAAATAAGTGACAACGCCAAATGCTGGCTAGGATGGGAAGAAACTGTATTACTCATATATTTATTGCTGGTGAGAACGCAAAATGGCAGAGCCGCTTTGGAAAACAGTGTGGCAGTTTCCATTAAAACTAAATTAAATATGCAGCTACCATATGAATGAGTATTTGGACTGTTGACCACTACCCCAGAGAAATGAAGACTTATGTTCATGTGGAAATCTGAACACAAACACCTACAAAAGCTTTTTTCTTAATAGCAAAAAACTGAAACAACTCAGATGTCTTCCCATTGGAGAATGGTTTTAAAAAGACCATGTAACATCCATAGCATGGAATAATATGGCAATAAAAAGGAGTGAGTTACTGCTTCACACAATTCAGCTCTGCGTGAATGAAATTTCCAAATAACCATGCTTAGTGAAATAAGCCAATCCCAAAAAGTTAAATATGGTATGACTTCATTTGTAAAACATTCTTCACATGTCAAAATTATTGACATGGAGAACAGATTGGTGGGTGTCAGGGATCAAGGAAAGGGGGAGGCCAGAAGTGGGCATGGCTCTAAGAGGGCAAGAGGAGGCATGCTTGTGGGCCTGGAAATGTCCTGCATTTTGTTGATGTCCTGGTTATGGCATTTCACTACAGTTTTTACAGATGTTACTGGGGGGGTGGGACTGAGGAAAGGGTACACAGGACCTGCCTATATTAGTTCCAACAGCTACATTTGAATCTACAATTATCTCAAAAAGGTTATCTTTTTTAATGACCACCAAATCCTGCTATTCCTTTAATCATAACATGCCCTGGGAAGCAAATAAAAACATTTGCCTTTAAAAATACACGGACCTGGGAAGTGGATGTGGCTCAAGCAATTGGGCTCCTGTCTACTATATAGGAGGTCCAGGGTTTGATACCCAGGGCCTCCTGGTGAAGGCAAGCTGGCCCGCACTGAGTGCCAGCCCACATGAGGTGCCAACCCACCAGGAGTCCCAGCCAATGCACAGAGCTGACGCAGCAAGATGATGCAACAAAAAGAGACACAGAGAAGAGACAATAAGAGACTTAGCAAAACCAGGGAGCTGAGGAGTTGCAAGAGAATGATCGTCTCTCTCCCACTCCGGAATGTCCCAGAATCGGTTCTCAGAGCTGCCTAATGAGAATACAAGCAGACACAGAAGAACACACAGCAAATGACACAGAGAGCAGACGAGGGAAGGGGGAGAAATAAATAAACCTTTAAAAAAAAAATACACGGATCTACAGCGATCACTGTGGCCTCTTATGGCCCGTGGGGAGATTTGGCAATGCACTGTGGCTGAGACACAGTAACTGCATTGACAGGAGGGGACCTTCAAGTTGTCTTAAATTTAAGTCTCTTTCCCAATCTATATTGCCTAAAGTGAACTATTATTTAATACATTTTTTTTTCCAAATCCTGTAACTACCTTGAGAACAGAAGAATCTTATTACTTTTCTCTGTTAAAGCATTACTGGTTTAATATCAGCACATAAAAATACCACAATTCTGTTATTCTGCATTTGGAGAGCTTCACTCTTTTAATAACCCATGAGCAGCAGAAAATGAAAAGAAAAAAAAAAAAAAGAATATAGTTCCAAACATAAAAGCCAGAATTACAAATCTTGTAAAAGAAAACCTAGGAGAAAATCTTTGAGACCTTGAGGAAGGCAAAATTTTCTTAGGTAGTATACAGAAAGCATGGCCCTAAAAGAATATAAAATGAATATTGGACTTCATGAGAAATAAAACTTTACTTTTTGGAAAAACACCATTAGGAAAATAAAAAATAAAGCCACAGATTAGAAGAAAAGATTTGCAATACATATAATCAACAAAAGAACTTGAGTCTAGAATATATAAATAACTTACATTTTAATTAGACAAAAAAAGATTTTAAAATCTTCGATTTGAACAAACTCTTTGTAAGAGTATAGGTAAATGGCCAATAAGCAAATGAAAACATTCATAATTAGGAGACATATATTAAAACTACAAGACACTAATACTGCACCTATTCGCATGGCTAAAGTGGTGTTTTTAAACTGACAATAGCAAATGTTGACAAGAATGTAGAGAAACTTAACCCTTATCTATTGCTGGTAGAATATGAGATGGTATCACAACTTTGGAAAAGAGTTTGGCAGTTGCTTATAAAGCTAAACATGCACTTACCATTTATTTTCACCTGCAGGCATTACTCAAATGTTGGGGGTTGAATCACGTCCCCCACAAAAAGCATTTTCAGGTCCCAACCCCCGGGCCTGTGGGTGTGGACCCATTTGTAAGGGGGGCCTTTGAAGACGTCATTAGTTAAGGCACCCAGACTGAATGAGGGCCAGTTTTAATCTGATATGGCTGAACTTGGATGTGGAAAGAGAAGCCACAGGAATCAATCAGAGGCTGCAAGTCCCTGGAATGAAATCACGCCATCATGTGCATGGCCATGTGCTAGAAAATCCAAGGGCCAGGATGGCCAGCGGCCAGCCGCTGCGTGCCACCATCTTCAGGGAGCAGGCATCACCTTGCTGACACCTCGGTTTTGGACTTCTCCTCACCTCAAAACCGTAAGCCAATAAATCCCCATTGTTTAAGCCAACCCCTTGCACGGTATTTGTTTTTGCAGCTGGGAACCTATTTGCCAAAAGAAAGGAAAATTTATATTCACCAAAAAAAAAGACTTGACATGATTGTTCAAACTACTTTATTCATAATATCCAAATCTGGAATCAACCCAAATTTCCCTCAACAGATGAATGAATGGACAATTGTGGTGTAGCCATCCACTGGAATGCCTTTAGCAATAAAAAAGAATACATCTACTTAGGCTCACAACCACATGATTTAACCTCAAAACCATCATCGTGAGCAAAAGAAACCAGAGGCTAAAGATGGCAAACCATGTGGCACCATTCCTGTGAAATTCTAGGACCAACAAAATCCACCACGTATGCAACAGAAAGCAGAGCAGGTCTGGAAGTGGGAAGATGGCATCAAAGAGGCAGGAGCACACCTCCGGGGCTGATGGAATTATTGTATACTTTGATTGTGGTGGTGATTACACAGGGAAATGTTGGTTAAAACATACCCACTATTCAGGAAAACAGGTGAGTATGCTATTCTATGTAACCTATCCCACAATACAATCAATTTGCATAAAGGAATAAGGAATGTAAACTCATGCCTTCCGTAGCCTTCATAAAAATTGTGAGGTTTTTTTTTACCTAAACTCCTTGCCAAAGCCAGTGAGCTGGCATTATTTTTCACAGGCTGTGTTTCTATTTAAGGTGGCGGCGCCTGGCTTGTCCAGGCAGGGACAGTCCACTGCTGGCTTGTTGCCAGCTCCCGTTTGCAGGAGGAGCCTCTTAATCCCGCTTTCCTTGCAGGACTCTTCACAGCCTGCCTTTCGATGCGGATGACTTCCTTGCACGGAGATGAAGTGGCCAGTGAATCCCTCCACCTGGCACCGGTAAGCGGCAGCATTTCTGTTTGGCCGTGGGCCTTGGGGCACGCTCGCCTTGGGTGCTGAGAGTGGAGCAGGGTGGTCCGATAGAAACTAGAGGTGGCAGGTGCCACCCTTATTGGTAAATATTACTTCTTGGCTGATTGTAAATGAAAAATGTTATAAAGAGTCACGCTTAAAATTTCTTTCCACATCCCACTCTGGAGAACTTGTCCTTAGAAAATGGGTGGCATTTAGGAAGGCAGAGGGGTGGAAGGATGTTGGACGAAAGGCAAACTCTGGCGGCAGGAAGGAGCCAGCTGATAGCGCCCTCTCCACCCCACATGCGAGTACATATATTTCACTACATTAAAAAGAAATCAGTTTTGTAATATCATGATCTGCCCTGAGGCGACAGGAAGCTCTGAGGAGACCCCAAACCCCCCGCCTAGACTGGTGGGCATCGGAGCCCCTCCACTGACCTGGCTCCCCCGTTTGCACAAGGCTTTCTGTACACATCTTCCCTTCCGTGTTTATGAATTCATTTTCTGACTTTAGGATACTTAGCACGGCGGGGGAAGGGGGGAGCATTTTGTTCTTTTACTGATGACCCTGCTGGGTCCAGGGCAGCCAAGGGATGCTGGGGTCTGTCACGCTCCCCGCAAATCTCCTCTGTGCCCAGCTTTCTTCACGGATGCACACGTACCCGTGCACACACCCGCAGTCACGCCCTCGCGTGCCCGTGCACGCACAGCCACGCCCTGCATAGGCCACGCCTGGGCAGCGCCTTCAGGCCCCTCCCGGGTCCTGGCCCCTTTTCCACCCGCATCCTCTTCCTTCTTGCGCGAGGAGCCGCGGGCAGGAAGCAGCCCAGGACAGCGTCCCTGCCTCTGCCCCCTACGCAGCGCGGCCGCAGGTGGCGGGGATTCGGGGGTGCCAGGAGACCGCCGAGGCTCCCCGTCCGTAGAAGGCACCCCGACTTTGTCCAACTTGCTATTCCAACAGAACCCCCTTCTTGCGGTCAGAAGGGGCGTGCGGTTTGGGGTAGATCCCGCATGAAACCTGCAAACCTTCCAGAAAACACGCTGCGCAGCCCAGCCTCACGCCTGCGGCCTGCGGATCGGCAGGTATCGGCACGCACACACCCACGTGCAAAACGCCGCGCTCGGCCCGTCGACTCAGCCCCCAGCGGCGGGGAGGGTCTGCAGGGAAGTAGCGCCGAGCAGGGGCCGCGCGGTCTCCGCAGGAGCCCCGTGGCGTCGCCCTGCTCCAAGGGTCGCGCTCGGACCTGGACCCGCGGGTGCCGTGGCTTCGCGCTGTGCGCCCGGGACCGCGGCGGCGGCGAGCGCGCTCCACCCCGGGCCCCGGGCGCCGACGAGGCCGGCGCGCCCCTAGCGGAGGGAGAGGCGTTTCCCGCGGCCCGAGGGCGGCAGGCGCGGGAGGGCGCCCCCAGGCCCCGGGGCTCCGCGCCCCCTCGGCTTCCAGGCGGAGCGAGTCCGCCACCTCCAACCCGGGACGCGGAAGGAAAGCCGCCGCTCCTCGCCGCCCAGGGCGCGCTTTTCACTCGTGTACTCCTTCTGGTGTCACAGTTAGAGATGGGACGTCATATGCCCCCTCTGCCCAGCTGTCCCTCCGTTCCCCGCTCCTGGCTTTAGAAGAACGCCGCGCAGGAGGCGGCCAGGCCGGCGGAGCGCAGCCAACAGTCCGGGCCGCCGCCCTGCGCGGGCGCTCGGAGCAACGGGAACCGGGGCTGGGGGCTGGAGGCCTCCGCCGCGCGCCCGGGACCCCCGCCCAGGGCACCCGCCAGCCAGGCCCCCCGGGGACAAGCCAGGCGCGCACGGCGCCCCCTGCCCTCCTCCTGCCGGGCGAGGACGCGACCTCTCAGCGGGCGGCAGAGAGTCCGCCGGCGCCGAGGTCCCAGGGCAGGGGGCGTGCTGGTGCCGCCGCCCACCGGGCAAGCCTGGGCACGCTCCGAGCTGCCCACCAAATCCCCCGGGCCCGCCCTGCCCCCCAGCGCGGGGCTCCCCGGAGCCCAGGAGAGATTGTGCGCGCGCAAGGCCGCGTGGACAAGGACACCCCGACCGTGGCGTGGAGTGGGACATCCCCGGATGCCTGCCTTGCTTTCCCAGGCCCCGCCAAGTTCAAATGTGTAAATACCTCCATATGACAAAAAAAAGGTAAACTAACCCACTCGGAAGAATTTCCTCTGAATTTACCAGATTAATTAAAATAATATGGTCTACAGAATAGAGATCGCTCGCGGTATCACCTCTTCCAATTTATTAACCACGATAAAGTAAAACTTTGAAACATGTTCAGGCAATTTGTCAAAAAATTAAATATAACACCATAAACAATATTTTTTAAAACTACTGCTCTTCAAAAAAAAAAAAAAAAAGCCAGCGACATTTGATTACCCAGCAAGGCCGTGCTCCTGAAGAAGTAACACATCACTAAAACGGAGGTGGCTTCTGGCACATGGGCTCTCAGAGGCCTGTTGCTAGGCACCGTATATTTTTGGGGGGGGGGGGGATTTTTTTTCTCTCTTTATTTGTTTTTAAATGTTACATTCAAAAAATATAAGAGGTCCCCATATACTCCTTACGCCCCTCACCCCACTCCTCCCGCATCAACACCCTCCTCCATCCTCGCAGCACATTCACTGCATTTGGTGAGTATATCCTGGAGCACTGCTGCCCCACATGGACAGTGGTTTACATTGTAGTCTACACTCTCCCCAGTCCACCCCGTGGAAGGCACCATATTTTGGCTGAAGTCCCGACAAGTGGAAAGTCTCCCGTGGGACTTCGTCACAGAGCCCTGTGGAAAGCCATGGCCCCTGGCCAGGCCGGCGGGCACCGCCTGGGCTCCCCGCTCTGCTGGGTGCCGCTGCTGACTCCCACTCTCCTCCGCTGAGGCCCTCAGCAGAGGGGCTGTGCCTTCACGAAAAGCAAGTGAGCCCTCTTCACACGCCCACCACCCACAGGCGGGATTCCCGAAGTGCTCCCACGAGCGGCCCCTCAGCACCCCCCAGCCCTGCCCCCCAGGTCACCCCTTCCGGCCCCCCAGAGGCCCTGCTGAGAGCTGCTAGCCCCACCACCAGCCTCCCCATGGGCTGAGGGCCTCCCTGCTGGCCAGGTGCAGGGCTCCAGCAGGTCAAAGGACCCACCCCTGACCTTGGCCCAGTCCCCGGGCCTGGGACCCCCACCTCTGGCCAGTCCTCCCCCTGAGCCTGGGCTGCCAGGGGGCTCATGCAGCCCACCCCCACCCCCGCACCGCATCCTCTCTGAGTCTCAGGTTTCTCTTGCTCCGGAGCTGGGGCAGCATGTCCTTGGTGGGGTCAGAGTCTAGGCACACCTGGGCACACCTGGTGGGCCTGCAGGACACAAGGAACTTCCAACCCCATCTAGCTGCATTCAAGTGCAGGGGCGCTGGGACCAAAATGACCAACCTGATAAGAAAAGAGCTGAGGCCTTTACCAGCTGGCTCATGAACACAAGAGCTACAACAGACACACACGCTCACACAAGCACACCCAGGCTCACACACTCATACACGCTCACATGCACCTCACACATTTGCATATGCACTCATATGCTCACCCTCACACACAAACGCCCACATATGCTCACACACTCACTTGCATTTGCACACTCACATACGCTCACATACCTCACACGCCCCAACAGCAGGCACTGCAGCTTGCCGCCCACCACAGGGACAGCAGCCTGCCCCATGGGGTGGCAGCCCGGCTCTGGGGCACTGGAGGGGGCAGAGCTGGCACCTGCCCCAGCCCCCCTGGCTTGGCAGGCAAAGCCGCGGCATGAGAAGAGGGCCCTAAGGTGCCGCCAGTGGCAGCGGCGGTGCGTATGTCTGCCCAGGAGCCGGGAGCCACCCAGCCTCATCTACACTGAAAACAGCCACTCGCTGTGAGCAGCGCCCATGGCCCGGCGGAGGCAAGGTGCTACCGAGGAAGGCACCCTGGTGCCTGGCCTGTGGCTTGACCTTCTGTAGATCTGGTTACAGAGCCGATTCGGGGGGCAGCGCAGCAGCCGCCGCAGCCCGCTCCCTTCCCCGGGTGAGCGTTAAAGCGATTAAAATCCAGGCGCTGCAGCCGGGTTCCCAGGGGCACTGGAGGCCCGCGGCCCGCGGCCTCTCGGCGGGGAGGGCTCAGCGCCTCGGAGCTCCTGGGCTCCTCTGACGCGGTAATCACACCCCAGTGAGTCCATCCTGACGGCCGTGCTCAATACAGACACGCCTCCCGCCCCAAGACACATCACGGCGCATCTTTTTAAATGTCAACCCCCTGGAAACAAATTCAATATCCAATAATAAAAGGGAAACGCTGAAATAAATCATGGTACATCCATGCGGTAAGATTTTATGCCACCGTTACGAATGATATCAAGGAAGAATTTATAAATCCATGAAATATGCCTATGAGAGAACATTAAAAGAAAAAAAAATTACAGGGCAAACCTGTCACAGCCACCGCCCCAGCAGGAATTCCAGGCTATGGTAACCAGCGACTGCAATGAGGGGACACGTGGCGGACGGAAGAGCCCACAGTGGCTTTGGGGCTGAGGCAGACTCTGGACTCCCGAGGAGGGTAAAAGGTGCGCAGGTGCAGGGAGCTGTTCAGGCTGCAGAGGGCCAGTGAGCACACGGGCTGCCCAGGGCTCGTAGCACAACTGGCCCACCCGGAAAAGGGAAACTGAGCTCCAAACCCACGCAAGAGGCCGTGCTCGACGTGGGCCAAAGAGGGTGGACAAGAGGACATGGGCAGGCCCTGCCCAGGCTCCTGGTGCACGTGGAACAGGCCCTGACTCATCGTGACAACTTTCGTCTGAGCCAGTGGAGGCCCAGCAAGGGTGGCCTCTGAGCAAAGCCTCGAAGGAAGGACATGAGGAGACAAGGGACAGGGGTGTGGTGGAAGGAGGAATGAGGTACCACGACAGTGGCCACGGCCACGGCCGGCAGCAGCAGCAGCAGGAGCCCAGGGAAGAGGGCCAAAGGCGGCAGCCGGAGGAGGTGGGCTGGGGAGGCCTGGGGAGCTGGCTGACTTGTGCGAGGACAGAGCACGCTCCAAAAACAGTGACTTATGTGCCAGGGACCCCACAAGCCAAAAGCCACAGTGTCCAACTGTCAGGCAGAAATGAGACCGTGAGTTTCAAATAAAAGCACATCAAGATGGTCAACCACCACACCACGGAAACAAGAGCGCCTACAACTGCAGGCAGAGGAATTGCATCCATCATCCATGTGGAAGCTAAGCCCCCTCTTGATCTAGAGGTTGAGGGGACATCACCATCCCAGGGTCCACAGGATGGAGGAATAAAATATGGACTAGGGTGGACTTGCTGATATTCTACTATGAAACTATTGTGACGAGTAATAGAAGAAATTTTAGCATCGAGGTAGAGAAAGCGGCCACAGTAGTTGCTGAGGGCAAGGGGAGAGTAGAAGAGATATGATGTGGGGGCATTTTGGGGATTTTGAGTTGTCTTAAATGATATTTCAGGATCAGATGCTGGACTTTATATGTCCTGCCATAACCTACTGACTGTACTGGGGGAGAGTGTGAACTACAGGGTAAATCATTATCTGTGTGGTACAGCAGTGCCCCCAAAACGTGTTCATCGAGTACGATGAGTGTGCCACAATGATGGGGGAGGTTGTTGGTGTGGGAGGAGTAGGGGGGTGGGGGGTATGTGAGAACCTCTTATATTTTTTAATGTAGCCTTTTTTTTGCGATGTATATATCTTCAAAAAAATACAGTTTACAAAAATGATGAGGTGGAGGGGTGGGGAGTGGGTTATATGGGAACCTCTTGGGTTTTTTTTAATGTTTTTTAACGTAATGTTCCTTGTGATCTATTAACTTTAATACAAAAAATAACATAGGAGGAAAAAAAAAAGCACATCAGGCCAAGAAGCCTGCCCGCCAAGATAAAATGTTTAAGTCTACATCAGTTGTTCCATGTAAAAGCAATAGCCATGGATCAGGCCAGCTTTGATGTTCGCCTGTTTCGAGTCCAGAGCCCCAGGGGGCTTCTCCCCAGGTGGGCACGCTGCCCTGCTTTGCCCAGGCTGCCTCTGCCACCATCGCCAACGTCAGAGTTGGCAGAGGAGGGGGGTGGCACTGGGCTGCAGCTGTGGCTGCAGGCGCTGCACCGCCCAGCCTCCAGCACGTACTGTGCCCCACCACGTGCTCGGACACGTTCGCACAGTTATATCCGTCACCCTCGCTCTGTTGCCTTTCACCAGATATGGAAAGTGGGGTTCAGAGGGACGAGTGACGTGCCCAAATCATATGCTGGCAATGTGGCAAAGCCAGGATGCGGCGCCGTCAGAACAGGTCCGGAGCCTTCGCTCTTTCCAGCAGGCGGGCAGCACGTGGCGACCCGTGCTAGGCCAAGGCGGGCCGGTTGGCTAAGGCGCACAGGGCTGGCATCCAGAGGTGGGGGCAGGTGGCGGGAACCGCACCCCAAGTGGCCACCGTTCCTAAACACACGACTGCTTCGCTGCCGGCAGAGGGGTGGGCAGGGAGGCTTTTCCAGCTCCCCCACTGCCATGGTGACTGTCCCCTCCAACCAGGGGCACATCTCCCAGTGGGACCAGGACGCAAGGCTAGCAGCATCACCTGGAGTTGGGCAAGCCGGGAGAGCTGCCTCCTGAAGGGCCAGCCAGAGCCCACCCTCCGCGTCCAGCACGAGGCCCAGGCTCCAGGGGGCTGCACTGCGTGATGCCCCTGGATTTGCCCCCAAACCTCTTCAACCAACACAGGCCCCAAAGGGAGGGGGACAATGGGATTTACCACCCAAACTGAACCAGTAGTGAGAGCAAATGGGCATGCTGCTAATAATCACCAGTGGCCATGGCCCGACCCCTGCCCCTGCAAGCCAGCCTTCCAGGCACCTGCCAAGCAGCCCATGACGACGGCTCGTCGGAAGCAGCTCTCTCGTCTAACCGCCTCGGAGCTATGGGCAGTGAGAAACGCAGTTCCCCTGCCGCCGGGGACAGGAGGCCAGGTGGGGAGACAGCAGTGGGCCTAGCAGGCCAGGCGAGTGGGGGTGCCAGTGAGGGTGGACCCGTGGCTCGCAGCCTCCATCTCACGCTTTACCCTTCGGAGTTTCTGGGACTGAGAAGCTAAGACGCGAAGAAGGGCCGCCCAGCTCCTCCAGCAGGCCTGCCCCCACAGAGGTGGCCGCCGCGAGCCTCCCCCAGGGCCCAGGGCCAGCACTGCCCACCCTCACCCTGCGCTCGCCGCCCACGGGCGCCCCGAGTCGTCTGCACGGAGGTTTGCCCCACCTCATCCCAACAGCGAGTGGAGACCCCCACCCAGCCCACCCCCTCAACGGGGAGTCTCCAGAGGCCAGAGCTCTGCTCACGCCGACCTCCAGCAGGACACAGCTGGCCCAGAGGAAGGAGTGGGGCAAGCGGCAGGTGCAGGCAGGGGCCGGGGGTTGCCAGGTACCTGGGAACCATCAAGGTGGGAAGTGACATCCGCAGGACCCGGGCCCACCTGCGCCCTGGGGACCTGGCAAGGCCTCCCCCCCCCCGGGGGCCTGGCAAGGTCTCCCTTCCCCCCCGGGGGCCTGGCAAGGCCGGCTGGCATTTCTCCTCTGAAGGGAAGCTCCTGGCTGTGGCTCTGGTTAGAGACTTTTGAGCATCGTGTGTTGAGATTCAAGGCACTGGGAGGACTGGGAAGAATGATCATCTTAGTTTCTCAGATGCTGAAACAAATACCACGCAGGGCATCGGCTTAAACAACAGGAATTGACTGGCTCAGGCTTTCGAGGCCGGGAGAAGTCCAAACCTGAGGCGTCAGCAAGGTGACGCTTTATCCCCAAGGACCGTGGCGCCGGGGCTGGCTGCCCGCAACGCTGGGCCCTGGGCTTTCCCCTCGATGACGAGGGCTGCTCCTTCTCCTCTCTCTTCCAGGTTCCGGTGAGCCTCGGCTTCTCCTCTCAGCTGCCCCTCTCTCTCTCTGACTTTCACTCTGCTTGCAAAGGCCTCCAGCATCTGGATTAAATCCCAGCTTGGCTCAGCCCGCTGTGCCTTAACTGACGTGCCATTCGAAGAGCTCCGATTTGCACTGGGTCCACCCCGCCAACAGGTCCAAACTGGGTGCATGGTCCAGTCCCCACTGGAAACAAGAGTTTCTATCTGTGGAGTAAGCAGACTTTTCAGCATACAAAATGCTTCCCTCGTACAGGGAACTCAACAGCCAGCAAGGAAAGTTCTTTTGGATTAAATGCCCTTCAAATTCTCTCTTTCACAGCCTCCCCATTCTTCTCAGGAGTGAGAGATTGTAAATCTTTTCCACTCATTTATCACCGCTTCCCACTGTTGGCCATTTTTCATACTTCTTTGCACCAGACTGCAGGCACAGTCTTGATTGAAGAGGGATGGTTATCATCCGAGGTTTATTTCTGCAATGATTTCCAACATCTTGGTGTCGACAATTAAAGATGCCTCTGTTAGGTCCCTCTCTGATTCTTCCTTCCGAGTCACGGGTGAGTGGGGCCCACACTTCTGAATGGGTGAAACAGTAAATGCATAATGGCCAGGCCTTCCCTTGCTCTGACAAAGGTCCTACTCAGGAAGTCAGCCGGATCACAGGCTGGGTGCAGGATCAGAGGAGAATGGCACAGGTACAGAAACCGCGATGGCTCCCACTTCCCACACATCTGACTGGCAAAGACTTGAAAGCAAGGTCTTAGTGACAGAAAGGGAGGCAGCCACCCCACCGTGCGGGCAAGCAGCAGGGGTCCATCTCCAAGCTGCAGAGACCTCAGGCCAGCACGTCCTCTCCTGGGAGTCTGTCCCAAGATCATTAGACAACCGTGCCCACGTACACACACAGGTCAGTGAAACAGCCTGCCCTCCACGACCATGTGGTGAGTTCTACAAATGAATCTCCATTGACTCAATGGCACCCAACGCGGCCAGTAATAAGACTGGGAGACACCGACATTCACCTGCACATGCGAAGGACGTGGGGCTGAGCAAAGATGGACAGTTACAACTCAAGTGGCAGCATTGCGTTTCTATGTTAAGTGTGCGGTGTGGGTGCCCACTGTCCAGAAGAGATGTGAGCAGCAACGCCCCTGGAGAGAGGGACAGGGAGCTCTGGTCTTCTTCACCCCTCACTGCTTCACGGTTTACCACCCGGGTGTGCCTTATCTTTATGATAAGAAGTTTTCATTTCAAAAAACATATGCAATGGCAAGCAGATGTGGTTCAAGCACTTGAGCTCCCGTCTACCACATGGGAGGCCGGGTTCAGTTCCCGATGCCTCCTGGAGAAAATGAGCAAGACAGTGAGCTGGCATGATGCCCTGGCATGGCGAGCTGATGCAACAAAGAGACACAAAGAGGAAACTCAATGAGAGTCACAGCAAAGCAGGGAGTGGAGGTGGCTGAAGCAATTGAGCGCCTCTCTCCCACATGGGAGGTCCCAGGTTCACTTCCTGGTGCCTCCTAAATAAAGATGAGCAGACCCAGAGAGGAAACAGCAATGGACACAGAGAGCAGAAAGCAGAAATGGGTGGGGGGGTAGATAAATAAAATCTTTAAAAAAAAACACACATATGCAAAGATTACTTGATCACTTTTCTGAACTCAAGCCATAACTGGGAGATGACATTTTTTAATTGCTTTTAATTTTTTAGTGTAATTTTGCATATACCACATCACTTTACACTCACAGCAGCCCTGTGAAGACTGTCCCGTGGCTCCCGTTTTACAGATGAGAACACTGTGGCCCCGAAACTCCAATGGCTTCCCCAGGGGTGCAGCAGTCTGGAAGTGAAGCCAGGGCACACCCGCTTTCCTGACTCTGGGCCGGTGACTTCCCTCCAGAGGTTTAACCCAGAGCCAGGAAGCCAGGTGCCAGGGTCCAGGGGCCAGCAGGGTGAAGACAGGAAGGTGCAGGCATGACCTCGCCCTGGCTGGGGCTCGCCGATGCCTGCAGGCCGGGTGGGTGCGCGTGGGCAGGTCGGCGGGACCCCAGCCTGCGTGATCTGTGCACCCCCCTCCAACCTCCCAGTTCTGCATGTCCCACCAGGTCCCACTCACACTCTCATCTCAGCATCTCCTGGTGTCTCCCGTGAGAAAAGTCCCCGGCTGGTTCTGAGCACACCTCAAGCAGAGAGAGCCCCGGCTCTCTGCAGAGAAGGGGACGTGGGCGCCCAGCCTCGCCAGCAGCGCCCCGTCCCAGGCGGGCTACAGAGGCAAAGGTTCCCATCCCGCTCTGCCCCGCAATCCACAGCCCCTCTCCATCCTCCTTCTCTGTCTCCATCCGTCCAGACGTCTCAGGTTTCCATGGAGACCACAGCATCACGGACTAGCCCAGCCCGAAGAGACCTTAGAAGAGGCTGCCGGATAAACACAGGACCCTCAGGAGAATTTGAATTTCAGGGAAGCAATGAGTAATTTGGGGTATACCTATGCCCCATGCAGATATTGGTTGCTCCTTTTTCACTTGTTGGATCTGCACCCCTTCCTTGAGGCCACCCAAGCCCAGACTCCCGCCTGGGTCCCCAGCAGCCCGGCTGGCCAACGGGGCCTGCTCGCCCCTGCTGGGCAGCTCCCCGCTTCTCTGGCTGAATCCCACGGGTTTGTCGAGCTCGTTCTGGCTGATGCCGGCTGCGGCTGTGACTGGAAGGAGAGGGGTCTCTGGCTGCTCAAGGGGGCTGGCATTCATCCCTAGTATGAGATGTGAGTGGGCGCACGTGTCCTTGTGTGTGTTTGGAGAGGAGATGGTTTAAAAAATTATTTCAATGAGAGGGGGCAAGATGGCGGCTGAGTGAACATCCCTGTTAGAGTCTTCTGCAGGGAATCGGCTGGGCGGCGTTGGAGACTCTTTGGGACCGGATTGTTTCGGGATTTTTGCTGGTCCGGAGGTGTCTGGACATCGATTTGGAGGGAAGGTAACAGAGAGGATTCGTCTGTGAAATATACACGGAGATCCCAGCTACCTGTAGAGGATTCCCTTCTTGGGTAGGCGGAGACGAGGCATCTAGCCCCGCTCGGTGGGGCTGAGCCAGGCCGGGCCACAGCGGCGGACGCCGGAGCCGGGCCGCGCTGCGCCGGCGGTGAGCGGGGCCGGGCGGGGCCGAGCCAGGCCGAGCCGGGCCGCGGTAGCGTTTGGAGCCGGGCGGGGGCCGGTGCAGGCCCCGGCTGCGGGCCGCGGTAGCGCTTGGAGCCGGGCGGGGCCGGTGCAGGCCCCGGCTGCGGGCCGCGGTAGCGCTTGGAGCCGGGCGGGGCCGGTGCAGGCCCCGGCTGCGGGCCGCGGTAGCGTTTGGAGCCGGGCGGGCCCGGGTCAGGCCGCGGCGGGTACGGAGCCGGGCAGGGCCGGTCCAGGCCGCGGTGGCGGGAGGTGGACGCCGGAGCCGGCTGGGCCGCTGTAGCGAGCGGAGCTGGGCGGAGCCAGGCCAGGCCAAGGCGGCGTGAGGAGCCGGGCAGAGCCCGTCCAAGCCTCCGCGGCCGGCGGAGCCGGGCCTGCGGAGGGGTTTCTGTTTTTTTTGTTTGTTTGTTTGTTTGTTTGTTTTTTGTTTTGTTTTGTTTTTTTTTTTAATTTTACTTAATTTTTTTTTTTTTTTTTTTTTTGAGCATCTGCAGTACTGGGGAGTTCGTGGGCCCTGGGCGGCCTATTGGGGGTTTGTGGGAAGGGAGGTGCTTGCAGACCCATTTGGGCAGACAGACGGGGGGGTTTTAGGGCAAAGCGGGGGGAAGTTGTTGTTTTAAATAGTGTTGCAATTGTGACACGTGTGTACCTGTATCTCTCTTCTCCCTATCCGTTCCCCACCGTTTGCCCATCCTCTTTTTCTTTCTTCCTTTCTTCTTGCCTTTCTTTTTTCTTTATTATAATTAGTTTTTTTTTTTTTTTCGGTTTTCTCTTTCCCTCTTGTCCCTCATCTTCCACTTATTTTTACTTTAATTCAAGTATACAATAGGTGCTACAGGGAACACCTCACATTTGCTGGGTTTTCCCATCCTCCACTGCCTCATTTCTGTGTGAACTGATTTAGGCTACCTACACTATCCCCCTTCCCCTGCATCTTGATATCCACTATCATCTACTGTCTCTCCTATATTCCACCCCCCACCTCCCGTTCTTTGATCCACAAAGTGTCTAACTCTTAATTTCTAATACCTTTGTTCTGTTTTCTGTCTATTATCCACTCTTGAAACTATTACCTTTCTTTTCTTTTTCCCTCTCTCATGAAAACAATAGCTGTGTAGTTCATACCATATTCCTCCCAAATTCAGTCATCAACTTCATAAAAGGTACTCTACCTACAGCTATAACTCTATACAATCTACATGAATCTAACCTCCATCCTTCCAGATCTCATATTCCTGCTTTATTAACATACATCACCAATACAACTTTACACTTTTCCCTTGCTTACACAATTGCCTTTCCCCAACACTAATACTTTCCTCTAAAGTGAACTTAACCAACAACAAGTAACTAGAATAAGAAGAAAAAAGTGACAAAGAGAAGATATAACACCTGTGCAAAAATAACAACTAATTAACCTCCAAGAGCAGACAAAGAAGCTAAGGAACTGATTAAATTCGTCAAAATAAAGAGATGACCAGAAAGCAACAAAAATCTACGAACCAAACCAATAATCAGGAAAACATGGCTGAATCCAATCAACAAACCAATAATCACGAAGGGGAACAAAACTTGGCACAAGCAATGAAAGATCTCAGAACATTTATCACCGACAAATTTGATGCAGTAATGAAAGAGGTTAACAACATGAAGACATCACTTGGAGGGGAAATTGCAGACATACACAAAAACATAACAGATATGATGGGAATGAACACCACAGTTCAAGAAATCAAAAATACACTTGCAGCAAATATCAGCAGACTAGAAGAGACAGAGCAGAGAATTAGTGATGTGGAAGACAGTACATCAGAAATCAAACAGATAGTAGAAGGGGTCAATAAGAAGATAGAAAAAATCCAATTAGGATTTAGGGACCTGAATGACAATGCAAAACGCTCAAACATACGTATTATAGGCATTCCAGAAGGTGAAGAGAAGGGAAAGGGGTCAGAAAGAATGTTGCAGGAAATAATGGCTGAAAACTTCCCAAATCTACTGAAAGAGACAGATGTACATATCCAAGAAGCACAGCGCACTCCACAAGTCATAAACCCCAACAGGCCCACCCCAAGACATATACTTGTCAAATTATCCAATGCTCAAGACAAAGAGAAAATCCTAAAAGCAGCAAGAGAAAAGAAAACCATCACATACAAGGGAAGCTCAATTAGATTAAGTGCTGATTTCTCTTCTGAAACCATGGAGGCAAGAAGACAGTGGTATGATATAGTCAAGGTACTAAAGGAAAAAAATTTCCAACCAAGAATACTCTATCCAGCTAAACTAGCATTCAAACATGATGGAGAGTTCAAAATATTCGCAGACAAACAGAAACTGAAAGAGTATACCAACAAGAAACCTCCCCTTCAAGAAATTCTAAAGGGAGTTCTGCAGGAAGAAAGGAAAAAACAGGAAAGGCAAAGTTGGAGGAGAGTATAAGACCAACAACAACAACAAAAAAGACAAAAAAAATATACAAACAAAATATGACAAACACAAATCCAATCAAAATATGGCTAACACAAATAATTCCTTGATAGTAATAACACTGAATGTCAATGGATTAAACTCACCTATCAAAAGATTCAGACTGGGACACTGGATAAGGAAATATGACCCATCCATATGCTGTCTACAAGAGACACATCTTAGACCCAGAGACGCATGGAGATTGAAAGTGAAAGGCTGGAAAACAATCATACAAGCTAACAATAACCAAAAAAAGGCAGGAGTAGCTATATTAATATCAGACAAAATAGACTTTAAATGTGAAACAATTGTGAGAGACAAAGAAGGATACTACATTTTAGTCAAAGGGAAAATCTGTCAAGAAGATCGAACAATCATAAATATCTATGCCCCTAACAAGGGTGCCTCTAAATACGTCAGGCAAACGCTGGAAAAACTAAGTGAAAGAATAGATACATCTACAATTATAGTGGGGGATTTTAATACACCACTATCAACTCTGGACAGAACATCTCAAAAGAGAATCACCAAAGAAACAAAACATCTGAATAGTATATTAGAGGAGCTCGATCTAATAGACATATATAGATCGCTACACCCAAACACAGCAGGATATACATTTTTCTCAAGCGCACATGGATCATTCTCCAAGATAGATCATATGCTAGGCCACAAAGAAAGGCTGAACGAATTCAGAAAGATTGAAATCATACAAAACATTATCTCTGACCACAGTGGAGTCAAGCTGGAGATTTGCAAGGGAAAGAAGCCCAGATTTCACACCACGATTTGGAAATTAAACAACACACTCTTAGAAAAACAGTGGGTCAAAGAGGAAATCTCAAAAGAAATCAATGACTACCTTGAAACAAATGATAATGATAACACAACATACCAAAATTTATGGGATGCAGCAAAAGCAGTACTGAGAGGGAAGTTTATAGCCATAAATTCATATATCAAAAAAGAAGAAAGAGCAAAAATTGAAGAACTAACTGCACATTTGAAGGAATTAGAAAAACAACAACAAAGTAACCCAACAGGAAGAAGAAGGAAGGAAATAACAAAGATAAGAGCAGAACTAAATGAAATAGAAAATAAGAAAGCACTTGAACAGATAAACAAGACCAAGAGCTGGTTTTTTGAGAAGATTAACAAAATTGACAAACCTTTAGCAACACTAACAAAGAAAAAAAGAGAGAAGATGCAAATACACAAAATAAGAAATGAGAAAGGCGATATCACCACTGACCCCACAGAAATAAAGACTATCATAAGAGGATATTTTGAAAAACTATATTCCAACAAAAATGACAATCTAGAGGAAATGGACAAATTCCTAGAAACACATAAACAGCCCATATTGACAAAAGAAGAAATTGATGATCTTAACAAACCAATCACAAGCAGAGAGATAGAATCAGTTATTAAAAATCTCCCAACTAAGAAGAGCCCAGGGCCAGATGGCTTCACAGGTGAATTCTATAAAACATTCCGGAAAGAACTGACACCAATCCTGCTGAAACTATTCCAAACCATCGAAACAGAAAGAACATTACCCAACTCCTTCTATGATGCCAACATTACCCTAGTACCAAAGCCAAACAAAGACATCACAAGAAAGGAAAATTACAGACCAATTTCTCTAATGAACCTAGACGCAAAAATACTTAACAAAATACTTGCTAATCGTATTCAACAACACATTAAACAAATTATACACCACGACCAAGTGGGATTCATCCCAGGTATGCAAGGATGGTTCAACATAAGAAAATCAATCAACGTAATACACCATATAAACAGATTGAAGGAAAAAAATCACATGATTATATCTATTGATGCAGAAAAAGCATTTGACAAAATACAGCACCCTTTCTTGATAAAAACACTCCAAATGATTGGAATACAAGGAAATTTTTTGAACATGATAAAGAGTATATATGAAAAACCTAAAGCCAATATTGTTTACAATGGAGAAATCCTAGACTCCTTCCCTCTAAACTCAGGAACAAGACAAGGATGCCCACTGTCGCCGCTCCTATTTAACATTGTCTTAGAAGTACTTGCTCGAGCACTGAGGCAAGAACCAGAAATAAAAGGCATTCAAATTGGAAAGGAAGAAGTCAAAATTTCATTATTTGCAGATGACATGATCCTATACATAGAAAACCCTGAGAGATCTACAACGAAGATTCTAGAACTCATAAATGAGTTTAGTAAAGTCGCAGGTTATAAGATCAATGCGCAAAAATCAGTAGCATTTCTGTACACCAATAATGAGCAAGATCAGGAGGAAATCAAGAAACAAATACCATTCACAATAGTAAATAAAAAAATCAAATACTTAGGAATAAATTTAACTAAAGAGGTAAAGAACTTATACACTGAGAACTATACAAGATTGTTCAAGGAAATCAAAGAAGACCTAAATAAATGGAAGACTATTCCTTGTTCATGGATAGGAAGACTGAACATTATTAAGATGTCTATCCTACCAAAATTGATCTACACATTCAATGCAATCCCAATAAAAATCAATGCAGCCTTCTTTAAGGAACTAGAAAAACTAACTATGAAATTTATTTGGAAAGGAAAGAGACCCCGAATAGCCAAAGACATACTGAAAAAGAAAAACGAAATTGGAGGAATCACACTACCTGACTTCAAAACATACTATAAAGCTACGGTGGTGAAAACAGCATGGTATTGGCATAAGGAGAGACATATAGACCAATGGAATCGAATTGAAAGCTCTGATATAGAACCTCACATATACAACCACATAATATTCAATAAAGCCACCAAACCCTCTCAACTGGGAGAGAGTGGCCTATTCAACAAATGGTGTCTGGAGAACTGGATAGCCATATGTAGAAGAATGAAAGAGGATTACCATCTCACACCTTATACAAAGATCAACTCAAGATGGATCAAAGACCTAAATATAAGAGCCAAGACCATAAAAACCTTAGAAAGCAGTGTAGGGAAACATCTACAGGACCTTGTAATAGGTAATGGATTTATGAATATCTCACCAAAAGCACGAGCAGCAAAAGAACTAATAGATAAATGGGACTTCCTCAAAATTAAAGCCTTCTGCACCTCAAAGGAGTTTGTCAAGAAAGTAAAAAGGGAGCCCACACAGTGGGAGAAAATATTTGGCAATCATATATCTGATAAGAAACTTATAACTTGCATATATAAAGAACTCCTACATCTTGAAAATAAAAAGATAAACAATCCATTTAAAAAATGGGAAAAAGACTTAAACAGACACTTCTCCGAAGAAGAAATACAAATGGCAAGAAAGCACATGAAAAAATGTTCCAAATCTCTAGCTATCAGGGAAATGCAAATCAAAACCACAATGAGATACCATCTTACACCCATAAGATTGGCAGCTATGAAAAAAACAGAAGAATACAAGTGCTGGAGAGGATGTGAAGGAAGGGGAACCCTCATCCACTGCTGGTGGGAATGCAGAAGGATCCAACCATTCTGGAGAACAGTATGGCGGTTTCTCAAAAAACTAGCCATAGATTTGCCATATGACCCAGCAATACCACTGCTGGGAATATACCCAGCAGAACTGAAAACAAGAACACAAACCAATATATGTACACCAATGTTCATAGCAGCATTGTTCACTATTGCCAAAAGTTGGAATCAACCCAAATGCCCATCAACAGACGAGTGGATCAATAAAATGTGGTATATACACACAATGGAATACTACTCGGCTGTAAGAACAAACACACTACAAACACATGTGATAACATGGATGAATCTTGAGAACCTTATGTTGAGTGAAGCAACCCAGACATTGAAGGACAAATACTACATGACCTCAATGATATGAAATAAACAAGCTGCCCTAGATAGCAAGAGACTGAACGATAGGCTTGCAGGAAATCGGAGGGTGGAGGAAGGATATGAGCCGATGTCTGCAGGGGTGGAATTTAAGACGAGATGGTGGTAAGTATGAACACAAAGAAGAGATAAAAGGGGGGCAAGGGGTTGCCTTTGCTTGGGGCTTTGCGGGTTTGAGGGTGGCTGGGGAGGGACGGGTGGGTAACGTTGCCCAAAAGTGGGGGGAGGGAGGGGTAGCATACGAACCAGGAGAGGGTCAGGTGTTGGTGGAGAGTAAAATGCCGAGAAAATCATATCAAAATATAATAAAGAGGGTTACCTGTTTAGAATGCTCGGAGGGGAGGGTCTGATGCAGGACGGGCTCCTGGGGAATGTCTAAATGCTCATTCTGCCAGAGTGGGTGACACCATGGGGTAGAAACCCAAGTAGTGAGAGTGGGGGTGGACCCACATCCTGGGGAGGACTAATGCCATCCAATAGAGGGAACTGTATCCCTCGAGAGAAAGGGTGGCTCCCAGGGCATTGGGGCAGTTGAGCAAGTTAGGCCCTGAACACTATTCCATCTATCTCTGGAAGTGGCTCCTCAGGAAACGGAGGTTGGCTATCACTGAGGGCACCAAGGTGGAAGGGAAAATGGACGTTAAATGTGTGGAACCAAAGTAAATGGGGGGTAAGAAAGGAGTTTCTTGAGAGTACACAAGGATGGATATAAAACATGTAATATTACACCATAACATATAGGAGATGACAGACTGATAATGTAAACCATAATGTAAAACATAGGATAACTAAAAATGTAAAGAACTGTGTATCCTAAAGTATGCACCATAATGTAAACACAGATGTCACCTTGTTAGAAAGCTAATGTCTCAGACTCTGTACATCACTTTAAGTAAATATGATATGAATAGGGCGTAAGAGTATCACTGTGGAAGGGAAAAGGTTTTCTGGTGGATGTGTGGGAGTGCTGTATATTATATATATACATTGCTGTGGTCTAGGACTCCTGTGAAGAAAAGCTGAATAATTAGGGGGGGGGAGAAAAAAAAAAAAAAAAAAAAAAGGGAAAAATAGGATGTGGAATTTTTTCAAGTCAACATTCTTTATCTAAGTTCTTTATCTAACTTTATCCAAGTTCTTTATCTATCCTTTAAACTCATCGCTATATACCATTCCCTAGTAAGGGACCATGACATTATATTGGGCTTCAAATTTCGGGGAGTTCTGGATCACAGAGTGTTTCAACAATGGCAATGGAGGGATACTGGTATGGGATACCAATGACAGGTGATATATGACTGACAGGGAGCTGTACAGAACATATGTCCAGGGTGCATGGTAATCTTTGGATATACTCATAGTGGCAACAATTAAAAACCACAGTAGGGGGGGTACTGGGTTCCTGGCCAGTGGTGCTCTGTCGTGGTCCCTAGGGGAGCAGCGACAGTCTCCCAGGTACAGTGGTGGGGACCGGGAGGGAGTGAAGGTTCAACAGTGAGCCCCTGATACTAATGACTATGCTTGTGAGCTGATAAACCCAAAATAATAACAAGGCCTAGAGCAACTTTGTGCCTGGGAATTTCCTTCTGTCAGCCTTCATGTTACTCAAATGTGGCCAGTCTCGAAGCCAAACTCAGCATGTAAATGCAATGCCTTCCCCCCAGCGTGGGACATGACACCCGGGGATGAGCCTCCCTGGCAACGAGGGACCACTATCAACTACCAACTGATGATGCAACTGGAAAATGACCTTATACGGAAGGTTCAATGTGGATCAGCAGAATATCCATGTCTACATAAAATACCATGACTTTAAAATGCTGTTTGACCTAAAGTAAGGGGGAAATGGAAAGGAGAAATGAGTTTATATGGCTACGAGTTTCTAAAAAAGAGTCTGGAGGCTGGCAGAAGGTTTGCCCTCATGCACAACTGAGCAGAGTCAGAGAGACAGATAAAGCAGATACAACCCCCAGATATTGGTTCCTTTGAGGGCTAAAGAGACCCATGGGAGTTATGGTCATGGCCGATGGGGTTAACTACCAGGGCAGATGGCCCCTCTTTGGAAATGGTGTTTATGTGTGATGAATCTGGACTCAGATGGGATCTCCCTTCATAAGACTTTCATGCTAATGTGCTGGAGGTGCAGTTAATGTTGGGGTTTAAGATATATTTAGGGGATTTGAATCTCTGGACTGACAATGTGATAGCCAGATCCTGAGCCTCAACAGACTCCAGCACCTACAATCTGATTTATTGGACTTACCACACTCAGCTAAGATGGAGGTGAAGAAGGACAACCACCACACCATGGAGCCTAGAGTGATTACAACTGAAAATGGGAGGATTGCATCCAGCATCCAGGTGGAATCTGAGCCTCCTCTTGACATAAAGGTGCAATGGACACAACCAATCCAGTGTCCACATAGAAGAGGTGGCATTGGATTGGGAAAAGTGGACATAATGGACAAAGGGTATGGGGAAAGGCAGGAAGAGATGAGAGGTGGAGGCGTCTTCGGGACATGGAGCTGCCCTGGATGGTGCTTCAGAGGTAATCACCGGACATTGTAAATCCTCACAGGGCCTACATGATGGAATAGAGGAGAGTATGGGCCATGATGTGAACCAATGTATATGAGGTGCAGAGGTGCCCAAAGATGTACTTACCAAATCCAATGGATGTGTCATGATGATGGGAACGAGTGTTGTTGGGGGGGGGGGGGAGAGGGGGGGTGGGGGGGTGGGGTTGAATGGGACCTCACATATATATTTTTAATGTAATATTATTACAAAGTCAATAAAAAATAAAAAAATTAAAAAAAAAAAAAAATTATTTCAAAATGTGAACTCCATGGAAGAGAGAATGTACGGAGTCCTCACTCAGGAAAGCAGGTCCACAGCCCCTACCTTTCTGCCGGGGACGGAAGCCCACACAGCGAGTCTCTTTGAGAGCCTGTAAGCTGCATCGGGGTCTCTTGATCTAGCCGATTAGCAGCGCCCCCCACGGCGGCCTCCACCCACGCTGTTTACGGGAAGCGCCTTCGATGCCCTCGGGTCAGCCTGCTGGAGCAGCGCACCCACCGCAGCGGAACCCATCTCTCGTTCCGTCCATCCATCAGGCAGCGCCCGCCAAGAGAGCTGTCCACCCCAGCGTATGATGAAGGTGATGGCAGCACGTTCTAGAACCAAAGGTCAAATTATTTGATTACAAGTTTTTTTTAAACCCTCACTTAAAAACCCATTTGCTTTCCACTGCAGGCCCCATGCGCCCAGGAGTCCATCCTCCCCTGGGCCCTGCAGGGCCATCCACCTGCCCCGTGCCCCCCCAAGGGCCACCCCATCCATCACCTGTGTGAACGGGTGGTGGGCGCATCCTGCAGGGGGAGGGAGGCCGCTTGAGCCTCCACAGCGGGGAGTCAGCACTCCAGCAACTCAGAGAAGAGACAAGCAAAGCTCCTTGAATGGAGGGTGAAGGGGAGACCGCCCCCACCCCGTCCCCTCGAAGGACCCAGCAGTTCTTTCCAGGGAGAGCTGTGCCCTGAGCGCTCAGGCTCTGAGAATTCCCAGATCAGGCCCCTGAGGGCCGCCGGCTCCACACCATCCACAAAGCACAGCTCAGGCTGCACGACTCTGCTCCGTCCATGCATTGCCTCATCCACTCCCCCAGACAAGTAAACGCAACCCTGTACATGCATAAAGCAGTTTAATCACCCCGCTCCCCGGGCAGGGCCTTCTGTCAGGGTCTCCTCTCTGCAGAGGGGGAGACCGAGGCAGAGGAGTTAAGTAGCCGTTGGCAAGAGGCAGAGACGGGAGAGGACCCCGGCAGGCTGCTCCAGCCCTGGCCCCTGCCCCCCAGCCGCCCTGGGGGCAGTTGGGGCCATCCCCGGGTGCTCGGGACTCGTGATGGTCAGCAGGCATGATCGGGCTTGGCAGCCGTGAAGCCACGTTCACACCACCAACTGCACGGACGGCCTTCGGCAGGTGTACTAGCCAGTCACAGGGGTGCTGATACAAAATACCAGAAATCAGTTGGTTTATAAAGGGTAGTTATTTGGGGTGGGAGCTTACAGATACCAGCCCATAAGGCACAGGTTACTTCCCTCACCAAAGTCTATTTCCACATGTTGGAGCAAGATGACTGCCGACGTCTGCAGGGTCCAGTCTTCCTGGGTTCCTCTGGGCTCAGCTCCTCTGTTTCCTCCACAAGGTCAGCTGTAGACTATGAGGCTCTCTAGGCTTTGCCTCTCTCCACAAGGTCAGCTGTAGACTATCAGGCGAATGGCTCTGTCTCTCTCCCCGGGGCTCCAGCTTAAGACCAGCATCGAATTCCACCATCAAAACTCCAACATTAAGAGCCCTCAGTTCTGTCCTCTGCCATGCCTTTTATCGGCAAGTCCCTACTCACCAGGCGGGGACTCAGCACCCTACTGACACAAAAGGTTTGTGATTAATCCAATATAATGCAATATAATCTCATATGCCCAAAGGAAAAGACCAGTTTACAAACATAATCCAATATTTCTATTTGGAATTCATCACTAATATCAAATTGCTATTGCAGATAAATAAATTTTAGCCTTTCATCCTAGAAAGATGATTTACACTGAATCTGGAACCCAGAAATAGCAGGGTGAAATCAACTCCAGGATTAAGTGCTGATAAAATGCCCATAGGACATTGTTATGAGTTGAATTGCCCCCCAAAATTATATGTTCAAGTCCTAACCCCATATTTTAATTTGCTAAAAGCTACTGAATGCAACATACCAGGGATGGGTTGGCCTTTACAGTGGGGCTGTATTAGGCTGCAAGCTGACAGTTCTGAGCCATGAGAATGGCCAGATCAAGGCACCAGGCCACACCCTGGACTCCTGCCACGTGGTAGGACACCATGGTGGCATCCGCTGTCTGCCTTCTCCAAATCTCATTGCTTTCAACTTCTGGCTTCCTCTGGTTTACTCTCTGGTCCATGGCTTCCTCTCTTCTCTGTGGCTTCCTCTTGGTCCATGGTTTCCTCTCTGCTCTGTGGCTTCTTCTTGTGTCCGTGGCTTCCTCTCTGCTCCATGATTCTGTTGATTTCAGCTTCTGGGGATTTCTCTCTGTGTCTTTCTCCATATTCACCCCATTTATAAAGGACTTCAGTAAGAGGATTAAGACATACCCTGGGCCACGCCTTATTGCAATGATCTAATCAAAAAGCCCTTAACCGAAGTGACCTAATCAAAAGTTCCACCTGCAGGACATTCACACCCACAGAATGGATTGGTTCTAAGGACATGATTTCCTGGGGCCCATAAAGGACTCAAACTACCACAGCCCTAGTGCCCCAGAATGGGGGCTTGTTTGGCTATAGGGTTATTGCTACTAGCTAAGTTAAGATGGGCTCGTCCAGGAGTAGGGTAAGCCCTTAAACCAGAGCACTGATGAACTCATCAGGGGAGAGGAGACCAGGCACGCAGGAAAGACGTCCATATGAAGACGGAGGCCCTGGAACGCCAAGGGTGCCGGCTGCCACCAGCGGCCGAGAGAAAGGCCAGGGGCAGGTTCTTTCCTGCAGGCGTCAGCAGGCGCTCAGCCCTGCACCTTCATTTCAGCCTGCCGGCCTCCAGCCAGGACAGGGAGAGAGCGAACTTCTGTTTTGAACAACCCAGTCTGTGCCCCTTTGTTACGGCAGCTCTAGCACCAAGGCTGGTACCAACCGGGGAGCCAGAAAGTATTTGGTTGCCCAGAATGGCTCAGGAAGAAGATGCACTGTTTTTAAAATATAAACAGTACAACCTAAGATTCAGTCTTTTTTTTTTTTAAACAAAAAAAAACATGGTTTAATTTGGTCGACTGTATACTGTAGTTCCATTGTTTTTCTTTTTAAAATTTTTATCATATATAAAATCTGTCATTTCCCTCTTTAATCACATTCAGATACATATTTCTGTGCTGTTAATTGTATTCACAGTGTTGTACCACTATCACCACCATACGTTACAAAAAACATTTCCATCATTACAAGTAAGAACCCTTAAAGTTTAAGGCCAACTTCCCCTTCCCCTTAACCATCTAGTCCCTGACAAACTTTATACTAGATTTTGACTCTATGCGTTTGTTTATTCCAATTGTTTCAAATCAGTGAGATCACACAATGTTTGCCTTTTTGTGTCATCCACATTGTCACATGTATCAGGACTTCATTCCTTTTCACGCTGAATAACATTCCACTGTAGGTATATACCACATTTCATATTTCCACTCTTCGGCTGATGGACAGTTGGGCTGCCTCCATCTCCTGGCAAATGTGAACAATATGCAAAAAACCGTTCAAGCACCTGCTTTCAAATCTCTTGGACATGTACCTAGTAGAGGGATTACCAGATCATATGGAAGTTACACACCCAATTTTCTGAGGAAATGCTAAACTGTCTTCCACAGTGGCTGCACCATTTTACACTGCCCACAACAATGAATGAGAGCTCCCATTTCTCTTTACCCTAATATTTATCTTTTATTATTTTTTGTCTTTATTTTTTTAATATTACATTCAAAAAATATGAGGTCCCCATATACCCCCCACCCCCTTCCCCCCACTCCTCCCCCCACAACAACAACCTCCTCCGTCATCATGAGACATTCATTGCATTTGGTGAATACGTCTGTGAGCATCACTGCACCTCATGGTCAATGGTCCACATCATAGCCCACACTTGCCCACGTTCCAGCAAGAGGGGATTTATAGAAAAGCTGCTTTCCCATCAAATACAATAGGTTCAGTTTTTATTAACAGTAAAAACGCAGGCTGCTCAGTGCTTGTCTACACCTCCCTTTGTAAACGTGCCCTGAGTATGGGTTCCAGTAATGCTGGCAGAAGTCAGAAGTCCACCACGACGTATTTTGTTGAGCTCAGTGGCACTAGGGAAGTAAGCCATTTGTGTATGACATCATCAGCTGGGGTGTTTTACCTCTTCAAGATCACACCATGAGAATTACACCAGCTAAGAGAAAGGGTGAGGCACAACCTGACAGCTTGTTAGACAAAGCCAGAAAGGGAGTCCACAGGGGAGCCACGGCCACTGTGAAGGTCTGTGCCACAGAAAACACCCTAAGACCAAATGTCCCCTTCCTTCTCTTGTGGCCCGTAAAAAGGAAGCACTTCAGTGAAAAGTACAATAGGTCAACTAGAAAAATAAACTAGAAGGCTCCATGATTGGCTGACATTTGATTTCAAAGAGTAACAGAAACACTAACTGATGTGATGGAAGTGGAGAGGTCACAACTGTTGAAAATGAAAAGACAAAGATATCAAAATCATCCAGTTGGAAAATCCCGTAACCGTGGCATGTGGCTGGCTTTGCCCAGGGAAAATGGGCAGATGTGGCCCCACCAAGGCCAGAGAGAAACTCTCACTGCCTGGCCCTGGCTCCGACCAGCCTGTGTCAGCAGAGCCACCCCGTTGACCCCTGGATTTTGGATTTGTGGCCTCCAGAGCTATGAGAGAATACATTTCGCTGGCTTTAAGCCTCCCAGTTTGTGGTACTTTGTTATGGTGGCCCCAGGGAAGGACGGCAGGGACTGACTCACTCGTTACACAGCAGAAACTGACAGCGGCTGCCTCACCAGGGCCAGTTCATGTACCATGCTATCGGGGAAGAGGCTGCCATCTGATGATTAGGGCGGGCTTAAGCGCAAGTGTTTCCCCATAAGCTCCACTGACGGCCTTCCGATTATCGCTTTTCAGAGGAAAGATTTAGGGCAGCAGAAAATACTACAAAGAAAGGATATTAAGCTTAGATTGACCATAACAAAATTATTACAAGAACTGAGCTATAGTTTATGCCGTATCATTAACTCCACATTTTCCCAACACGCTACTCAGTAGACCAGCAAAGCGAGTGTTTGCTGTAGATTTCAATCTCAGTGAGCAATAAAGTCAGTGTTTTGCATAAATAGATTGCACAAACTCTGTTTATTATGATTTCCACATATATGGGCTGGAAAAGAATGGCAGCAGATGCGTACATCTTCCCAGGGCAGTTTGAGCAACAGAAAGTAAATCACAGCAACTTAAACCAGAACGGCGGGGAGTCATTGAGAGGCAGCAGTGAAATCGAATGCTCTAACCGCAAGGCCCCGTGCCACCCTGTTTTCAACTGCGTGGCAGGATTCCTTTCTTTACTGTTTAATCTGCCTCAGAGATCTCTTGGCTCACATGTGCAACCTCTGGAGTGCCAACACCTCAAGAGCGTCAGAGACCACATCATCCTACGGGAGATGCAGCCCGTACCCCGAGGCAATGAAGAGGTGCACGCCAGACCTCTCCTCCATCTGACATGCTCCATCCCACTGACAAGTCACCCCCAGAGCCCCCGGAGATCAGTCAGACCTGCAACCAGCGTCCCAGGCCCCTTGCAGCCAAACCGGTGCCAAGGCCATCCCATGCCATCTCTCAGCACCTGTCGGTGTATCTACCAAGCACCCAGCACCTGTTGGCATGTGTGCCAAGCACATAGCACCCATAGGCATGTCTACTAAGCACCCCAGCGCCCAACAGTACACCTACCCAGCATACATTACCTGTCAGCGCACCTACCAAGCACACAGCACTTGTTGGCATGTCTTTCAAGCACCCAGTATCCATCAGCTCACCTACCAAGCACACAGCACCTGTCAGCATGTGTACCAAGCATGCAGCACCCATTGGCAAGTCTATCAAGCACCCAGCACCTGCCAGCACACCTACCAACCACACAGTGCCTGTTGGCACGTCTACCAAGTATAGAAATACCCACTGGCCCAGCACCCATCAGCATGCTTACCAAGCACACAGCACCCACGAGTGCATATGCCAAGCACACGGCACCTGCTGGCGTGTCTACCAAGGACACAGCAGGTTCATTATTTACTCAGTATATGCAAAAGTGTGAGCGCCTGTTGCTGCTGTAACAAATGGCCCCAGGCTCAGTAGCTTGAAACAACATGAATTTCTTCCTCCTCTTAGAGTTCTGAGGTCAGAGCTCATAAAACCAAGGTTCCTCTGGAGGCTCGAGTAGGAAAGCCACTTCCTCGCATCCTCAGCCTCCAGAGGCTGCCCACGTTCCATGGCCCGTGGCCTGTCCCTGCACCAGCCGGCCCCTCCCCCGGTCCCCACGTCGCCTTCCCTGACTCCAGCCCTTTCACCCTCTTGAAAGGACCCTGGGATTGCCCTTGGAGCCCCTCACATAATCCAGGCCATCTCCCCTCCCCAAGGGCCTCCTCAGTCACAGCTGCCACGTCCGTCACAGCAGTAAGGGGACCCACGGGGCTGGGGAGCAGGGCATGGGCAGGTCCAGGGCTGTTACTCTGCCTACCAGGCTAAACCTCCACTTTTCCTTGTCCTTCTGCAGTCCAGGTGCTGGGTGGACGTCCTTGCACGCTGATCAAATCACAGCCTTTTATTCCAAATATGTCGGCCAGGAGGATGACGGCGGGGACAGGAGAGGGGCAGGCGGGTTGTGAAAGGTGCCCCCATGGGGACTCGGGGACAGACTGTCCAGAACCTCAACGGCCCCCAGGAGAGAAGGGCAGCCCCGGCTGGGGGCAGAGCGCGCCGGCCGGGTCCCCCGTCCTAGCTGAACACCCCACGTGTGTTTAGGAGCTGGGCGCCAAGCGCCGCCTCGCTTTCCGAAACCTCCGCTCCCGTGTGAAACCGCAGCCCTCCTGCCCTCCGGAGGCCCACGTCACGTGCTCTTTCCAACAGCCACTTGTCATCGTCCCAGCCTCCGGCTCTTCTGGAAGGCGAGCAGCACTCCCCGCGAAGCCCCTTCTCTAACCTCCAGGCTCCCGGCCCCGGCACTCTCGGGGGCTGCGGGTCCAGGGCTAAGGGCAGCCTCGGGGACTTGGGGTTCTCAAAGGAGGGTGGGGCCCTTGGGACCTACTCCCCTCTTGGGAAAACAAGGAGCTGTTTGACTCGAGCCCTGACCTGGGCACCTGTACAGATATTCTCAGGAAAGAGTCTGCAGAGGTGTCCAGAGCCTCCTCCAGCCTTGGTGGGGAGTCACGGGGTGGGGTGGGGGTCCCCTAAAGTATCAGCCCCACTGGCTCGTGTAACTCAGGGCCGATGGCTTCAGGCTCAGGCAGATCCAGGAGCTGAAACAATGTCAGCAGAAGCTGCTTTATCCCCCTCTCAGCTCTGCCTTCCATGGTGCAGGGCAGGGCCAACCGTGCCCTTCCCAGCCCTGCGAGGGGCACCCCCATACATTCCGTGCCCTCGATGCCTCACTCACCGCACCCTAGTCCCGGCCTTGGTGTCATCTCCATCCTCAGGCAGCTTCTCTCCGCACAGTGACAAAATGGCTGCAGTGTCCCAGCCTTACGCACCTTCAGACTTGAAGTTCCTTTCCCAGTAGCTCAGACAGAAGTGTCACGGCTGATTGTCACAGTCCCACCCAGGGGCCTGGGATGTGCCTCCGTGAATGCACCTGGGCTGAGGCCTGGGGAGGGGTCATTTGTAGACCAGATGCAGGGAAGCAAAGGCCACGATGGCCATCTTAGCAGGGGAGCCCAGGACTGCCCTGCACTGACATTTCCTCATTCAGTCTTTGAGAGTGGATGCTGCACCAGCTCCTTCAGACTTAAGAGCAAGCTCGTGCAAACACCGGGTGG
Organism: Dasypus novemcinctus; assembly: GCF_030445035.2. NCBI lineage: Eukaryota > Metazoa > Chordata > Mammalia > Cingulata > Dasypodidae > Dasypus > Dasypus novemcinctus. The sequence continues at coordinate 7,065,121 of NC_080678.1, forward strand.
CACCTGGCAAAGCGCTGACGCACTGGGGGCGAGGACACCCTGCCTGGGGTGGGCATGGCTGAAACGTCCGAGCTGAAGCCCTGGCTGTGGCTACAAGTGCAGCCAAGAGAGCCACCAGGAGGGCGGCTGCCCGCAGGGCACAGGACATGGATCTCCAGGGCACAGGTGAGGCCGCTGGAGGAAGGAAACGTGGGCGAGAGGCAGAGGGTCCAGGCCACCCAGTTGCACTGTCTGAAGCCGGGCACACTGCACCGCAGAGCAAGGCCTGCCCTGGTAGCTTAGAGGACAGTCCTTCTCGCGTCTGTGGGGTTAGCCATCTGTCTGTCCTCTGGGCCTCCATGTCCCAGCCAGGGGTGAGCAGCATCTGGAACGCCGGAGCACAGCTCTCTGCGCCACTGGAAGAGGGAGGCCCCGGGGCAAGGCCGGCACCCTGGGACCCCGCCCTCTCCCTGCCTTTGGGTGCCTCTGCCCTACCTGCTCCTCTTCTGGAAAATGGGCACCACAGGAAGGCGTTGACATTAGACTGTATCTCTAAGGTGCCTGGAGCAGAGAGAGAGTGCCTGGTCAACGGCTGTGACGCATCAGGAGTAAAGCCACAGACGCTCATTCTCTCGCAGCGCTGGAGGCCGCAAGTCCAAATTCAAGGCGCTGGCCGGGCTGCGCGCCCACCAAGGGCTCCGCTCCACGGCGGTCTGCGCCTGGCCTCGTCGGCTTCTGGGGGCCCGGGTGCTCTTGGCTTGTGGTCGCACTGCCCCAGTCTCTGGTCCCACGGGGCCTCCTCTCCATGTGCCCCTGTCTCCTCTTGCATCTCGTAGGACACCCTCAGTGGATTCAGGACCTCCCGGAACCCAGGATGTTCTCGTCTTGAGCTCCTCGCCGTCATGACCTCTCCGAAGAACACCTTCCAAATAAGACCGTGTCCTGCGGTTGCCGGGGGCAGGCCTTCAGGGGCCACAGTTACCTGCCAAGTCAGCGTTGGCCTCGTCTTCATCGTCATCTTTGTCTCTCTCCTTGTGTGAGCAGAAACTCTTCCGGGCCCCAGGCACCCACGCCTGGCCTGGAAATGACAAACCCAGCCCCCTACTGGCTCTCCACAAGGAAAACAAATAGGGGGTGCTCCCTGGAGCACACGGCTTTGTAGGGTCCTCTTTTCGAGTCCCAGCTTAGAGGGAAAGTCCCCCTGAATCTGATACTCCGTGAACGTTAGAAATCGCCCCTCATTGCATCTAGCCCGTCGGTTGTGTCTGCCTCCGACTTTCCTGGCAGTGAACTTGGCCAATATCGCACCGGTATATAAATCAAGAGAAGAACGGGGTCTCGAGGCTCTCAGGTCTGATGGGATGGCCCCACCTGGGGGCAGGGCTGTCAACCTCGGTCACAGGCCTGGCAGGAAGCCCCACCCAACACGCAGGCCCGAGGGCTCTGCCAAAGACAGAGCCAGCCTGCGCGCCCTGCGCTGTCAGATAAAATACTCTCGGTGGGATCAAAATGAAGTTTAGGGCTAGGCAGATTCTAAAAGCCTTTCCTTCACATGGCGAGACAGTGTCTAAAATTAATCTACCTGAGTCAGGTATTGGTTCTCCCACTGACAGGAAAAGTCCCTCGGCCAGGGAGCGGGGATCTCACCTGGGCTGCCCGGACGAGCCAACACCGCGGTCACTCCCGTGCAGAGCGGGGAGGGGTCTCTGCAGACAGCCCCACGTGCCCGGGACGGGGGCACGGCCTGGGTGTTTGAGCAGGGGCAGCTGGGCTGGCCTCTGAGCCCAGCACCTTCTCCAGGCCCCTGGCCACGCCCTGCACGGCCTGGGTCTGCTCGTCCCTGCAGGTGTCACCACCGACGGGGTCTCTAGCTGGGTCCTGTGCCGGGGGCAGTGCTCCTGTGAGGTCATCCACTCGCGCCAGCCGTGGGCGGTAGACACCAGGGGAAGCCGGGGGGCAGGGTCTTCCTGACCCCTCACCGGTGAGGTTCCAAGTGACCGTTTGACAGCCCGTGACTGTCAACTGCTGGGCTCCTGCTGGCGTCGCGGGCAGCAGGACCAGGCGCCCTGCCCTCAGGCACCATCGCCGGCCGGCCCTCGGCACCCGGCCCGGGGCTCCCACATGCGGCTGCCCCGGCTCGGTCCTGGCACAGCTTGAGACACAACGGCAGAAACGCAGCTGCCATGTCGACCTTCACCCTTCAGGAGTCGTCTTCAGCCAAAGAGAAGCCCAAGTGCAATTCTTGGGAACGTCTCCTTACACGTAGAGGGACTCGTGGAAACAGGGCTTCCCAAGCAGAAGGTGCTTGGAAGCCCCCGGGGAGCTGGTGATGTGCAGATTCTGATGCTGAAGCTGTGCGGCAGGGCCCGGCATCCTGCAGCGCTGAGGAGCTCCCGTAGAGGAGCTGAGATGGACTTAGATCAGTGGAGAGAGTTAGGGAACCTCATTTGTTTCTCAGGCTAGAAAAGGTCACCCCTCTGGTGTCTGTCCAGGGAGTCTGGGGCTCTGGGCACAACCGTGGGCCTTTCCTAGGGCCAGAGAGGAGAGAGAAGCAGACCAGTCAGTTACCACTACAGGGAGCCACAGGCGTTAATTTATACACACAGAGCGTAAGTCGTCTTGTCAGCATTTATCATGAGCTTTGAGAAGTGTTTTTGCTGTACAATCCAGAACTCTTATGGAAATAATTCAAAATAAAGTAAACCCTCTGGACTGTGGGTTAAATATGGGAGCTTGAATAAATGCATTTACAGCTACTACCTATAAATGCAGCATTAAAATAAGAGCAGAAGGATAAAATAACATAGGCTCTTGAGGGCAGAATCAGAGGGCATAAATCAGTAGCAATAAATTGGAAAATAAAAAGCAGATGAGACATTCTACTTCTGGTCATGGACAAGTAACTCCTGTTAGAACAGCACTCTCACAGATAATAACTAAAAACTTAAGACAACATTTTTAAAACAACTATCTGAAGGCATTGGAGACTGGCCAAAATCGGGCAGACACTAAAAGGGAATCGATTTCTGGAAGAAGGAGCAACATCAGACGACTTTTCCATTTTTATGACTCTTAGTCTGCGCACAGGCTCAAATCTGAGGCAGGTAGGCCAGGTGACCCTTCTGCAGAAAACCCTCAGTCTTGCTGTTAAATAACCAGAGGAAAGAATTTGAGGCAAACACCGCCACTGTAAAAAAAATGGAAAATATTGGAAATGAGAGAGCCAGGTTGGGGGAGGAATTTGGGTCATAAAATTAAAACAAATATGTGCCTGCTCCCTGACAGCACCTAGTCAGGGAAACTCCAAATTCAGGTAGGGCTGCAAGAAATGACGTTAACTCTGAGCTATTTCACACTGTGAGGGAGACGGAGTTTGAAGTTTTAATTCCACCCTATTTACTGTCTTCTATAGAAACAAAAGTAGAATGTTTTTGAGGAAGAGAACCAAATCTGGAGTCTCTACAACATATCATTCACAAGGTGTGGGATATAATCCAAAATTACATGGCATATAAAGAAACAAGAAAATGTGACCCATTATCCATCACAAAGATTATTAACAACAACCCAGAAGTTGGGATTAACAGTGAAAGATTGTAAAGCAACTATTCAAACAGTGTTTCAGGATATAAAGGAAAGCATGATTATAATGACTGAAGAGATGGGAAATCTCATTAAAGAAAGGAAAATTATAAAAAGAACAAAATGAAAATTCTAGAAATGGAAAATATAATCGACGAAATAAAAAGCATTCACTGAAGGATTTAAAAAAAGAACAGCGATAATTGAAGAGTCCATGAACTTGAAGATAGATTAATAAATATTTTTACATTGTGAAAAACAAAGGGAATAAGATTGGAAAAATGAACAGAGGTTCAGGGACCTGTGGGGTAATATCAAAAGTTCTAACATACATGCAATTGGATTCCTAAGAAGGAGAAGACAAAAAGAAGAAAGCATAAAAAATAATGATTTGTAAAAACTAATTGCTGAAACTTCTGAAATTTGGTGAAAGATATGAACTTTCAGATCCAAGGAGCTTAGTGCACCACAAGAAGGATAATTTTTTTTTTAAATCTCACATGTAGGCACATTGTGGTCAAATTGATAAACATTTCATTGCAAAATAAAAAGAAAACGAAAGCAGGCTTGGCTCAATGGATAGAGCATCCACCTACCACACGAGAGGCTTGCGGTTCAAAACCAGGGCCTCCTTGACCTGTATGGAGCTGACCCATGCACAGTGCTGATGCGCGCAAGGAGTGCCGTGTCATGCAGGGGTGTCCCCCACATAGGGGAGCCCCACGTACAAGAAGTGCTCCCTGTAAGGAAAGCCACCCAGCGCAAAAGAAAGTCCAGCCTGCCCAGGAGTGGCGCCGCACACACAGAGAGCTAATGCAGCAAGATGAGGCAACAAAAAGACACACAGATTCCCTTGCCACTGACAGAAATAGAAGCGGACACAGAAGAACACACAGCAAATGGACACAGAGAGCAGACAACTGGGGGGGGGGGGTGAGGAGAGAGAGGGAAATAAATAAATGAATCTTTTTTAAAATAAATAAATAAAAAGAAAACTTTGAGAGCTTCCAGAGGGAAAAAAGTATATGACATACAGGGAAAATGATGGTTCAAGATTCTCTTGACATCTCATAAGAAACTATGGGAAAAAAAAGAAATTATGGAGATCAAAGGACAATATATTCTTTCTATTAACTATATTTCATTCACATTTTTAAGTGCTTTATTTTTTTAATTCATTTTTTATTTTTAAAGCATTAGATTACATAAATGTTGCATAGAAAGTGTAAGAAATTCCCATATGCCTCACTTCCTCCCTCTCCCACACTTTCCCACATCAACAACAACCCTCATTAGTGTGGTACATTTGTTACAATTGATGAACACATATTGAAGCAGTGCTGCTAAGTATGGATTACAGTTTACATTATAGTTTACACTCTGTCCTTCACAATTTTTAGGTTATGATAAAATATATGATGACCAACAGACAATATTTAAATTGCTGAAAGAAAAACCTATCAACCACAAAATTTATATCCAGTGAAAATATTCTTCAATAATGTACACAATAGAAAGAAATTTCCATGCAAAATGAAACTAAGAAAATTCATTGGCAGCAACTTCCATGACAAGTAATCCTAAAGGGTTTTTCTCTCTCTCAGGGCGAAGGGACTTGACATCAAATGGAATGTCAAATATTCAGAGGAAAGAACACCATCATAAAGAGTAAATGTGTAGGTATCATAAAAGACTATTTTCCTTTTAATTATTTTAAAATACGTATGACTATCTAAAGGGAAAATTATACTATAGTCTTAGGACATTTATAACATAAGCAGAGGTAATACACATCACAGCCATAGCATAAAAGATAGGGAATGGAATAAATGGACTTATGTGGTTGCAAGATTTCTACATTTTATGTTAAGGGTACAATTTTAACTCTAAGTGTATTATAAAAGGCTGAGAGATATATTGTAAAGAAATCACTAAAGAAAGCAAAGAGATAAGTAAAAAGCCAATAGATATAAAATTAAACTCTAAAAAACATCCAATTAATAAAACAGAATTCAGGACATAAAAATCACAGAATGTAAAACAGAAGAGACAAATAATTAAAAGAAAAATGAAAACTGGGTAACTGTGCATCTAACCTATCAAAAATTACATTAAATGTTAATGTTCTAAACATTCCATTTAAAAGACAGAGTTTGTCAGAATGATCAAAAAGCGGTCCAAATGCATGCATTCTACAAGACAGGCACTTTAACCTTAAAAACAGAGGTGAGAGGAAATTAAATTAATGGAAAAAGATATACCAAAATGGCAAGTTTAAGGAGCTAAAGTGGCTATAAAGAAGACTTGAATATTAAAATTAATACCAGACAAAAAGAGGGATATGTCAAAATATAAAAAGGATGAATTCATTGGAAGACATAAAAATAATGAGCATGCCCCAATAACAGAATTTCAAATCACATAAGGCAAAAATTGACAGAATTAATGGAATAGACAATTCCATATTGTTAAAGAACTTAACCCCTTATTTCATAAATTAATAGAGCAGATAAAAAAATAAGTGTGTATATATATATAGGTGATTTGCACACTACCAACTATCTTGACCTAATTGGTATTTGTAGAATGCAGGTAGTAAATACTTACTACAAGTCCACATAACACATTCATCTAGATAAACCATGTACAGTCCATAGAATAAGACTTAAAAATATGAATGTGGGGAGGATTGTGGGGAGATGGTGGAGTAGGAAACTCCAGGAATCAGTCCCTTTTCTGATGAAGTGGCAGCAATTATCTGAATCAATTATTTTGAAAGTCCAGAATCTAGCAGGACACTGCACAGCATCCCAGGCAAGAGCAGGAGGAGAAGATTGGTCATTCACGGTAAGTACTGAGGAACTGCCTTCTCCAGGCAGGACTACCATTGCCCATCTCCCAGGCTCACAGAAAACAGCTGTGAGCTACTCAACCCTGGCTCCTGGTGCAGCTTGCTAGTGCCAGGAGGGGGTATAAGGACCTGGTTCCCCAAGATGCAGGGGTATGCAGTCTTGTCTGACAGCTGATTCTTGTTTAGCTTTTGTTTGGCTACTTCAGGTTGCCACAGGAAAAGTTCCTGGTGCCCTCGCTGACCTCTCGCACATCCCCTCCTCAAGACAGTGTGGGGCTGGCAGCACTCACTTTGTGGGTCCCCAGCCTCCTTCCATCTGGGAAAGACTGACTTGGAAAACTCCCCTCCAGCTTTGTCCCTTCCCAGGATTTGCCTTCCAGGCAAAAGCAGCTTGAGATGGCTAAAGCTGCGTAAGAAACTATTGAGTCAGGCAGCCTGGTGCAAGCGCTTATATGCTTCAAGTCTTAGATGGAGCAACCAAGAAAGGGAAGGTCCATCTCTTAGAAGCAGGGAACATTCAAATTCCTGTAAAAAGGGCAACTCCCAAGGCCACTAGCAAAAGCAAGCCTGGGACAAGCCACCAGCTCAGAAAAGACAGGGAGGATCCTGCATATTACGCTCACCTTGGACTGACCTCCCTGATAGAAGGAAGGTTGAACACAGAAGGAAAACTCCAGCCAATGCAAAGCCAACTTCCAAGGACTGTAAAAGGTGTTCTTTGCCTCGGTTTGTTTGGTTAGGTAAACCCCTGGCACTAAAGAAATTCTCCATCAAAGCACTAGCTGGATACAAATTCAAGAAACAGGTCAGGAACTAAATCTCAAAGTTAACATTTTAAGTATTAAAATATACAGTGTGCAAAAAAAAAAAAAAAAAAAAAAAAAAAAAAGATCACAAGGAACAGGAAACAAAGAAGAGGACCAAAGACCAGAAAATATCAATGAAGAAAACCAGACGTATCTAAGACTTTAAAAAATATTCTTCAATATCCTCAAGGAGATGAAAGAAAATGCAGAGAAAGAACCAAAGGATATCAGAAAAATGATGAATAAACAAAATGAATTTATTCACGTGTGTCCAATAAATGGACAAACCAAATGCAGTATTTTTAGTTTGCTAAGGGCTGCAAATGCATAATACCAGAAATGTGTTGCCTTTTATTAGGATAGAAGCTTACAGTTCCAAGTTTGTGAAAATGCCCAAATCAAGGCATTATCAGAGATGCTGTCTCACCAAAGGTTGGTTATTGGCAATCCTGGATTCCTGCCATGTGACAAAATGGCAGCCAGTCTCTGCCTTCTGCTCCAGGCTCACTTTCTCCCTGAGCTCAGCTGCAGGCAGTCGGGCAGATGGCTCATCTCTCCCTTCTCCTCATTGCTTCAGCTTCGGCTGCTCTGCTGATTCCAGACTCCCAGCTCTCTCTCAGCCTCTTGGGGTTTCTCCATCTTTCTGTGCCTGCAGGCAATCCTGGAATACTCTATCACATGGCACAATAAAATGGAAGCTCGCTTTCTCTTCCCTCTCCTCTGTTTATATAGGACTCCAGTAAGAGGGCCGTGACCCACCTGGGTTGTGACTCACTGAAGTACTCCAATCAAAGTTTTCCCAAATGAGTCCAATCCAAAGTTCCCGTGGGAATAGATTAACTCCAAGAACATGATCTTTTCTTGCAGTCACAAAAAGCTTCAAACTGTCACACTTATAGACATACAATGGAATATTATCCAGCAGTAAAAAGGAATGAAGTTCTGATACATGCAACAACATGGATGAACTGTGAAGGTACCATGTTGAGTGAAATAAGACAGAACAAAAGGACAAATATTGTATGATCTCACTGATACAAAATAATTAGAATAAGCAAGTTCAGGTTACCAGGGGACATGGTTGGGGTAGAGACTGGGGAGTTAGTGTTTAAATTGTACAGAGTTTCTATTTGGGATGATAGAAAAATTTTGGTAGTGAATGGTGGTGATGGTAACACAACATTGTGATCATAATTAACAGCACTGAAGTATGTATTTGAATACGGTTAAAAGGGGGAAATGTAGGTTGCATATGTCACTAGAATGAAAATTTTTTTTAAATATACACATATATCCATACAACTGTACAACACAGTGAACCCTAGAGCAAACCATGAATTATAGTTAATAATACATTTATAAAAATGTACTTTCATCAATTGCAGCAAATTCGCCACACCAATGCAAGATGTTATGAATATGTTGGTAAATGGGAACTGTACTGTATGCAGAATTTTCCTGTAAACCTGCAACCTCTCTAATAATAACAGGAATTAAAAATGCTGTTTGACCTAAAGTAAGGAGGAAATGGAAAAGACAAATGAGTTCATATGGCTATGAGTCTCTAAAAAAGAATCTGGAGGTTGTCAGAAGGATTGCCCTTATGCACACCTGAGCAGAGTCTCAGAGACAGATAAAGTAGATACAACCCCAGATATTGGTCCTTTTGAGGGCTAAAGAGACCCACAGGTTCTATGGTCATGGCAGATGGGGTTCACTGGCATGCCAGTTGGCCCTTTTTTGGAGCTGGTGTTTCTGCATGATGGAGCTGGACTCAGATGGGATCTCTTTTCACAAGCCTTTCATGCTACTTTACTGGAATTGTAGTTGGTGCTGGGGCTTAAGATATATCTAGGGGATCTGAATCTCTGGACTGACAATATGACAGCCAGGCCTTGAGCCTCAACAGTCTTCAGCTCCTACACTCTGATTTATTGGACTTACCCCACTCAGCTAACATGGAGTTGAAGAATGTCAATCACCACACCATGGAGCCTTAAGTGCCTACAACTGAAAGCAGGAGGATTGCATCCAATATCCATGTGGAATCTAAACCCCCTCTTGACATAGATGTGGAATGGACAAGCCAAGGTCCACAGGAAGGAGGAATACAGTAAGGATCAGAGTGGACTTAATGATATTCTGTTCATGAACTATTGTGGTTAATAATCGAGAAAATGTGGCATTGGTGTGGAAAAAGTGGCCATGGTGGCTGCTGGGTTCGGGGAATGGGAGGAAGAGATGAGATGTGAAGGCATTCTTGGGACTTGGTGTTGTCCTGGGTGGTGCTCCAGGGACAATTGCCGGATGTTGTATGTCCTCCCATGGCCCACTGGATGGAACGTGGGAGAGTGTGGGCTATGGTATGGAACACGGGACATGGGGTGCAGCGATGCCTGGAGATATACACACCAGATGCAATGGATGTGTCATGATGATGGGGGAGAGTGTTACTGTGGGGGGAGTGGTGGGGTGGGGGCGGTGGGGATGAATGGGGACCTCATATTTTTTAATGTAATATCTTTTAAAAAATGAATAAATTGAGTAGAATTTGGAAAAAAATAAAATAAAAAATAAAATAAAATAAAAAAATAATGAAAAAAATACAAAACGATCAAAATCATACAAAGTATTTTTCTGACCAAAGTGTAAATAAATTATTAATTTTAAAATTTATATATACCTGGCAATATATTGGGCTTCACTTTTCAGGAAGTTTTGGCTCACAGAGAGGTTCAACAACGGCAGGGCAGGAATACTGGTGTAGGATGTTATTGACAGGGGACACATAGTTGGCAGGGAGTTCTACAGGGCATATATCCAGGGTACATAAAAATGTTTGGATATTTTCATAGTGGATACAATTAAAAACAACAACTGAGGGAGTGCTGAGTTCTGAGCCAGGGGAGCTCTATCACAGTCCCTAAAGTAACAGCAACAATCCCCCAAGTGCAATGGCAAAGACCAAAAAAGAAGGAAGGTCCAACAATGAGCCCTTCATACTAATGACTACGCTTGTGAGCCTGTGCACCTGAAATAAGAACAAGGCCTAGAGCTGCAGGGTGCCTAAGATTTACCTCCTGAGAGCCTTCGTGTTGCTCAAATGTGGCCAGTCTTGAAGCCAAACTCAGCGTATAAATGCGTTGCCTTCCCCCCAGCATGGGACATGACTCCTGGGGATGAGCCTCCCTGGCGCCAAGGGATTACTACCAAGTACCAGCTGATGATGTAACTAGAAAATGACCTTGAATAAAAGGGTCAACTCGGACCAGCAGAATATCACAGTCTACATATAATACCAGGATTTAAAAATGCTCTTTGACCTGAATCAAGGGGGAAATGGAAAGGACAAATGAGTTCATATGGCTGTGAGTCTCCAAAAAGAGCCAGGAGGTTATCAGAGGGGTTGCCCTTATGCACACCTCAGCACAGTCCCAGAGACAGATAAAGTAGATACAACCCGGGGTATTGGTTCTTCTGAGGGCTACAGGGACCCACAGGCTCTATGGTCATGGCAGATGGAGTTCAGTGCCATGTCAGTTGGCCCTTTTTTGGAGTTTGTGTTTCTGTGTGATGGAGCTGGACTCTGATGTGATATTTGTTCACAAGCCTCTCCTGTTACTTTTACCAGAACTGTAGTTGGTACTGGGATTTAATATATACCCAGGCAACCAGAATCTCTGGACTGACCATATGATAGCCAGGCCCTGAGCCTCAACAGACTTCAGCTCCTACACTCTGGTTTATTGGACTTACCCCACTCAGCTAATATGGAGTTGAAGAAGGTCAACCACCACACCATGGAGCCAAGAGTGCCTACAACTGAAAGCAGGAGGATTGCATCCAGCATCCATGTGGAATCTAAGCCCCCTCTTGATATGGATGTGGAGTGGACACAACCATTCCAAGGTCCACAGGATGGAGGAATAGATTATGGATTAGAATGGACGTACTGACATTCTATTCATGAACTATTGTGATTAGTAATTGAAGAAAATGTGGCATTGGTGTGGAAAAAGTGGCCATGGTGGCTGCTGGGTGCAGGGAATGGGAGGAAGAGATGAGATGTGGAGGCATTTTCGGGACTTGGAGTTGTCCTGGGTGATGCTGCAGGGACAGTTACCAGACATTGTATGTCCTCCCATGGCCCACTAGGTGGAATGTGGGAGAGTGTGGAGTATGAGGTGGACCACTGACCATGAGGTGCAGCGGTGCTCAGAGATGTATTCACCAAATGCAATGAATGTCTCATGATGATGGAGGAGATTGTTGCTATAGGGGGAGTAGTGGGGTGAGGGGGATGGGGGGTATATGGGGATCTCTCATATTTTGAATGTAATAAAAAAATAAATAAAGACAAAAATAAATAAATAAATAAAATTATGTTTAAAAAAAAATTTATATATATGTGTGATGTCTATAAAAACTGTAAGTCTGTGACAATTAAACATACTTCTAAATAATCTGTAGTTCAAAGGAAAAAAACAAAAGGGAAATTTAAAAATATTCAAACTGAGTGATAATTAAAACTCAACTTGTCATAATCTGTGGACTGTGACCAAAGCAATAAATTCTTGGAGGAAATTTTATAAATTTAAATGTTTACATTAGAAAAGAAGACAGATGCAAAATTAATGACCTAAGGGTGTAACTCGAGAAACTAGTAAAAGAAGAGCAAAGTAAACCTAAATGAAGTGTAAGGAAGGAAATAATAAAGATAGGACAAAAATAATAAAAAAGAAAACAAGATCAATAAAATGTATAAAGCCATAGCTGGACTGATAAAGGGAGAAAAAAGTTAAATTAAATTTAAAAAGTAAAAAAAAGACAAATATTCCATATCAGAACAAAGGGTAGAACTCTGCTATACATCCTACAGATTTTAAAAGGAAAATGAGGTAATATTTGAACAACTATGCCAACAAAATTGACAAGTTAGATAAAAATAGACAAATTCCATGAAAAATGCCCAGTCTGCTAAAACTGACGCAGGTTGAAACAGAAAACCTGAATAACCCTATAACTACAGAAGAAGGAGATAACTCCCCTTTTACTACAAACTCTTGTATAAAATAAAGGAAACGGGAACATGTTCCAACTGATTTTATGAGGCCCTCATAATCCTAACACAATAACCTGAAATTGCATTATAATAGAAAAATTACAGAAAAATATATCTTGTGAACATACATGCAAAATTCCTTACCAAAATGTTAGCAAATAGAAACTAGCAACATATAAAGCAAGCTATATATCATGATCAAGTGCAAATTATCCCAGGAATCCAGGCTGGTTTAAAATTTGAAAAGCAGGGAAGTGGATTTGGCCCAACAGATAGGGCATCCACCTACCACATGAGAGGTCCAAGGTTCAAACCCAGGGCCTCCTGACGCATGTGATGAGCTGGCCCATGGCAGTGCTGATGCACACAAGGAGTGCTGTGCCACGCAGGGGGTCCCCCACATAAGGGAACCCCACGTGCAAGGAGTGCGCCCCATAAGAAGAGCTGCGCAGCATGAAAAAAGTACAGCCTGCCCAGGAATGGCGCTGCACATACAGAGAACTGACACAGCAAGATGATGCAACATAACAAGACACGGATTCCGGGTAACGCTGACAAGAATACAAGCGGACACAAAAGAACACACAGCAAATGGGCACAGAGAGCGGACAACTGGGGGGGTGGGGAAGGGAAGAGAGATAAATTAATAAAAATTAATAAATCTTTAAAAATAAATAAATAAATAAAATTTGAAAAGCAATCGATGTAATTCACATTATTAACAGAATAAAAGAAAATAAAACGATTGTTTCAATAGATGCAAAAAAGACACTTGGCCATTTGACAACCACTGATGATTTTTTTTTTTGACAATGCTCTTTAATCTCTATTTTTTTATTCATTTTTTAAAAATATTACATTCAAAAAATATGAGGTCCCCATTCACCCCCACTGCCCCCACCCCACCACTCCCCCCCACAGCAACACTCTCCCCGGTCATCACGACTCACCCATTGCATTTGGTGAGTACATCTCTGGGCATCGCTGAACCTCATGGTCAATGGTCCACATCATAGCCCATACTCTCCCATGTTCCATCCAGTGGGCCATGGGAGGATCTACAATGTCCGGTAATTGTCCCTGCAGCACCACCCAGGAAAACTCCAAGTCCCAAAAATGCCTCCACATCTCATCTCTTCCTCCCATTCCCCACACCCAGCAGCCACCATGGCCACTTTTTCCACACCAATGCCACATTTTCTCGATTACTAACCACAATAGTTCATGAATAGAACATCAGTAAGTCCACTCTAATCCTTACTGTATTCCTCCTTCCTGTGGACCTTGGATTGGTTGCGTCCTTTGCACATCTATGTCAAGAGGGGGCTTAGATTCCACATGGATACTGGATGCAATCCTCCTGCTTTCAGTTGTAGGCACTCTTGGCTCCATGTTGTGGTGGTTGACCTTCTTCAACTCCATGTTAGCTGAGTGGGGTAAATCCAATAAACCAGAGTGTAGGAGCTGAAGTCTGTTGAGGCTCAGGGCCTGGCTATCATATTGTCAGTCCAGAGATTCAGATCCCCTAGATATATCTTAAACCCCAGCACCAACTACAATTCCAGTAAAGTAACAGGAAAGGCTTGTGAAAAGAGATCACATCTGAGCCCAGCTCCATCACGCAGAAACACCAGCTCCAAAGAAGGGCCAACTGACACGGCAGTGAACTCCATCTGCCATGACCATAGAACCCGTGGGTCTCTTTAGCCCTCAGAAGAACCAATACCTGGGCTTGTATCTACTTTACATTGATGATTTTTAAAATCTCAGCAAACTAGCATTAGAAGGGACCTTCCTGAAGCTGCTAAAGGGATATACAGAATAACACCTGAAGCTAATATTGCACTGAAAGTTGAAAGACTGACTGATTTCCCTAACATGAAGAATAAACAAGGATGTATTTTTCTCAAAATTCATTTTCTCGCCCTCTATTTAATGCTAAAAAGGAAGTCCTGGCCATTATAATAAGGCATGAAAATATAAATAAAAATCATAAAGATTAGAAAAAGAAGTAAAGCTGTTTCTATTTAAAGATAACTCAAATTGTTAACACAGAAAATCCCAAGGAACGGCTAAAGCAACCAATAGAACTTTATAAGTTAATTTAACAAGGTCACAAGACACAAATTGCAAATACAACAGTCAATTGTATTTTATATGCTAGCAGCAAACAACTAGAAAATAAATTTTTAAAATTCTATTTGTAATATAAAAAGTATAAAATACTTAATAGAGTTAATAAATATATGCAATACCTATTCACTAAAAACCATAATGACATTAAATAAGACCTAAATAAATGAAGGGATATCCCATGTTCATGGATTTTAAAACTCAATATTAAGATGTCAATTCTTTGAAAACTGATACATAAATTCAATGTAATTCCAATCAAAAGCACAGCTGGCTTTTTTATGAGATTGACAAGCTAATTCTAAAATTTGCATGGAAATGCAAAGGACCTAAAACAGTCAAAACAATATTGAAAACAAATATATTTGGAGAACTAAACTTCTTGTCTTAAAAACATATTGACTTTGGACTTACAAGTAATAAAGACAGCATGGCATAAAGTATCAGCAAACATATCAATGAAACAGGAGAAGACAAAAACAGCCTCAGCAATGGTGCCAAAGTAATCTATAATAATATGGAAAGGAAGGGCTTTCCAACAAATACCGTTGGAACAACTGGACATTCATATGAAAATAAAGACCTTGAGCCTTATCTCATGCTGTACACAGAAATTAATTCAAACCAGATAACAGGCCTAAAAGTAAATGCCAAAACGATTGCGTTTGTAAGCATTCAATAACAAGAAGACATGCTGTCTGCACAGAATGTCACAGAGACACTGGGAGTGTCTGGTCCCCACCGCCAGTGTGTGCCACCCTCTCTTCCCCACCCCCGGTGAAGACATGCCCTTGGCACCTCCCCTACGGGAACCCCGGGTGACCGCCCTGCAGCACTCCTTCCACACCCAAACCTGTGCAGCTGCAGAGCCCTTGGTCCCTGCGGCCAAAGGCACCGTCCCCCGCTGGCGAGGAATCAGCGCTGTCAGCCTGCGCGAAGTTCCCGGTTCTGCTTAGACCGGTGTGGGTCAGGGCTTCTCTGGTCATTAAAACTGTAAGCCGCTACGCTCTAAATAACAGTGTTCAGAAATATGGTTTGAGAAATGAAAATGTACTGATTTCAGGAAAAAGGAGAGATGCATAAAAAGAGGACTTTAGAGGAATACCTGGTGCAGGCATGCAGCAGGGGCGGAGGGGACCAGCTGTTCCGCTTCCCAGCCCACTGCCCAGAGCATGGGGCGGGCGGCCTCGGGCGTGCAGGGTTGGCACAGATGGCCGAGGCCAGCCCCAGCGGCCTCGCCCTGGCCCCAGCGAGCAGTCCAACAGGGCCAGCCCTGGACACGGGACGCCGGGCCCAGGACAGGCCAGTCCAGCCAGTGAGACTCAATCCCACCGTCCTCCCAGGTAGACGAGAACAGGACAGGTGAGGGAGCCGGGGCGTGGGTGCGCCTTCTGGCCGGGGAGGGGCCGGGGGGCACCAAGGATGGAGCCCATCCTGAGGAGAGGAGGGAGCAAGAGCCCTGCTCCCGGGGGTCGCTGGGACCAGCCCGAGCTAGGACTGTTCATCACCTGAACCCAGGTGTTTCTTTGTTTAAGTGCATTGGGTCTCAGGCAGGGAACACCCAAACGGGTGCGCGGGGAGCCCTGTCATCATGCCTGCGCAGCACCCACCGACAGCCCCCTCCACTCTGCACTCCCAGCACCTGTTGCTGCCGTTGCTTCTGGTTTCCAATGTAGAAATTTCAAGTGAAAAACCAGCCTTTGTTTCCAGCACCTCCGGGTCCTATTTTTTTTTTAGCAAAATTTTTTGTCTTTTTTAAAAGATACATAGATCACACAAATTGTTACATTTAAAAATATGAGAGGTTCCCCTATGCCCCACACCCCACTTCTCCTCCCACATCCACAACCTCTTTCATCATCGAGGCACATTTCACTGCACTTGGTGAATACACTTTGGGGCACTGCTGCACCACATGGATAGTAGTTTTCCCTGTAGTTCACACTCTCCCCCAGTCCATTCAGTGGGTTATGGCAGGATATAGAATGTCCAGCATCTGACCCTGCAGTATCATTTAGAACAACTCCAAGTCCTGAAAATGCCCCCAGGCCCTATTTTCACATCCACCACCCTCAACGGTGCCTGACCCACCCCTGAGCCCACATCTCCCAGGTCCCAGAATCATCTCAGGCCAATTCCTCTTTCACCAAGTCCACTGAAAATCAGCACATTTCTGTTCGTCTGGGGACTGCAGAGACAGCCAGAGCCTAGAAATCCGCTGTCCAGACAACGAAGCCCTGCTCTCAGCCTGGTCACCCAGACGCAGCCGCGCGGCCCGAGGCCTCCGCGCCGAGCTGTGGAGGGTCTGCAGGCAGAGCAGCCCCTGCCCTGCGGAGCAGCACACGCCAGCACCCAGGGGCCGCCACGTGGGCTGGCAGGAAGGCCGAACGCCGAGCCCGGGGTCCCATGAAGGGGAAGAGAACACGACGTCCCTGTGGAGGGAGCGCTGGCCGCGGGCCTGGAACCTCCGCCACGCTGGGTCTCCTGGCCGAGGGCCCTGAGGATGCACCCAGGACCGTGGAAGTTCCTTTCCCCAATGCAGGAAAAGCCCCTGCCCACAGGGTCAGGCGGTCACTTCTACCCCACCCCTGCTTCCCAGGTGGGTGATGGACCCTGCTGTGCCTGGCTTGTCACTAATTAATGTTTGCTGCGTGCACGTCCTGGGTGGGCAGCCCTGTCAAGCCTGCTTCACACTGTCATCCATCAGCTGACAGAGGGCAAAGGTCATCCACCCAGCTGACAGAGGGCAGAGGCCATCCGTGCAGCTGACAGATGGTGGAGGTCATCCATGCAGCTGACAGAGGGCAGAGGCCATCCATCAGCTGACAGATGGCAGAGGTCATCCATGCAGCTGACAGAGGGCAGAGATCATCCATCCAGCTGACAGATGGCAGAGGCCATCCATCAGCTGACAGAGGGCAAAGGTCATCCACCCAGCTGACAGAGGGCAGAGGCCATCCATCAGCTGACAGATGGCGGAGGCCATCCATCCAGCTGACAGATGGCAGAGGCCATCCATCCAGCTGACAGAGGGCAGAGGCCATCCGTGCAGCTGACAGATGGTGGAGGTCATCCATGCAGCTGACAGAGGGCAGAGGCCATCCATGCAGCTGACAGAGGGCAGAGGTCATCCATCCAGCTGACAGATGGCAGAGGCCATCCATCAGCTGACAGAGGGCAGAGGTCATCCATGCAGCTGACAGAGGGCAGAGTTCATCCATCCAGCTGACAGATGGCAGAGGCCATCCATGCAGCTGAGAGATGGCAGAGGCCATCCGTGCAGCTGAGAGATGGCAGAGGCCATCCATCCAGCTGACAGATGGCAGAGGTCATCCCTGCAGCTGGCAAGATGGCAGAGGCCCTCCGTGCAGCTGTCAGATGGCAGAGGCCGTCCGTGCAGCTGACAGATGGTGGAGGCCATCCATGCAGATGACAGATGGCAGAGGTCACTGGCCAAGCATTGGTTGATCAGGCTGCCCCAGACCTCTGGCCTAGATACTGGGTGAGCCGCAGCCTTGGCCTTCAGAAGAGCCTGCCAAACTTCTCTCTGCTTCGTCATTCTGCTCTAAGCTGCCAGCCTCCTTGCTGGTGGTGCCACCAGAACTGTAGGGCAGGTCGGGAAGGAAGCCAGCTTAGCACTCAGACCTTAGTGGCTGAGGAACATGGAACCTGGAGCCAGCAGAGGACCCCAGAGGACAGAAGTCAGAGGGGGCACAGCCAGGGCTTCTGGACCAAGTCCTCAGCCACAGGTGATGCTGCATGAAGGAGGAAGCTTCCCCGTACAGGTTCATTGGTTTAGAAAGGGTCCCAAGTGTGGCTTGAGTGCCCAGCACCAAATGTGTTCATCGAGCCAGCTCTCCCGTTTTCCACTCCTTTTTAGTAGGTGAAATTGGGAGATTCTCTGAATTTTAATCAGGTGGACTTCCAAGGCAATCCATTCCTCTCCGTGCCCCATGTACCCCCTTACCCAGGCCACCCTCTCTCCTCCCTGGATGGCTGCTAGCACCTCCTGGCTGGCCCCTCTGCCCGGCAGTCCATTGTCCCCTGGGCAGTGGACCCTACATTTAATCACAACCCTCCACTGTTTAAAAGCCTCTCATCTGGTGTCCTCTTTTATAGACAGCTTCAAGCTTCTGTTCAACACTGCTTTCCCTTTAATTCCAGGGAGCCAGATACCTCGAGGCCTTCCTCCAGGCCTTTGCCAGAATTGCACACCCCCGCCCCCTGGATTCCGAGGCATCCTGCGGCCATCAGCTCCAATCCCAGTTCCTCAAGGAGACTCCGGTGCCCCCAGCGCCAGGCCGGGCGCTCCCGCACGCCCACCCGCCATCCTGCTCCTCAAGTAAGCGATTAATTACACGATTATTGAACAACACCTCCACCTCCTAGGGAGCATGTCTCTGCAACTTCAGCTACCGGCATAGCATGCTCCATGAATATGTGTTCCGTCAGTGAATGAGCGAAAGTATGAACAAGACACATAAATGGATCTGAAGTGGAACAGCCAAATCCAAGTGCTCGATCGAATAAATGATCTAGTTAAAATCATCTGAAATCCTGGCACTTTCTAGCAAGCACCTTCACGTGTTGGTGCAAATATGTAACAAAACCACCTATGAAAAAAATAGGACATGGCCTGCATGCTGTTCCAGAACGTACTCTATCCACTAAGGGTATGCCGCAGGTAAAGGAGAAAATTCCCCAAGGCCTCCCCAAGTCCCTAGCCCCGGCTGTCGTTAGCGCTTTAGCTCCGTGGACTCATTTAATTCGCGACAACCCCATGGAGGAGGCCGTGTGGTTACTCCCTCTGCAGACGCCAGCACTGCCTCAGTCACTCCA
Organism: Dasypus novemcinctus; assembly: GCF_030445035.2. Taxonomy (NCBI): domain Eukaryota; kingdom Metazoa; phylum Chordata; class Mammalia; order Cingulata; family Dasypodidae; genus Dasypus; species Dasypus novemcinctus. The sequence continues at coordinate 7,084,373 of NC_080678.1, forward strand.
CGCCACACAGTGGGGGGAAGGGCCTCGCGTGCCCAGGGTCTCACGTGTCCAGGGTCTTGCGCCACGGCCGGACCCTCACAGCCAACATCTGCCTCTCTGAGCGAGTCCGGCAGGACGGCATAGTTTGTCCTTGGATGAGTGTGACTTAATGTTCTGCCAACCTCCCACAGATGGGTGCTCAGAAAATTCCCTTCGATGCCATGAAAAACGAGAACCTCCCAGGGTGGTAGGGAGGTGCCTGCGGGGACACGCCCTGGGGGTCCTCGGTTCCCGGCCGCTGCAGGGCAGAGCTGGCAGCCGCAGCAGGCGCGGGGAACCGCGGGTCGCAGATGCACAGGCGCAGCCGCACCACTGCCGGGGTCCTCCACTGCGCGGCTGCATCTCAAGAGAAGGTGCGAGGGCACAGGCAACTGAGAAAGCGGCCAGGGCTGCCGTGACAAATACTGCCCCGTGGGTGGCTCAAGGACAAGCATATACTAGCTCGTGGCTTCAGAGGCTGGACATCCAGCCTCAAGCCAGCCAGGCCGGGCTTTCTCCCGGGAACCCCGGCCGTCTGGCCCTGGCTTGCCACCACCCTGAGTGCTCCTTGGTGGCACCTCTGCTCCCGTCCCAAGCCAGTCTCCTTCTCCCTGTGTCTGCTCCTCCAGGCTCTGCTGACTCCCCCAGGGCACGCACTAAGGCCACCTGGATTCAGCCAGACCCCACCTAAGCAGGGTCTCTGAAGACCCTCTCCGTAAACATGCCACACCTCAACACGTAAACTGCCACACCTCCAAGGGTCCTGCTTACAAGGGTCCCACCCACAGCACACAGGTTAAGAGTAAGAGCACATCTTCTCCCGGGGCCCGTGACTCAGTCCCCGACAGGAGAGGGTACCCATTCTTGCGGGCACTGGACACTGGGAGTCCATTACCACACCTGGCCCACCAAGTGCGCTTTGCCCGTCGACAGCAGTGAGTTTCTTCAGAAGAAAGCAGCTCTTATCGGGACGTGGGCGTTAGGGCCCGTGAACGGACAGGTGCTGGCCTCCTACCTCCTACCTGGCAGAGCAGGAGGAAGCGTGGGACATGGTCACCTCATTTCTTGTCATTTCAAGTAAATACTAGTTGGATATCTATACAAGGGATTTGAGCTTCTGTGGCAAACCCATCTGCGTGCGTCTCTCCAGCTAGATGCTTTCTAGCTGTCTTCGTTGCGGGTTCCCATTAGGAGGTCCGCTGGTACCTGTCGCTGGGAAGTGTAGTATGCAGAACATCAGAGCCATTCCTTGGTCTATTCGTTACTTTCAGAAGCCGGGGGGAGGGTACACTTCCCAAGGGAAGGGCGGCCGCCCTGTTATGAAACGGTGCGAGAGTTTGGGGGACCGGATCGTTGCACCAGAAATCCAGTTCAAGTTCCTGGGAAGCCTCTCAAGTCCCCTCCTGGAGCAGTTGCAGCAGAAGGAAGCTCAGGAGAACCCACAGCTTCAAAGAGAGGGTTTGACGTGACGAGGGGCATTTTGGGGGTTTTGAGTTGTCCTAAATGATAGTGCAGGGTCAGATGCTGAACTTTAAATATCCTGCCAAAACCCACTGAATGGGCTGAGGGAGAGTGTGAACTACGATGTAAACTCTCACCCACGTGGGGCAGCCGTGCTCCGAATGTGTTCACCGAGTGCGATGAGCGTGCCCCAGTGACGGGGGAGGTGGTTGGTGTGGGAAGAGTGGGGGAGGTGGGGGGTATACGGGAACCTCTTATGTTTTTTATAATGTAACCTTTTTTTGATGTATCTATCTTCAAAAAAACACAATTTACAAAAATGATGGGGGTGGGGTGTGGGGAGTGAGTTATATGGGAACCTCTCATGGTTTTTTAATGTAACGTTCTATGTGATCTGTTAACTTTAATAAAAAATGTGTTAATAAAAAAATGAAAGTAAAAGAAAAAAGCACAGTTTGGGCACCTGGGGTAAAAAAAAAAAAGTCTACTTTGGCCATAACACAAAGGGGATGTGGCGCCTAGATCCAATCTCTGGAGACAGGCTACAAAAAAATGCCTTTAAATGGTCACTCCAGCAAGGGCCCCTCGGGCAGCTGCAAAACCCCTCACGCAGGGACTTGGTTTTGACTGAAGCGCAGTGCTGCGTGGCCTCTTTCACAGGCGCTGATGACGTTACAAACGTGGAGCTGCTGAATCGCAAGTTCCAGCATTTGTAGGAAAAAAAAGGCAAAATTGTTTTCCTCTCATCTGAAATAAAGAAGGTAGGACCTTGAAGAGCTCAAAGGAGGGAAGGTTTTGATTTGGGTAAACAGTGGGGCCCGGGGACCCAGTGGCTGGAGGAACTGGTCTTTGAGGTGCTTTTTACCCACTAAGAGCTTAGAGATCATTTGAAATCTTACAGCTTCTTTCTGGAAGGGAAAAGAAGCAGGGGAATATTCTTCTCTGTGCAAGATGTTTGTTTCAGGCAAAAAAGAGACAGCCCAGAAAATCCACACACACCCCAAGAAACACAGGTCAGCACTGCAGACCCACCGCAACGTCACCGCCGGCGCCCTCAGCCGAAGCCAGGGTCAGCCACGGCAGTCCCAGGGCCGTGCCAGGGCATGGGACGCCACCTGCCAAAACCACACACAGGAGAAAAGCTTCCGCTCCACTGGCTGTGCGTCCACAGGGGAAGCGGAGCCGTAAATGAAAGCGCTTCGACAGTGAACTCCCCAAGACTGAAGGCCACCAAACCTCCCTGTCAAATGCAGCTCTGAGTGTTTGGACTGAACTAGACCCCACAAGACACTTCAGATCCAACCCCAGGCCTGAGGGCAGAACTCATTCCCAAGAGGGTCTTCAAAGCCGCTGTCGAGATGGGGCCATGCTGGGTCAGGGTGGGCCTCAAGCCAGCATGACCAGAGCTTTGGAAATGGAGGAGATTTGGGCCTGGGGGGCAGCTGGGGAAAGAGACAGCCACCGGCAGGGAATGCTGCCCAGAACACTGGAGCAAGGACGTGCTGGCACCCTGCTTTGGGGCTTCTCACCACCAACACTGAGGGACAGTAAATCCTTGTTTCTTAAGCCCACTAGCCCGTCGTGTCTGTTACAGCAGCCCTGGCAAACCAGGACACTGACTGACCCAAAAACAATAGTTTCAGGAAGCGACTGTGGCTCAATCAGTTGGGCTCCTGCCTACTATATGGGAGGCCAAGGGCCTCTGTGTGAAGGCAGGCTCGCCCGCACGCCGTGGAGCACCGCCCGGCCCGCAAGCGGCATGGAGAGTCGGCTCAGCAAGGGGACGCAACAAAAGAAAGGGAGACAAGTAAAAGCACAGAAGAGCACACAGCGAAGGGACACAGAGAACAGACAGCAAGCAAGCCACAAGGGAGGGGATAAAAATAATAATAGTTTCCCCCCACAGAAGCATCCATCTTAAAAATGACAGTCCAAATTATCCAGGAAGGGATCACAAATATATGTATATTATGTGTGTACTGGTGCCCACACCACTCTCAAGCTCAGTTTCTGAATCCAAGCTGCCCTCGAGATTCCCCGTGGGGTTGAAGGACCCCACTTCCACTGCTCCACAGAAGACCTTTCCTGGGCTTTGTGGTGGAAAGACCCCTGCCATCCGAACACCGGGGCGGCTCTTTTCGCCTGATAAAGCCCCCTCCCTGGTCTGTTCACACAGGCCCCTTCACCAGGGAAAGCAGCCTGCTTCTCCTCAGAGGGCCCGCCCCCACGGGTCCAGCTCTCAGGATGTGTCGGCAACCCTCACCCACTGTGTTGCGCATTTTCAAACAACAATTGATTCCACCACATTTGTATTTTAAAGCTGAACACACCCTGGAAGGCCACTCCCCCCCCCCCCCCCCACGCCGTGTGGAGAGCCCCCTGCCCTGCCCTGGAATGCTGATTTCTTGGGTTCAATGCTTCCTCTAGAGAGGTTACCCAATGGTGGGGAGTTGTTTCCTCTACGGCATGGAGAAGGCTTTCTGCCAAATATAAAAGACCAGCTCTTGAGGAGAAATATCACATTTCTTTGGAAAACACAATGTGGGCCCCAAAAGCCTCCTTTGAAAGGAAAGGGTCACACGTGAGGTGTAATTCTCCGCAATGTGACTGGTATTTCAACAAATGGGTCACATTTACACATCCAAATACACAGTTTCCTAAAAACAAACCTCTGTTTATTCCATTATTGTTCAAAAGCTCTCTGCCAACCACTCTCAAGCGGGTGTAACAAATCATTTTGAAGGGGTGAAAAGTGTTCACATTTTGAGGCTACGCTGGAATTCTGGGGCCATCAAGGCATTTACTGAAGGCTGGTCAGCCAGGAGGGGGAGTGAACGGACAGCACTGTCTCGAGCTAAGCTTTGCTTGCAGGAGGTTCAAGGTGGCACTAGGGTCGCTGGGGTCTGGGGCTCCTGGCATTCTGCTGAGTCTCCCCAGCGATGAGGAGCCCACTCCTGGGGGACACGTGGTGTCTGCTAGCTCCCGCCGAGCTGGAGAAGGACCACCAGGTGGCTTCAGCCACTTCTCAGGAGCCAGGTGAACTTCCTAGCTGCTAGCGACTGCTGGCATTGGGGCGCCCTCCTCGCCAGCAGGGAGCACCAACACAGCAACCCAGGGGACTGTGTTGACTCAAGAACAATAGATGAGTGTTTCCCCTGCAAACAAATCAACGTATTTTGAACAGACCCCTCCTCCTCCTAAGGATGGAGGCGCCACCATGTCTCAGTCTGGGTTCCCCCAGAAGCAAACCCCAAGACAAAGACTGAGGACAAGTGGTTTCCTTGGGAAGTGATCCCAGGAAGCACTAGGCGGGGAGGGGGGCAGTGGGAAGGAAGTCAAACAAGGCTACATTATCACACAAGTTCCTCTGGGGACCACTGGAGCGTCATCCCACTGGGGAATCCTGGGGGACCACAAAGAACACGTAGCCCAGAGTGACGCACCTGGAGGAAGGACTGGGGCATCGCTCCACAAACCCTGACGGACAGTCGTTGGTGGAGGGCTCTCTAGGGTGGGCTGGGCACGAATTGCTCATCTCCTTTGCCCTTCAAGGGAATGGGTCACTAGCGAGTGGGAGGTGGCTGCCAGAGAAAGCCTTCAGGTAAAGGGATATGGTCTCCCGTTGTGAGTGGGGGGCAGGGGTGGGCCCCTGCAGTGTCTGCCACGTTCCACGACTGCAGAAGAGGTCGTGGCTGCTCCCCGCATCATCCCTGAGAACCAACCAGTTCTCCCCCAGCTCAGCAGCAGCCCCCAGAAGGGTGGCCCACCTAGCTCAAGGCGGCAGCTCTCTGCTGACCCCTCCAGCCACACTTAGGATCAGGTGTGAAAATCTAACTTTCCTCAGCAAATCTGCCTCATGCCATCAGGCCGCCATGTTGTTTCTTGCTCAAAATTATCATCGTTCAAAAACTAAAAATGGTGGGAAATCCGTAAAAGAATTGGGGTAAATTAATATGCAACTCATTTCTCTTAGTGGATTTCCAGTCACTCTAACACAAATCTCTGGCTTCATCTTTGGGACCAAGAAAGCCCTGGAATGTTTTTGCAAAAATGAACATTTTACTGAATGTTTCATGCTTCATACATGAAGTAAAGCTGCTCAGATTGTGTTATCAAGAACTTTTCCAAAAATTATACCAAAAATTGATTTTTTTCATTGCTCATCCTAAGCATTAGCAAATGGTTGCAATTTAACTTTTGCTCAATACAAGCTTAAAAGTTATGTTTAGTTCTATTTCTTCAAGACCAAATACTGAATAATATTTTACCCCATCCACTGTGAAAAATGGATCCTCTACATAGCATGTGGCAGGTCCCAGCTCGCCACAGCTCTCCAGGTTGCTAAACCCACCCTCGTCCTGCCCTCACCAGTGGCCCGATGACACCTGCACCCCTGGCCTGATGGGGCTATAGGTGCTGGTCCTGACTCCACTTACCTGAGAAGGAAACACACGGGCTTGGTAAGAGGTGAGCTGATTGGGAAGGCTGGTGGCTTCCAGGGATCCTTGGATTTGTGGATTCGAGTGCATGTGACACCAGATGCCACCAGGTGTCAGGGTCACAGCCAGAGCAGACAGGCACAGATTGCAAATGGCTTGTGGACGGGATTCCCGAGCCCTTACTCTTGCAGGTCGGTGCACCTGCTAGTTCTGGGGAGTCTCTTCAAACCACATGAAGAAGCCTCATGCTGGCCCTGCTCTGAGGGGACTCAGAGCACCTCCGGCCCTGCACCTGCCCCTCTCGCCCCTTGCTTCTCATCCTGCCCAGTGGTAAGCATCAGCCTTCCCCAGACAGTGTTTAAGCTTCGAAGGGCTCTCCCATTGGATTTGTCCAAACTGGGACTAAAGAACGGGATAAACAGGGAGAGAATGAGGGGCCCGACAGAAGGACTTAAGGCCCAGAGATAGAGCTGAGAGAGTAAAAGGCCAATTATCAAGAGTTAACTACTGGGACTCTTACAGGTCCTTGTCATCAAATCACTTTCCAATGGACTCACAAAGAAAAGGAGCTGTGGAGACGTTTGATTCTCTTTTCTGCATGCTTAATGATGAACCTCAAGAAGCATCTTCCAGGAAGCGGACTTGGCCCAGTGGTTAGGGCGTCTGTCTACCACATGGGAGGTCCATGGTTCAAACCCCGGGCCTCCTTGACCCGTGTGGAGCTGGCCCATGTGTAGTGCTGATGTGCACAAGGAGTGCCCTGACACGCAGGGGTGTCCCCCACGTAGGGGAGCCCCACGCACAAGGAGTGCACCCCATAAGGAGAGCCGCCCAGTGCGAAAGAAAGTGCAGCCTGCCTAAGAATGGCACCACACACACGGAGAGCTGACACAACAAGATGGCGCAGCAAAAGGAAACACAGATTCCCGTGCCACTGACGGCAACAGAGGCGGATAAGGAAGAGTGTGCAGCAGTGGACACAGAGAGCGGACAACTGGGGCAGGGGCGGGGACAGGGGAGAGAAATTTAAATCTTAAAAAAAAAAGAAGAAGAAGAAGCATCTTCCATCCACTAACAGCCCTTCCAGCTCCTCCTAATGGCAGCGGGGCCCAGGAAGGAAGGTGCTCACACGGCCTGGAGGCCTCTCCCCAGCCCCCCCAGGCCTCCCTCCCTCTCCCCACCCACCCAAACTCCTGTCTACTCCAACTGGAATGAAGCCTGTGTAAAATGAAACTCGCTGTGGAAAACCATTTGGTGGTTCCTCGAAAAGTTAAAAGTAGAATTACCATATGACCCAGCAAATCCACTCCTAGGTCATCCCCAGAAGAGCTAAAAGCAGGGACTCACACAGACACCTGGGCGCCAAGGCTCAAAGTTGCATTAGTCACAACAGGCACAAGGTGGAGGCACCTGGTGGCCCTGGACAGAGGGATGAGGAAACAAAATGTGGTCTGCACATCCAGAGGGATGTAAGTCCACCGTGAAAAGGAAGGAGGTTCTGATTCACTTATGACACGGATGGGCCTTGCGGGAAATAAGCCAAGTGCAAAAGGACAAATATCATGTGACTCCACTTACATGAAATATCTAGAATAAGCAAAGTCACAGACATGGAAAGTAGATTGATTAGCAGTGACCAAGGGCTGGGGAGGAGGGGGGAGTCATTGTTTAATAGGTTCAGAGTTTCTGTTTGGGGACATGAAAAATCTTGGTCAAAGATGGTAGCAAAACATTTCAGTGTAAAGGTAGTTAATGCTGCTGAAGTGTACACTGGAAAGTGACTTAAATGGAAATTTTGTGTTATAGATATATATTATAAAAGCATAACAAAGGAAAAAATAAAAGACCTCATCCTCCCTGGTCCAAGTGCCACCTTTTTATTTCCTGGAGCCCAGTGGGGTCAGCCTCAGAGGCTTTCCTGTCCCCACCCCATGGCACCCCTGGGACCTGCTGCTGCAGCCTGCCTTCCCCTCCACTTCTCAGCTTCGTCTGTGCTAAGGGCAGATGGCCCCTAGGGGTGCCAGCCCACCTGGCTGGTGAGAGTGTGGCTCTTCTGATGTCCCCCAAGCGCGGCGATGCATCAGTGGGACTCCTTCGTCGCCTGCAGCCCCTCGCTACCACATGAGTGCCCCCTCCCAGGTGCCTTCAGAGGCAAATGTCTTCCTCCAGACCCCTCCCAGGAGCGGCCCCAGCACCCACCTCCCACATCTCAGGACTCGGCATGTCCCGCCAGAGCTCCCTGTCCTGCAGGAGAGGGACCCTGTCACCGGGGAACCCTCGGTGCCCAGCCCAGTCAGGGGCATACAGTGGGTGCACAATAGCTAGCTGCACATGAGAGAACACTGATAGGGACCTCAGGCAGAGAGCTGGGAGAGGGGGCCCATGGGAGACTGAAGGAGGGGTGTGTGCCAGTCAGGGCTGCCCAGAGAACCAGGATAGGAGGACGGGTGGTGGAGAGGGGCGAGAGGGGGGTGGAGAAAGGTAGAGGATACAGGTGTGGTGGACGTCTAGATGATGGAGAGAGCAGGTGGAGCTACAAATCCATCCTGCACAGAAGGCAGAGGCCGAGATAGAGGCAGAACCACAGATGACCGTGGAGCTGTGGATAGAGATGGTTAGATAGGTGGATAGAGACAGAGGATGGGTGGACAGATGGATGGAGGGATGGAAGGATGGATAAAACAGATAAGACAGATGGATATATAGCGGTAGACAGACAGATATAGATCGATTGATTAGATAGACAAATAAGATAGGTAGATGGATTGACAAATGGATAGACAGATGACAGATAGATTGAGAGCTATCGATAGGCACGAAGTTCATCTCAATGCTGGCTCACGCAGTTGCGCCTGGCAGGTCTCACCCCCGTAGGGCGGGCTGCAGCTGGGGACTCAGGCAGGGGCTGAGGCTGCAGCCTTGAGGCAGAATTTCTCCTCTGAGAAGCTTCAGCTTTGCTTTTCGGGCCCTCAGCTGCTTGGCTGAGGCCCACCCAGCGATCAAGGGTCCTCTCCCTTATTTAAAGTCAACTGATGGGAGATGTGACTCCCACCTACAAAACACTCACAGCAACATCTGGGCCAGCGTGTGGATCCTTGGGTCCCACAGCCTCGCCGAGTAAACCCAAGCAGCACGTGGTAGGAGGAAGCTGCGTGCAACCAAAGAACCGCCCATCCCTGCGGCACCTGAGCCCCTGTCCAAAGGCTGCAGCGAGCCGCGGCTCCAGGCAGGTGGGCCCAGCTGAGCCCATCCTGAGGTCCAGCTGGACCCCTTGGGAGCCGCGAGCTCTGTGACAGATGCTGCTGACGGTCCTGGGGCCCACATCCCCGAGGGCTCCCTGTGGGAGCTTCACAGAGATCTGGAAGGAAAGAGGAAATGAAAAACTGAAGTCTACACACAGTCATTTACAGTTTTTCACAGCAGTTATGTTCCATGAAGCTGCCGTGAAAAATGAATTAGCAACTACTGACCCATTGCTCCTGGGGAAATAGAGGCTAAAATTCCTTCAAGTCCCCGGTCCCAACATTTTCACCAACCAGTCAGTGTGTAATCTTGTTTTGTGTGTGTTTCTCTTCAAGGGCACCTTATTTAAAATATACTGTTGATCCATTAACACTGGACTCACAGCCAACAGCACAACTCCTGCCTGCAGTTTATCCAACACACACCATCTCCATCAGGCGCCTTGCAGCCTCCTTGTGCACAGGAGTACTGGGCAGTGCTCCAGCATTGCACTTGGGGGCCATTTTAAACAGCAAAACACAGAACACATGGCACTAAACACACCACAAATGGACACTTGTTTATAGCCCGGGAGCTGAGTCAAGAAGGACAATGAGGCAGAGCACCGCCTCATTCGACCTCGGCGGGGAGCACGTGCACTGAACGACTCAAATTTTTCGTTGCTCTGTGCATGCCCACAAATGACAAGAGCACAGCGAGTAATGATTTCAGACTTACAAATAAGCGTTAGCAAGCAGGCAAGTTCACAAATGTGGAGCCCGCGCATAGCCAGGGTGGGCTGTATTGGGCACGACCCCACCCCGTAGGCCGGAAGGCAGCCAGCTTCGGGCGGGGCCAGAGCGGTCCTGGCTGCGGTGCAGGCAGCCCCGTGACTCAGGCCACACAATCTGAAAGACCTCTCAGAAAGGCAGGAAAAGAAGCCACATGGGTTTGTTGGCAAGCCCCGGTGGGAGGGGCACAGACCAGCCCCGGACTTGGGAGCAAGGCAGGGCCATCTGCAGCAGAGAAGCGGGGGCTTTTGAAAAATAACTCCTGCCGTGCTCCTGGGCCCCAGAGAAGCAGAACACCTGGCCACGGGGCATCAGGTGACCACGTGGCCAGAGCTGCCCACCATGAGCAGGGTCCTACCGGACCCACCAAGTCGTGAGGTCAAAACGACGCATCCAGGATCCTGCAGGAGCAGATCGACCAGGATGCAAGAGCAGGTTCCCAATCTCCCGTGGTCCCCGCCACTGCTGAAGCAGCACCCCTCTCTGCTCGCTCGCACCCTGTATCATCAAGTGAAGGGGGAGGGGAAGCCCACTGGCCCACCTGAAAACGGATGGCACCTGGGCGACAGTGTCACTCATGGCCTTGTCCACTGGGGGCCTTTGTGCCCCCTGCCCCTGAAGCCCTGCGCTCAGAGGGTGGCGGCCCTGGTCCCCAGAGGAGACACAGCAGGGGCCCGCTGAATTAGGGCCCTCGGTGGGCACCTGGGCACTTGGCCCCTTAAGCCCAGGGGCCAGCAGGCAGGAGTGAGGGTCCAGGGCGTCGCCGAGGGCCACTGCTCCTGGAGGGGGGGAGCAAAGCCTCTGCTGCACGGTGGGTTGTGAGGCTGCGGTCCAGCACCCAGGCACTTGCCGCGCGCCTCGGCCTCCCTTGGACAACATCCCCGCAAATGGGTGAGGGCGGCAGCTCTGTCCTGGGAAGGGAGAAGGACCGGGGCTCGGGGCCGGGTCCGCCCACTCCACAGGCAGCGCTGAAGCAAGCACAGCCGCAGCTGGGGGGGACTAGCGCGGGGAGCCAGGGAGGGGCCCGGGCGCCGATCGCCGCCCCCAGAGCACCTGCGAGGTGGGGCTGTCGCTCGTCCCACCACCCTCCCTCCTCCAAGTCCCCCACAAGAAAAGAGGCCTCCGGCATCCTGCAGCAGCTGCTTCCCAAACGTTTATGGAAAAGGACTTCCAAAAGGTGCAAGGGCTGGGTTTGTCGTCATGGAGATGCAGTGCCAGACCCCCTCAGAGGAAGATGTGCCTCAAGGGAGGGGTGTGGCAGGCGCCAGCAGAGCCCCCGCTCAGACCACCGCCCTTCTGTGGGTGCCAGGGCCCGGGCCAGCTCCTGTTCGGTGGCAGCACTTTGGCGGCTACAAGGTAGCTCTGGTGGGAATATTTAAAATTGGCAAAGCTACAGACCAGAGACTTTTTTTCCAGAGAGCGAGCCTTTGAGCATTTATCTGCACACCACTAACCCACTTTGGGAGAGACGGGCAGTGACTGAGCGCAAAGGGGACGGGCAAGCTCGGCCGTGTCGGCCCCGTGTGGACACCCCTGGTGGGCAGCGCTGGCCTCGGCACAGCCCGCAGCCCCTCAGGCTGCAGTTCCGCCCCTCGCTCTGCCCACTTCTGCTTCCTTCCCCTCCTGCTCCGTAAGCTCAGTCTCAGTGGCTACTTCAGGAGAACTCAACCTACCACGTGGTCCCTCCAGACCCCCTACTCGAAGCATGGCCTGACGGGCACAGAGAACAGAGGGTAATTCTGATCGCTTAAATATTACATTTTCAGCATGGTTTTCAGTTGATCCGGAAATGCATATTAAGCAATCTCTATGGGGAAGACAGTGTGCCAGGGAGGCCGCGTCCTCAGAGGGTGGATGGACACACAAACGATTAAGCACTGCGATACGTCCCTTGTAGGGGCCGGGGGAGGGAGAGTGCCACCAAATTGAGCATTGGCTCCGTATTAACTCCCCTTTAATAAATTAACAGAACAATCACCTTTACAGTTACATAAAAGCATAAAACATGTAAAAGCTTAAAATATGCTAAAAACATTTCATTAAATCTATTAGCATATGGGATTTAATGTATTCAACACAGCAAAAAATAGATACCTTCTGCTGCAGTTTAAAGAGGATTTAAAGTCAAAAATAAAAATCTGGGCTTTCATAATTTGCATATTTTGCCAACAAAAAAACAGATTACCCAGCAATTGACTCTAAAAAGTAGAACTTGCAGTTTCATCATTTCCTGAGCACACACCAGGCCAAGCATTGCAGAAAGAGAGCTCAGGATGATACAAGAGAAGTATAATAGGAGTATCAGTCACAGAGCCATGCTCCGCCCCCCCGGGGGGCCTCCCAGATGGAGTGCCTCCAAACCTGTCCTCATGACACCCTCCCGTGGCTGGTCCAGTCCTCCCACTCTACAGGGGAGAAGACTGAGAGGTTGAGTCACCAGCCCATGCTGGATGGTTTGAACAAGCAAAATAACTACATTAAAATAGCCAACAGTTGTAATGTAAAACAGTAAATCATCTTGACATGAGAACTTTTCTCTCTAGGAGTGATCCTGAGAGTTGTACACACAAATGTCTGGGCCCCCAGAGCGCGAGTGGGAAAGACATTTGAAAACCATGGGTTTAGGTGAGTGGAGCATGCACTTACATCCTCAAGTATTTCTGTGGGAAACCATTAAAAGCCCAGATGTCACAAAGCTTAAAGTGGCTCAACAATGCCAAGATGTACTTTCCAGTTTTCTACAGGAGGCCCTTGAGGATTCAGAAGAGAGAAGTTAAGTGAAGATTCTCTTCAGCAACCCACCTGGATCTGGAGCACACCAAATCCACAGCAAATTCCAAAATGGGAGCTATTCTTGCAATACCACCTTACCCACGACGCTACCAAGGAAACTGAAAATGGTTTCCTGAAATATGTGGAAAACAATTAGCAGGTTAGAATTTAAAAAGCCTTATGTGGCTCTCAATTCTAAGTTTCATGCATATTATTCTAATTTTTTTCTGAGGTTAGAAACAATAGAATCCTGAAATCCTCTTTATTTTGGATATTTCATCACGGTAATTTAATGCTAAATTAAAGTTCAAAACCTTCATTATTCACAAGGTTTTTGTTCTATTCATTTAAATTTTGGGCAGCTTCCAACTTAATAATGCCCCTTTTTTTTAACTGACATCTGCTTGCATAAGAATAGGAAAGTAGCTAAAGCACTTTAACTCCTTAACTAAAGCTGACTTTATGCATTTCCATTTTAGATGTCAACACAAAAAGCAATCACTTTTAATAAATAATAGTTAAAGCCAATTACAGATTTGCTATTAAAATCACACTAATTCCACTTTAAAGCAAGAAGAACAAAATTAGATTTCATTTTAAAGACAAGGTACATTTACGCCTTTTTAGTGCTGCACAAACACATTAAAACAGCCCTGTGCGCTAATCTTCCCTCACTGCTGCTTCAGTTTGGATTGCATGAAAATTTCAAGTCAAATGCTTCTGAGTTCAAATCCTTGAGTGTTTTCTTCCATCACAAGGCGACGGAATAGAGAATGCTGACAACAGAATGGCTTCAGTGGCTCCTGCACATGAGAATGATTACTGTTATTTATCACAATCACCTAGAGAGATAACAGCTAACATTAATTTGGTTTTAATCCCATTCCCAGCATTTTGCTGAGCATTCTAAGTGCATTATTTCTCTTAATCCTCATAATGCCTACATACAATATCATCCCCCTTTAACAAATGAGTCAGCTAAGATTCAGAGAGGCCAGGTAACTTGTCCACAGTCACACAGCAAGCCACAGAGCCAGGATTCAGCCACACCCACTGACACAAAGGCCCAAAGTGGTGATTTCATTCTGTCAATGGCCCCAATTAATGCCCTCCCTCTAGCCTTACCTTTTGCCCTGTAACTTTGTGGTCTCTTCAGATTCTTATTCTTGGTTTTCTAGCTTACTAAAATATTCTGTCTTCCTAAGAATGGAGCGCTCTTTGAAGACCTGTTGCTGCCTCATTTTAGGTGAGATATAGGGACTCATTTTGTATTCCATTTTAATTCATTGTATTAGCCACCTATGCCTGTGGTCACCTCAGTGGAGAGCACAGCTCTTGCCAGTAGAGAACTTCAGATTCAAGCCCTGGGGCGGTGCCTGGGCCTGGGTGCTTCCTGCGTGATCCCCAGCGAGGTGCCAAGGCTGAGCTGGCAATCATCTTCCCAACGGTTCTGCCACTGACTGGGCACACAATGACTTTGGAGGGTTTCAGTTTCTTCATTAAAAACTGGAATCCACAGCCTCTGGCCTCAGGGTCGTTGTGAGAATTAGAGATGACCTACATGAAATTCTCAGCATAGTGCTTAAAATCAAATGCAACGCGCACACTTGGCATGAAAACTATTACAAATATAGCCAACTCTTCTTTCCATGATTTGAAAACCACTTGCAGACCTTGCAATGCCTCCAAGTAGCATTATAAGTATCCACCACCTTGGTTCTGGGGTGCAAACATACCCAGAGACTCAAAAATCCCTCTTAAAAAACTGGAAAAGCCAGTTTTGCAGAGGATTTGTCTTCATTTTGCTTCACTTTGCTGTCTTTGAAGAGGAGAGGGCATCCGCGCACAGAGCATATCAGGGAGTGCAAAGAAACTAACTGCCGTGCCATGGGTCCCACACCACGCAAGATGCGGGGCTGTGCCAACTGGTCAACCTTGATTGCCTGAGCAAGTCCTGGCCTGTGCCTGGCACAAAATAGATGCTCCCAGCATTGTGCTCCAATCTGCCTCTGGAGCTTCAGGCCTGAAACCTCCCTCCAACCTCCCTCCAGAGCTGCCAGTGAACTTCCTCTGGAGCTTGGGTAGAAGCCCAAGGGAATGGGTTGGCCGCAGCATCCTTTCCTCACCTGCCCTCCTCTGGCTGAGAGGATTCCTCAGCGCTGGTTTGTCCATGGCTCTGCCCCAGATGGACTGCCAACCTGGGTGCCCAGGATGCCCACCACAGCATCTCCTAGAAAGCACACCATCTTGAGCAAGACCCAGCCATGGGACACAGTCAGCAAGAGAGGGTCTTTTCCCAGCTCTCCAACGCCCCCTTAGAGCTGTTCTAGCAGCCCAGCCGTAGGAGTCTCTACAAGAAGCCAAGGCTGCTCTTCCCCCAAAGAGCAAATAGCTCAAGGAGAGTATACCTTTTGCATGAACATTTTAAGTCAGGGGACTTCCAAGAGCCCTCCCAGAGCTTTCCCACTCATCTTCCGTGATGCCTGCCCATGAAGACAGCGACAAGACGTCATCATTCTCTCCTTGTGCTCCAGAAAACTGAAGACCAAGTGGCCCCAGGCAGCAGGGCAAATCCAAGTCCGAGGTACCATGCACTCGCTTCGGACTTACCCCACTCAGCTAACATGGAGTTGAAGAATGTCAACCACCACACCATGGAGCCTAGAGTGCCTACAACTGAAAGCAGGAGGATTGCATCCAGTATCCATGTGGAATCTAAGCCTCCTCTTGACATAGATGTGCAATGGACACAACCAATCCAAGGTCCACAGAGAAAATGTGGCATTGGTGTGGGAAAAGTGGCCATGGTGGCTGCTGGGTGCGGGGAATGGGAGGAAGAGATGAGATGGGGAGGCATTTTCGGGACTTGGAGTTGTCCTGGGTGGTGCTGCAGGGACAATTACCGGACATTGTAGATCCTCCCAGGGCCCACTGGATGGAACATGGGAGAGTATGGGCTATGATGTGGACCATTGACCATGAGGTGCAGCGATGCCCAGAGATATACTTACCAAATGCAATGGATGTGTCATGATGATGGGAGAGAGTGTTGCTGTTGGGGGGAGTGGGGGGGTGGGGGCAGTGGGGTTGAATGGGACCTCATATTTTTTTAATGTAATATTTTTTAAAAATGAATTAATAAATTTTAAAAAAATAAAATAAAAATAAAATGACATTGACTAAAGCAGCAAATAACAGCTGGGGTTCATCACGGATCAGAAACGGGCTAGGTTTAGCTTTCACAGCGTGTGTGGGAACACTGTTACCTCACCTCCGTTTTACCGGCAGAGCAGCTGAGGCTCAGCCTGGCGGAGGGGCCCAGCTCGCAGTATCCTGGAGGGCTAGGGTCAGGATCCAAACCCAGACCTGGGAATCTGCCATGCCCGAGGCCTACCCCCGCAGGACCCCACACCCTGAGCAGATCTGGACCCTCAGCCAAGAGCCGCTGGCCCAGGCAAGGACAGGGACTCAGCCACACGCACCACACGGAGGGCCGGCACGGCGCAGCAGGACCAGCTCAGCCTGCACGGGGCTGCAGGGGCGCCAGAGATGTACCGACAAGGGGCGGTGGAAGGCTTTGTTCAATGACTGCAGCCGGGGAGGAGGGAAGCCAGCCGCAGCCGAGGGCACGAGAGGGGACGGGAACCTGGCAATTCTTGCGGAGAGCCTGGGCGACGCCTGGGCAGGCGAGGGGTCACGGCAGAGGGAGAGCAGTGCCAGCATTGTGCAGTCTTTCTGATCACAGCTGTTGTGGTCTAGACAGCTTGGCCTCAACATAGGTAAGAACTCACATCGGGCTCAAGGGTCTGCCAGGGGCACGGGCTAGCGTGAGGGAGGTTTGGACAAGTCTCGGGTGCAAAGATTAGACAAGTATGTGGGATCAAGCAGTGTCTCTCGAGGGATTCACGGAGGTTAGCCCTGAAAAGCATGTTTCGTGTCTGTCTTCAGAGGCACATTCCACCCCCTACACATGCACACACAATTGGGGTGGGGGGCTCCAGTCTTTTTGCATATGGAGCACGTGTCCAAGCCTCAACATACCCAGCACCGTGGAAACAGAAAAGAAAAAGTAAGAAATCCGAGCCACCTGGCGCAGGCGGGAGCTGGGGAAGGGGGTGACCCGGGTGAGTGGGGGTCCTGCGCGAGGTGAGCAGGGGCCGGTGGCCCCGTCTCGGAACTGGGCGAGCCGGAGGCAGGGGAGGTCTCCAGGCGGGGATGGGGGTCGCTGGGCCACGGCAGGCTGGGCGTTGAGGACTTCCTGAGTTGAACGCTCAAGGCAGTGTCCAAACAGAGGGGCCGGCGGAAGCCGGGATCCAGCGCAGAGCCCGTGGGGCCGAGCCGGCCCTGTGGGGGTAAACAGCGAGAAGACCCAGCAGGATGCGCGACGTGCAAGGAGGCGCGAGGAGGAGGTGGGGCTCAGGACAGAGGAGCCGTCCAAGGGGTGGGGACCGGGCGTCGGAGACGTCAGGTGTCGGGTGGGTGGTGGTCTCCCACCCGCACCCCCCAGGACTGAGAGTGCTTCTCCGGCACCCCCCATGCATCCACCTGGCCTCGCCCTGACCCCTTCCCTGCACCAGGAGCCGCTTCCCGGGGCAGGGTGGCATCGGCTTCCCCATGCCGCCGCCCAGGGGTCCACCTGGGCCCTCGGTCTCCCGGGTGAGGGCCCTTCAGGTGTGGGGACAGAGCACACCTGTCCGCCCTTCCCAGCACACAGTCGCATCCTGACCCTCAGGGAGCCTGGGCGTCACCCGGTACCTCCTCCTTGTCACCACCTTCCATCCAGCACTCGGTCCCCAGGGCACTGTTATTTACTCGCCTTGCCTGACCCCTGGCCCCTCCTAAAATGCTCCTAAGACAATGCAGTGGGCCACCCTGTGCCCCCACCCCCAGCAAGTCCCAGGCTTCTCCCAGGAAGACCGAGGCCCCGAGGCCGTGGCCTGTTGCCCTGGGAAGGAAAGAAAGGGGTTGGGAATGGAAAATAAAGTGCTCCCCAAACAGTAACCGTGACGACCAGCAGCGCAGGGGTCTGACGCTTGCTCCCCCTTTTATGAGGCATGCGGCACAGCCCTTCATGGACCCTGGCGCTAATTGCCTTATCACAGGATGCAGCGCGGCCAGTGACGAAGGCGACTCGCCGAGGGGCTTCTCGGCGTCTGCACACGTTACCCCAGAACTTTAAGGAACCTCCCAGGAGGAGCCCCGCTTGGGTTCCTTTATTACTTAGGAGTTGGTAAGACAAGGGATTAGGGTCAAAAGATGAGTTTAAACAGCAGGAAAGAACAGGAAGAGGAAGGGGTGTTGTTGAATTTCAGGCGGAACGGAATATCAGCTTGAAGCAGTGGTGTGATTAATTTCCTGTCAGATGAAGATAGATTCATCCACAGAGGACAAAAAAATATTTTGACTTGAGTCTCAAAAACTAAAGCATATGGTAATACAGAAGCAGACCAAAACGCTGCTTCTCTATTTAGTCTTGCTCGGTTCCATTCACTCAGAAATAAAGCAGGCCCTCCCGTTCCATCAGTGCAAAGTCCTTCTTGCGCAGCAACGCTTATTTCTGCAAAATATTTTCCCTGAATTTAGATGGAAAAAAAATGCATGATTGCTATTTGAACTTCAAGTCTTCTCCGTCGGGTCAAATGTCCAAGGTTTTGGCAGGAAAATAAGCTGTCCATGGTCTCACTCCGTGAACTTCGGACTTTGGACAAAACCCTCCGGCAAGAGGCCGCTGACCGCGCTTCCGTCCCCTGGCGCCGGCCTCCTCCTCCCGGGTGCCCTTCCCTCTGCGGGCCGCGGCCTCCGCGAAGACGCCTCCTCCCCGGCCTGGGGGTGCGCGCCCGTCCTTGGCCCTTGAGAAGCACAGGTCAGGAACGGGAGCCCTGGGTAGTGGCACTTGCTGACTGGTGGGCGCGGGTGGAGGGCTGGTGGGAGCGGG
Organism: Dasypus novemcinctus; assembly: GCF_030445035.2. Classification (NCBI taxonomy): domain Eukaryota; kingdom Metazoa; phylum Chordata; class Mammalia; order Cingulata; family Dasypodidae; genus Dasypus; species Dasypus novemcinctus. Next base: position 7,103,011 of record NC_080678.1, read on the forward strand.
TCGTGTCCCAGGGAAGCATCAAACACCAGCGTCCGTAGGTCTGTCCCCCGGGAAGGCCCCTTCCCAGAGAGGACTCCTCCACCCCAGCTTGCGGGCACGAGGGGGGCTGTCACCGCCGGCGCGCTCCTTCCACCCCTGATCCGCTAAGCCCCTGTCCTGGCGCCCCCAGCTGCCTGCTCTCCCTCTCCTTCTCTCTCGCGGTGTGGGGGCACTGTCTGACTCGGGGGAGGGCAGCGGTCCGGGGCTGCTCCTCCTGCTCCTGTCTGGGGGCGCCCCGGGCTCGCCCTCGGGGGAGCAGGTGCTTCTCCCTCGCGTCTGTTCGGGAATTCCGGAGCTTGCGGCCCTGCCCGGGGAAAGGCTCCGGCCTCTGCAGAGGCAGCCCCTCATCAGCTGCCAAGGGGGGCTGGCCTCGCCTGCCCGCTGCAGCCTCCTCCCTTGCTGGGTCCTTGGGGACCCTCCCCCTTGTACCCGTCACTGTCATTTCGGGGCAGGAACCAAGGCGACAGCAGGCGCGGGGCCCGTGTGGCCAAGCGCGAGCCCGTGGGGCCTGGGAGCCGTGCCGGAGGGGCCGGTGGCAGAGGCCGCGGAGGGGGTAGCTTTCCATCTCCACTTCCAGGTGCCGTTCCCGGGGTGTCTGCACGTGACCACAAAGCGCCCGAGCTGGACTGGGCCTCACACACACATTTTAGCTGGCCGGCGAACTCGCAAATACAGAACCCCAAATAAAGAGGCTCCCCTGGCTTTGCCTCACCACCTGTGGATGTCCACAGGGAGTATCGGTCACCAAAGCCGGTGAAAGGCCATGCTGGAGAGCAGGGAAAGCTGGGGAGGGGGGGAGTGTGCAGGGGGAGGAGGCTGCAGGCTCTCCTCTGCTGGGGGTGGGGGGGAGGGTAGTGACACCCAGAGCAGAACCATCTCAGGAAGCAGCGGCCAGGAGTGACAAGCTCGAGCCAAGAAGCAGAAACGGGCTCAGGGCAGGGGCAACGAATTTTGGTCCATAGCCTAGTAGTACTACTCGACTTTTATGTCTTTGATTTTAAAAATATAAATAAATTTTCTGGAAAAAATTAAGCATGGCAGATAAAACTCAAGTCTCCCCTGGCTCCCTAACGGTAGCCCTTCAGCCTGCCTTCCTGTATGTGTGAACCTACGGAAATTACCTACTAGTGTGTTTATTTCACTGACACAACTGACATGTCATTTTGAAAGTTTCAATGGAGCTGCCAGAGAGCGAATGTTCTAATTCATGGGCCCACGGAGCAGAAAATCCTCAACACTCCATCTTCTTCGAGAGCCTGGTGGGACCGCTAACCTCAGGGCTTGCTCCTCGGAGCAGTAGGAGCCGCTGTTCCCCCAGGAAAGGAAGCGCGGGCAGCAACGGGCGGCACGAGGCGCGCACCTCCGTTGTCCCGCTGCAGGCGGCATGGCCCACGAGGCACAGGTGTCTCCAGAGCAAGAGCGAAGGGCTCGGGAACCTGTGAGGCTTGCTCTCCAAGCTGCGGGCTGTGTGGGACAAGCCAGCCCGTCCCTCTGTCCTAGGGCCATTCTTTGTCCCCTCCCTACTCTGAGAACACAGTTTTGGCTCAGAACTGCTCTCTTGCCTGCCTGGTCGTCCTAAAAGCAGCTTTTATTTTTACAGGTTCCGGGGCATGTCATTTTTCATATTCTTCATACCATTATAATTCTGTATTATTAAACTCTGGTTCAAAAAAAGCCCCACTAGGTTATAGAAACAAAAGAACAGAACCATATTGAGTGGATACAATGAAACGGAACTAGCAAAAAGAATCTTCAACTACGGCTTTGAGGATTAAGCCCTGACAGCTGTGTCACTAAACACACCACAGTGCCTCTGGAAGCCCGGGGCGCCCCCCATTCCCTGGGCCGCCACAAGGAGCAGAGCCTGCCGGGACACTGCAGGGGTCTCGGCCAGAGCCGGCCAGCAGCTGAAGGTCAGAGCCCTCCAGCAGCCAGTGCCAAGGACGGCCAAGTCCGATTCTGTCCATGTCAGCCCACAGGCAGAGAACTCCTGCGACTCCAGCAGCGGAAGGAACTGTAGCACTGGTGTGCAGACGGTGGCCACGGGAGTTGCTGTGGGCAGGGAGATGAGATGGGCATTTTCGGGACTTCGAGTTGTCTTGAATGTTGCAGGGACAGATGCTGGGCATTATATATCCTGCCATAACCCACTGAATGGACTGGGGGAGAGTGTAAGCTACAATGTAAACTATAATCCATGTGGTGTAGCAGTGCTCCAGGGTGTATTCGCCAAATGCAATGAATGTCCACACTGATGAAAGAGGTCGTTGATGTGTGGGGAGTGTGGGAGGGGGGAGGGGGGTATATGGGAACTTCTTATATTTTTTTAATGTAACATTTTGTGTGATCTATGTATTTTTTTTTAAAGACAATAAAAATAATAATTTTTTTAAAAAAAGAAAAGAAAATCCTTTCCTTTAGGGATCCTGTGGTTGCAATTGACTGAAACGGGTTATACTTGAAACTTACTCAAACGGTAAAAAGTGTAAGGTGAGGAAAGAGCGGACACAGGGCCCATGCCCCAGGGCTCAGCTAAGCCCATGTCCAGGAGAGCTGTAGATGTGGCGGAGCTGATTTTCCCTGGAGGTTTTCTGCTGGATCCGGGGAACCGCTCCATGTCCACGGCAGTCTCTAAGAGGACCTGGAAATCCTGATTCCATGTCGACAGACCCAACACTTGTCTAACATCTTATATTCGTCTTTTCATTGTCCATTGGAGGTACATTGCCTTATCTCAGTGAGGCAGTAGGTGTCACCCCTCAAGACATGAAAATCCTTCCTTCGAAGGCTTCCTACTGGGTACAGAATATTTTCCCTAATTTACCAATCTCTAAACTGAATACTTTATTCATTTAGTGTGTATAGGATAGTAGAGCTGGGCCTCTATAAAATTGTCACTTGATCTATATTAAGCTGGCAGACTATTAAATACTTTATCAAAATGTGTACTTCAAAGTTTTCAGGAATAGACAACTAGCACATCTGTGCAACTTGCACTGGTGACCTCTTGGAGTCGAAGGCAAAGGAGCCTCTCCCATTCCCCTTGGGGACAACTGACCAGCGAGTGCGAGTCCCATAACTCCAGCCTTCTCCTGGCCTGCAGTTCAGAAAGAGCTTGGCTCAGAGCTGCCACTCAAAAATCCCCCAAACTGCTAAGCATACCTACAAGAAAAATATTTTACCAAGTACTTCATTCTTCAGGAAGAGATCCACTTAATAATGGGAAAAATACAGGTTTGTGCCTGTCAAATTATTTCCTTTGGGTTTCATTATAAATTTCTCTGCTGCTTTGAAGGCGAGGGGAGCTCTATGAAATGACCCTTTCCCCCTCTAAATTCTATGTGGCCACTTGAAAGTTAAAATTACTTTTCCAAAGATCTTATTGCTTGTTTGGTTTTCCACAACTATATTAATAATGCATTGGGCATGTACATGACTTTCCTCCCAGTTTGATTTCATAACTTGAATAATTTGAAAATAACACTAAAACCCTTTGGCTGGACACTGAAAAAGTAACATGTTAAGTAGAGGCTTAAGTGAAATCTATGCACATAGCTTCCAGAGCTCCCAGAAGGTTCCGTTATAGCTCAGCAGCATAAAAAGAGGCTTCCAAACATATCTTGCCATAGAGTCCTTGCTTCAAACAAAAGTGCTCTGTTCACTACTAAGGCAGGGTAAAGGCACAGGCTGCCACCCGCTGACTGTGGAACCTTGGACATCACCGTGACCTTGCCGGACCTGGCTGGGCGTCTGTAAAGACAGCACTGCTGGGAAAACTGCTGGGAAAATCTCCCGGTCCCTGTGTGTAGAGCCTCACACGTAGGGGCTCCTCGAGCATTAGGTTCTATCCCTGCTTCCCCAGCATACCCTCGACAAAATTTTCTTTTTTCTGGGAAATAACCACAGGCAATTATCCTTCAGGGGGAAAAGGAGTAACACAATTAAACACTTATTATGCACAAGCCAGCAGTCATGGGATTTACCTGTTATTTCATTTTCTCACTGAAAATACTAGTAGATTGAAGTAATTTGAATTACTAAACACACACCAGTTTTAAATCTCATTTTTCAAAACATCATCAAAGCCATCAAATGGATCTTGAAGTCCTGAGACGTGAAGGAGCATAGGGAGATAGGCAGCCCTTGTTGAAAGAGAGCCAGGAGACGGGCTGGCTTGTGTGGCGTTAATAGGGTAAACTGGCAACCATTCAGTGGCACGTCCTCTCCGGAGAGCACCCTGGACATGTCCAGCAACACTTTTCAGTGCACCTGTCCTCTGACCCAGCAATTCCAATTCTTGGACTGAATATCTTGGAAATACTAGTTCACGGGCACCAAGACATCTGCACCGCCATGCTGATGGCAGTGTTTGAAACAGCAACACCTAGAAACCGCCTCCCGGGGGCTCGTTAAACAAGTTGGGGTGCATCCACTTACTGCTGTGGTTCTATGCAGCCTGTTAGGAGAATGAGTAAGATCTCTGAGTGCTTACACAGAACCATAGCCACGGCAGAGTGCATGGAAAAGGGACAGAGTAGGAAGCAGACGTTTACGCTTTCATTAAATCCTATGCACACAGAACTATGCGTGTGCATATGCAAGCGCTTCTCCAAAACCAAACCCAAGAAGCCATGCACCATGTATCCTCAAGGGCAGCGACTGGGGAGAAGGAGGTGTGCTTTCAATTCTATTCCTTGAGAGATGATGCAAAAATAAATAAGTCAACCATTTGTTTTATGAATTTTCCTTAGCACTTATTGTGCACAAATTTCTGAACATGTGGAACCACAGTCGGGCACACAGCCCCCGTCTGTGAAATGAGCTGCCCAGCCGCCGTTTCAGAGCTGGGAGCTGCACTCGCCCCCTCGTTGGGCTTCCGTGCCCGGGTAGAGCGAGGGGTGGGACGACTCACTGCTCCAGGAACAGGCAGGCAGGTGCAGGGCCACCTCCAGTCAAAGCCTGTGCTGCAGCAACGCATGTGCTAAGGAGAAGGACCAGGACACGGCCTCCAGGAGAAGAGGCAGGGCCTCGGGACACAGCGGTGCCAGGCGCTCGGAACCGAACTCCGTATTTCATCTGTGACACTGCCAGGACTCTAAAGTTCTCCCAGGCTTCTAGCCGCGTGGCTAACGAGAGCAAAGCGCCCACCAGGGCTCTCATTTTCCCCTGCCGGCCCCGTGTGGTGGAGACGGCTGAAGAGTTTAGATTCAATTCAGAAGAAGGAGTAGAGGCGGTAGGACAAGAATCCCAAAAGAGAAAACCCACACAATGCCATTCTTCTCTCATCAACTAGGAAAAAGAACATTATGCCTTGCTCAGAAACAATACATATTTACGGGGGAAAAAATTAATCTGCCGCTCACGGGAGCCTACAATTTCTAATTGTATGAAGAGGCGTGAAGCTGCAGTTATGCCACTGTCGACTGCAGCTTCTGGTGCCTCGGTCTTTAGAGTTTCATTTTCTCCTGCTCTGAACGGGGGATAAATTCATCTTGATCAGGTCTTCTATCTGCCTGGGGGTCCCCCCAGCCCCGCAGTACCCCTCCTCATAAAGCTCCCACACCCAACTCCACACTGGCCTCTCCTTCCCTGGCCTCCCCCACCAAAAATGGGACCCTGGTTCCTATGACATGAAGCCCCCAGAGGCTGTGCTGCCTTTTCATGGTTTTAAAGTGGACCATTAGGGGGCAAATCCCCCATTTGCACCCCAACTCTGAACCAATCACGGGAAGAAAGGAGAAAGGCAGAGGGAGAGCCAGACGCCCGCCCCTCCCCTGCTGGAGAATGTGGGCTGCGTGCGCTGTGACAGGGGTCTCCTCGTCCAACGACACACCGGAAGGGCCGACCCCCACCCAGACCCGGCCCCGCGGGGCCCTGCAGGCTGCCCTGAGCACGCCGCTCGAGCTGTTGTTTTACTCCCGTTGTTAATATCACCATCACCCTCCATCGATAACCAGAATCTAAACTGCAAATCTCATCGGGAATTGCATTTGGTATCAATCAGCAGGCTCTTGACAAGAAAACATCCCTCCATAGGGGTGAAACAAACATTTGGACACAGATAGAAAGGAAGATTCAAAATTGAACTGTGAACGGTGGAGCCAGTTTCCAGCCTAAACTCCTGCTGCCCCCCAGTGGGGAAAGCGTAGCTGGAACAAGTCTCCTGGCTTGTGTACAACCCCCTCCTCTGTCGGAGGTCAAAGGGAGACCTGGGAGGGGTCGGCTCACCCCCCTTGGAAAGGAAACCTGTTCGTGGCTCTAGGACCTCAAGAAAACCCCCTTAGCACCCTTTCAATCTGTAAATTAGTGCCCAGAAAATGGAAGGGCTTTTACACTCATCTGCACTGCAATGAACAGGGTATTGGCAAGTAGGCGGCAGAGGTGGCGGGAGGGTCCCAGGCCACGGGACAAAACCCTGGCCACTGGCAGGTGGAGTGTCTCCCTCAAAAGACAGCATGTGACACCTTCAAATAGAGGCAGTGACTGCTAGGACTCAGCCGTGTCCTGGGCAGCCAGGAGATGCCTTCCCCAGGAAGCCGTCAGCACTTGGACAGCTCCTAAAAGTTCCAGGCGGGCTTGAGAGCAAACTTGTTTATTATCGCAAATCCCTGGGCAATTCACTGTGCAAGATAAGATGCAGCCCTTGCTCGTTATGTGCGGGGATAGACAAAGCACCAAATTCAGACTACAAAGGAAACGCTTGGTGTTGGCAGAGTGTAGAAGATGTGACAGTTTATTAAAAAATATAGGCTACACCGGGAAAAAGTAATATTAGATTTTATGATTATTTCATACTGGGAATTGTTACACAGTTCCGTGCCTGTTTATTATATAACTACAGATTGCAATAATACATTTTGTAGCTTGTAAAGTTCTGAACAAGCAATTTTTACATAGCTATGTTTAGTAGGTTGGTATATAAAAGGGAGGGAAACTCATGTTAAGAAAGAAAATAAGCCTTTGGGAGAATTAAAACTACCATATTTTTTCACATAACTTCCCTATAGTCTGAAAGAGCCTGTTCTTAACAGCGTCTGTCCTGATACTTGCCTGTCAAACAGGGTTTTGCACTGAGAGCACTGGATTCTTAGCTGGAATTGATACAGGGTTTTGGAGGGAGACCACTGGATCATTAGCTGGGATTGATCCTTCACGGCGCTCCTGTAAAGGTAGGACAACATGGCCAGCTCCAATAGCTCTCTCATGATTCCAGAATGGTGGGTGTGTTTCTTTATTTATCCACAAAAATTTTTTTGAACCAGAATCAGTTCTTATTATGATGGTTAGCAACTAATGATTCTCTGATTTTATTCTTCCTTCTATATTCATTAATTGGTTTTCTTCTCTAAAGAAAAACCTTCCCTTCTCTTTCACATTTCCCATGGTTGAGCACTGCATGGACTTGGACACACAATTCTGAGTAAAAATAAGCATGATCCCTGTCTTTGTGGAGCTTACAGATGAGAGGAGAAACAAACATTAGTCAAATGAGTCACAGATGACAACACGTATTTACAGCTGAGATAATTTCTACAAAGGCAGATTCATGTGCCATCAGAATCCAAAAGAGGCTGTCAGTCAATGGCCAACCAATTCTAAATATCAATCAAAACCTGCCCTCTTGGTGGAATGGAGTTTATGAGTCTCCAAGTATAAATCAGTATTTCTGTGAACAATAATACTGTAATACAAAATAGTTTAGCACCCCGAGTAGCAAATCTTATCGTTGGAAGCACCTAAGCCTCTTTAGCTGTATTGACAGCATCAAGATAATAGAAAAGAACCATATTAAATCTTCCAATACTGAGGTTCTTATCTTAGGGCACCCCGTTAGCCTCCTAATACAGCCACCTCCAATGCAACCAGCATTTCCAGGAAGGCCTTTAAGCAGAAGGCAAAATAAATTACTCCCTTAGTTTCGGGAGAGCGCGTGATATGAACGATAATATAGCAGGTAATGTTTTGCCCTGAGTTTTAATAAGAAAGCCAATCCTGTTTGTTCGAATGCCCATTTTAAGACACTTGGTCTAGGACCAAAAGATGACACCTGTGCTACCTTTTAGCTCGCCTGCCTGTTGAGCTCTCCTCATGCACAGGGACGTTTCCTTGGGGAAGCAAAAAAGCTCGATTACCCCGGCGGCTCCTGAGTGAGCACTAGAAGGGACGACAGAAGGGTGGTCTAATAATCAGCACTTCATTTCAGGGCACGGTAAAGCTTTCACAAGCTCTGTTTTCCCGACGTGGCAACCCTCTTAGGGCAGCGTGTGCAACAAGCTCCACTTCCACTCCCTCCAGGAATCAAGGCCCTCAAAGCTCCTCCCAGCACCAGGGAGCGAGAGCACTTCAGAGTTTAGACGGCTCCTTTGGCAGCTGACATGCATCCCCTGAAAGTGGATGGCCCAGAAATTCGTGCCCCAATCAGACAAGGAAGAGAGAGCCTGGAGCCCTTGGCAAAGCTGGAGTGAAAGATCAGGCTGAGCCATCTCTCCAGGCATGTTCCAGCAAGACTTCAGGGCCACACTGTCAGGAAGCTCGTCCTGACTAAGAGCCCGACCCCTGCATCGCCTTCCCCGACAAACGCTTCATTGAAATATCTGCAAAAGGAAGAATGGCCAAGAGCCTCCTGGCAAGTCGCTGGGTACGCCAGGCTCAAAGGCACTCAGACTGCTCCCGCCAGGACCGGGAGGGGCCACACATCTCAAGATACGGATCAGTCCTGCAGAGCAAGGCAGAGGGCAGCAGCAGCAGCTTGAGATTATTTTATGAATCCCAAAAAGAGAAGGAGTATGTGTGTCAACTAATCTATGCCTCTGGGTGTGAAAACCTTTGATTGCCTTAAATTCAGCTGAGGGGCCTTTGATCAGATTATTTGATAAGATGGCTTTGGGCTTGAGTCCCTGCCCCCCTGCTGGATCTGATAAAAATGGACACTTACACAGACAGATGCAGGAAGACAGAGCTCGCCATTTTCCATCCTGCCATTTGACAGAAAGGAGGAGACTCAAACAGGAGGCCCAGGGGAGAGAGGCGCTATTAGCCTGCGACCTGACAGCTGAGATGGGGAAGAGAGCAGAACAGCCGAGACTGCTACAGGAGGCTGCAAGGAAACAAGCCCTATGCCAGGAGAGACCAGACTACAGGATCACGTAGGCAGGAAGCCTCAAGAGGCGGGGCCCATGGAGCTCAAGAGGACAAGGAACCCGGAGGGGAAGGCAGAGGCCCGGTGGAGAGCACCCGCCATCTTGTTTCAACTGGCGGCAGCTGACTTTGGTGAAAAAGCACCTCTTATGGTGCCTTGAATTGGACTTTTTATGGCCTTAGAACTGTAACTTTTTACCCCAAATAAACCCCCTTTATAAAAGCCAACCGATTTCCAGTACTTTGCATCAGCAGCCATTTGACTGACTAATACAGTGAATGCCAACCCACCCCTGCCCCATAGTGGAATGGCCAGTGGAATGGCCAGCGAGGACCACAGCTTCTCCTCCAAGCTGGGGCTTCACATCTTGTTGCACAAAGCTTACATACAGAGTCACAGGTGTTATCAGAAACAGAAAGGAAATATAAACCGGAAACTAATTTAAGGACTAGGAGAGCTTAGGGTAAGGGTGAGAAGAGAGGGGGGCAGGGAAACTAGACCTTTCTGAATGCACCTGGTTTTATATTTTAAATTTGGAGCTATGTCATTTTTTACAAAAAGTAAATAAAAATATAAAATATAAAAACAACAGTCCCTAAAAATCAAAAACAACCGAAACAAACCCAAGAGTAAATCAAGTTAGTGGCACAATTGCACAAAGAAAAACTATTCCAAATGAGACACAGTATTTTGACTATTCAGCCTCTAGTATGATTTAGGCTGTGGACAGAAAGGAATCTTAAGCTACATGGAATAGTCTTATTTTTTAGTGATGATGCCAGTATCCATGGTAGATTATGCACACTCACCTTCCCTTCCTGCATGAAGATCTTACATCCCTGCCACCCTGTGATTTGCAGCATTTTCCTTGTAGGAAGAGTCAAAATTCCCATTCTATTGAACTCAGCAGCAGTAGAGCCATTTGATCGGACCCAAGAGATGTGGGTGGAAGTAATGTTTCAAAAAAAGGTAAAAGCCGGCTTGTAGTCCACCAAGTCTCTTTTTGCCCCACCATAACAATCAATCATATTCCAGTAAGACAGAGTGATATGAGCCTGGGCCTCTGAGTAAAGAGAATGAGAAGCAAAGTAAAAACCAGCCAGTGATGGGCATGCAGTGGGAGCACAAAATTAACCTTGCTGCAGCTAATCCCTGAGACTGGAACTCTTTCTTTCCATAACGTGCCCTAGTTTTTCCTTCCCGATACTGTTTGGTCCCAAAATACACAGCATAATTATTATACATAACAAATAACAGAAAAAGTAATTGTGTTGCTAGGAACCAAGATGTTCAGTGCAAAATAGATGCAAATGTAAGATCTGAGTAATTGAGTTCAAAACCCTGTAACCTTTCATTTGAATTGTGAGTATGAGTATGAAGTCATTATTTTTTCCTTTCAAAAGGTCTGCTTTGGGGAAGTGGCCTTGCCATGGTCCAGACGGAGCGGAATCACTAGTGGGACCTGGGAGTACCCCAGCACTTGTTTAGATGAGAATTTCACCTGGGTGCAGAGGAGCTAGATGCACTCACTGAAATCTAGGAGCTCCTGTTGTGTGATCTTCCTCTTCTCTGTCCTCTCCAAAGTGGCCTGAGGTTCCTTTGACATTATTCATTCTATTTTGATATTATTCATTTTACAATGGCTATGTAGAATTCTATATGGTTTAGGCTACAACCATCTCTTTATTATACAAGTTGGAAAGGTTTCTCCTGGTCTACTAATTATCTCAATTCTGCTATAGCATCTTGGTCTTACAGACATTTTTAATTTTTCTGTAGTCAAAGCTATAAAAATTTCCCTTTATAGTTTTGTTTTTTTGTTTGTATTATAAAAGAAGGTTTTCCCCAACTCAGGGACTCAGCATCATAAACATGTTCTTGTTTGTATTTTAAAGTATGCCTTGGAGATTGAATCATGTCCCCTTCAAAAACATGGTCTAGTCTTAACCCTCAGTCCCATGGGTTGACCCCTTTGTAAATAGGATCTTTTTTTCTTTTTTTTTTTTTTTTTAGTGTGTGTGTGTGTGTGCTTTTTAATTCATTTAAAGATGCTATTATTAGTTAAGGTATAGCCAAAATGAATGAGGGCAGGCCTTTATCCAATATGACTAAAGACCTTATAAGCAAAGGAAATTGAACACAGAAGTAGAAGCCAGAAGTCAGTGGAAACCAGATGAGCTGACACAAGGAGAGAGCATGCCACATGATGGAGAAGTGACACACTCTGGGATAAAGCAAGCTCTGTCAATTCCTCAGTGTCAGAATTGCAGCCTTCAAAACTGTGAGACAGTAAATTGTGTAAGCCATCACACTGTGTGGTATTTGTCATAACAGACCTAGAAACTAAGACAGTACGTATTTCCTAAATGTGTTCACTGAAAAGTCTTAAAACCAATGACAATCCAGTAACAATAAGCACCCCTAACACTCAGACTATGGTCTCTAACTACCATTTCTTACTTAAAGGGACCAAGGCTCCTTAAAAAATGGTTTATTCTAAGTCTGGGGCAAGAAATGTTAAAGATGAGACTGAGAACATTTTATTGCTCTGTTGCAAATGAAAAAAAAAAGAAGAGACTATCAAGGGCCAGTGGGGTTTCAGCTAAATGATAAATATACAACTTGACAGGGCTCTTACTAGCCAAAGAAGGAAAAATTTGAGCATCTGAAAGTGTAATGCTAAATGCTATGTGATATCTTGGATTGGATCCCACATGAAAAGGATTATGATGGAAAACCTGGTGAATCCAAATAAAACCTGGAGTTTAGTTAATAGTAGTCAGTTAGGGTTCTCAGGAGAAAGAGAACCAACCTATTTTAAGGAATTGGCTCACAAGCACTGGGGGCTGCCAAGTTTGAATTCCGTAAGGCAGTGAAGCAGGCTGGAAATTCCAGTAAGCGGTGATGTTGCAGTCTTGAATCCAAAATCCATAGGGGTGACCAGCAGGCTGGAAACTCAGAGAGGAGCTGGAAACTCAGAGAGGAGGTAGGTTTGAGGCAGAATTTCTTCCTCTCTGAGAAACCTTGGTTTTTTGCTCTTAAGGTCTTCAACTGATTGGATGAGACCCATTATGTAGGGTCACCTTCTTTCCTTTGTAAATCCTAACTCCATCTACAAATACCTGCACAGCAACATCCAGGCTAGTGTTTGACCAAACAACTGTACACCACAGCCTAGCCAAGCTGACACATAAAGTAAACAATTACACATACCAATGTCAGTCTCTTAAGCTTGACAAATGTATCAGGGCAATGTAAGATGTTAACGTTAGAAAAAACAGTGCAAAGAGTATAAAATAAGTCTGCATTATCTTTACAATTTTTCAAAGATTATTCCAAAATAAGTATTTTTTAAAAATATAAATGACCACGATGGACCAAAACACAAGAAATATTTATAATTTCATGGGTTTATTGGCCACCTCTGAAGATTGCAATGAACAAATTCATTCATAGCAACTCACTCATTTACCTAAATATTGGTAAATAAAGGGAAAGAATATGTCTTTCAAATTAATCAAAGCATTAATAGGGGAAAATTGTCTTTCTTGATGGTCCACAGTTAGTAAATGCAAAAGGAATGATGGAATTAAAAATGAGTGTGTTGTTATAACCACTATAGAGCATAGGGGAATATGGTAATTCTAGAAAAATTTACATATACAATTATTCTTTGATTCAAAAATTTCATCTGTAGAAATCTTAATGAAGTACAATTTATAATAGGAAAAGACTGGGATTAACTCAAATGTCCATTAATGGGGACTGGTTGATTAAACAATGGTACAATTATAAAATGGGGCACCATATAGCTGTAGAAAATAAATAAAGGAATTTATCGTTTTACTCAATGGAATGATGTCTAGGATATTATTAAGTGAAAAAAAGCAAGATGGAGAAAAACACATATATGCTACTGTTCTTTTGGGAAAGGGGAAGACATTTGAAAAGTGTGTAAACATATATTTGAATATATAAGAATACATCAAAGGAAGAATAAATCAAACTATAATTTTAATGATTAGAAGGATAGAATAGAATTCACCTTCTATGAATATGCCTTCTTTTATGCATTTCACTTTGGAAACAGGTAAATATTTTAAATATCTATAAGCAAGACTTAAATTTTAAAATATCTCTAAAATGCAGAGTAAGTTGAGCCAAATAAGCATAACTGCATTTTGAGTTAGTAGCCTAACATTTTAGAGAGGAATTATTTCAAGAAATTTTAAATCACAGCAAGATTTAGTGAGATGTAATCTAAGGACAAAAAGAACTGCAGGAAACTCTTGATCTGGTTTCAGGAAGCGTTTTGTTATTGGCAGTGGTGGTGATAGGAGTAAGAGTCAACATAGTCGTATTATCCTGAGCCTAGTGTGTGTGTTTGTGTGTATATGTGTGTTCATGAATGCATGCCTGTGTGTGCTGTACAATGAAGCGAACCAGTAACTATGTTGGTTTAATTGGGAAATGGCGTTTTCAGCAAGGGAAAAAAGGAGATTTTTTACCACAGTAAAAATTCTTAGTCTTTAATTTTCATTGAAACTACTAGTATGAATTTATCACTCCTCTATCTGTAAACACCTGTGTGTTTCCTAGTCAACATCTGAAAACTTCTCAAAACAATGACCCACCCAGAGGCAGTGCACACTCCTACTGTCCTATTTCCTCTAATGCCACTTTCCACTAAAATTAAACAATGCTCCTTAGAAAAATGGCTGATTCTGGCAAGAGAAGAAATGTACAGTATGTTCCTAGAGCATTTTGTCTCAATAGAAAGCAAGGAGGCTATCAAAGATTGCCTCATGTCATGTCGAAAGTACTCAGAATCGTAAAAGTGTGAAGATGGATAGAGTTGATAGTAACATACTATAGTGCGTAACAACTGGTTTATAAATGGGATTGTGACTAAAAAAGGTAGTCTGGGAAATAAATGTCAATAGAAAGAAAGCAAAAGAATAATCTAGGGACTGAATAACACAGTGAATCCAGAGGCAGTTGAAATTGTGGTTAAGGGTACAAATGCAAGAGAGTCCTTTTGTGAGCTAGAGCAGATGTACATCACTATTGCCGGGTGATGGCAATATGGAGAAACATGGGAAAACTACAATTGGTGTGACCTATAGACTGTGGTTAACAGCAATACTATAATATTCTTGCATTAATGCCAAGCTATACTGTGTTGACAATGGAGGTGTATGGAAAAAGTGTGCCGTATATATGCTATGGACCATGATTGGTGGTAATAGTCTGATGATATTATCTCATAATCTGTAACAAATGTTCCACCAGGGTGTGGAGTTGTGTGGGAAATCTACACAGCTCTATGATTGTTTTGCAAGTTCACAATATCTGTAACAAAAATACATTTTAAAAAAATAGTATGGGTTGGGGGGAAAATACACCAAGCGTAAGATAAGGACTACAGTTGGTAGAAATATTCTGATGATGCTCTTGCATGGTTTGTAACAAATGTTTCACACCAGTGCAAAGAGTTGGTGGAGGGGTGATGTATGAGACCCCTGGGTGATGTTATGTATGTTTATTTTGTAAGTTCACAATCTTTACTATATACTTATTGTTTATGTGTGTTCATGTATGAATAATATACTTCAATAAAAAAATTTTTTTAATTAAAAAAAAAGTACTCAGAATCCTTAATGAAAACATTCTAAAATTGAAGTGATGACAGCTCAACTCTGTGATGAAAATGAGAGCTACTGAGGGCACACTTTAAACAGATTGTACCAACCATGGGGCTGTACAACACGGGGATCCAGTGGTGGATGGTGGACTGCGGTTAACAGGGCAAATAGGAGAATGTTTCCTCCAGAATGATAACAAATACATAATACTACTATAGAGTGTTAATAATAGGGTGTGTTGGGGGAAAATACACCAAATGTAAGATGTGGGCTATAGCTAGTAGTAATATTTTGACAGTGCTCTTTCATAGTTTGTAACAAACGTTTCACAGCAATTCAAGGTGTGGGTGGTGGGTAGATGTATGGGAGCGCTGTCTAATGATATGTTTGTTTGTTTTGTGAATTCACAAATTTTACTATACTTATTGTTTCTGCATGTTCAGGTATGAATGACACACTTCAATTAAATTTTATTTTTTAAAAAGTACTCAGAATCTAACATGAAGACACTCTTCTAGGCCAAAGATGTGAAAATTGAGACTCAATAAAGATAACACCAACAGTTTAAATCAATAAGTTCATTATGGCAATTTTTAAAAACTCACTGGTCACCTTTAGAGGATGTTAGGGAATCAGTCATTATTTTGAAAGTTGGTAAATAAAGGAAAAGAATCAAGCATTTATACTGCCTTCCCTATTTGAACTTTATCTTATGATAACTAAATAATTAATGAGAAGTTTCTTTTCATAGATGTATTATGTCTAATAAAGGAAAAGGAATGACGGAATTAGAATATCACCATTTTGCAATCCCTAATGAGTAAAGGGGCAATGATCACCAATGACTACAACATCATAAAAGGAGAGGCCACCAGATACTAATGTTTGTGATGAAAGTACACACATCTCCCTATTGCACAAAAAAAAAAACTCATCTGATTGAGCCTCTAGATCTAATTACCAATTCATAGGAAGCCCAGGGGAATGTGTAAATGCGCACACACACACACACACACACACACAAGGCGTGAGGCAGTCAGCCAAATCCAAGCTGTGGGAAACCCTATGGGACCAATAAAATGTTCTCTTTTTTTCAATATATAAATTGCAGGAATGTGAGAAAATAAAGGAGATGGAGATGAAAAGGAAGAAGAAAAAGGAGGAGGGGGAGAACAAGAACAAGAAGTAAAAGAACAAAAAGAAAAAGAAAGTTGCAGATTTTAAGTGGCATATCAACTGGTTGCAATTAATTGATGTTAGGATCAAACTGTTAAAAAAAAAAACCAGCATGAAACAATCAGGAAAATGTGAATACTGGCTGGCTGGTATTAAAGAATTATTGTTCAAGTTTTAGGTGTGATAATGGTGTTTTGATTATGTTAAGAGAAAGAGAGGAAAAACAAAATGAAACAAACCAGTCACCATTTTGACACTGCTACTGACCCAGTGGCTCTAGGGGAGTCAATAGGAAATTTCTGATCAATTATCAGGCTGGCAGGTGAAAAATCTGAGCCCTGCTAACATCCCTGAGGGTAGGACAACCAAACATACTCCTCAGATTCAAGAAAGACCCTCACCTCCTGATACCATGGGGACATAGGCTGGACAGGCCCCCTGGAAAGTCTCCTAAAAAAGGAAAAAATGAATCTGTATCCAAAGTAGACTCTGGGTCTAACAGTCAATTTACAGGAATTGGGACATAACAGAACACATGGAGCAAGATCACAAAACCAGTCAGCCATATAGTTGGTGCTGGAGTTAGTAGGCATGTGTCCAAGAGACTTGAATCTCTGGGCTGTCCATCTGCCAGCTGGGCCCTGAGCCTCAGCCAAGTTGCAACTCCTACTCTGTAGTTCATTGGACTCACCCAGGACAACTAACAAGGAGGTGAGGATGGACAACCACCACACCAAGGAACCTAGAGAGTCTACAGCTGCAAGCAAGAGAGTCCCATCCATCACTGTATGGGACTGAGGTCCCCTCTCAATTAGAGGTGGAGTGGGCATCACCCTCCCAGGGTCCTCAGGATTGGGGAAGAAAATATGGACTAGAGTGGACTTACTGGTATTCTACTATAGACTTATTCTGATTCTAGCAATGGAAGAAATGATATTGATGTGGGGACAGTGGCCACTGGAGTTGCTAAAGGCAGGGAGAGGGAAAAGGAGGTGTGATATGGTGGCATTTTCGGGTCTTGGAATTATCTGAATGACATTGCAAAGACAGCTACAGGACATTATATATCCTGCCATAACCTACAGAATAGAGTGGGAGAGCGTGTAAACTACAACGTAGACTATAATCCATGCAGTGTAGCAGTGCTCCAAAATGTGTTCATCAATTGCAATGAATGTAGCACACTCATGAAAGAAGTTGTTAATGTGGGAAAAGTGGGAGGTGTAGGGAGTGAGGCATATGAGAATCCCTTGTTTTTTATGTGACATTTTATGTAACCTAAGTATCTTTTAAAAATAAATTTAAAATACTTATTTTTTAAAAATCCAATTAGCCAGACCCAGAAGGCAGGACACATGACAAGACTGAAGACCTGGTTTCTTCAAACAATAAACGGTAATGATAGAGGAGAGGAGCTACCTTATATGTAGGTGAGTAAGAGATATATCAAGTAAATGCAGTGTGTAGGCCCTGTTTGGCTCCTGATTAAAAGCAAACCAGGAAAGAGGACGTGGCTTAACTGATAGAGCATCTGCCTACCATGTAGGAGGTCCAGGGTTCAGTACCCAGGGCCTCATGGCCCATGTGTTGAGCTGGCCCACGCACAGTGCTGCCACATGCAAGGAGAGCTGTGCCACACAGGGGTGCCCCCCATTTAGGGGTGCCCACCGAGCAAGGAGTGTGCCTCACAAGGAAAGTCACCTCACATGAGAAACACAGCACACCCAGGAGTGGTGCCACACACACGGGGAGATGACACAGCAAAATGACGCAACAAAAAGAGACAGATTCCCGGTGCTGTCTGACAAGAATGCAAGCAGACACAGAAGAACACACAGCAAATGGACACAGAGAGCAGGCAACGGGTGAGGGGGGGGGTGAGACGAAGGGAAGAGAAATAAATATAATAAATCTTTACCAAAAAAAAAGCAAACCAACTATAGAAAAGAAAAATGAAACCCTTTTAAGATACTGAACATAGCGTCCTGGGTATAGAGTACACTAAAAAAGTTACTCTTAATTCTGCAGAATGTGATCACTGAATTTTGGTTAAGCTTTCGTGGGTCCTTCTATGTTCAAGGTAGATATTAAAGTATTTATGGGTGCTCAGAGATGAACTTACCAGGTGCAATGGATGTGTCATGATGATAGGAGAGAGTGTTGCTGTGGGGGGAGTGGGGGGCGGGGGCGGTGGGGTTGAATGGGACCTCATTTTTTTTTAATAATTTTTAAAAAATAATTTTAATAATTTTTTAAAAATAATTTTAAATTTTTTTAATAATTTTTAAAAAATAATAATAAATAATAAATAAATAAATAAAGTATTTATGGGTGAAATGATGTTTGAGATTTGCTTTGAAGTCCTCCCAGGGACTGATCTACTAGGGGGCAGATGGATTCCTGGTGGCGTTGAGCCAGTGATGGGGCCGAGGTCCCTCCCCCCGTCTCTCCGCCGTGTGCATGTGGGTGGCAGATGTGGCTTCCTCCTTTTTCCTGAACAGGTGTGAGCCTTGAGACAGGCTGGCTTGACCCCTTCGTGATGTGATTTAAGGAACACAGAGTCCATCTCCTGGGGGGAAGACGCTCTTCCACAGTGCCCTGAACCCCACCTCCAGACCTGTCTTCCTGTGGGGCCGGGGGCTCCTTCTCGAGGCACCAAGGAAGTGGGTAAGGTGCACGGCAGCTCCCGCACCTGCAGACCCTGGCAGCCAGCTGAGGGAGGCGCCGCGGGAAGGCACTTGGGCCCGGCAGCATCGTAGGCTCTAGTGGGAAGACACAGAGACCCAAGGCTGCAGCTGAAGCAAAATCAG
The DNA here is from genome assembly GCF_030445035.2 of Dasypus novemcinctus. Lineage (NCBI taxonomy): Eukaryota > Metazoa > Chordata > Mammalia > Cingulata > Dasypodidae > Dasypus > Dasypus novemcinctus. Next base: position 7,121,820 of record NC_080678.1, read on the forward strand.
CAGAGGGGACGGGGTTCTTCCCAGCAATCAGGGACTTCAGCAGATCCAGGGGCGCGTCTGGGAGCCTGGCCCCAGGGGCAGGAAGGCTCGGGGCAGCCGGGGCAAGCAGTCCACAGTGGCCAGGCCACGGCGGCCAGGTACTGGTCCAACGCAGCCCAGCCATTCCTGCCGAGGTGCTCTGTGGACGGCCTGGCATCTACACCCACAAGCTCCAGGCAGGAGCAACCTCGTGTCCATCAGCCGGAGTTCTGCAGGGTGGGGTCTGAGGGCCCCAGGCCAGAGGAGCTCTGCCCAAGACCACCCTCCACTCCCCGCCGACCTCCCCTGCAGACTCAAACCAGATTCGCTGTTACTCCTGGGATTCCCACGCAGCATTAGGGCCTCCCAGCCCCACGGTCGCGGGAGCCAATTCCTTCCCCTAAGTCTCGGTGGAGAGCTTCAGCCTCGTGGAGAAGTCTCCAAGGAATGACTTGGGGTGAGCAGAGCCCCCTCCTCCGCCACAGATGCTTCCCCAGCCCCTTCCTGGAAGCCCAATGGAGCCCCGATGCCGAGATGGGAACAGAGGCTGCCCCCGAAGCGAGTGCCGTCCAACAGGGGGGCACTTAGAAGTGAGGCCCGCCCACCCAGGCACAAGGTTTTCAGAGGGTAAAGGCCCATTTCCAGGGCAGTCCAACCAGGAAACGCACAGGCACGCCCCTCCCTGGGAAAGGGCCTGGCCTGCAGAAGGAGGCAGGGGTGGCGGGGGGCAGGAGGGGAGGTGACATGCCGGGGGTGGGGGGCAAGCTTTGAGCTTGACTTCCCTTCCTTCTCCTGTCCTCCAAGTGCCTGCCCTCAGGCGGTCAGCAGCAACCCCCACCCTCACTGGACCCCAGGGCAGGTGAGGGGGGTGTGGGTTCGCCAGGAGAAGGGACAGGGGGCACTGTGGCTTGTTCCTTCCCTGTGCAAATGCCAGTGGAGTGCGTCCATCAGGGCAGAGTGGCAGGTGGCATGGATGGGGCAGGAAGGTGGGCAGGGGGCAGGCCCGCAGCAGGGAGGGAAAATGACAGTCAGGGCCAGCCGGCGGCCAGGGGCAGGAGCCCAGGTGACGGGGTGGGAGCAGCAGCAGCCGCCCCTCCCAGTGCTTGAGGCAGCACCTGGGCACAGTGCCAAGCAGGGGCGGGGAGCACAGGAGATCAGTGTGGAGCTGGGCAGGGGCAAGCAGGGGCTAGTGGGGCGCAGGGGCTGCAGGTCAGGGGCTGCAGGTAAGGGCGAACGACCTGAGATGACTGGTGGATGCACCAAGGTTCTCAGGGAGCCCCAGGAAACAGCACGGGGTGGGATAGGGAAGAGCCACTAGCCAGAGGAAGGGTCGGCGGTGCACAGACTAAGGTGGGACCAAGGGCCAAATGAGCGTGCGCACCCGGCCACTCCTCTCGGAGGTATCAGCTGACACGCACTGAGCACGACTCTTGAGGGCGACGTCCAGCATGTGCCATCTCGTTTAATCTTCGTAACAAGCCCCTACAGTATTTGGTGTTATCCTTCCACATTACAGATATTGCAACTGAAGCAAGAAAAGAAAGGAATTTGCCCAAGATCAAACAGCTAGTAAATGGGGAGCAAGGATATGAACCCAGGACTTCTGCCACTAACTACAAAGGATAAACTGCTCTGAGAATTGTCCTCCCATTACCAACAATAGGAAAACCAAACAAAATATGTAAAGCAAATGCTTTCAGGCAAAAGTGGGCAAAAGGCCATGCAGGACTGCCATCCATAAGAGGAACCAAATGAAGTGAGCCTGACAATCGTCCCAGCTGACTGTCAGGAGACTGTTTCCAGCCACAGTGCAGTGGGGAGGAATTCCAAATAGAGCTCTTCAGTTTCTGAGTTGAGGAAATCTGATTTCAGGGAGCATAATTAGAAAGGAGGGAGCTATCTGCATAGGGGCTCCCTTGAGTCTGACTAAATTCCAGTCTGCACATGGAGCCAAATGGAACCCCACCAGGCTGGGCAAACCAGCACCCCAGGAGAATAATGACTCGGGAAGTATCAGACAGACAATCCCCAGAGTTCACAAAGGGGTGGGAATTATCTGAATTTCTCCAGCCAAATTGGAAAGACATTGGCTCTCAGTAGAGACTCCCAGAATGCCCATTCTTCAGAAACTAGTTCTGTAATAAAGAACACACTAGACCTACTCTTAAAAAAGCTTACAGATGAGTCATGAAAGATTATACTAATTCACAAATAATGTAACCACCTTCCAGAGAAAGTCCAACACTCTTTAAAGGAATGAAACAAAACCCAGCAGTTGGTAATGAAAAATGTTCAGCATCCAATCAAATACTGATAGGCATATCAAAAGGACAGGGAAATGCAACCAATAACCAGGAAACAATTCCATCAATACAAACAAGCAGAGAAAAACAGAAAAGATGAAGTTAGCAAACAAGACATGAATAGAGTTATTATGAAATGCCCACCTACTCACGGAGGTAAGGATAACAGGAATATAATAAGGAGAGAAGTGAAACGCATTTTGAAGACCCAAATAGAACTTCTAGAAATGAAAAAACAAGATCTGAAATGAAAAGTACCCTGGATGAGATTACCAGCAGATAGATACTATATTAGAGATCACTGAACATGATGCATAGCAATAAAACTTTACAAAATGAAACACAGAAGGAGAAAAAATATAAACAGAATTTAAGTAACCTGAGGGACACTATCAAGTGGTTTAATGTATGACTAATTGGAGTCCCATAAGGAGAGAAGTAAGAGAAAGGAAAAACAAGAAATATTTGAAAAAATCATCACTGAAAATTTTCCAAGTTAGGTGAAAAATATAAACACACATATCCAAGAAGGTGGACAAACACCAACCTCAGTAAATATAAAAAATAAATGAAATACAGCCAAGCACATCATAATCAAATTGCTAAAACCACTGCTAAAGTGAAAGAAGATGAGGAAAAGGGGTATACCGTGTGCAAAGAATGAAGATAAGAACGATAACTGAGTTATCATCAGAAATTATACAAGCCAAAAGACAATGGAATCACATCATTAAATTGCTGAAAGAAAAAAATGTCAACCTGGAATTCTACACCCAGAGAAATATATTTCCGAAATAAAGGCAAAATGCAGAACTTTGGAAAAAAATAAAAACTGAGAGGATTCATCACCAGCAGAACAGTACTGCAGGAAAAAAAAAAAAGTTATAGGAAACTCTACAGGCAAAAGGAAAACAATAGTAGCTGGACATTTGGACATACATAATGGAATAAAGAACACCAGAATATGTGGATAAATGTAAAAGACATTTTTGCTCATTTCCTTAAAGATAATTAATGCTTAAAGCAAAAATAAGAGCAAGATATCATGGAGTTCATAACATATATATAAGTAAAACGTATAATAATAACATCACAAAGGATGGGCAGGAGAAACGGAAGTAGGCTGCTGAAATGTTCTTATACTATATGTAAAACCTAGAGAAACCACTGAATATGTAATAATAATAAAACAAAGAACCTTAACTAATAAGAAAATAGTGGAGATGAATATGAAATACAAAGACTACTCAATCTAAAAGAAGGCAGGAAAAGAAGCAAAAAGGAACATACAAACAGATGAAACAAGTCAAAAAAAATAAAAAGATAGTAAACCAAAACCCAACCATAGTAATAATTACATTAAATGTAAATGGTCTATGCACTCCAAATAAAGGACAAATTATTTCAGACTGTATAAACAGAAAGACCCATTGTATGCTCTCTACAAGCATAGGTTGTATGTTAAATGTGAAAGGATGAAAGAATGATATTACCTGTAAATTGTAACTAAAAGAAATCTGAAGTAGCTGTATTTATACCAAAGTAGACTTAGAATAAGAAATATTACTGAGAATAAAGAGCAACACTTGAAAGTGATACTGGGGCCATCAGAAAACATAACAACCCTAAATAATAAGCACCTAATAACAGAGATTCAAAATACATGATGTAAAATGAATAGAAGGGAAAGAAATAAAATGGACAAATATAGGATACTTCACTACTTCTCTCTCAATAATTGATAGAACAAAGAGATAAAAATTTATTAAAGATACTGAAGACTTGAATAACACTAGCAACTCAACTTAAATTGACATCTACAGAATACTCTGTCCAAACAACAGCACTTCCCATGGAACATCCACCAAGACAGAACATATTCTGAGTGATACCATTAGACTAAACACATTTAAAAGAACGTAAACACTACAGAGTATGTTCTGTGATGACAGAACTAAACTGGAATTCAATTATGGAAAGATACCCGAAAAAACAATCCCATATATTTAGAAAATAGACAACTCACTTCTATGTAAGCAGTAGATCAAAGAAGAAATCACAAAGGAAATTAGAAAATAGTGTAAACTAAATTAAAATGAAAATTCAAGTTATTAAAATTTATGTGCTAGAGCAAAAAGCAATGTTTAGAGAGAGTTGTATAGTAATGCTTATAATAGAAAAAAGAAAGATGACAAATCAATAAACTAAGCTTCCAACTTAAGCTGGAAAGGAAGAGGAAATTAAACTCTAAATAAGTAGTAGGAAGAGAATAATAAAGTTATAAGTGGAAAGTAATGAAATAGAAAATAGTCCATCAATAGAGAAAAATCAATGAAACAGAATAAACAATGAAACAAAAAGCTGGTTTATTGAAATAATCAATAAACTGGATAAAATGTCTAGAAAGATTTATTAAGAATTAATAAAAGATTAAAAAATACATCATTATTAAGAATGAAAGAAGGGCTATCACCACAGACCCCGTGGACATAAAAGGATAATTAGAGAGTATGATTAGCAACTTTATTCCCATAACTTTAACAACTTTAATGAAATAGAACAATTATTTGAAAGACAAACTAGTAGAACTCCCTCAAGCAGAAATATATAATTTGAATAGTTCTAAATCTAAATTGAATTTGTAGTTATAAACCTTCCTAGGAAAATTACTTCACTGGTGAATTCTACAAAGTATTTTAAAAAGAAATAATGCCAATGCTAAAGCCTCTTCAGAAAAAAAGAGAGAAGATGAAACACATTTACTGAGGACAGCATTTCCCTATTACCAAACCAAAGACATCACAAAAAAAGGACAACAATTTAATGTGCTTCTATATATAGTCATAGATATCCTTAACAAAATACTATCAAATCAAATAAGGCAATATGTCAAAAGGATGGCACCTTGTGGCCTGGGGGGGGGGGGGGGGAGTGGCCAGGAACATAAGATTGGTTTAGCATTTACAAATCAAACATTAAAGCATTCCATACAGGAGAGAAAACACAGGACCATCTCAATGGAGGCAGAAAATCATTTTACAAAAATTAACATCCATTCGTGAAAAATAAAATCTCTCAGCAAACTTGAAATAGAAGGAAACTTCTGTAACCCGGCAAAGGGCATCTACCCCAAACACAATGAGCATAACACTTGATGATGAAAGCTGAATGCTTTCCCCTCCAGATCAGGAAGGATGTCTCTACTTCACCACTTCTAAACGTTGTCCTGGAGGTCCTAGCCAATGCAAATGCAAGAAAATTAATAAAACATGTACAGATAAATGGAAGCAACAAAGTGGTCTTTATTCACAAAAAAACAGACTGTCTACACAGAAGATTCCAAGGAATCTACCAAAAAACTACTAGTGCTAATTAAGTGCGTTTATCAGTGTCTCGGGATCCAAGGCCAATATACAATCACATTTCTACCAGCGAACTATCAATGAACTATTGAAAATTGAAATTTAAAATAAAATACCATTTATAGTAGCACCAAAAAAAACACATGAATTATCTAGGGAACAAACTATGTTCAAAATCTGTACATTGAAAACGACAAACATTGCTGACAGAAATTAAAGAAGTCTTACATGAACAGGAAGAGGTACTGTATTCATGGATTGGAAGACTCAATAAAGGTAATAGACTAAGTCTCCTCAAACTCTTAATAATATATAGACAGATTTGACACATTCCCTATCAAAACTCCAGCGTTTGGGGAGGGGATGTGACTCAAGCGGAGGCGTGCCTGCCTCCCACACGGGAAGTGCCAGGCTCGGTTCCAGTCCCTCCTAAAAGCAAAAAAACAACAACCAAACAAATGAAAAACCAACTCAGGAGAGGCGACACGGCTCAGTGGCTGAGCTCCAGCTTCCCACATACGAGGTCCGGGGTTCAATCCCCAGTCCAGGTTCCTAAAAAAAATTAAAACTCCAGCATTTTTTATGAAATAGACAAACTGCTTCTAGACCGTAGGTGGCAAACAATTGGTCCTTTGGAAAGGACCAAAAACAGGCGAACAATTTTGCAAAAGAAGGGGAAAAAATGTTGGAGGACTAACACTACCTGATTTCAGTAGTGACTATAAAGCATCAGTAAGAAGACAGCAGACAGATAAACAGCAGAATAGGGGGACCCAAACAGACCCCCACACAGACTACTTATTTGCAACAGTTCCAAAGAAACTAGAGGGAAGAAGGGTCATCTTGCCCACAGGGTGGGTACAACTGGACAACCACACGCAAGAAGAACGTCAGCCCTCACCTCCCGCCGTGCACAAAACTGGACTCAAAATCAATCACCGACCTGGACAGGAGAACGAAAACCGTGAAACTTCTGGAAGAAAGCATTCTCCATGATCTTGGGTTAGGAAAAGGTTTTTAGATTCAGCGCAAAAGGCAACAACATGGATGAATCTCAAAGACATGGAGCTGAGCAAAAGCTGCCAGGCACTTGGTGATGCTGTTAAATGAAACTCAGAAGTGACACATCAGATCTATAGAAACAGAGAGCAGACCAGGGGCTGCAGACGGAAGGCAGGGACACCTGCGTGGGCACAAGGAAGCGGGGGGGACGTGCTCGGCATCTTGGTGAGGCAGCAGTTACATGGCTGTACATATTTGTTGAGACTCACAAAAATGTGCGTGAAAAATAGACGTGTTTTGTTCTGTGAACCTCAGTGGAGCTGATTGTTTTAGTTACCAAGAGCAGCAAGGCTGGCTTTGGGGGGCTGCCTTCATCAAGCTTCCCCCACAAAGCTGGCTTGGAGCTCCCAGCCTGGGAACACGGCGGTGGTGGGGATTTGAGCCGCGGCGTCCACCACTGTCTGGCCTGGACACAGGCATGACACTTTGGCGGCCAGCTGCCGGGGAATACTTCACGGTGATGGAATTACTGCGGCTTTTCCTCTCAGAACACAGATGGTGAATCCCTTTAGAGTTTTAACCATTTTTGTTAGTCAAATTCTACCAATGTGGGACCTGAAAGTGCCTCCAGGGAACCTTGCAGGGAAGAGGGTGCCGAGCCCTCGGGCGGGGAGTGGGCCCCGTCGTGGAGACCCTATGGCCACACGGCCCCCAGCCCCCAGCCACGCCAGCCCTGGGTGACCGGCGTAGACCGAGGTGCAGAGCTGCAGGGTCTGCCTGGCCAAGTCCCAGTCCAGGGTCCCCTCCTGGGGCTGAGCTCCCTCCTCCCAGGCAAGGCCTCCTCTCCTGCCCCGCAGAGGTGGGGGACACCTGCCCCCCAGCACCCGCTCAGAGCCAGAAGCTGTACTCTGCCCTTTTCAAGAGCGCCCTGCTGTGGGCCCCAGCCCCACACCCCCTCCACGCACCAGGCTGGAGCCCCCCACCCATCTTCAGACCTGCCACTGGCCTGGGATTTGGTAACCTGAGCGCCCGCCTCCTACCATCCCCGATAGCAGCAAGTCGGGGTTCCAGCTTGCATTTGCGAGCACAGCCCCCGCTGTCTCTGGTCTATTCCATGCTATAAATCACACCTGTTCCCGATGCCTTTCCCTGAGGCAGGGGTATTTACTCTTTTTTTTCCCAACACTGTGAAAATGGCCAGGTGACCAAGTTCAACAGAAGAGGACTTTTTTTTTCCTTCTTTATTTCTGTTTTAAATGTTACATTAAAAAATATGAGGTCCCCATATACCCCCACCCCCCTCACCCCACCCCTCCTACATCAACAACCTCTTCCAGCACTGTGGCACATTCACTGCACCTGGTGAATACATTTTGGAGCACTGCTGCACCCCATGGACAGTGGTCTACATTGTAGTCTACACTCTCCCACAGTCCACCCAGTGGGCCATGGCAGGGCACACAGGGTCCAGCATCTGTCCCTGCAGCACCACCCAGGACAACTCCAAGTCCTGAAAATGCCCCACATCACCTCTCTTCTTCCCTCTCCCTGCCCTCAGCAGCTACTGTGGCCACTTTCTAAAGTCCTCCCCAGCTCCCCCCCGAGGCCAGGCCATCCCGGGACACTCAAGGAATCTCAGGGGAACAAAATCATTATTTCCACTTTAGTCCTATTCCCGATGCCCCCCATGGCCCACTCCCACCCCCACGGCGCGTCTGCTGCTTCCACTGCAGCCGTGAAAATGTGATGTGTGCAAACCCTCCCACAGGCGCCTGAATGCCAAGATCTCCCAGGATAAGAAAGCTCTAGAACAGCCTGTGCCATCACTGTCCTCATACTAGAATCCCCCACACAGCCTCACCATGGCCTCGGCTTGATTGCCTCCTGTGGCAGGAGGTTCACTACCAGCCTGTTGGGAAGTGTCTCCTCATTCCCTGCCGACGTTACCTGCTGGGAACCCCCCAGGTCTGGTGCTGGCCCTGGGCTATTCGACATGCAGGAGAGGAACGCGGGGCTGGGGGTGTGAGGCCATTCACCCAAACAGCAGGGTCCAGGAAGGTACAGGGCCTGGGCACATGCGCTGCCCTGGCAGTGGGGGGGCCCCCCGCCGTGTGGGCCATGGCAGCAGCTGTGCTTGCCGCACTGGGGAAGTGTGGCCCCACGACCTCTGCCCTCTGGAGTCCATCCGGGATTCTGTTACATTTCGTGTAATTTAGGCCACTGATCAGGGGACTTTAAGCTCATAAGGGCTCCTGTCCCTCCCAGAGGCTCTCTGTCATCACAGGAGCCCGAGAAGCAGGAGGGGGAGGCAGAGAGGCTCAACACGGGAGAAGGAAATGATTTCTGCCAGCAGCCCATGACCTTGGGAGCAGAACCCCAGCCCCAGATCAGCACGCAGCCCCTGCCGAGGCCGCTGGACCCAGCGAGAGCAGGCCCGGCTCCTGCCCACGCAACCGGGAGCTAGTGGGCGTTGTTTTGAGCCACTAGGTTTGGGGTCATCTTCCAGGCCACGCCGAGAAACTCACACTCTTGGGAGCCCCAGCTGCTGAGTCCCACGGGGGCTGGCAGGACCCGGGTCGTGGCTGGAGGCCAAGGGCAGTCCAGCCTTGGGGGTGGGGGCACTGGCTGGCCAGAGGTCCCTGGGGGCTCCTTCTGGGCAGCCAGCCAAGTGGGCAGAGCCGCCCAGCCCAGGAACGGAGAACATGGATGAGGCAGTGAGGCTCACTGCAAACACCGCCGGGGCCAGGCGGGGCGGGCGCAGGGCCCGGCCGGGGCCCCTCCAGCCGCCCACCCCTGCCTCGGCGGAGCTCTGTCCATCTCCTGCCAGGTGAGCTGGGCCTCCACCGGCTCCGGTGTCCTCAGCAACCAGCCTCGCCCCAGCCCTGCTGGTCACCTCTGTCCTCCGCAGCCAGCAAGCCGGGCTTCTCAGGCCCAGCTCAGGGCACCATGGCCCGGCTCCCGGCAATGCCGTCCAGGGCCCGGGCAGGCACAGCATCCACCTCCAGGGCCCTGCAAACCTGGCTTGTGTCACGGGCCCCATCACAAGCTTTGGTGCGCCCCTGGCTGAGGGGTCCGTGCTTCACGGGTCTGGGTGACGTCCAGGCGTGCCTGGCTCAGCTGGCGTCTGGGGCTGCACCAGAGCACGCGAAACACTCAGCCACTGCCGCCTAAGCTCATGGCGCATAAGAGTCCAGCCTGGCTGGCCAGGTCGCTGAGCAGCCGACCTGGCAACCGGACTCTGGAAATGCCAGAGGTGAGGAAGAAAGGCCTGGAACAAGAAAGGAGCAGCAAATGCAGCCCCCGAGTGCCCCACTCCCCCCGCCGGTGGTGAGCGGAGACCCCAGCTCTCCTTCCAGCTACCCCCCTCTTCTTTCCTAAACACATGTGCATTGTAGAAAATCTTAAAAACAAGAAAAGAGCAGCAGCCACAGCCACATGTCATCTAACCCCACCATGATAGCCACGGCTACCCTGCTGGTGTGGAGCCTTCTGGAATTACACCCACGTGCCCGCCTGTTTTTTTATATTGTGCAAGTTGAACTAGCAACTTCATGTTCCAGTATCACCCTTACTCAGCAACCAGTCCTGAGCCTCTTGGCTTGCATTAAATGCTCTTCTCTTCTCATCCAGACTCTTTCGGGGCTGGGCTGGTGTCCAGACCCCACAGCCCCAGGCTAACTTACAGGAAGATTCCAGATCTTTCCCCAGAAACCCTAGGCCCTAAAGTTTTCTGAGCTAGTCCTTCTGATTTCCAGGAGCGCAGGTTTCTGATGACAGTGTAGAGCTCCTGGCACTGGCCGAACTCTGCAGAGAAGTAGAAAACCTCATGGACCAAAAGCCTAACAGCAAACCGTGGCAGACCAGAAGCTTCCAGAAGCCAGCAGAGCCCAGCGTTGAGACGGGTGGGTTCTGCCTGTGTAACTTAGGGTGGGACAGTGGCAGGCACCCCAGGCTGGCCTCCGGGGACCCCCTGCACCCCACTCCTGGCAGAGCCAAGTCCAGGCATCACCAGAGCGGCGGCCCTGACACCCCGGCCTGCGCCCTGCCCCTTGCAGGCTGACTTAGCGGGACACACGCACTTCACGCTCTGACCGCAGCTGCGTTCATGCCAGGAACAGCTAGTCCTCGGGAAGCATCGTGTACGCGGGTGCTTTCTGCAGATTTGGAGCCCACTTGTCAAGGCGACCCACAAGAAAGGGGGAAAGCGGCGTCACCGAGTCCTACAGCGGTCCAACCTCATGGTTGTTCAGGCGGCTACAAATATCCACCGACCTCGTCACCCGAAACCTGGGTCAGCGCTCTGTGGAGCTGCACCCAGGAAATACCGTACCCCCAAAAGGCCCCTCCTCAGACCCCGGAAAAGGAGCAGGCAGTACGTTTTCCCGAACTCTGCAGCAGGTGCGCGCGGTCCTGTCGCACCCGGAACAGTGGTTCTGCAAAAGCAAAGGCCCCGTTCACCGGCACAGGCGGGAAGTCCTCCCCCTCGCCGCATCCAGCAGGCCACTCGGTGACTCCCACCATGCGCCGGCCCTGCGCGGCGTCTTGGTTTCTGCAGCCCCGTCCTTGTTGGCAGCGCTCCCCCTCCTGGCAGCCGGCACCGCGTCCTCTCCCGCCCCACCCCGAGGACAGGCTCTGCCCCAGGTGGGCACAGGTGGGTTACCTGCCCACAGGTCACCGTGGGCACCCGGCTGGCCCCGAGCCCGGCACAGACGAGCACTCGGACATCCCTGTGCTTTCGTCACCACAGGCCCCGGCAGCTCATGCCCCCTGGGCAGCCGGGGGTCTTTCCAGGACCCACCTCCCGAGCCAGCCTGTGCTCCAAGCCCGCCGGCCGCCCCTGCGAGGTAAAAAGTCGGCGCCGCTGACTGTCCCTGCCTCTCCCTGGAGGAAGGGGGCACGTGCCCACCCCGCATGGGCATCTGAAAGGCACAGGCCAGGTCCACCTGGAGCCAGGGCACGGGCGCGCAGGCTGTGCTCCTGGAGAAGTTTCACGGCCACCGAGAAGGCTCTGGTGCCCTGTGAATTTTAGGAGCCCTTCTGCCTGTATTATGGAAACGAGCCGGCTCAGGGAAGACGGTCCTGCTCCACGCGAGCAATCTATTACAAACAACGGGGCAACCGTTTCAAAATGCTGGGTAAGAAGCTGCACCATCACTGGATAAGAAAAGATTTGATGGCATTTTAAACACGGAACGGAGTGATGAAAAGAGAAAAAAAAAAGCAGGATATGTTGAAAAACTGATTTATACCTATTGTATATTTATAAGGCCCCAAAATCTGCTGGATCCTGTACAGAACAAGCAGGAGCTCCCTCCCCAATCAGGGCCCGGCCAGTGTCCCGAGCAGCTCCCGGGAGAACGCCGCACGGATCTCGCCCGCGCCGACCCCCGCGGTGGGTCGTTTAGTCAATGCTGCATTACAGTTATTTCCGCTCTAAGCCAAGCATGCTTTAAAAGTGGGGGGCCTCAGGATCCCCGTCTGTAGAGCAAGGGGCTGGAGCTTTCCCCATCTCTTACTGCACCAGCTGCCGTGGACAGCTGAGCGCCGCGGGGTCGCTGCTCACAGAAACCTCAGCCAGCCCTGATGGACCCCACGCGGGAGGATCACGGTCCCTCTGCACACATCGGGGGCCGAGCCCCGTGATGAATGGCCACCACCTGAACTGCCCTGTCCCCACATGGCCGCACGCCCAGGGCCAGCGTGGTCGGATCCCCAAGCCGGAAACCGAACCCCCATTGCCCTCTACCCGGGTCAGGGGTCCGGGCGGGGGCCTGGGACGTGACTGCGTCCAGGCAGGCGCCTGCCCCGACGCGCAGTAGGCCGCACCGTACCCACCACCCCTGCTCGCCTCGGGTCCTGCATTCCCTAATTTGTATACCCCGTGTCCCCACAGTCACCGTCCAACACCCCGCCCCGCCCTGACCTTCCCTGCTCAGCCTCGGGTGGGTTTCTCCTTCCAACCACTCTCCCCCGGAGCCCTCCACTCGTCCCCAGAGCTGCGGAAGGCGCCGCTGCTCCTGGCGAGCAGCCCCTGGGGCCCCGGGGCACCCCGCCCCTCCTGGGGTTCCCGCAGGACCAGACGGGCTTCTTCCCGCAGCACCCATGGCAAGGAGCTCCTGAGAGGGCCCAGGTCTGCTCCATGCTCTCCAAACGTGGGGTGCACGCCCCAGGGCTCCAGAGGGCCTGCGTCCGCTTTGGTGTCCAGGGTCCTGTGACAGCAGGAACGAAGCGCCCACAACGGGGGGGGCGGGGGGACCCACACAGCAGAGACCCGTCGTGCCCCGGCTCTGGAGGCCCGAAGTCCAAACCCGAGGTGGGGCTGCGCTTCCCCGGAGCCTCGGGGGTCCTCCCTGCCCCTCCAGCTCCGGTGGCTGCGCTGCCCCTGGCATGTGTCCGCATCACCCGCCACCACCCCCTGCTCAACACGGCACTCTCTCTGGGCCTGTCTCTGCACCCGAATTCCCCTCTGCCAAGGACACCGGCTGCACGTGGTGAGGGCTGGCCCGTCGGGCTTGGCCTGATTTCCACCAACCACACCGTGGGAGAACAAGCCCTCCCCTCGGGACAGCTTCACTCCCCCCCACCCGGGCTCGCGGCTGCCTCTCGGGTGGGCTGTGACAGCCTGCACCCTGGACCGCCCAGGCTCAGGGGCCTTTGGGTCCTGAGGGTGGAGCATCAGCCCCCCAACTCTCGACACTGCCCAGAGAGTTGCACTGCACGCCCCGTGGGCTCGCCTCGCAGCACAGCGGCGACTGCCGGCATCTGGTGCTCTAGCCACAATTCCCACCAGATCCCAAAAGAGGAGAATGTGCCAGGCCCCCCCAGGAGGGAGAGGGAGGGCAATCGAGCCCAGCTCACGATCGCTCTGGTGGTTCAGACCCGCCCAGAGCGCAGCCTGGGCTGAGGGCCTCGTGGCTGTCCAGGGCCCGTTCTTGCTCCACTGCCAACGTATGTGAGTTCGCTCGAGGTCTCTGGGCTGACACCAGTGAAGACGAGACACTGGGCCAATGGACCAGGAGTCCTACGCGAGGAGCATGGAGGGGCAGTGGCAGTGGTGGCCACGGCCATGGTAGCAAGAGGGGGCGCCGATGGGAGGAACTGCTGGCCATGAACCCGGGACGCTGCCCCTGCAGCTGGCCTTCCCCAAAAGTTATGCCCACCGACGCCTTCCGGGATTTGCCTAAGGCGGTGAGAGCAGTCAACGTGGGAGCCACAGCTGTTGTGCAAATGACACAGGGATGGCAGATTTAACGCACAGATATTTTAGCAAGTACAGCATGGCCACCCTTAGTCAGCTGTACCTGTTGGAAATGCTTGGGGCCTCAAGTAACAGAAAATTCAGCTTGCAGTGACTTAAACATAGCTGAAGTGGAGGTCGGGCAGTGGCTTTGGCTCAGCGGGTTGAGAGCGGCAGGGAGAGCATCCCTGCCATCCGCTCCTGCCGCCGTGGCTCCAGGCCCCACATTGCGTCCACAGCAGAAGGAAAGGAAGGAAAAGAATCAAAGGGTCCAGGGTCCCCTTGAACCTGGGACAACCAGGAGCCTCCATGGAAGCCCCCGTAGACATCCATCCGTGGGCAGCCACGCCACGTGACCGGAGTGTCTGGGGAAGGCCACAAGAGGATGTTGAGCGAGCAGCATTGGCCTCTGGCCAAGTTTCCAAAATCGCTCGCACCTGCAGGCGTTGTGCTTTCCGCGTTGGGGGACAGTGGCTGCCTCTAGACTGCACTGCTCTCCTGGGGCCCTGACCTGCAGCTCCAGCACAATGAGGATGGGACAGGAAGGAGCTGCAGCGTGTGGCTCCCAGTGACAGCTGTTCAGCCTCCAGTAAGCTGAGGAGCACTGTGACAGCCCAGGGCCCCAAGAGCACGCCAGGTGCAGAGGAACGGGAGGAGAGCTTCATGACCCCCTTTCTCGCTCAGTGACTAACAGCACTTGATGGTGCAAAGCTGCAGGGCAGACTTAGAACGAGGGTGGCAAGAAGAGGGGGGAAGGAACTGGGGGGCAAGTCAGCACACCAGGGAGTCATCAGCACCATTTGCACATTGGAGTACATTGTGCGTAAATGAATGTGGCTAATAACGGCCCCCAAAGCTGGCCTCGTCCTATTCCGTGGCACCTGTGAAAGTGCTGCCTCCTGTGGCAGAAGGGACTCTGCAGGTGGGATGAACTTCAGGATGGTGAGACGGGGGTGACCCTGGGTTAGCCAGGGGGGCCCAGTGCCATCACAAGGGCACTTTGGAGGGGGAGGACAGAGGGTCAGAGAGGTGACGTGACAATGGAAGCAGGGGTCGGAGTGACACGGCCACGAGCCAAGGACTGCAGTTGCCGTGAGTCTCCGGGAAAGACAAGGAAGTGACCCTCCCTATGGCCTCCGGGAGGCTTGAGCCCCACGACCCGCTGGGACCTGAAGGTTAAGTCCAGCTCTTCAAGGCCCAGGTGTGCGGCCTTTGTCACAGCAGCACAGGAGTCGAGCCGGTCCATGGTGCCGCCTTCTGCTACCCCACTACAAGCTGCTCAGGCAGAGCATGGAGAGCTGGGTTCTGTGCTCCGTCCCCAGAACTCCAGTCCCTAGGCAGAAAACAGCATTCCCACAGGGGGACCCCCCAGAGGACGAGAGGAATCTGGTCCATTCCCACAACCCACCCGGAGCTTCGGGGCTACATCGGTGGGCAGCTGGCGGCAGGACTGCCATGTGTGCAGGTGGAGGCAGTGAGCCCTGGGCTGTGGCGTCCTGTGGGGACTCAGCCTCAGTAGCAGCCAGCCAAAAGGATGCTGACACACTAAGGGTGTTTATTGGGGGTAGAAGCTCACAGTCGCAAGGCCTGAAAGAGCCCAACTCAAGGTACCATAACAGGTACCTTCTCACCCAAGTCCGCTGCCATGTGTGGGGCACGATGATGGGCAACGTCGAGGGCTCAGCCTTCCTCCTCCTCTTCAGGCTCATGGGCCCAGCTTCCTCCGCCCTCAGCTGCAGGCTGCAGGGCTTGTTCCTCTCCCAGCTGTTGGCCTATCTCCTCCAACAGCTGCTCAGATAGCAGACTCCTGCCTAGTCGCTTCCCCCCCTCCCCCCCCCCCCCCCCCCCCCCCCCCCCCCCCCCCGCCCTAGCCTCTCCGCCTGCCCTCTGCCTAGCAACTAATCGCAACCACCTATCGGAAGGCAGTACCCGCCTGCACCAATCCCCGTCCCTATAGACAGCAGAGCTAACCTAATCTCCGCCCCCATCCCTAGTAACTGCTTACGACAGCCAACCACAAGTCTGCCCATGCTTCTGCCAATCCCCTACCGCCACGTCTCCCCCCACCCTCTGCGTCTCCTATATAACCCACTGTACTTCCTCAATAAACCGGACTTGCACACAGACCTGGTCTCCGCGGCATCTTCCTTTCCCCCGCCGTGCGTCCTCCACACCTGAAAGCCCCCGAGGCCGTCTGCCACGACCTCGAACCCCGCTAAGGTGCGGCCCTCCTGACCCCTCCAGCCGCCCCCGTCAGGAGGAGAAACCGCCCCCCCTGCACCCAGCCTTCTCAGCTGCTCAGGGCCCTGTCTCTTCAGCTGCAAACCATCAGGCGAACGGCTCGGCTCTCCTGGGGCTGTGTCGTGGAGCCCTCTCTCTCCCTGGGTATCTGCTTCTGTTTACATGGCCCACCAAGGGGGCAGGGACTCAACCCTGTGTGCCCTGATGACGTGGTTGAATCAAAGCCCTAATCCAGATATACTGTAATCAAAGGCATCTCAGCTGAATCTAATGCAATCAAAGGGGCTCACACCCGGAGGAACCAGCTCACAATCATGATCAGTATCTCTTCAGGAATTCATAAAGAACATCAAACTGCCTCAGTCATGAAGTGCAGATTCCCTGGAGGGGCTCCACGGTCGACCCCAGGAAGCGCCTGTCCAAGGTGGCAGGACAAGCACCCTGCCTGTGGGGCCCTTCCTGGGCCCCCGCCCTCTGACCCGCTTTACTCTGCAACATCCACCCCAGTCCGCTGGGAAGGAGGGGCCCAACACCTCCCTTTGCATTTTGAGGTGCCTACACCCCAGATGCCCTCTCCCAGCCTTGAAGGTGGAGGCCTCTTGGCATCATTTCAAATGCACTTGGGCCACATTGAGGCAATCCAGCAGGGTGGGGGGGGGGACAGGGGCTTCTGTCCCCGGGGTCCCACCTCCCAAGGAGACCCTGAAAGCAGGTGGCTGTGGGGGCTTTCAGGAGACTGGAGGGAAGGCTCCGGGGGCTGGGTGGGTCAGAGAGAGTACCATGGGACCCTGGTCCAGGCAAAGGCCTCCACCCACCTGGGGACAGGTGGGTCAGGCACGGCCACGGGAGTCCATCCTGAGAGAGCCCAGCCAGCCGTCCTCGCCCGCCTCCCAGGACCTCGCAGCCTGTGCTCGCAGCCCTAGCCCCCTCCTATCCGTGCACTCCAGCCCTGGCACAGCCACGCCAGAAGGCTTCTGTCGGCAGCACCTGCTCTTCTGAGGAGTCTTTGCCTTTAAACGAAGGTCCAAGTGAAGGTGATGCCCAGACCCCAGGAAGGAATGCCCAACGTGGGAACGCAGGGGCCGGTGCCTGAGGTGGGGGGGGCCGGAAAGGGGAGCTCCCCCTTTCCACCTCCTGACTCACCCCCTCCCCCACTCCCTCCCCCCACGTCCCCTTGGGGCTGAGCCCCCCTGAGGACCCAAAACGCCCCTCTGGCCCCTCCACCAGTGCCGGCTGACTCGCCGGGAAGGTCGCCCGGGCAGGGTCCCCGTCAGCCAGGACCTTGAGCCTGTTGTCTCGGCCTTCAAGAACAGAGTCATCCCACAGCCATGTTCCTTGAGGTTTCTATCAAAACAGAAAGAAGGAAATTACCTTCTTAGCGGGGCGATACTAGTTCAGCACCAAACAAACACGAAATCGCCCTCAGCCTGTAAACGAAGGCTTCCACCCACAGCTGCCTGCCCGTCCGGGCCTAAATAAATAAGGAGGGCATTAACAGAAGCTACAGCTATTTACCTTAAGAATAGAATTGCAAATCCCACGAAATAGTTACTGGTGTGTCAAGCTTCGATGAGAATAGAATAAGTTTACACCAAATTGTATTTTTAATATGTTAATTAAACCAATAAAGAGTAACTATATTTGAGTTTCCCAATCTAATAATAAAAAAGATATGTTTGGCTGACGATTTAAAGTGCTTGATGGAATATTTTATATGCTTTATTTGCATACTATGAATAAATGTAAGACTAACATTTCAAGTTTCAGTAAACTGCTCAGAATTCTGTGAAGAGTTCCATGCAAGTGCAAACAACGCCCTGCTGTAATTAACTTTTGTTGTTTAGAAAAGCAAGGCTATAAAAGTCTATTTAATCAAACTTCCCTCCATGTGCTTTTTTAAAAGTTAGACTCAAAAATCTGTGCACCGAGATTCTCATTTCAACCGTGGAGAGTGAGCACATGTGACTTCTATAGGAAAAAGGAAAATCACAAATGCAAAAGGAGACAATTAGCAAAACTAAATTCTGAGACTCAAATAAAAACATCAGCGACCATTAGTTTTGATTAATGGGCCCTACTTTTTAAAAACCTGCCATTGCTAAGCATGGGTTGCAGTGGGCTCCATGTCAACTTTGCCCATAAATCAGAGCAGGATGGGCGCAAGCCTCACGCAGCTGACCGTATTTCATTCCTTCTCCGCCTTAGACAAACTAAGCTAAAAGCACCTGCACAAGAAACTCCATCAATTTTATTCTCTTCCGGGAAGCTGGACAAACAGTGGCTCTGGTTGTCTCCTGCCGCACGACAAACTGCCCCAAAGCCAGGAAGGTTGAAGCCGCAGCAGCCTGGGGTCATCATCCCAGGGCTCTGGGGGCCCCTGGCCCAGCAGGGAGGACCCCACAGGGCGGGAGCGGGGCGCACCCCACATGGTCTAGCCACAGGTGGACTCCACCTCCTCCAGGTGCTCAAGACCAAGCTTCCCCAGAGAAGGAGGGAAACTGCCCCACTTTGAAATTATGGAAGATTACAGAAGACCCTATGTTCAAGGGAAGGCAGTAGTGAAGATTTTACGGATGTATCTCTTTAGGAAAAGTTCTCCCACTGTACACACATTTTAGGATACATTTTAAGACTAGACCACTTCGTGTGACATTGCTTCACATAGTGTCACTTCCTCCAGAGTCATATGCAAGGACAGGGAACCTGGAACCCACCTCTTGATTGCAGCTGCGTTGGGAAAGTTCTAGTCCCTTCTGATTGGGAGCTGCCCACCCCCAGGGCTCCAGTGCGTGCCTCTGCCCTAACCTCAAGCCGTAGCGCTGCCTTCTGTCCGTTTCCTCCTCTGTGTCCCCAAGGCTCCCCAAACCCCATTCCCAAGTAATTAGAGTTCTCCAGAAAGACAGAACTGGCAGGAGACTTTATACATATATATATGCTTTTGTTTATTTTATTTCATATGTGCATATATTAAGGGACTTATTCATTTGGCTCATGCGACCACGGGGACTGGCAAATCTGAATTCTGCAGGGCAGGCCGCCAGCTGGGAGCTTGCTGGTAATGTCGAATTCCCCAGGAAAAGCCACTAGATGGGAACTCTGAAGAAGGTGCCCATGAATTCCCCGCGAGAGGCCGGCTGGCTGAAGCAGAGACGGGGATTCTCCTGTCTAGCTGCCAATGGTTCTCCCGGCAAGGCCTTCAGCTGGTCACATGAGCCTCTCTGATGACCATCTCCTTTGTTGCCTGTAGATGCAATCATCCGTAGATGCAATCAACTGACTGATGATTTAAATCCCAGAAATACCCTCACAGTAACCGTCAGACCAGTGTGAGCTTGACCAGTGTGCACCGTCACCCGGCCAACGTGACACGGTGCTTGGCCCACACACCAGTCAAACTCAAATCGCCTTAATTTGCAGTCTTAGAGAAAACAGTCACCTCTTAGCCAGGAGCCTGTTGCCTTCCAGATGGCTCCTCCTTCACCCCCACTGCCAGGCAGCCCCCTCCCACAGCCCCGGGCCCCTCAGACCCCACCAGGCCCCTCCCCTCCACGCCCCTGCTGGCACGGCTCCAACTCAGCCCCGGCCAGCGCGGCCGCCTCGCAGGGGCCTCCCTCCCCCGGTGGCCAGCATGGTCTTTTAGGGACACCGCCATCTGGCCCCTCCTCTGCCCTAAGTTTGCAGTGGCCTCAGGGAACGCCAAGCTCCCAAGCCGAGGCCACGAGGGGCCGGGTCACGCGGTGGGTGAGGGTGCAGACCCCGGCGCCAGGCGGCCTGGTTCAAATCCCAGCCCTGCCATTCGCCGCAGGGAGCCCTCGTGCAAGGGGGTGAACTCACTGTGCCTCAGTTTCCTCCGCGGTAAAACGAGGCTCATCACCCCCTCCACAGGGGCTGCCGGGTCTAGACAAGGGAATATCCAGAAGGGCCGGCGACGGCCGGCAGCCCCCGCGCTGGCTTTTACCACACCTGTCCTCTGTGCCTCCCCGGCGCAAACCCACCAACAGTGAGCCACGGCGGCTGCCCGGCAGCCCTACCTCCTCCTCCCTCAGGGACAGCCCCGGGGGGCCTTCTGGGCTCCCCTAGAGCCCTCACAACCCCTGCCTCCTCAGGTTCCAGGGCGGCCGAGCGGCCAGGGCTGGGCACGTGCCGCCCCCCAGCGACTTTCCTCTTTTAGCCTCAGCACTCTCCCCACAGCCAGAGAAGACCCTCAGCCCCCAAGGAACAGCCCAGAACAGACACTGAGCCCAGAGAACCGACTTATTTTCACACAGAAACCCGTCCACAGCTTGACGCATCATCCTCCAGACGGAACTCGACCAGGAGGCCCTCCCGAGGGGAGTGGAGAAACAAGCCGGCACATCCCCACCACGGAACGGTCAGGGGTGAAAGGGGCAGCTGCCACTTTGCCGCAGCGGAGATGAGCCCGAGCGAGAAGGGCCAGAGCAGAAGGGCTCTGTCATGCGGGATTCCACTCACGGGGCACCTGGGAAGGCAAAGCCGGAGGGACGGAGAGCAGGTCAGAACTGCAGGGGGGGCGGGGGGGGGAGGAATTTACTGCAAAGGCGCACACAGCAGAAATGACGGGTGGCCATACCGTTTTTATGTACTCAGTGTGGGTGCGTGACTCCACGCATCTGTCAAAACCCGCAGAACTGTGCGCCCCCGGGAGTGAGCGCGAACGCACGCAGACTTAACAGAAAATCAACCCTGGGGACGGAGGACCCCAGGATGCAACAAAAACTGTGACAAGTGGATTAAACCACATTACACACAATGAGACCTCCCCAAAGAGGTGCAAAAAAAGGGGCTGATGTAAGAAGCTTTGGAAAATGATGTTGACTGGAAACTGTAAGGCTGAAGACAAAGGAACCGCACACAGCCCCCCACATGCAAGGCTGCTTCTCCCAGGCGCACGAGGTCACGGGGCTGAGGCTGCCTCCCGCGTGTACCGGGGTGGGGCACGGACTAAATGGACGACGTGGGGGGAGCCACGTTGCCCCTGGTGGAAAACAAAGTGGTGGGGAAGGAAGGGGACTAGAGGCCCATTCAGCGTCCTCCAGCGGTGGCACCTGCGCTGCCAGGCGTGAGAGAGCTCACGGCACTGTTAGTGCACAGCTTCCCGGGCTCTGTCCAGAGAGGACCTAGAAGCAAAACAGCCCGGCAGCCACGAGCACGCCGAGGCCACAGCCCAGAGCCTGGGTCTGGTTTCTAAGGCCGTTGCCCAATGAAGAGAACAGGAAGGCCTGGAGAAATGCTGATCCAGGGCTGCGGAACGAGGCACGCGCGCAGAAGGCCCTCCTGGCCTGGGGAAGAGGACCGCTCCTGCAGAGGACTCTGAAGACGCGGAGTCGAGGCGCGTCCACGGCAGGCGAGGCGGGCCCTGCTCCCACGCGGTGGAGGCCTTGAAGGACGGGAAACGGGGTGCGGAAGCCAGAGGAGAGGTGGACGGCGCCGGGACGGAGCACCCCGCCAGCCGCGGCGCCCCCGGACAGCTTGGCCTGGGGGACCCCGAGCTGGACGTCTGCCCTCCGAACCCCTGCTGGTTAAGGCCAGGATTCTGGGGCGTTGGCCGTAGCGGCCCTGGCGCACTCGGACGCAGGCCAGGGGAGAATACAAGTGAGCCCCAGCAGGCGATAGTGCCAGAAAGTGCGGCAGTGCCAGGAGACAAAACGACGGAGCGAGTCGAAGTGCGACAGGAAGCAGCCGGCAGAACTCCCAGGGGGCTAAGCTGGAGCCGTCAGAGTCACCAAAAAACCGCAGGATTATCCCCTGATGCACACACACACTGGAGCCGCACTGATGTAAATGCATGAGAAACTGGGGAGAAGAGCTGCATCTTCGTTCTAGGAGAATTTCAGTCTACTGATGCCGCTACCTCCCCCTCAGGAAGTGGGGTTCATCTCAGCCCCTCCCGGGGAGCTGGACTCATGACTTGCTTCCAAAGACTGGAGTCTGGCAACAGGAGGAGGCCCCAGTGCTTCACGTTAGAGGAACCCGGCGGCCGCTACATTAACCAAGTGTCGAGGTTAACACAACCAGCGATAAAATGCGAAGAAATACATCCCTTCTGACATGATGAGATGAGATGGGAACCCATATCTGTGGTTTCTTGCCCAACAAAACTGTAACGCCAGTCTGATTGTGAAAAATTGAGGGGCGTTCTGCAAAATACCCGAGATGCTCTCCTCAAAACCGCCGAAGTCCTGAGAAACAAGGAAACGTGGCTGCTGGAAATTGTTCTCAAGCTTCCAAATCCTCCCCTGGTTGATATTTTATAGTCAAAGGGGTCCTCAGACACAGCATGCGCTGCCAGGCCCCCACCCGGGGCCGCTGCTCCAGCCAGGGACCCTGCAGCCGCCACCGCGCCCTTGACCACGGCTGCCCGTCTGGGGCCATCTGCACGGATGCAGTTTGACCCTCACCGTGGCAGTGTCTGCCCCGCCCGCAAGCACACTGCTGAAGGCTGTGGACCAGGGCGGCACCCCAAAGTCAGCCTGTCTGGGACCCTGGAGCCCACCTGCCCCATTCTCACTGCTGCGTGACCTCAGGCAGCCAGCTTCCCCTCTCGGAGCCACAGGGGCCTCCTTGGTAAAAAGGGTGAATGACAGGGAGACACCTCGGGTGGCCAGGAGGACTGGGACCACGGGCGTGGAGGGCTCGGAACTTGGAACGTGCAGCCAGGGCTGCCACCGCATCTTTGCACGCACCAGGAGCTCACCTGCGCGGGCGGCCGGCTCTGGGATGCGGGGCCTGGCTGACCCTGCGAATGGCGGCCCTGGGACCACGGCCCCCCGCGGGCTCAGGTCCCATCGGCAAGATGTGAGCTGGAGCCCACTGGGTCCTTCCAGCCTAAGCATGTGCACCAGTCAGATCCAGCCGGAGCTTCTGTTTCTGTCTCTAATCCCACAAAACCACTTTCAGCAAAAAGGGCAAAATGCGCAGCCCACCCCTCACGTGGGCGAAGTCTCAGGCCTGTTCAGGAAGAGCGCGCCGCCCTCCCCAGGGGGCCATGGCAGCCCCAGCTGGTGGGGCCGGCCCAGGGGGCTGGAGGCACCCAGAGCTGGGGGGAGAAGGGCTGGAGCTCTGAGCCAGTCCCCACGGGGCTCTCCCAGCAGCTTCTCCCTGCAGGGGCCCTCCATGAGGCTTCCAGGAGCAGGAGGGCGGTAAGACTGGGAAGACGAGGGAGCGCCCCCAGGGGAGCACTCCCAGCAGTCTGGCCGTAAGGGTCCCGGGAGCAGCAGCCCCTCCACAGCCCCCCCACCACAGGCCTCCCACAGCCCCCCCACAGGCCCCTCCACAGCTCCCCCCTGCAGCCCCCCACAGGCCCCTCCACAGCTCCCCTCTAGAGCCCCCCTTCACAGCTCCCCTCCGCAGGCCCCCCACCGCCCCCCCACAGCCCCTCCACAGGCCCCTCCACAGCTCCCCTCCACAGGCCCCCCGCAGCCCCCCCCACAGCCCCTCCATAGACCCCCCCGCAGCCCCCCTCCGCAGCCCCCTCCGCAGCCTCCCATCTGCAGGCACCCTTCCCGCAGCCAAAACTAGAGGCTCTCAATAGTAATAATTAAGATCTCAGGCTCACCTGCTCCTTCAAAAGGAGTGGAACAAGACCAATTAATGGAAGTTGAAAGACACAAGCCAAATTACTTTTTTTTTAAGGGAAAACAGCACAAACAATGGTTTTAAGAAACACTAAGGTTCAGCTGTGACCAGCAAGCAGGTGCAGTGCAGGGAGTTTCTTTACAATGGAATCAAGTGACCAGGAATTTTTGAAAGAATATTCTCCAAGCTTTTATGCCCCTTTTATGTCTCTCTTATACAGAAACAGGAGAGAAGGAGCTGCTGCCCACCCCATGACTGAAAGCTTGCTACCAGCTGGGGAGAAAAGAGAAACATGAGAGTGTGCCAAGACATGCCCTCACACACACACACTCATGAACACATGCATGCAATGCATACACACGCTCATGCATATACACGCAACAGGCACATGTGTGCAAGCATGCACTCTCCAATGTGCACATGCATACATGCATGCACACCTCGCATCTGTATGTGTGCACAGGCATACATGTACACGTATGCACACTCACACATGCAGCTATATGCATACCTTCACACACATGCACACACGTGCATGCTCTCACACATGCACAAGCATGCACATTCACCTGCACGCACATTCACAGGTACATGCATGCCAAACACTCTCGCACATATACATGCTTACATGCACATATGCATGTGCACATATACACATTGCTCAGGCACATGCACCGCGCACACACGTGCACACATTACTGAAAACTCTGGGCCCATTCGGTTTCCCTACTCCCTCCACCTTTTAAGGAGAATTCTCTTAGCTGCCTCAGTTTCTGGGTTTTTGTAATGAATAATTTAAGAATGCTAGGGAAAAAATTATTGCTTGCTTTTGACAGGGCAGAGATTTAATACTGGGATAGAAGAATGATTAGAGAAGAAAGGAAAGAGAGAATATGCTGCAGATAATTCTTTTTGGAAGATGAGATTGAAACAGAAAAAATGGTGTAGCAATTGCTGTCCCTGTAAATAATCGATGGCAAAAAGAGAAAGACTTAAAAGATACTCGCTTTGTATTAAAAAAATACTTCTCTCCTTGTGGTGCTTGTGGTAACTTGAAATAACATAGCTACAAGCTTTTGCAGGTTCTCTCACTGAAAGGTGGAATCTGTTTCCCAACTGCTTGCATATGGGCTGGCTTACGACTGCTTTGGCTAATAGAATGTGGAGGAAGTGGTACATTGGGAGTTCTGGAAGCGAGGCCCAGGCCACTGTGCAGCTTCCACCTGGGCTCTCTTGGAAGACGGAGACCACCACGGTCCAGAGAAGCCTGTTCTTCCTTGAGGATGAGAGCCCTCGCGAAGTCCTGTAGGCCCAGCTTTCCAGCCACTTCATCCGAGGCCCCAGGCCTGCGAGTGAGGCCATCTGGGGCAAGCCCAGCCTGCAGCTGGCCCTCCAGCTGAAAGCAGCCATACAAGCCATCTCAGGAGAGACCGGCAGAAGAGCTGCCCAGCCAACCCACAGAATCACGAGGATACTTCATCATTGGTGCTTTAAAGTGGTTCGTTGTGCAGGTGGTTTGTTATGCAGCAATAGATAGCTGATACAAACCTTGTATCCTTGGTCCTGGCTGTGGGGAGCTACCATATCAATATCCCAAAACATGTGACACTGACTATGGGACAAGATTCAGGAAGAGGCTGAAAGTCTTTGAGGAGACGGTTAGTGAAACCTGGAAGAGAGGTGAGGAAACAGCTTCAGGAGTCCACATTGTAGGCAGTGGGGCAAAAATTGGGAGGCTGCCACCTGGAGGACAGGCGAGGCACACCACCATATTTTCCCTCACAACTTGAGCGTGGGCTGACTTTATTTTGGCCAAATGTAGGCTACAAAGACCCCTTCACACGCACACATGGATTCCACCCAAGGCCCTCTCGAGGTCTCTACCTTCTCACTACCTTCCTTCCCCACACCCTCCTCAGGACCTCAGGGCCCCTGCTTGTGTAGAGCATGGTGGGGTTGTGTGTGTCTTTACTGAACTGTTTGCATGCTGATCATGTTGGCCATCTCCTTAATCAAAACACAGATGCACATGGACTTCTTTA
Source organism: Dasypus novemcinctus (assembly GCF_030445035.2). NCBI lineage: Eukaryota > Metazoa > Chordata > Mammalia > Cingulata > Dasypodidae > Dasypus > Dasypus novemcinctus. Next base: position 7,147,621 of record NC_080678.1, read on the forward strand.
CAAGTATCAGGCAGCAGTGAGGAATGCCTGGCAGAATGTTCTCCTCTGTACGCCATCATTACTGTGGAGTTTGCTTTGCCTACACTCTTTCCAGTGAAACATTTTTGTTATGTTTCTCACGCTGTTGACGATAATCCACTATTATGTTTAAATTTTGCAAGGGGAAGGAGCTAAAGTTAAGATAAAATGCTGTTATGGTATTCATCTATTTCAGCAAAAATGTGTCTGTGATGAACAATATCACCATATGTGAATAAGAGGCCATCCCAATAGTCAATGAGCTTCAGCGAGTATGTGGGGAAAGAAACCATGTTGGCCTGCTCCCCATGGCAACCCCAGTGCACACCCTACTCTCTGTAACTTGGTAGGAACCTCAAAAATAATTGGTCAATGATGAGCCCTTGATACTAATGACTATGCTTATGAGCATGTGTGTCTGAAATATGAACTAGGCCTAGAGCTACAGGGTATCTAAGACTTACCTCCTGAGAGCCTCCATGTTGCTCAAATGTGGCCACTCTCTCAGCCAAACTCAGCACGTAAATGCATTACTTTCCTCCCAGTGTGGAACATGACTCCCAGGTATGAGCCTCCCTGGTGCCAAGGGATTACTACCAATCACTAACTGGTGATGCAACTAGAAAAATACTTTCAATAAAGGGGGGAAATGGTAAAGACAAATGAGTTTATATAGCTAAGAGTCTCCAAAAAAGAATCAGGAGGTCATCAGAGGGGTCGTACTTATGCACACCTCAGCAGGATCCCAGAGACAACCCCAGGTACTGGTGCTCCTGAGGGCTATGGAGACACACAGGTGCTATAGTCATGGCAGATGGCTCTGGAGTTCAGTGACTTGTCAGTGGGCCCTACTTTGGAATTTGTGTTCCTGAGTGTGAAGGAGTTAGACTCAGATGTGACCTTTCTACACATGCCTCTTCTGTCACTTTTACTGAAGCTGTGATTGGTACTGGAGTGGTGTATACTCAGGAGACTTGAATCTCTGGACTGTCCATGTGCCACCTGGGCCCTGAGCCTCAGCAGAGTTGCAACTCCTACTCTCTGATTCATTGGACTTACCCAGGTCAGCTAACAGGGAGGTAAAGATGGCCAACCATCACACCAGGGAACCGAGAGTGCCTACAATTGCAAGCAGGAAAATCGCATCCATCAACCATGTGGAATCTAATTCCCCTCTTGATATAGAGGTGGAGTGGACATCACCATCCAAGGGTCCACAGGACGAAGGAATAAAATATGGATTAAAGTGGGCTTACTGGTATTTTACTACAGAACTATTGTGACTAGTAATAGAAGAAATTATAGCATTGATGTGGAGAAAGTGGCCATGGCAGTTACTGAGAGCAGGAAGAGAGAAGAGATGTGATGTGGGGGCATTTTTGGGACTTGGAGTTGTTCTAAATGATATTGCAGGGACAGATGCTGGACATTATATATTCTGCCATAACCTACTTAATGTACCAGGGGAGAGTGTAAACTACAATGTAAACTATTATCCATGAGGTGCAGCAGTGTTCCAAAATGTATTCCCCAAATGCAATGAATGTGCCACAAAGATGAAAAAGGTTGTTGATGTGGGAGGAGTGGGTGGGGTGGGGTATATGGGCATCTCTTATATGTTTTTTTTTTTAAAGATTTATTTTTATTTATTTAATTCCCCTCCCCTCCCCCGGCTGTCTGTTTTCTGTGTCTTTTTGCTGCGTCTTGTTTCTTTGTCCGCTTCTGTTGTCGTCAGCGGCACGGGAAGTGTGGGCGGCGCCATTCCTCGGCAGGCTGCTCCCTCCTTCGCGCTGGGCGGCTCTCCTTATGGGTGCACTCCTTGCGCGTGGGGCTCCCCTACGCGGGGGACACCCCTGTGTAGCACGGCACTCCTTGCGCGCATCAGCACTGCGCGTGGGCCAGCTCCACACGGGTCAAGGGGGCCCGGGGCTTGAACCGCGGACCTCCCATGTGGTAGACGGACGCCCTAACCACTGGGCCAAAGTCCGTTTCCCTCTTATATGTTTTAATGTAACATTTTTTGTGATCTATGTATCTTCCAAAAAATACAATTAAAAAGATAAAGAAATTTTTTTAGAAACTCTTATAGGAGAGTGGGTATAGCTCAATGGTTGAGCACCCACTTCCCACGTAGAGGGTTCCAAGTTCAATCCCCAGAACATCCAATAAATAGATTAATAAATAAATTGACTTTTAGGGAAAAAATAATAATTGGTGAAAAGCTGAATGAAAGAATAAACGAAGTAGGCAAATAAAACTGAGTAGATGGCAACTGCAGTTCTGTTCATCGAGAGCACAAATAATCGACTATCTTAAAAATTCCTCCTTCCCAGCCCAACACAGCCTGACGCACCAGCTGAGGTTCTCCCTCAGTCTCTCCTGGGAAGCTTCCAAAAATGGAGGGCCAGGCTGCTCCAAAAGTGGGTGGAGAGGGGTGGCTGAGACCCACCTTCGAAGCCCTCCACGTCGAAGCTGACCTCCCACCCTGCAGGAAGTAGGGTTTCAAGAACGCGGAGGGCTGGAAGGGGAGCCCTTAGCACCACTGGCAAGCTGGCTGCTGGCTTGTTTGGTGGCACTGGCCACTCCAGGTAGGACAAGGTGAGTGGGGGGCAGAGCAAGGGCAGGCGACGTGGGAGAATGTGGGGAGCAGGACATGCAGGTGTGAGCAGGAGACACCCCAGGGAACTAAAGGAGAGACCCCAGCAACGGGGGCCCCAAAAAAAAACACAAAAGCACCCCCAGGAAGGAGCTGGCAGTGGACCACAGCCCCAGAAGCAAGTGGAGGCCAGACCACCACACAGGTCGAGCAAGACCATGGCAGTGCCCCGTCCCCTCCCTGCCCAGCACGAAGGGGCTCCAGGCAGCAGCCCACACAGCGGCCACTGGGTCTCCCCCAGCCGGCTGGCTCTGGCCTCCTCCCTCCCACCAGCCTCAAACGACTGCTGAGAAGAGCACCCCAAACGTGGCTTCCCAACACCCCTGGGCGTCACAGCTCCAAGATAAAAGAGATACTTAAAATTGACACCTACTCAGGTTATTCCTGTATCAAGATGAAATAAACCAGCATTTTTATTATAGGAAATTTGAAAACACACAAGAAAATGGACATTGTTGATAGCCATACCACCCAGAAAGGATCCCTCTAACATTTTGGGGTGCAGTATATACTTCGGGGCACACACACCCTTTCCACAGAATCACGTGCATTTAAGGATATACATGGATACGGGTTCCCAGGCACGTGCAGAATATTGGTTTTATTTTTTATCTTTAACCAAAATGAGATCGACTGTATCCACTCATTTGAAGCCCTTTGAAACTTTAATCATGAGCTTTTTCCACATGACTAACTCTTCTTTTACAACGCTGGACCTGAATCGCTGTATAATATGCCACCATGTGGCTTGGCCATATTTTATCTGAGCTAATTCGTAATGGAGAACGTTAGGTTGCTTCCAAGTTTCCATCACTATGAACACAGCAGAGATGTGCGTCCTTATGGCTGAATTTCAGGCACCTGCACCACAAATTCGCAGCTGAGAAATCACTCGGTGGGGGTGTGCCCTGACTCCTGACACACCTGCTAAACCGCCCTCCAGGAAAACTACCCCAACTTCCCCCCAGCAGCAGTACACAGCAGAGAGCGCCTAGAGGGAAATCAGCCTGGACTCCGTTAAATTCGCTGAACAAATGCGCGAGACAAGGGCACGCAATGGAGGCCGGTGCGATGCGCGGGACCAGGGCAGACCCGCCGGGGATCTGGAAAGGCTGGTCTGATTCTGAGAGCAACAGGGAGGCCGTGCGCACTGTAGACCTGCAGCATCAGCGGGGGGGCGAGTGTCCAGGAGGAGCTTCCGCCCCTGCAACGCCACGCCCCACCAGCCACCTCCCGCTGCCCCCCTCCCCGGCGTCCGTTGGTGTTGGCACTGACCTTGCTCGGGGCCAGCAGGCTCTGCTCTAACAGACGCGCTGTGTGCACCCGGAGGAACGGCTCATGAACACGGGAGCCCTCGGGGGCTCCAAAGCCATCGGTCACCTCCCCGGCCCTGGGCAGCGGCCAGGTGCCCCGGCAGCACCCGGAACGGCCTCACGAGCCAGGAGGCTCCGCGCGCCTCTGGCCAGCGCAGAAAGGGCATCGGCAGCCGCCGGCTTCTTGCGCTCCTTGTCAGGGAGCAGGAAACTAATTTTCACACCAATAATATAAAGTGCACACCAGCTGGCCCCACGTGGCCCTTCCTAGCCCCAGGCTGAACCCACTGACCGCCGTCTGTGACCCCTCACACCAGCTGCCTGAAACAGCCCGTGATCCTTTAGGAGGCGTTCATCAAGGGAGCCAGGGAAGCATGCAGATTCCCAGGCCCCTGGCCGCCCTCCTGGAGGAGACCCGCTCTGAGCGAGGCCTGAAACGTGCATCTTTAAAGCCCTGCAGGGGGCTCTGACGCTGCTCCGGTTTGGAACCAACCTTTTACAGGGCAAATCGGGTCTAGAAGTTGGATGCACAGGGACACCCCAACGGCTCCTCCGGAGTTCCTACAGCGTGGCCCCCACGTGCCGCCCCCCAGGCTGAGGCGCCAGCTCAGATGCAGCGTTCACATCTTCAACGAGCACCTCATCTCCAGGGCTGCGCGGTGCCAGCTCTCACCTGGTGCTCCCCTCCCTAGTCACAGCAAAATCCATCAGAGAGGAATCTGCCCAGCACAACGTGAGGGTCCCTCCATGGTCCCTCAGGGAACCCTGGTCTTGAGGGACCTGCAGGGGTCACCCTCATCACTGGGTCCCCACAGGGAGAGGACGCCTTGGGTCTCCAGCCAGGGAGAATTTCTGGGAGTGCCAGAGCAGAACACAGAGCAGAGCGTGGGTAGCGGGGTCCTGAGGGGGGTGGTGGCTTTTACCGTTAGTCCTGGTGGCTGGTGGTCCTTCCCCTGGGGTCAGCTCAGGAAGGACCTCTGAGGGCCCCCTGCCATCTTGCCTGTCGTGCGGAGGCGCTGCTCGGCAGTCCGTGTACGCGAGGGGCCCTGCTGCCCAGCTCGGGGCCCGGAAGTCCAGCGGGCGCAGGAAGGGGCAGGAAGAGGGGGAGAAGGGAGGGAGGGGGGAGCAGAGGAGGAGAGAGAGGAGGAGAGGAAAGAGGGAAGGAGGAGGAGGGAGGGAAGGAGGGGAGGGAGGAGAGAGGGGAAGAGGGGAGGGAAGGGGAAGGAAGAGGGGGAGGGGGAAGGAAGGAAGAAGGAGGGAGAAGAGGGGAGGGGGGAAGGAGGAGAGAGGGAAGGGAGGAGGGAGGAAGGGGAGGGAGGAGGGACGGGGAGGGGCAGCCCCCCAGCAGAACCACGTGCAATGAGCCCAGCCCTCCACTTGCGGGGACAGCTGCATCCTCCCCACACCACCGCGTCCACCATCCTCAGAGGACTCCACGGTAACCGGCGCCTCCCCAGACCCTCCCAGCACCGCCCAGCCCGCAGGGACAGGCCCGCGCGGGGTCAAGGGGCTGGTGAAGAAACAGCGTCCCCACAGCCTCCCGCAGCTCTGCGGTGGCGGAAGCTCTAGGCAGAAGCCCGGCAGCCATGCAGGTGACGCCGGCCTGGCCCCCGCCCCCGGTGCCCCCGCCCTCGCTCTAGGCACGAGCCTGCATGTGGCCAGCTGGGCCCCGGCTGCCACAGCACTGGCCAAGGGAAGGTCCTCGAGTGACCCAACCCCTTGGACTTACCCCAGCTGAGACCCCGGGGCCGAGCTGCCCGGGCAGGGGCCTTCTGAGGTCTGTTCCTGCAAATGCAGATTCCTGGGCCTTCCGTGGGCCGGGGAGGGGCGGGCAGGACAAGTGGAGAGTGTCCGGCAGGAAGGCATGATGTGCAGGCACTGCAGCAGCCGAGGGCCACCCGCAGGTCTCCTCTCAGTCGGCGAGGCGGGGCAGGTAGGACATTTGCTGTCCATCCGTCCTCACACCAGCACAACCCTGAAACCCAGCTCGGACATGCTTTCATGGAGGAAGGGGCCGCGCAGGCTGGGGGTAACGGCCGGGGAGGGGGCACAGGAACTGAGGGCGGGGAGGGTCCTGAGCCGGGGGACGAGGAGCTCCCCGGGGCCAGATGCCACCTTGCAGGTGTGGCCGGGAGGGGCAGTGAGAGGGGGAGGGAGAGCCCCCTCGGGTCTGCAGAGCCAGCAGGGAGGGGTGGTCGAGGCAGTTTGGGGGCACCTGCGCGGGTGCCGGTCCGGGGGGTCTCCGGGCGAGGCACACCCTCTACACACTCGCCACGGGGCCTCCAGGGGTGGTGCAGCAGTGAGCACCCACCACGCTTGGCTCTGCGTGTGACCCACGGGGAAGCAAAGCCACAGCGGGGCATCCCTCCGCGGCACCCCCAGCCAGGAGGAGGGGCTGCCTCCCCAGCAGGAAGACCCTGCCCCCAGCGCCACTCTACAGGGGAGGGGCAGTCCCCTCGGGCCCCTCTTGGGTGGACCCCACCCTGCCACACCCCAAATCTAGCCAGCCCATCACGGCCTGGTCCCAGCAAAGAGCACACTCTGGGCGCAGCAACTTGTCCCCACGGTATGCCACCTTGATGCCATCAGGGTGGGGCTGCCTGGCACAGGCCGAAAAGGGGGGGCACCCCAGTGTCACCCCACCACAACAGCTGAGCCCCAGCCTCCGGCTGCCCCAGCACCAGCTCGAGCCCCTCCACTGGCTCCTCTCTCCCGGAAGAATAAAGCGCCTCAATGTGCTGCGGCTTTCCCACGCTCGCGCAAATCCTCCTCCCAGCCTCACGCAGCCTGCCTCATTGTCTCCCTTCGGCCACCAAACTGCCTACAGTGCCCAGACTCTGGGTGTCCACGCGGGCTCTGCGGCTTCAGGTGCAGCTCAGGAGACGTGGGGATTGCATGGTGGCTCCCAACAGGCGTGGCCACGTCCCAGCCCTGGCCCCGTGAAGGAGGCTTTATTTGGGAAAAGGTGCAGCGTGATTAAATTGCAGCACTCGAGATGAGGTCGGCCTGGATGGCCGGTGGACCTCAAGTCCACTGACAAGTGTCCTCGTAAAAAGTAAAGCCACAGCATGGAGGAGAAGGCCATGGGGACACAGGCGGGGACTGGAGCCACGCTGCCACAAGCCACGGAACCCTGAGGCCACCAGAAGCTGAGGAGGCCAGGACACGTCCACTTCCGACTGCGGCCTCTCGAGCTGCGAGAGAACACACTTCTGTTGTTTTAAGTCACCCGGTTCGTGGTAAATGGTTAAGGCGCCCCCCCGACACTCGCAGCTGACACACGTGCAGCGTGGCCAAGAAAAAGCAAATGGTCCTTATTAGATGCCTGCACATCTGGGAGAAAACACACACCACAAGAAGGAATGTCGAAAACTGTTCCCACCGCGCCACGGAACCGACACTAGAGCAAGGCAGGGGAAGGGCAGGCCTGGTGAGAGCCAGGGGCTCTCACCTCCCACATCCACTGCGGGCACGTTCTAGAGCCTCCTGAACCCCGTCGCTGCGGATTCAGAACTGCTTGTTCCAAGTAAGGGCTTTCAAATCATCAGGACGGTGCTTTCATTACAGTTTCCAAATTGCAGGCCAACAAGCATTTTAAGATAAACAGAAATCACCAGATGCACGTGCAGCCTGCCTTTGTGGAGTCCAGAGCGGAGGGGCTGGCCTCCCAGGAGCAGGTCCTGCACGTCCCCACAGGCCAGTGACCACATGGGCAGCTCCTCAGCAGAGTCCCGGGTGGCACTCAGAGCCCCCGCCTGTGACACACACAGATTCTCTCAGGATTCCCATCAGTTTCAGGCTGTATTGCTTGGAACTGAATATTTCAAACAAAATCAGTGATGAGGGGAGTAGATGTGGCTCAAGCAGTTGAGCACCTGCTTCCCACATGGGAGGTCCCAGGTTTGGTTCCTGGTGTCTCCTAAAAAACAAAAAAATAAAAATCCAACAAGCAAACAAATGAAAAAAACAACTCAGGGGAGCCAATGTGGCCTGGTGGTTGAGCACCGGCTTCCCACCTATGAGGTCCCAGGTTCAATCCCTGGCCCCAGTACCTAAAAAAAAATCAGTGATGAAATATACCATGCACAGCTTTTAGCTGGAAATGATTTCCCATAGTTGCTGGGGGCCGACTGATTAGGTTATAATACAAGGGAAACATTTGCAGAAAGCAGCACCCAAGGACCCCAGGTGGACCAGGCACCAGCACCATATCCATCGACAAAGAGATGGGACATCCGGGCAGTGGACACCGACCTCGAGCCACAAAAGTGTCACAGGTGAGCAGAGTGAAGAGGTGAAGTCGGACCACCAACCAGAACTCAAACCAGGTCCCAAGCCCCAGCCCACAGCTGCAGACAGGCCCCCTGACCAGGCACGAAGACCCCCTGCCTCTCTGGGACTCCCTGATGGACCATCTGGACTCCAGGGCTCCCTGTGGGACTCCTGCACCCGCCCCACTGCTGCTCTCCCTGCCTCCCCCACCCGTGCTCATCACAGATGTCATTACCAACGGCTCCTCCTAAATCCTGCACAGAAGTCTTCTGCTCAGTCTGCTTCTTGGGAACCCTGTGCTTGTTTCATAATCTCTTGTTCTTGTTTCAAGATGCCATTCCCCCTTTCCCTCAATCTCTTTAGAAATCATAGCACTCCCATTTCAAGTGGTTTTCCTGTTGCTTTATTATTTCCATTTCCTTGAGTGTGAGATCTCCTTGACTGTCTCTCAGGGCTGCGTTTCCTCTCACGATTTGTCACTTTTGTTTGCAACTTCTTGCATGGACATTTTCCTTCTCACCTGATTTTGCCATTGCCTGAGCCTGGCCCTACGGGTTGAAGGAGTAAAGCAGGTCTCCTAGCAGGCACTTGGGTCTTGGAAGCCTGGCTGCCCCTGCTCTGCCTGGACTTGCACCCACTGCTTCAGTCTCTGTTCAACCCCACAGGACCTTACCCCACTCACAAGCCTGGGAGTTTTCCTTTGGTTTTGAATTTCAGCTTTTTTATAGTAGTTTGTGTATCACGCCCATGTGTCGAGAGCTGAAGGGAGAGGATCATTTCAGACCCACTGCTCATCTTAGCCTGGAGCTCTGCCCCGTTCCTCGGTAGACGGTTCTGCACACTAAAGGTCATTTTGCGCGCTGAGTCAAAATCAGCCTCCTCCAAGCTGGGGTCACCAGTCTTCCCTCTGTCCTCTGAAGCCACTTGGAATGAGGCCACGCCTCCTGGCTGATGCCTGACAGTGGTTCCCACTCCTTTTCTAGGCTAAATACTGCTGCTCTGCCTAAAACATGGTTTTGAAAACTTTCATCATCTTTTAAATCCTCCCTGGATGCATTTCCATTTGTCAATTAATAATTAATTCTCTGAATGTAATTCTCACTATTTCCACTGACAAGTCTATTTAGACACCTAATTTCATTGCCAATTTCATGTGCAGAGAGTTATGCACCGCACTCTGCAATCCCCGCTACGGCTTCCCCAGCACAGCCAGCCGGCCTTATTGGAGAATCTCAGAGACTGAGAGCACCGACTCCCAGCTGACTCTCAGGCCCCTGGATGGACGCTGGATGAGGGGGCTTTTGTTTCATTGAATCCAAATCTTCCTGAAAATGAACTAGAATGTACAAGGACATCTGTTGCCACATTCCTTATAATTGAAAAATGGGATGGGTGCAGAAATTTAATATCCAACACGTAAGGGAATGATTAAATAAAGTGAGGTCGATCATGCCATGGAGAGGGAAAACTGTAAATGCTGACTATGTATCACTAGTGATAGGGAAGCATGTCCAGGCTATGCTGCTGTGGGGGAGACAGTATAATATGTCTTGAGTGATTTCAGTGCTGTGGAAGGAAGGGAGCGAGGGAAGCATGATCACGCACTTGCATCTGTAAATACAACAAAACCAAGATCTGGTATCTGCCTGCCAGCTGACAGCCATATTCTCTTCAGAGGAGAGGAGAATGGATGGACCGGGCGTGGCATGAAGGCAGGGTTTCGACTTGTTTTATACCTAACATTCTATACTGTTGGAACTTGTGCAGGGACTACTTCAGTACTTCATAAAGTACTTCATAAAGAAAAGGAGGTAACGTTCCCAAGGCCATTTTCAGATGCATCGCCCTTCAGAAGCCCAGGTCCGCAGACTCCGTGCCACCAGTGCCCGCATCCAGCTCTGCAGCAAGTGCCCGTGGCAGGAACTGCCGCTGCCCCCTTTAACGGGTGGGGAAGCAGGTGCACAGGGCAGGCTGGTACCTTCCCAGGCCGCACGGCGGGAAGCGGGCAGGCCCGCACGCCCACCTTAGCCCCGGGAGACCTCGGGAGCCCCTGCCTGCCCGGGGCCTCCCCGACCCACCACGTGCAGATGGCCCTGTAGCCTAAGGGGCTGGCGAGGGTCCCCAGTGCCACTGCCCACACTCCGGCCGGCCCACGCTCACCCTCCGCCTGCTCCCTCGCAGACCTCGAGGCCTGGGTGTCTGTGCATTGCTCAGCTTAGCTCATGGAAGCTAGCACAGCGCGTAGCCACAGAAAACACTCAACAGACCCCCATTCTAGAATGTTCTAAAATAACCTCCATACCTGACATTTACATGCATTTATATGCATCATGTATTAAGCCCGTACTTGAAATTCCTCAATCTGCCACTTAGATGTGTGACTTTAATCCAGATTCCAGAAGTCTCCACATGTCAGTTTTCTCAGCTCTCAGAAGAGAAGAGCTCAGAGGTGGTTCTGCATGTGAGAAGAGTAAATGGCTGGCAAGGGCCGGCCCAGCACCAGCCGCGTTACCCTCGCTATCCCTCAACGTAAATGTGTTATTTCCTGGATGTAAATATCCAGCTGTCGGTTACTCTTATTACCCTGGTTATTCCTTGATGGCAGGGAAGAGGCTGGGGTGGCTGCTGTTGGTTGCCTCCTAATGGCTAAAAGAGCCTAGGGCCCCTGCCCCCACAAAGCAGCCTCCGGACCACAGGGAGGACAGGGCCAAGCAGGCCCACGCTCTCTGCACTGTTGCATCAGAACTTTCTAGGTCCTGTGAGGCTCCATCTAGAAGGTTCCTCCAGGACCTGCTCATCCCACTCTGATGCAGAGACCAGCGGGGACCAGGATGGCAGAGCCCCCACCTGGCCAGGCGCAGACCCCCCACCGCGGCGGCGCCAAGCGCGCTGTCACTGTGCTGAAGTCCCCTGGGGGCGCCTTGACGGCCTCCGTAGTAGATGCCCATCTCCCGCTGGAGTAGAGCGCACCTTCCCAGGTGAGCCGGTGTTCTGCAGGGAACGCTCCCGCCGCCTCTGACCCCTTCCGATCGCCGAGGTAATCAACAGAAGGAACAGAAAAGGTAAAGTCAAGCCAGCTGATGTTGTGCCCCGGGCAGCCGCAAGGCAAAAATAAGGCCCTTGGAAACGCTGAACAAGCAGCCCCGGGCCAGCTATCTGCGCTGGGTTAAACACCTGGAAAATAAATTTCCCTAATTCTTTTCTCGATTAGACCAATAAACTGTTACTCAAGTGGTTTTTCTTTAACAAGTTTTCCTAATTCCTCCCTCTTGGCTCTTGAAAGCAAGTCCCTGCATTTCGCTGCCCTCCCGGGCAGGGCTGAGGTTTCCAGTATGTCTGTCTGTCCGCTGGCCTCATGCCCTCCCCACTGCCTGTCCCCCGCCACCACCCCCTGCCACATCACCTCTCACCCTTTCTCCGCTCTTCTCGGCTAGGGAAGGTCCCCGTGTGTGGTGCAAAGGAGCCCTGGGGGCAAGGCGTGCTCCTCCACCGGGCAGCCAGGGACCAGGACGGCCAGGGAAGGTGGGGACATCGGCAGGGACCAAAGGGGAGCCCAGGTGAGACGTGCGTGAGAGCCCCTGCAATCCAAATGCCCTGCTGCCAGCACCCACTCCCACCCCTGCCACCGCTGTGGCTCAGCGAGGCCCTGAGTTCTAAGGGAAAACTCTGGGGCAGGGCTCGACTCCCTGCTGAGGGCACTCGTGCCCGTGCTCGAGCCCCCGGACCTCCAGCTCCCCGTCTGCTCATCCCGCGAGCAGGGACCGCACCGGCGGGCAGGATGAGACGACCGCCAAGCACTTAGCTCAGACCCCTGAGAGCCCAGATACTGAAAGGTCCGGCTGATTATGTGTGTGCACCTCCAAAAAACGGACACATCGTGTCCCCAGAGCACAGGGGGACAGTGGTCCAGCATGCAGACTCGGGGTCAGCTGTCTCCTGGACGCTTCCCGCCCTCAGCTGTCTGCAAAGAAAAATGCCTGAGCATGTATTTGAGTATTAAGGCTACTGCCTTAATTGCCAACGTTGATGCATCTCTCCAATATCCTAACCCCTAATGAAGATGTGTACAAGATTAACAGACCTAATTAGAAGGAGGTCCTTTTTGTTTCATTCTAGTCGGGAACAGCTTTTTATTGCACTTATTAATAACACCTTCACATTTTCAAAGTCAAGGAACACGAAGGGGAGCGCGCACACCAGGGTATATCATGTGTAATTATCTCGGTAGGAAATTGAGAACAAAAGGCTGAGATAAATCTCACTGCCGCCAAATGTGAAAGCCCACCGCAACAAGAACATGTCCGCAAAGCTTGTGTCCCACGAGCACCCCCTTGGATAGTCTTCATCAACCCTTCGTGACCTTCGAGAGAGGGGTCGGCTCCCCCGGCCAGGGTCTCTGACGTGAGACGACAGGATTGAGCCCATCACGGCAGAGTCCCCGCCCTGGCTGCCAAGGTCAGCGAGGGGAGCCGCCGGGAGCGTCTTCACAGACCCCCGGGGCAGGTGCACCGGGGCTGGGCCAGCGCGGCCGCCACGGGCAGTGCCGAGACGCCCCTCAGAGTCCAGGGCCGGACCACAGGCGGTGCCGCGGAGGACGGACGGGGAAGAGCGGGGCTGGAGGGCCGGGTGGGGAGATGGGGGCCAGGCTTTGGGAGGGAAGTCAAGGGAAAGCGCAGCTGACCCCGAGGGAGTTTCCCAAATGCGCCTGGCCCTCGGGGATTCAGGCCGAGAAGGACTCAGAGGAGTCCTGAAGGAAGCCCAGGCGCTCCCGCAGCCCAGCTGGGAAGGGGCACCCACGTGTGTGGGGCTGAGCCTCACGCCCGCTGAACCCCGCCCCGCACAAAGGCTGCCATCCTAAGCCCCGGACCTTGGGCGTGAGCCCATCTGAAAACTGGATTTTTGGAGATTCTATTTGTTAAAATGAAGCCAAACTGAATCAAACCTAATGCAGTATGACTGGAGTCCTTTAGGCGGAGGAAACATGGACACAGGAGGAGACAGATGAGAGGGGGATGGTCACGAGAAGGAGGCAGAGATGGTACTAGGACTGCCAGCGAGCCGCCCCCAGAACACGGCAGACTTCAGAGGAAGCACGATCCTGCCGACACTCGGTCTTCTGGGCTGTTGTTGAAGTCAGCCAGAGGGTCGTGGATGTTACAGCAGCCCTGGCAAACTGAGACGGACTTGGTGCCAGCCGAGCACAGCAGGCCTCTACCAGTGCCGTCCTGTCTCATGGGCGCTGGAAACACCAGCCTCTGGACATCCCATTCCCTCAGGAATCACCAGCCTCTGGGCTCCCCATTCCATCAGGAATCACAGGCCTCTGGACCCACCACTCCCTGGGTGACGCTGGTCTCTGGACGCACCACTCCCTGCATGTAGAGGGCTCAGGGGCTCACACTGATCATGAACTTCCAGCAGCGCCACTCGCCCCAACAGGCCCTAGAGGAAAGCAGATTCCCAGGCCACCCAGGCAGACCACCTGCTCCGATCTTCTTTGGCCCCTACTTCACTGGATTCTCCTAGTCTAAAGTGAGAAAATACGTAAAATGTCTTGGTGAATTGTCAAGTATGATAGGAACTGTAAATAATTATTATATCAGCTAAATTATTATATCTGCTAATAGCAGATTTCCAATTAGGGAAATATTGCAGACTAGATCTCCTGGAAAATCTCCCAATACGATAAGCTAGAAATTCTGGAATGCTGGAATACACAAATGACCTTTAAATGTATATCTCACAAGAAAGGAATGGAAATTCCCAGCAGACACAAACAAGGGGGGAGCAGGGTCCTAAAAGGAGTGTTGACCAGTCTTCAGTTTTAAGGATGTCTCTCTTTTGCCAGACCACCAAGATAAAGCCACTCAGGCCACCCAGGAGGCAATCCTATTTGTTACTCCTAAGATGGAATTAAAAAACACAAAGGAAAAAAAAAGACATTATCCAAAAACAAGACCGGCAAGACTGGAAAAGAATGACATACAAATTCTAGAAATGAAAAATATATTATTAAAATTATAAATTTAATGATGGGTTAAATAGGTGATTAGATATAGTTAAAGAGAGAATTAGTCAACTAAAAGATTGCTCTGAAGGAGATCAAGAGGTGAAAATTGTGAAAGAATGGATAAGAAACATGGAGAACAGAATGAGAAGGTCTAAAATAAATCTAATAAAAGTTCCAGAAGGCAAGAATAGAGGAGAGAAAATAACTAAAAATCTTCCATTATTAATGAAATATATGAATTATCAAATTCAAGATTTACAACATATTCCAAACAAAATTTATACAAATAATTTCACCCTCAATTCAATAATAAATAACCCAGTTTCAAAATGAGCAAAGACTCTAACATTTCTCAAAAAATATATATACAAATGACCAATAATCATATGAAACATCATTAGTCATCAGGAAACTGCAAATCAAAACCATGGAATACAACTTCACACATCATAGAATGCCTATAATCAAAAAGTCAGGAGGGAACAGATGTAGTTTGAGTGGTTGAGAGCCTGCTTCCCATGTACAAGGTCCTGGGTTCAATCCCTGATACCTCCTAAAAACAAAACAAACAAAAATGAAAAAACCAACTCTTATTGGGGAGTGGATGTAGCTCAGTAGTTGAACACCTGCTTCCCATGTATGCGGTCCTGGGTTCAACTCCCAGTATCTAAAAAAAAAAAAAAAAAGCCAGATAATGATTGTTGGCAAGGATGTGGATAAATTGGAACCTTCAAACACTGCTGGTGGGAATGCAAAATGTTGCAGCCACTTTGGAAAACAGTCTGGCAGTTCCTCAAAAATTTAAGCATCCAGCATCCATGTGGAATCTAAGCCCCCTCTTGATATAGATGTGGAGTGGAGACAACCATTCCAGGGTCCACAGGATGGAGGAATAGAGTATGGATTAGAGTGAACTTACTGATATTCTATTCATGAACTATTGTGATTAGTAATAGAAGAAAATGTGGCATTGGTGTGGAGAAAGTGGCCATGGTGGCTGCTAGGGGTAGGGAGTAGGAGGAAGAGATGTGATGTGGGGGCATTTTGGGGACTTGGAGTTGTCCTGGGTGGTGCTTCAGGGACAGTTACTGGACATTGTATGTCCATGTCCTCCCATGGCCCACTGGGTGGAATGTGGGAGAGTGTGGGCTATGGTGTGGACCATTGACCATGGGGTGCAGCGGTGCTCAGAGATGTATTCACCAAATGCAATGAATGTCTCATGATGATGGAGGAGATTGTTGTTACGGGGGGAGTAGTGGGGTGAGTGGGGTGGGGGGTATATGGGGACCTCATATTTTCTGAATGTAACATTAAAAAATAAATTTTTTAAAATGTTAAAAAAAAAATTTAAGCAAAGAGTTATCATATGATCCAGCAATTTTACTACTAGGTGTATACCCAAAAGAAATGAAAACATGTTTATACAAAAATTTGTACATAAATATTCATACAGTCAAAAGCTGTAAACAACCCAAATGCCCATTAACTGACGAGTAGATAAACAAAATGTCATATATCTAATGAATGGAATATTATTCAGCCATAAAAAGGAGCAAATTACTGATTCATGCCAAAATACGGATAAACCTTGAAAACATTTCAGTAAAAGAAGCCACCAAAGACCACTTATTATGTGATTGCATTTACATGAAATGTGCAAAGTAGACAAATCTATAGAGACAAAAAATAGATTCGTGGTTGTCTAGGACAGAAAAGGATGGTGGATTGTAGAGCTATAGGGTACAAAGTTTCTCAAGATGATGAAAATGTTCTAAAATAGATCATGATAATGGTTGTGCAATTCTGTAAATATAGGATAAAAACACTAAATTGTATACTTTCAATAGGTGAACTGTATGGTATTATATCTCAATATAGATGTTCCAAAAAACATACAAATTCATAACAAGACACATTATACTGAAATTGTTAAACACAAAAGACAATGAAAAGATCTTGAAAACCATCAAAGAGGAAAGGAATGACAATTATCACCACGGCAGACTCCTCAAGAGCAACAGAAGGGAATATAGAGGCATAGTATGATATTTTCAAATGGTTAAGAAAATAACTGCCAACCTTCACTTTTATATTCAGTTAAACCATATTTCTAAAATTAGGGAGAAACAAAATTATTTCGAGGCAAACCATACCGAGGAGCATTGGTACTAGCCAATCCTCACCAAATGAACTTTCTAAAATGTTTACTTCAGGAAAAAAGGAACATGATCCCAGAAGGAAGGCATGAGATATAAGAAGGAATGAGAAGCTCCCCTCAGCAAAAAAAGATAAATGTGCCGACAAATGCAAATGAACCCTGATTGCACAAGACAATAAAAATGACGATTTCAAGAAACTTTTAAAAAAGATGCAAAAAGCAGCAGGCAGCAGGGGAGGGGGCAATGGGCATCGGGCATCCCAAGATCCTCCGTTGTTCAGGAGGGTGAAGTAAGTCGTTGCCCTTATTCAGTTAGGTGTGACTTCTTATGCATGCTTGGAGATTATTTTGCTCCAATAGTTCACAACATATTTTTAAGTGAAATGAAAAGTGAGAAAAGGAAAAGAACACAAAGAAAGAAAGAAAGAGGCTGCATGAAAGAGACCGGTTCGGCAGCCCCGGAGAAGCACACAGCGAGTGCTCTGTCCCCCGAGGCTTGCACTCCCTGCAGAGCCAGTGGGCACCCGGAGGCTGTTTCCTCCACTAGAGAAGGGCTAGGACACTTCGCCTCCCCCCTAGGTTTGGATAATCCTGCTTCCAGCGAATCTTCCCTGAGCTCCAATGATGTGCCACCATGAACTCGGCCCCCCAGGCTGGGCCTGTGGCCTTGGAGCTCAGGCACAGAGGGGCAGGTTTGGGAAGTAATAGTCAATGTTTAGGTTGGTTCTGGCATGAGGCCAGGTCATCGTACCACTGAAGACAGCTGCCCCCAAACCACCTGGGTCGCTGCCAAAGGCCTGGGGACTTGGGTTTCACCAATGGACCCACAGAGAGGTGGGCCTGGACCACGCAAATCTGCACTCAGGCTCTCCTGCCAGAGTCACCCAGCCAAGCCTCCTGGGGCCAGCCCAGGACCAGGAGGCTGGGGAGTGGGGG
Source organism: Dasypus novemcinctus (assembly GCF_030445035.2). Classification (NCBI taxonomy): domain Eukaryota; kingdom Metazoa; phylum Chordata; class Mammalia; order Cingulata; family Dasypodidae; genus Dasypus; species Dasypus novemcinctus. Next base: position 7,164,987 of record NC_080678.1, read on the forward strand.
GAGATGCCTAGGGGCAGCCTGCTGGTACCAGGGACCCCACTGGCCCTGGCTCAAGTCTGGGAGGAGGTCTTCAGTCAAGGGAGCTGGGGCTAGCAGGGGCTGGCAGGAGAGGGGAAGAGAGAGAGCAGCTGGGGCAGTGAGGAGTGGGCAGGGGCAGTGGGGGGGCAGGGCTTTCCCAGATTAAAATAACCCCCACACGGAAAGGAGAAAAGCTGCATTCATCTGCAGAATATATAAGAGGGCAGAAATAACTTCTGGGAATTATGTTTTTACTTCAAGAAGTTCTCTGAAAGGCTTCTGAGAACTCACCATGTAAGGTTAACAGTGAGATTCTTTCCAATAGTGAAAAGAGATTGTTTTGGATTGTGGGAAGATGATGAAGTAGAAAGTTCCACAAATGAATCCCCCTACCAGAACAACTATCAAACAGGCAGAAACTGTCTGAATCAACTATTTTGAAACTCCAGAGTCAGGTAAAACACTGTACAGCATCCAGGAAAGGGTGGTAAGAAGCTGGTAAATTACAGTAAATAGCAAAAAACTGATCTCTCTGTGCGGCAGTTGCCATCATCCAGGCCCTCTGTCGTGGCAAGCAGGCAGGGTGTCTGGCCCCTGGTGTAACTTGCTGGTGCCAGAGAGGGATATGAAAACCCACTTGCCCCAAATCTGAGGTAGACGTGGGCCCACCACAGACAATGGCTCCTAACTGGAGAATTTGGGTTGCCGGGGGCCCTGGTTCTGAGGGTGGACGTTGTTCCAGCCCACCCGGACTGCAGCGCGGAGGAGACTTACAGGCGGTGTGTTTCCTCAGACCTGCGGGGAACGCGGAAGGGCCGCGTGTGCTGGGCCGTCAGGAAGGCGCAGCTTCGGGGAGCTGTGCGAGAAGCTCCTGGCGCCTCCCTGGCCCGCCCTCCTCCCCTCTCCAGGGCGTTTTGTTGCTGGCCGGTTCTCCCTTCGTGGACCCTTGGCCTTGCACCTGCCAGGGAAGACTGCCATGGGAAACTCCTCTCCAGCGTGGCCCCCTCACAGGTTTTGCCCTCCAGGACAAAGCAGCTGGAGGAAGGGAAAGCAGTGCAAGCAACAGTTGAGAGGGACTCCCTGGGACAAAGGCTTCCCGCTTTAACCACAGCCATGACCGCCTGGAAGAGGGAAACGGTCAGTCTCCTGGGAAGTAGAGGGAGCGTTCAAACTCCTGGAAAGGGGGGCATCCTAAGCCACTAGCAAGCACGACTCCAGGACAAGACGCAAACCCCGGAAAGGCAGGGAGGGCCCTGCACTTTGCATTCACTTTGCATGGACCTTCCTGATAGGAGAGCTGACACTAAAAAATCTGTCATATGACCAGCTAATTACAAAATCAAGAAACAGACATGTCACAGAATAAATCCCAGAGTTACTCTTTTAAAATATTAAAATGTACAAAGTGCAACAAAAGAGTACAAGGAAAAAAAAAAAAACAGGAAATGATGGCCCATCCAAACGATGAAGCTAAAAATCCAAAAAACACCAAAGAAGACCAGACTTTGAACCTACCAGACAAAGTCTTTTAAAAAATGATCTTAAGGGGACTGAGGGACGATGCTATGGACTAACAGGCGGAGCTGAATGCTCTCACAAAAACAATGGAGAAAGAGACAAAAGCTGTCCAGGGGAACTGCTCTGGGGTCAGCAGACCAGGACAGTGCTACACAGCTCCCAGGAGGGTGAAGGACAGAGAAGAAGCCGACATGACAAACGCGCGTTACCAAGCCCCTGCGGCTGCCAGGAAGGGCTCCCTCCCCATCCCCCAGAACATTAAGCTGCAGCAAAACCCCTGGCTCACTGCAGCCGACTAAAGGGGGAATGACATCTTCTTCCCTGTCTGCTGTTCCAAGGGAAAAGGGAGGGAAGGTCGGGATGGTTTTCTTCAGTGAATTTGGCCAGCAGAGCCCACTTTGAATCTCTGATCTGGAGATTCAACATAGGAACACAGAAAAGCCAAGACTGAAGCACCTCCATGGGACGGTGTGCTGACTAGCCCCATCTGCTGGCTGGTCTGGAAACTAAAGGGATAAAAACTGTTTTTGCTCTCTGTAGCCCCACTGGTGAGTCCCTGGCTCAATTTTGAAAATTTAAGCTGAGCAGTTTTAAAGACTTAGAATAAGCTGAACCAAATATCAAAGAAGAGCTGTAGGGAAAGAAAAAAAAAAAACAATAGCCAAGAGAGAAATTGGCCATCAGAGTAAATTCATCAACATATTCAGATGCCTAGATATCAGCAAAAATTCACAAGAAGCAGGAAGAGATGGCTGGGCCAAAAGAACAAACCAAATAATCTGAAGAGATACAGGATTTAAGACAATCAGTGATTATCACACAACTCTCCTAAATCACTTCAAAGAATTTAAAGAAAATTTGTAAAGAAATAAAGGATATCAAGAAGACCCTGGGAAAGCATAAAGAACAATTTGAAAGCCTGCAAATAAAAGTAACAGATTTTATGGGAATGAAAGACATGATGGATAAGATTAAAAGTACTTTAAGGTGCATGAGAGCAGATTTGAATTGCTTGAAGACAGAATTCATGGTTTTGAAGACAGAACATCCAATCTGGAAAGTGCAGGAGGAAAGAAAGAGAAGAGAATGGAAAATATGGAACAGAGTCTCAGAGAATTGCATGACAACATGAAACACACAAACATTTGCATTATTGCTGTCCCAGGAGGAGAAAAGAATGGAAAAGGGGTAGAAAGAATATTTGAAGGAATAATGAACGAAAACTTCCCAATCCTTATGAAGGACATAATATCAATATCCAAGAAGGGCAATGCACCCCAAACAGAATAAATCCAAACAGACCTATCCTGAGACACCTACTATTCAGAATGACAAATATCAGAGATAAAGAGAGAATTCTGAAAGCAGCAAGAAAAAAGCAAAGCATCACATACAAGGGAAACTCAATAAGATTAAGTGCCTACCTCTCATAAGAAACCATGGAGGTGAGAAGAAAATGGTATGATGTATTTAAAGTACTGAAAAAGAAAAACTGCCAGCCAAGAATTCTGTAACAGGCAAAACTGTCCTTCAGAACTGAGGATAAGTTCAAAGTCTTCACAGACAAACAAAAACGGATAGACTATGTTACCAAAAGATCAGATTTGCAAGAGTTATTAAAGGAGATGCTGCAGCCTGAAAGGATAAAACAAAGATGAGAGATTTGGAGAAGAGTTTAGGAGTGAAGATTATTCGGAAGGGTAAATTAAAGGATAAGAAGACAGACAACAGAACAATACAACAACAGAGAGCCGAAGGACAATATGGATGAAATAAGTAATTCCTTTATAGTAATAACATTAAATGTTAATGGACTAAACTCCCCAATCAAAAGATATAGATTGATAGACTGGATGAAAAAAAATAAGCCATCTATATGCTGTCTACAAGAGACCGACCTCAGAAATAAGGACACAAACAGGTTAAAAGTAAAAGGTTGGAAAAAAGTATTCCATGCAAATAGTAACCAAAAAAGAGCTGGAGTAGTGATACTTATGTTGGACAAAATAGATTTCAAATCCAAAACAGTAATAAGGGATGAAGGAGGTCATTATATATTTTAAAAGGCCCAAATCACCAAGAAGAAATAACTATACTAAATATTTATGCACCTAACCTGAATATCCCAAGTTTCTTGAAGCACACACTGGCAAAACTGAAGGAAGAAATAGATGTCTCTACAATAATAGTTGGAGACTTCAATACACCACTCTCTGTATTGGATAGAACATCTGGACAGAGCATAAATTTAAAAAACAGAGAGCTTGAATAATATGATAAATGAACTAGACTAACAGACATCTATAGAGCACTGCACCCCAGAACAGCAGTTTTGGGTATATCAGTTGATGGACACCTGCCTGTTGCTTGGAAACAACCCAGGTGTCCATCAACTGATGAATGGATAAACAAATTGTAGTGTATACACACAATGGAATATTATGCAGCAGTAAGGAGAAATGAAGTTGTAAAGCATATGACAACATGGATAAGCCTGGAGGACATTATATTGAGTGAAACAAGGCAGACACAAAAGGACAAATACTGTATGATGGCACTATTATGAACTAAATATACTGTGTAGACTCATGGAGTTAATAATTAGAACAAAGGTCACCAGAAAATAGAATAATGGTAGAGAATGGAAAGTTGGTGGTTAATCTGTGCAGAATTGTTAAAAATGTTGTTTGTAAATCTTTGGAAATGAATAGATATGGTGTTTGTAACTAGCAGTACTATGTATGGGTAGGACAGTGGTTGGAAAAGGAAAGTCTAAGGTCATGTATATTACTAGAAGGAAAGCTAAAAACTGCAAAATGGAATAGTGTATGATTGTGCTATTATGAACTAAATATACTGTGTAAAACCTCATGAAAAACAAAACTATGGGTGATATTGCATATACAAGACTGTTTTTACAAAATATAAATACAAACATACCAGAGAGAAGGAAAAAGAATAGCAGTTAGGTACACCAGGCAAGGCATAGAGAGATTGAGAGTGATATGTTTTGTTTGGTTGTTTTTTGTTTATTATTATTATTGGAATAAGAGAAGGGCTCTGGGAGTGAATGGGGTGATGAATGCACAAACATGTGATTACACTGAATACACTGACTGTACCCTTTGGATGGATTTATGCTTTATTAATATGTATCAATAAAATTGAAAAAATTCTTATGAAAAGAAAAATATGAATGTAGAAAATAAATTTAGACAGATGGAAATGAAAAAGCTATGTATTGCAGAGGAAGCTTAGAGAGCTTTAGAGGTGAACATTAAGAGATAGTTATTTGTTTGGGGTTTTTTGCTTATTTCTGCTATTGATCCTGGAATAATGAAAATATTCTAATGTTGATTGAATTGATGAATGCACAACTATGTGATTACACCAAATACCATTGACTGTACTCATTGGATAGATAGTATGCTTTATTAATATATATCAATAAACTGATTAAATTTTTTTAAAAAAGGTCACAGAGCCAAAAAATAAGAAAAAAAATAATAAAAGTATACAGCTGAGTCAGACAGTTAACAAAAATATTATGTCATTGTTGTGGTATTTGTCAACTTTTGGAAAAAATTATCTTAAACATGCTTAAGAAGATGAAGGAAAATATAGAGAAAAAGCTAAAAGGTATCAGGAAAACAATAAACAAACACTAGGAGAATGTCAATAAAGAGACAGAAATTTTAAAAAGGAACCAAACAGAATTATTAGAGTTGAAGACCACAATAACAAATGAAAAATTCCTAGGAGGGTTTCAACAGCATATTGGCGCTGGCAGAAGAAAGAATCAGCAACCTCAAAGATAAGACCATCAAAATGAATCAGGCTCCCTATATTTTTTATGCAACATAATGTATAATCTATGTCTCTTTGAAAAATAAATTAAAAATCTATTTTAAAATTTAAATTTTTTAAAAAAATGAGTCAGGCTAAGGAGCAGAAAGGAAAAAGAATTATAAAAAACAAAAATAGCCTAAGACACCTCTGGGACACCATCAAGCATGCCAAAATACACATTATGGAGGGCCCAGAAGGAGGAGAGAGAGAGAAAGGGGCAGAAGGAATATTCAATGAAATAAGGACAGAAACCTTCCCAAACTTAGCAAAGAAGCCCATCCAAGAAGCCCAGAAAACACCAAACAGGATAAGCTTGAAGAAAAGTATGCCCCATCACATACTGATCAAACTGTTGAATACAAAGGACAAGGAGAAAGTTCTGAAGGCTACAAGAGCAAGGTGATATGTACAAGGGAGTCCAATTAGATTGAATGCTGATTTCTCATGAGAAACCAAGAAGACAAGAAAGTTGACATACTTAAAGTGCTTAAAGAATACAATTGTCAACCAAGAACTTTAGATCCAGCAAGACTTTATTTCAAAACTGAGGGACAGATTAAGACATTTCCAGATAAACAAAGGCTGAGGGACTTAATCACCACTAGGTCACTGCAGGGAGGCCGCCAGCAGCACCTGGCCTGTCCCTAAAGAAGCAGCCATCGTCTCCACGCCCTACCAGTCGGGCGCATCCCAGGGAGGTGAGCTTCCCGCTGGTGTGTCCTCTTCACAGCACCTCGTTAGCCCGGACAAGTCCCAGAACACTCCAGGTGAAATGTCCTTCCCCTCCCTAGCAGGAGGGAAAACAGGACTTGTGTTACAGCGCTCCAAGACTGCCCAAGGCGCACAGGTATCTCCGCGGGCAAGAACATGGGGTCTCTACTGTAATTCCTGTTTTGAGTTGCAGTTGAAATCAATCATCCCCACAAAACAGGTACCCAGAAAATTTTCTTTTTCCCTCCAGGAGGAAAGGAGCTATGTCTACCTTTCTCACTGCTGTTCTCCAACTCCCAAAACAATGCCCGATGTGTGCTGGTTGTCACGAGATCCATGTTGAACGAGTCAGGGAGGTCGTTTGAGGCATCCTCTCAGGAACCACCCGGCGTCCCAGCCCTCCAGGAGGTCCCTGGTCCCGCTCAGCCCCCACCTGGAGAAAGAGCCCCAGAGTCCACCCTGTGAAGGGACCTGCTGTGCTCACAGGCTTCCGGGGGCTGCCTCCCTTCTCTCCTGCACTGGGCTCCGTTCTGGCCCCTGCCAGGACACAGCTGGGACCCCAGTCCTGAGGCCATGCCTTCCCTCCTCCACCCCTCCTCTTCCCTCCCCCCTTCCCTCCCCCTCCCTCTGCTCCCCCTCTTCCTCCTTCTCCTCCTCTCCTTCAAATCATATGTACCCAGCAGCTTCATCTTATCACAGGCACATGCTCACATAGTTGCAATTTGTATAATGCATGTGAATTATGTAGACATATTCTTTCTTTCTATGTTCTATGATGGAACAAAAAACATCAAAATTTCATCAGGGACAAGTTGGAGAAAACACCATGTAGCAGTTTAATATTGTTTATGAATTCCAAACATAGATATATGCTTGGAGGCTGGTATATTCCTCTGGATGTAGTAGATTAAGAGGTTTCACTTTTACTAGATTAAGATTCAGGTTTTGATTTGGCCACATCAGTAGGACCTTGAGTCCCTGTCCCCTAGGTAGGCAGGGACTCACAAAGAAAATGACAGGGCAGAGGAGAGATTTGGAATTTTGATGCTGGAGCCCCAGGAAGTAAATACACAGAGAAGCAGACACATGAGGAAAGAGGGAATGCTCCCAGAGACACAGCAGAGGCCTTGGGAAGAGAATGAGGCTGATAGTCTATGGCTGACCTTGTAAAGAGAGCAGAGCGAGCCTTATGCTAACCTACAACTAAGAAAGGAAGGAGCTGGACCATGAAGCCTTAGGAGGAAGAGGAAGCCTGAACCCTCGCAGAGACCAGCAGCCATCCTGCTCTAACACATGGCAACAGATTTTGGTGAGGGAAGTAACTTATACTTTATGGCCTCGTGACTGTAAGCTTCCACCCCAAATAAATACCCTTTATGAAAACCAACAGATTTCTGGAACTTTGCATCAGCACCTTTTTGGCTGGCTAATACACACTGCATTCCAGAATAAGCCCCCTGGCGTCCAGTTCAGGTCCTTTCCAACTTTATCACCTGCCACTCCCCTTCATACATCCTCAGCTTCAAAGTTGTCTCATATTCGTTCACTTTTATTATTTCAAAATTTCTAAAATTTACACTCTGTCCCCACTACCCAACATCTCCCCAGCCCCTGCCCCCCAGCCCCTCGTAGCCTCTAACCTTTCCATCTCTATAAATTTGCTATTTCTAAATATTGTCCATGAGTGGACTCATTCGGTACTTGTCCTTTCGTGCCTGGCTTATCTCGCGCAGGACGGTGATTTCAAGGAACTCCCGCGTGGAGGCAATCCCGTGTCTTCACTCCTTGTTACCATGCGTGGACCGTGGGGTTGTCTGGCCCTTCGTCTCTTGGTGGGCACTTGGTCATGCCCACCGTTTGGCTGCCGTGAATCAGCGAAATCCATCATTCCCGGCTTGCCCCCAGCAAGGAGAACACCACTGGGCCTGGGCTGGCCCCTGACCCCTGGCCCCTTCTGGGCACTCTGGCTACAGCTTCGGCACGTGACAGAGTGGAAGATGATTCCTTGTCCTAGCTGGAAGCATAGTGTCCCTTTCCCCCGGCCCCACGGCTTTGTCGAGGGGCTCGGCCATGTCAGTACCAGATGCCATTCCCGGCTTCTTTACTAGTAAGTCCAGATTCTCTCTGCTCACGCTGCAAGTCAGCTGTCATGGGAAGAGAGCTCCCCGCACCTCTAATGCCAGTCCCCACGGCCGAGCATGGGGACAGGGGCCCCCCCACTTTCAGGACCCTTGGGAGTTCTCCACCGGGGGGTGGTCCTCGGTGGGGCGGTGACAGGCCCAGCTCACCCTGCAGCCTCCTCGGCCTGGGGCCTCCACGGGGGCTTCGGCTCGTGCCCAACACTGCCCTCCGCCCCTGGGTGGCACACAGCTGGCGCTCAATCAGGGCTCACCTTTCAGCGAATGCCCTCGGCTCCTGCAAGTTCCTGCCATGTGTCCCCACTGAAAGCCTCGGCGACAGAAGGGACGGGCCCAGTGGGCCAGGAGCGCAGGCTCGGGCTGGGCCGCACAGGAACCAGCACTGGGTGCTGACGGCCTGCAGCGGGCACTGCCGCCTCTCTGGGCTCCCACTGCCCCCTCCTAGAATGGCCGGAACCCACGGACCTGGCCACGGGGCCGGGTGCCCGGCAGGCAGGGAGGGGTCCGGGAGCTGGTGGCCCACTTGCTTCTGATTCCCTTTCCGGGCGGGGTCTCCTGGCTGGGGGTCCCTGCCCTGCTCCCTGCTCTGTGGCCCCCTGCCTGGAGGAGGAGGGGGTCTAAGCTCCCCAGGGAGGAGGGCCGCTTCCGAGGCCGCCCCTCCTGACCGTGGGAAGCCACCCAACATGCAGAGGCCAAGCCTAGAGGTCATCCGGTCCCGTCACTTCAGGCCCTTCCAAAGTGCTCGGAAGCAGCAGGCTGTGGGCCGGCCACGCCCACCCCCCCCAGCTCCCCAAGGCTGCGCTCCTCAGACCCCAGCTCCTCGCAGCCGTGGCCCCGAGGCAGCCCGTCCACGCGCAGGCCCGGCGGCCTCGCCCGCAGCCTCTGCCCGCCCCGGCCAGCCTTCCCCAGGAGCTCCGTGTCATCAGCTCACCCCTTCGCTGGGGGCTACTGTGCCCCGCGGTGCGACGTGGGTCCAGTCGGGCCTCCCGCAGTAGGGTGGACTCCCCTCTCCTGCCTCGCCCAGGTCCGTGAAGGCACTGGGTGACCCAGCGTGGCCACTGGGCATGGAGCAGGCTACACACCTCCTGAGGGAGATGGGGGCTTCGTGAAAAAGGGGGAAGGAGAGTGGAGGCCAGTGATGCCACGTCTGGAAACCCAGCTCCAGAAGGTACACGGTGGAGGGGAAACCACTTGGGGGCCTGGCAGGGACAAGAAAGAGAGGCCAGGGCTGAGAGAGTCAGAGGAGGGAGGCCAAAGGAGGGAAGTAAGAGGAGGGAGGTCAGAAGAGGGAGGCCAGAAGAGGGAGTCAGAAGAGGGAGTCAGAGGAGGGAGGTCAGAAGAGGGAATCAGAAGAGGGAGTCAGAGGAGGGAGGTCAGAAGAGGGAGGTCAGAAGAGGGAGGCCAGGGCTGAGGGAGGTCAGAAGAGGGAGTCAGAGGAGGGAGGTCAGAAGAGGGAGTCAGAGGAGGGAGGTCAGAAGAGGGAGGCCAGGGCTGAGGGAGGTCAGAAGAGGGAGTCAGAAGAGGGAGGCCAAGGAAGGAGGTCAGAAGAGGGAGGTCAGAAGAGGGAGGCCAGGGCTGAGGGAGGTCAGAGGAAGGAGGTCAGAAGAGGGAGTCAGAAGAGGCAGTCAAAAGAGGGAATCAGAAGGAGGCCAGAGGATGGAGGCCAGAAGAGGGAGGCCAGAAGAGGGAGGCCAGAAGAGGGAGGTCAGAGGAGGGAAGTCAGAGGAGGAAGGCCAGAAGAGGGAAGCTAAGGAAGGAGGTCTGAGGAGGGAGGTCAGAGGAGGGAGTCAGAAGAGGGAGGTCAGAAGAGGGAGGTCAGAAGAGGGAGGCCAAGGAAGGAGATCAGAAGAAGGAGTCAGAAGAGGGAGTCAGAGGAGGGAGGTCAGAGGAGGGAGTCAAAAGAGGGAGGTTATACAACTGAAAGCAGGAGGATTACATCCAGTATCCATGTGGAATCTGAGCCTCCTCTTGACATAGAGGTGCAAAGGACACAACCAATCCAAGGTCCACAGAGAAAAGGTGGCATTGGAGTGGGAAAAGTGGCCATGGTAGCTGATAGATATGGGGAATGGCAGGAAGAGATGAGATGTCGAGGCGCCTTTGGGACTTAAGAGTTGCCCTGGATGGTGCTTCAGGGGCAATCACTGGACATTGTAAATCCTCCCAGGGCCCACTGGATGGAATGTGGGAGAGTATGGGCCATGATGTGGACCATTGACCATGAGGTGCTTACAGAGATGTACTTACCAAATGCAATGGATGTGTCATGATGATTGGAGTGAGTGTTGCTGGGGAGGGAGTGGTGGGGTGGGGGTGGTGGGGTTGAATGGGACCTCATATTTTTTTTAATGTAATATTTTTATAAAATCAATAAAAAATAAATTAATTAATTTTAAAAAAGAGGGAGGTTAGAAGAGGGGGTCAGAGGAGGGAGGTCAGAAGAGGGAGGCCAGAGGAGGGAGGTCAGAGGAGGGAAGTCAGAGGAGGGAGGTCAGAGGAGGGAGGTCAGGGGAGGGAGGCCAGAGGAGGGAGGTCAGATGGATCCAGCCAGCTCCACCGCGTGGGCCGAGCCGGGAGGGATGGGGCTGCCACTGTAGGACTGGGAGGGGCACGACTTACTGGTGGGCTCGCTGGTGGGCTGAGGTGGCTGGGGCAGGAGGCCCTGTGAAGAGCCCTGGGTACCTTGCCCGTGCAGGTGGCACGTGATCCTGCACGTGGATGAGCCACGCCGAGGGCAGGGGCCACCGGTAAGGGGCTGGCTGCGTTGGGCCACGCTGCACGAAGGCTCAGGGGCCAGCGCAAGGGGCAGGACGTGCTGGAGCGTCTTAAGAGAGGGCCCAGCCTGAATCTGCGGGCACCTCACAGCCGAGGGGTTTTAAAGAGCGCCCTGGCTGGCACGTGGAAAGTGGACCAGGGCCGAGGGACCCCGGGGACCCAGCTCCTGCAGCCGCTCGTGGAGGAGGCAGGCACGGCTGGGTCCGGAGAGCAGGATGGCTGCTGGAGGCTGTCACCCCGGGAAGAAGAAAAGGCCCCGCCCGCCCCGGATGCCACCCCAGCGTTGTCTCCCAGACTCCAACCCCCAGCAGCGGAGGCGACCCCGCTGGAACCAAGAGTGACTGACAAACTCGCAGCTCTGCGGGGCTTCTGCTGGGGGAGCAGGACTAGTTTGCCAAAGTGACTCTTCCCCTTTATTAAAACCCTTTATTAACTGCCATGCTAATATCCTCCCCCAAGACAGAGGAGAGAGGAGCCCCCAGCCCCCCTGGCAGGGGTCATGGAGGGTGCAGCAACCGCCACCCTCAGGATTCCCGGCAGGAGCGAGGGGCGCCCAGCTCGTGTGCCCGGGGAGTCCTCCAAGGTGCCAACGGCGCCCGGGACCCGGAGTGGGCGCGCAGGAGGAAACGCTGGCTGGGCAGGGGTCAGACCCTCCTGTCCTCGGTGGGAAACGCGGGTGCTGCGGCTGCCCCGCCCCTCGGCGTGGTGAAGACGGGGGTCCGCCTTCTTTGGCCGGGAGGCGCAGAGGGCAGCGTGAGGGCAAGGCAGGCCCCGGTGGCCACGAGGTGTGGCAGCGGAGTCCGCGGACCGAGCCCGGGGCCGTTCCCCCACCACCTGCGAGGCCACCTGCGAGGCCCGCGCTCACCGACACGGGCTCAGCGCGGGGCCCGGGACGTCGGAGGGGACCGGCCGCCTGACCTCCCCCGCGGGCGCCCCTCCCGCCTGCGGCTGCCGACTCCGCGGGTCCACACCGGCTGCCCACGCCCCCGCCGAGGCCTGGGTGGCTCCTGGGCGCCCTGGCCCCTAGTCCCGGTCTGGAAAACGAAGGCAGCGGCCGTGCACCTCGAGACGCAACCCAGGGCACTACCAGTCATGCCCGGGCACGCAGACCACGCGGTTGGCACTGCGCCTCGTGGCGAGAACCTGCTGGCGTTTTACTCAACAGAGAAGGCCCGGCCTGGAGACGCGCGCGCCCTGGAGCCCCCCACGCACTCTCCCGGGCCCCTTCCCACGTGCGCCCGCGCTTCCTGGGACACCCCTCCCACGTCTGCGCCCTGCGTTCCCTCCGACCCCCAGCCCCCACCCCCACCCCCGGCTCCGCCCACGCGCGCGCTCTGAGCCCCACTTCCCGGGGCTCCGCAGGCGGGTCCTGCGCGCTCCCCGGCCCTGGCGCGCCCCCTGGCGCCCGGCGGCCGCCCCTGCAGGCGGCTGGGCCAGGCCGGAGCGCGGTGCGCAGCGCCCTCGCGTGGACGCGCGTCGACACCGCCGCCTCGGGGCCGCGGCCGCTCCCGACGGAAGCTGACCGCGACTGGCCGGCGCGGACCAGGGAGGGAGCGCGCCGGCGCGGGCCGCCGTGAGCTCGAGGGCCCTAGAGGCTCGTGGGGCTGCGGTGGTTCTTTCCGTACGTGGCACAGCGGCATAGTCAGCGCCACCAGGCCTGGGCGGGGGACACCGCCCCGAGGACGCGCACGCGCCTCGCCGCAGCCCCTCCCGCTACCTGCCCTCGTGCGCGCGCACCCCGCTGAGAGGCTGGGTGGGGGGCGGTGTCACTGGGGCGGGAGCTCGGGGGCCTGCACCTATGCTCGCAGGACCTTGAGGAAGGGGGCGCGCTGGAGCGGGCAGGGGCTGGACCGCGGGCGATCTGCCGCCTGGATCGGCCTCCACCCAGAAAGTTTCACATGGTCCCTCCAGGCCACTGGGGGGTGGGGGGTGGGGGGCGTTCATGGGTCAAGGTAGACGGGACATTGTTAAACGTGTCCTTGGCTGGAGAGCGGACCCGCCCCCGAAGCAGCCGCTCTGGAGCCCCGGTGACGGCACTCTCCGGGACCCTCGAGCTCTGCGCCCCAGGGCGGAGGAGCTCTTTCTCCCCCGGCACCGCTTGGCAGGACTTACCTTCGGGGACTCCTGTCTCCCCAGCCCTCCCGTCACCGGGCCCGCTGATGACTACCTCCTCTCCCGGGCACAGGGCTTGACCCCCCGCCGAACCACTCACCCTGGGCCAGTGGCGTTGGCTGCTCCCTGAGCCTGCCCGGGGGAAGGCACCGTGACCCCCACTTGCCATGATGGTGGCATGAACGTGCCCGGGCGCCTGGGGAGCCGGCCTGGAGCGGCCAGCATCTGCTCAGCAACAGAAGGCGAACCGGTCCCAGGCCACCTCCCGCGCCAGCCCTCCACGGGCCACTCCTGCAGCCTCTCCTGGGGCGGACCCTCCACCGCACGCAGAGCAGCAGCTGTGAGGCCAACTCCGGAAGCAGGCACCAGGGCCAAATCCCAGCTCCACCAGGCCCGGGCCAGCCGTGGTGCTGGCCGTGTGACCGGGGGGCATTCGCTGTGCAAAAGCCTTGACTGGGGCACTAAGCTTGTGACCTGAGCAGTCTGTACCAGCCCTGTGCCTCAGTTTCCCCATCTGAAAAACGGGGTGATGTTAGTGCCTACCTCATGGTGTTTTGTGAGAAAGTGACTCTCGCACACCTTTGGAAGAGAACCCTGCACACCCCAGGCACCAAGCAAGTGTGAGCAGCAGTGGGTGGCAGAGGGCAAGACGGCCACGTGGCAGTGGGACCACGCACGGGGGCGTTCTCTAACGAGGGGTGTCTATAAACGTGTAAGACAAGATTCCTTGGGGGAGCAGTGGGAACCCAGTGATTCTTGAAAGGCCTCTCCAGGATGCGGGGCCCAGGCCACAGCCCACTCCCAGATCTCACCCTGGAAGGTGGGCCCCACTGGACAGGCGTTCAGGGCCCATGCCCACAAGTCAACACTGCTGCATCTTCAAATTCTTCATTTTACCTTTGCACTTGTGTTTTGTAACGAAGTCCAGCAGGACCAGGGCGTGGGTGTGGGCGTGGGGGGCAGGCAATATGGCCTCGGCACCTGTCCGCCCACTGCCTCCACGTGCCCAGCTTTCCAGCGCTTGACGCTCGATGACCAGGAGCAGAGCCCCAGGTACACGTGTTGCCTCCAGACTGTCTACACTGCCTGGCCAAGCACACAGCTGGCGCTGACAGCCCCCAGGGAACACTCACAGCGAATGCAGCAGAGGAGGTAGTGTTGGCAGAAGGGGCACATACCAAGGTGGCAAAAACACCTTCGTTTCGTGCAGTTTCTGCCATTCTGCTGAGAACAAAATACATAAGCTTGTACAAGCCTCAACACACCAACTGTCACCACAGGTTCTCCACACGTCCTCCAAGTGCAGCCACTGCGCTCAGGACCATCCTGGACGTGTCCTCCACTGTGGCTGCGCAGCAGCCAAGCCGGGCACGGGATGTGGCTGCAGCAGGGGACATGCTCCCCACTGGGCAGGGGCTCCAGCCTCTGGGGCAAACCCCTCAGCGGGAGGGGCCGGCACGGGAAGGGCGCCGCCTCCACTGCCGCCCAGAGCCCCGGAGCCTCCGTCCAGCCCAGGAGGGCGCATTCCCGGGGCCTCCAGGCTCCTGCTCTTTCATTACAACATGGCCCCCTCTTGGACGCACAAAACAGTGCAACAGCATCAAAAACTCTCTTAACTCCTACAGACACATTGGAATCCCTTCCTTCCTCCGTAGACTTCTCCCGGATCCCGGTCACAAGCCTGGATTCAAGCAGTCAGCTTTGTTCTGAGGGAGAACTAGCGTTTCTCGGGCAACGAGCTAGATGGGCGTCCACTCCTTGTCCCGAGGTCAGGGACGGAGGCCTGGCCTGGCCCACGAGGGAGGCAGCCCCGGCGACCCCTCCTGGGCCTCCTGTGGGACGTGGGTAACCTCCACGGGTAAAAGGTGACGTTTTCAGAAACAATGACAGACCCCTTGAGGGAGATGGGGCGACACAGGCCTTTCCGTCGGCATCTGAACGCGTCCTGGCACGTCGTTTCTAAAAAGCCACACTCCTGAAAGCCAGCAAGGAGGCCAGCTTGTTCAGCAGTGGCACACCATCAGCCCGAGGCTTCCCAACCGTCCCCCGCTGGTGCCACCCCCCTGGGGGTGCTGCCTGGGCGCGAGCGTGCACCCAGCCGGCGGCATAGCCTGAGGCTCGGGGGCAGAGGCCCTGCACAGGTCGACGCGGGCTCACCCAGCCTCCCTCCAGGGCCACGTGGCCTCGGGGGCCCCGGCAGCCACCACCAGCAGTCACGCGGCCTCATGGCCTGCAGATTCCTTTCCAGTGAGGCAGGGGATGCTGGAGCCAACCGCTTGGACGGTACTGCAGCTCCAACTCAGATACCACTTATTTCCATGACTAGAATGGAGTTTAAAAGTCATGAAGGTGGAATTACTATTTTTAGAAATGGTCTGGAGTTCAGCAGTATACAGAGGTGAGCAGGCGCCTGCAGCTGCGGCAGGGCAGGCCACCTGCGGCGAAGGCTCTCCCGGCGAGCAAGTCCTGGGAGCGGACACGGGCTTTTACTTCAGCACCCTTTGGCGGGAGGCCCGGGGGGCGAGGGAGAGGACTCGCCCTGAAGGGAACTCCAGCTCCACTCCCCAGCTGGGCCGAGCAAGGCGCTCTAGCTCCCCAAGCTCCTCGCCTGCAAACCGCAATTCCACGGCCCACTTTGCTCTTTCCCCTGGTTTTTTCTTTCCATTTTTTATTACAGACGAACAGCAAAGTGAAAACAAAACATCCTTTCTGTGGGTCCATTCCCCCTAGGTGGGTACAACTCCACAGGAACCCTGCCCGCACAGGGAAGCTTCCTCCAGGCTTGAACACACAAGCCACGTGCCTAACAGCTCGTCCCGTAGGCGGCCTTTCTGGTTCCTGGTGAACTGTTGCTTTCTGGAAGGGCACTCCTGACAAGGTGAAGCCTGACATTCCAGGGTAAAAGGCAAACAGAGTCATCGTGTCAGCTCCACTCCTCAAGAGCTCATTCCGATAGTGCCAGAACCGTCCTGGCATGCCTTTCCCCTCCCCACACACCCTTACCAGGCTGCCAATTCTCTCCACTCCACAAGACAGCCCAGCAGAAAGGCTGAGGTGGAAGACTGGCAGGGCTGGGTCACAAGCACGGGCCACCCAGCCCCAGCCCCACCCAGCGCCCCTGAGCTGAGGTGAGCACGGCCGCCCGGCGCCCCTGAGCTGAGGTGAGCACGGCCGCCCGGCGCCCCTGAGCTGAGGTGAGCACGGCCGCCCGGCGCCCCTGAGCTGAGGTGAGCATGGCCGCCCGGCGCCCCTGAGCTGAGGTGAGCACGGGCCGCCCAGCCCCAGCCCCGCCCAGCGCCCCTGAGCTGAGGTGAGCACAGGTCACCCGGCCCCAGCCCCGCCCAGCGCCCCTGAGCTGAGGTGAGCACGGCCGCCCGGCCCCAGCCCCGCCCAGCGCCCCTGAGCTGAGGTGAGCACAGGTCACCCTGCCCCAGCGCCCGCCCAGCACCCCTGAGCTGAGGTGAGCACGGCCACCCAGCACCCCTGAGCTGAGGTGAGCACGGGCCACCCGGCCCCAGCCCCAGCCCCGCCCAGCGCCCCTGAGCTGAGGTGAGCACGGGCCACCCGGCCCCAGCCCCAGCCCCGCCCAGCGCCCCTGAGCTGAGGTGAGCACGGGCCACCCGGCCCCAGCCCCGCCCAGCGCCCCTGAGCTGAGGTGAGCACAGGTCACCCGGCCCCAGCCCCGCCCAGCGCCCCTGAGCTGAGGTGAGCACAGGTCACCCGGCCCCAGCCCCGCCCAGCGCCCCTGAGCTGAGGTGAGCACAGGTCACCCGGCCCCAGCCCCGCCCAGCGCCCCTGAGCTGAGGTGAGAACAGGCCGCCCGGCCCCAGCCCCGCCCAGCGCCCCTGAGCTGAGGTGAGCACAGGTCACCCGGCCCCAGCCCCGCCCAGCGCCCCTGAGCTGAGGTGAGCACGGGCCACCCGGCCCCAGCCCCGCCCAGCGCCCCTGAGCTGAGGTGAGCACAGGTCACCCAGCCCCAGCCCCGCCCAGCGCCCCTGAGCTGAGGTGAGCACGGGCCACCCGGCCCCAGCCCCGCCCAGCGCCCCTGAGCTGAGGTGAGCACAGGTCACCCGGCCCCAGCCCCGCCCAGCGCCCCTGAGCTGAGGTGAGCACGGCCGCCCGGCCCCCAGCCCCGCCCAGCGCCCCTGAGCTGAGGTGAGCACAGGCCGCCCAGCCCCAGCCCCACCCAGCGCCCCTGAGCTGAGGTGAGCACGGCCGCCCGGCCCCAGCCCCGCCCAGCGCCCCTGAGCTGAGGTGAGCACAGGTCACCCGGCCCCAGCCCCGCCCAGCGCCCCTGAGCTGAGGTGAGCACGGGCCACCCGGCCCCAGCCCCAGCCCCGCCCAGCGCCCCTGAGCTGAGGTGAGCACGGCCACCCAGCCCCAGCCCCACCCAGCGCCCCTGAGCTGAGCTGAGCACAGGTCACCCGGCCCCAGCCCCGCCCAGCGCCCCTGAGCTGAGGTGAGCACAGGTCACCCGGCCCCAGCCCCGCCCAGCGCCCCTGAGCTGAGGTGAGCACAGGTCACCCGGCCCCAGCCCCGCCCAGCGCCCCTGAGCTGAGGTGAGAACAGGCCGCCCGGCCCCAGCCCCGCCCAGCGCCCCTGAGCTGAGGTGAGCACAGGTCACCCGGCCCCAGCCCCGCCCAGCGCCCCTGAGCTGAGGTGAGCACGGGCCACCCGGCCCCAGCCCCGCCCAGCGCCCCTGAGCTGAGGTGAGCACAGGTCACCCGGCCCCAGCCCCGCCCAGCGCCCCTGAGCTGAGGTGAGCACGGCCGCCCGGCGCCCCTGAGCTGAGCTGAGCACAGGCCGCCCAGCCCCAGCCCCACCCAGCGCCCCTGAGCTGAGGTGAGCACGGGCCACCCGGCCCCAGCCCCGCCCAGCGCCCCTGAGCTGAGGTGAGCACAGCCGCCCGGCCCCAGCCCCGCCCAGCGCCCCTGAGCTGAGGTGAGCACAGCCGCCCGGCCCCAGCCCCGCCCAGCGCCCCTGAGCTGAGGTGAGCACAGGTCACCCGGCCCCAGCCCCGCCCAGCGCCCCTGAGCTGAGGTGAGCACAGGTCACCCCGCCCCAGCGCCCGCCCAGCGCCCCTGAGCTGAGGTGAGCACAGGTCACCCGGCCCCAGCCCCGCCCAGCGCCCCTGAGCTGAGGTGAGCACGGCCGCCCGGCCCCAGCCCCGCCCAGCGCCCCTGAGCTGAGGTGAGCACAGGTCACCCGGCCCCAGCCCCGCCCAGCGCCCCTGAGCTGAGGTGAGCACAGGTCACCCCCGCCCCAGCGCCCCGCCCAGCGCCCCTGAGCTGAGGTGAGCACAGGTCACCCGGCCCCAGCCCCGCCCAGCGCCCCTGAGCTGAGGTGAGCACAGGTCACCCGGCCCCAGCCCCGCCCAGCGCCCCTGAGCTGAGGTGAGCACAGGTCACCCGGCCCCAGCCCCGCCCAGCGCCCCTGAGCTGAGGTGACACGGGCCACCCAGCCCCAGTGCCCGCCCAGCGCCCCTGAGCTGAGGTGAGCACGGCCGCCCGGCCCCAGTGCCCGCCCAGCACCCCTGAGCTGAGGTGAGCACAGGCCACCCGGCCCCAGCGCCCCGCCCAGCGCCCCTGAGCTGAGGTGAGCACGGCCGCCCGGCCCCAGCGCCCACTGCCAGCCGTCTCTGAACCAAGATGCAGCTCAGCTCCACTATCCAGACATGGAGCAGCCCTACACACTGCATTTACCCTACACACTGCATTTACATGGAAGGGAGCTCTCACTGCAAATGCCCAGCAAATTGTCAGACTTGGGGCAACACTCATATATGACAAATCACTGCCTGTCCTTGTGAAATGCACATATTTCAAACCTAGATTCCAATTTTGTCTCCAGAATTTGTGGATCAGATTTCAATTTTGACAAAATGTTACTAAA
Source organism: Dasypus novemcinctus (assembly GCF_030445035.2). Classification (NCBI taxonomy): domain Eukaryota; kingdom Metazoa; phylum Chordata; class Mammalia; order Cingulata; family Dasypodidae; genus Dasypus; species Dasypus novemcinctus. The sequence goes on from NC_080678.1 coordinate 7,184,000, forward strand.
AAAGCAGGCCCAGTTAAAAACATTTTTGCAAACTCTCAGTTTTAGAAAATGCTATATTGTCTGTGGAATCTGAAGTTCAGTTGGGCCCAAGATTCACTTACCTTATTTCCTAAAGCATACCTAATAAAATCGAATCACAAATGGCTATCCATCGGTTTGCGGGAGCAGGATCTCTTGACTTTCCCAATGTCTAGAAGGAAACATCTGTAAAACAGAAATTTGCTCCACTGTCACCCCAACTTCCTGGAGTCAGTGGAACCAACAACTATCAGAACTTACGAAAGAATGAACTCACGCAGGACAGGGGCGCCACTCCCCCAAAACAGCCCGACACCAGCCTTGATGCTCATCAGAGGACACTGCTGAGGTCCTGTAACATGCAAGAGTCAACCGAAGGTGGGCTTAAGGTCCTCCTAAAAGCAGCCACATTCCATTATCAGAGAAACATGTGGCCAGAAGAGTATTTCCCAAATTGTGAGGAGCCAAAATAATTTTAGCTAACATGTAAATAAGCACTGATGTTAATAAGTTCTATGTCCTGTTTATCTGAGTGTGCATTAGAAAGAAAAAACAACCAGCATATCTAAACTGCCATAGCAAAGATATTCTTATTTAAGATAAAATGAAGTTAAAAGGTTGCCTTACTATAATAGGACAGTCGGCACTTGTGGATAAAGCAAAAAGTAGTGAAAGGCCTATCAAATCATTTAAGTTTGGGATAAAGTACTCTAGTAAATTTATAGACTCCTCGCCCATGATCACACACATCCCTGAAACCTCTGGCTTAATGACATCATAGTTAGAATGCCTGTTTTAGTTTGCTAAGCTGCTCAAAGCAGATACCATAAAATGGGTTACCTTTTAATAATGGAAATTTATGAGCTGACAGTAGAGGCTGTGAGAACGTACAAATCAAGGCATTATCAGGCGATGCCTTCTTCTCAAAGACCAGCTGCCGGCAATCTTGGACTCCACTCTCATGTGGCAAGGCACATGGCAGCACATGCTGGTCTTTTTTTCCAGGTTTCATTGCTTTCAGCTTCTTGCTTCCGTGCTTTTCTCCCTCTGTACTCACCTGATTTATAAGGTCTCCAATAAAAGGCTTAAGACTCTCCCTGGGCTACACTTTAACTGAAGTAACCTAATCAAAAGATTCTACTTAGGACAGGTTTACACCCACAGGAATGGACTAGCTTTCTGGGATATATCATTCTCAAACCATCACAATGCCATTACCACTTGCATTTTTAAATTTTGCTTATGCAATGATTTCCACTTTAAATGAAGGAAAAAAGAAGTCCTCCTGGACCAATGCCCCAAAGAGCCCCATTTAAGAACACATAGTGGGCAAGAAAATCCACCACGACAGGTTCTCGTAACTCCTAGCAAGAAGCCAGGAGGCCACGCTGGCCTCCACGGTCTTGTGCAGCCTGCCTGATGCTAGTGCACACCCGAAGCCATGACACTGAAGGGGGGCTATGGGGGCAAACCCGTGGGAACAATCCGCACTGCCTCCTCTCTTCCCTTTACTCACTTTTGTGAGCCTCGTCCACCTAGACAAGAGGCTGGGTAATCTATGAGCACACCCGGGCCACAGGTACCAAGATGGCCGAGAGCCACCCTGCTCAGAGCAGGCCCACAGAAGCCTAACAGAGCAGCCAGTCATTCAACAGGGTTTCAATCTGGGATCAAAAATACTGTCAAAATGTCCAGGGACCTCAGGATGTTCTCGATCTGTCTGAAGGGCCGACTCACTCTCTGTCGTTCCCACGATTAGAATAAGCCGTGATGCTGGGAACTAAGCGCAGCACCTCTCCACCCAAGGTCTTCGCTCCCATTCTGCTGGATGCCATGGAAAAAGCCTTGCTGTGACACACGGAATCATCTGCCACTAAAATGTTTCCTGGTAGTGGAAATACACCATTAGTGCTTTCTGAACTGAGTCTCTGAATTTGCAGATATTGTATATAGCCTTTGCGGCTCCACCACTCCCAAGTTCAGTGATGTGTAGGTGAATTTTTTTCCAAAGCTGTAAAGAGCTCTTTCAGCCAGTGGGGGGAGCCAGTGGGTTGGCATCGGAATTACTCTAAGAGGCGTGCTGTGCAGACTCCATCCTTTAGAGTTCTCCCTCCATTTTCTGAACTGTCTAGTTCTTAATTGCTACAAGATGCCCACATATTATGAAGAAGAGATTTAAAGTCGGTTAATTGCAGTAACTATATGTTTAACATCATGGAAAGACACGTTTGTGTTTTTAATACAACTTTTAATTGAATTTGAAGATGTTTATTGCATTCTATTTTTGGTGGAAAAAACATACATTTAGCACAACCTTGTGAAGTACACAAAGCATAACTGGGTAAAAAGCAGTTTTCGACTCCTAGTCCATTTCTGAGGACTAAATCATGAACTGCTCCCACCATAATTCAGTACTTTTCTTGCAACAGTTGGGAACCAAGCTTAACATTTATTAGTTTTCTCCTCGCAGTATAGGCAGCAATTCACCATTTTCTTTCAGTTCCTAAAAAAAAAAAAAACACAATATCATGTATATGTAATGCATATATACACATACCTGTATGTATGCATATGTACACATACATACATATATATATATAAAATAAAAACATCTAAACAATCTAAATCTGAGAACCAAAAGAAACACCTTACTGAATTAAAACCCCAGCTACCAAAATTAGGCCACAAAAACTGAGTACCCTACCAGATTACAAAATTAAAGTTAAAAAAAAAAAAATCTAAAATCAGTAATGTTTAGCATGAGCAAACAAAGCAATTGGATCAAAACATAGCAATTGGATCAAAAGCTCTCTTTTTACTAGAGCAATGGATAGGAAAAAAAGTGATATGCAAAAACAAAAGGGTGCGGAAAGAAGCCGCATGACACTGAAGTCCCCTCTACGCCAAGGCACAGGCTCCACCGTTTCACCCCACGCCAGCCGTCTCCGCCTCCGGGAAAGCCACAGTGCAGTAATTCAGAGACAGAGAGGAGGCACCCAGAGAGCATCAGCAGGTGAGTCACCTGTAGACCAGGCTTTACATTCTATGCTTGGTTTCTAGATCGAAAATTTGGAGTATGGGCATCGAGTTAAAAATATAGTAACAAAGGACAAAGAAACTTTTCTTGTTTAAAATAAACATTTATTTGATGTAGCATCTTAGGTTATCAATAAGCAGCATAAATATCAATTGATAAAACCACTAAGAGCTATGACTTGGGGCCTGCTCCTACCTACGGGGAGTGGACATCCTACTGGACCTGTCCAAGTAGGCGCTTCAGCAGGCAGAAGGCCACACTGCTCCATGCAGAGGGTGGCGGCCTCAGGGAGTCTGAACCCTGGCTTACTGGCTACAGTATCACAACCAACTCACCTAATTCCCTGTGTCTCACGCTGAATGAGAGCAAGTGTGATTACTTAGGCTTCCGGGAGGATCACACCAGGGGACATATGCAAAACACCAAAGCAGTGTGCCTGGCACGCTTTACCTGCTTACCAGACAACAGTTATCATCACCATTGCCACCGTTCACGTGAGCCAGCAGCAGTTCGAACACCAACCTGATCCGAGTAAAGTGGTCTAAATCTCGACACAAGCTGCCCTGAGTCGAACACCAGTAGCACCGCACCCCTTAGAGGTCAGATCGGCTCCCGGGGCGCCCAGCAGCAGTTTTTTCTCAGAAGGTTAGACTGACTGGGTCACTGAGAGCCTGAGCAAGTCCTTCATTTATTCAATCACTCATTCAACGACAGCAGTGCCTGATGCCCCTACAGCGGTCAGCCAAAACAAGCCCATCCGGAACCTAACTGATGTTAACTGAGCTAACAAGTAACTGACCAAATGGCCACGTAAGAACTAGTCCATTTATCTCCACAAGGAAAAACGGTAACTACAGTTCACACAGCTCCAAATGTGAATGTTCTGGGAGATCAACATAAAAAAGTCACAGAACACATTTAGACACCTAAAATAAGTTACCTACTTATTTTGAGAATTAAATGAGATTTTGTGATTCTCTCTTCCAAAGAGCTGCCAGTGGCTGAGGCCCAGGCTATATAAAGCACTCAGACTACTGGCGCTGGAGTACTTGAGGTGTGACTGTGCCTGACAAAAGTAAGAAAAATATATAAAATAACAAACACACATCTATTTTTGTTGTTTCAGAGTTACCCTAAAGCTACTATGTGAAGCCTTGTTTTCCTCCAGGAAGGAAACAGATTAGGAAGGAAAATGCCTCGCTGGCGGTTCAAGAAGACGGATGTCAAACCCGGCCCTTGGCAGGCCACACCTGCAGATGCGGCCGCAGGACGGAGCAGCCTCAGCAGGACAAGGAGCAGGCCAAAGAAGCAACGGCACCGACGACAGCTAGAGGCCCTTCACTCGACAAATGTGGAGCTACCACCTTTTATTTTACAACACACCTACAAGAAGGACTACTTGCTACTTGCTTTCCATTAAACAAGTCAGAGGCTGGCCTCAGAGAAACAACTCTGCCCGCCAGGCAGGAGTCCTCAAAGCAGGCACGCAGGGAATGCACGGCCAGCCGCCCCTGGCCCCTGTCCACCCCACTCCCATCCTCAACACCTCCCGGTGCAGGTGGGTCGGGGCAGCAGCAGGCCGGGGTAGAGCAGCAGGTTGAGGCATTAAAGCCATAATACTCCCTTCTTTATAATACTCCCTTCTGCTGTTTTGGGCTCACCAATTGCGCCATGAAGCAAACAGGTACTACCAGGTGGCGCTGCCTTAAGTTCTAGACTCTAAATCCAGTAAGAAAAGTCATGTCCATTTAAAGCTCAAGGAGCGCTTACTGCAGACAAACGAAAGATGTAAATAAAAGCCATGCATTCATCCATGCACCCATCCAACAAATATGGAAAGCAAAAAGGCTCTAAAGGTGTAAATGAAATGGTGCTTTCTAAATGTGCTTACGATCTAACAGCATTAAGAGAATATTATTATCTGTGAACCAAAGAGGAGCCTGGAGATGATCTAATCTAATCCCTGTGCTTTCCAGAGACTAAGGCCCTGAGGGCAGGAGCAGTGGCCTCAGCACTGGGTCCCTGGGTTCCCCACTGGGCCTAAGGCTGCTTCCTGCCACCACCACCATCTGTAACCACAGGGTAGCGCTGCACGGCGAGCAAAACAAAACAGCGCGGGAGCTTCAGGTGCAGGAGCATTTCTGGCTGGAAGAATCTCTAATTTATAAACGATTGGGCTGTGAAAAACACAAAATACATTTAAATATAGAAAAATGAAATCCAAAGCAGAGGGGACAGGGTGAAAAAAAGCTAGAAAGACAGGAAAACATGGAAGAATTCTAAAGCATTTAGTACAATGTGAGTAAAATTAAAATTTGGGATTATTTTTGGCCATAGCCTAAAATGCTTTGAATGCAAAATCAAAATCAGAGTTTGGACTTTAACTAGCAGTCCATCAGGGGCGGAAGGGGTTTTTGAGATGGACCCAGAGGGGCAGAGACAGTGAGGGGGGGTTATTTGACTGGTCCAGGTAAGAGGCAAGGACAGTCTGATGTGGCTGTGGATACACGTGACACTTACATGGGTGCCAAGGAAAATGCCACCTGCAAAGAACTTGAGTTTTGACAAAAACAAAACCACCATCATTCAAGAACAATAAGAATTGCAAGCTATCATGGAAGTAGACACAGTAATTCTGATTTAGAAGCAAATGGAAGTGAGGTCAGAGGGGAAAGAGGAGTCAAGACAATCCCAAAGCTTCCAATCAGTATGAAATTCTAGTTGTAAAGTGTACCCAGGTTTCTACTTCTTTCACACACACAATGAACTCTGACGTTACCTTGACAATATCCAGTCCTCCAATGAGCTCCCCTTTCACATACAGCTGTGGATATGTTGGCCAATTTGAGTACGATTTTAATCCTTGCCGAACCTAAGTGAACAATACGAAGCCTGAAATCTTCATACCAGACCCAAATGTTAAAGCTAAGACAAAGGACAAAACATAAAACAAGGAACTTACTTCTTCATCCTCCAATATATCAAATGTCTCGTACTCAACACTGCAAAAAGGAGAAAACATTTTAACAGGAAATACAGTTTCAAACAAAAATTGTGCAGCCTACTGGTTTTTTTTTTAAATAGTCAAGAAAAGTAAACAACATTTCATAGCTAACAAAATTTACTGTAGAGAAATGTAAAGAATTTTACTGCTTAATCTGTCAGGTACCACGCAGATTCAGTCAATCCAAGATAGAAATGCATCAGGATTTTTCTCTGGACAACACTGGGTTAGACCAGTGCTCAGCTGCTTAAAGGGCCAGAGTCACCACTTCAGGCTCTGCAGGCCAGCCGGTGTCTGCTGCAGGGATTCGCTCTGCTGTGGCCGCAAAGCTGCCAGACACTGTGCACAAACGAGGACAGGTGTGACTGTGCGCAGGGAAAGCTTGATCTACAAAGCAGGTAGACTCATGCTCGCCATCACGTGACCTTGTAATGAGCATGCCCACCACTTCCAGCCCCTGCCTCGTCTAAAGGAAGCTGCATCAGGAGGCGGGTGAGACCCTCTGCCACTGCCCAGGCGCCAAGGCTGGTGAGAGGCTGGGAGGAGCTGACCTGCCAGGACAATGAGGCTGCCTCCTGACTGCTCTCACAGAGACCTGATCTCCACACTTAGAAAGTGTGTTTTGCAAGGTACTGGCTATTTGTAACATCAGAAGACCAGTAGAAATCTTGCAAGTTCCAGCCATGCATAAGTGAAAGCTTACAGCATGGAAATCTGGCCACATCTACTCAAAGATGGTCTGAGAATTAGTATGAATGTATGACCAAGTGCCTGAAGGGTGGCTGTGGATATGTGCACGGTCTCCACGGATGGCCAAAGAAATGCCACCTGCAAAGAACTTGAGTTTCCATTAAAACAAAACCACCTCCATGGGAAGCCCTGTGTGTTGAGTAAACAACAAGCTCCCAAGGAAACAATGTAACTGTCCAGAGTGCAGTAAACAGTCAAGAAAATGAGGTCAATTAGCAGCAAATAACAAAGGGGAATGCCTGAAAGAAGAGCAAAAAAAAGATGAAGAAAATGGACCGAAAGGAATAAGTCTTCCCCTGCAAGTTAAACCAAAGGGGCAGATGTCCTCATCTGAACGCGGCAGTAACAAAAATATGATACAGACATAAGGGGCCTGAGAGTTCTCAGCCCCAGTGGATGTAGATACACAGAGGCCTAACAGCTGGTGTATCTCCTAATAGTTATTTTGAAAGGGCAACTTTCACACCCGAAAGCACACTGGCACTTAGCCCCTCAGTGCTTATTTCTTTTGGCTAGTGAAGGAAAAGGTAAGTGAAAGAATGAAGGAGAAAGAATAAAACACCAGAAGCTTTCCCCACATACTTGGGACTCCCAGCAAGATGATGTTCTTTCAAGTTAAGGGGCCTCAGAGGTTCCCGTTGGCCTGGCCAGTCCACTGTGGCCACCCTCTCATGGAGCCAGTGATCTTTACCAAGTCTAGAGCAGGGAGGTTACTGTCTCCCAAAGAAGCCCCCCTGCTCTGGGGTAACTGGTACTTCCAATCCCATCAACATCAGAGAGACAGAACAGAAAGCAAAGGCATGGAGGCATCCCACCACACAAGCTCCAATGTGCCCAGTTCCCTCGGCTCAGAAGCCAGCCTGGCCACACCCCTCACGACGAGCCACTGCCAGGCGGAGGAACTGAGCGTGTTTGACTCTGTAGGTGCAGCAGAGAGAAGACAAAGAAAGAGGCCATTAAAAGAGATGACAAGTCAGCCGCCCTCTACCCCACCCCACAGGAACAGCCTAAATCAGAGGGGAAGGGAGCAAGCACAAGGCATAACTGCAAGAAACTGACAGTGCTCTCGCCTACAAAACGGCCCAAAGGTTTGAGGAAGTTAACTATTTTTCTTTGCATGTCCCTCAAGTTGTATACCTCCAGTGCTACTACTACCCTGCCTGAGCATGTGAACATTTTGATGAAGTCTGCTTTCCCTGTAACTTCTCACGCTGGCTCATTTCTTTAAAGCTACACACTATAACTTTAGAAAGAAGCCATTGTGGTTCAGCCCCAATGAAGATGATGCAGCAAGATGCTCTAGGGCTCCATCCCCACAAAAAAGCTCTGAACAACCAGCAAAAACTGGCAATAACACCTTTCTCAAAGCTCCTGGGAACAGTTTTAAGGCTGAAGTAGCTGGCCCAAGTGCCAAATCAAGAACAAAGCTCCTCAGAAGTAGAAGGATCTGGGGGTGCCCTGGCGGGCACTTCCTCTAACCCCCACCAGTTCAGCGCTGGGTGACCCCAGGCACGTACTGGGAGCGTGCACATCTGGCCCAAGCCATCTGGTGGTGGCCTGAGGGACTCGCCCACCCAGAACGTGGCCTGCACATGGAAGCCGGCTCACCGAGCGCCCACCGAGGGCCCACCGAGCACTGCTGGTGAGCAGGGGCAGGGACTACTGGCTGGAGGATGTGACGTGCAGTGCCCAGGATACACGATATAACGGTTCCCTAGGGCAGAGGGAACATCTGGAACCATGTAAATGGGGAAATTTCTAGCACCCACAGTATATGTGCAAGGTAAGATGCATATGCAGAAAGGATGGGGCAGATTTGGCCTCAAGCTATTTTTCAATCAGCAAAGACTGCAGACAGGCGGGGTTTTTTCCCCTTTATGTTTTTTTAATTTTTTGGTTTTGGTTTTTTTGTTTGTTGTTAGCTCTTGACATTCAAGGAAAGCACTGCCTCAACACTAGCTAGACACAATCTTTTTTTTGGGGGGGTGGGGCAGGGAGGTACCAGGAATTGAACCCAGGACCCCCTACATGGGAAGCAGGTGCTCAACAACTGAGCCACATCTGCTCCCCTAGACACAATCTTAAGGAACTGAAGCCTCAGAGTCTAAATCCCAGCAATAACACATTAAAATACCAAAATGTCCAGTTTTCAAAAGATTATAAAACTTATAAAGTAAGAGGAAGAGATGGCCATGCAAAAGATAAGACTCAAGATTTAAAAACCACCAATGAGGGAAATGGATGTGGCTCAACCAACTGGGCTCTCGTCTACCAAATAGGAGGTCCAGGGTTCCATGCCCAGGGCCTCCTGGTGAGGGCAAGCTGGCCCACGCAGAGTGCCGGCCCATGCGGGAATGTGGCCCCATGCAGGAGAGCTGACCGACACCAAGAGCTGGCACAGCAAGACGACGCAACAAGAGACACAGAGGAAAGAAAATAAGACAGAGTTCAGGTGGTGCAAGAGAATAATCGCCTCTCTCCCATTCTGGAAGGTCCCAGGATCAGTTCCCAGAGCCACCTAATGAGAATACAACAGACACAGAAGAACACACAGCGAATGGACAGAGAGCAGACAGCTGGGGGAATGGAGGGGGGGGCAGGGAGAAATAAATAAAAATCAATCTTTAAAAAGAAAAAACCACCAATGAGAAGGATCAGACCTGGGATATACCAGAAATCACTTTTAAAAAGTGGTCCTAAATAGGCTCAGCGTTCAAGGGAAACAATAGGTGAACACAAAGAGAATATCAACAGATAGATGGAAATTATAAAAAGGATCCAAGCAGAGCTGAAGCCCACAGTAACAAATTTAAAATTTCCAAGAGGGGTTCAACAGCAGACTGGATCTGGCAGAAGAATCAGAGAACTTGACGCCAACGTGCTGGTCATCATCCAGTCTGAGGAGGAGAAAGCATGAAGAGTGAACAGGGCCTGAGACACCTGTGGCACACCACCCAGCATGCCAGTGCACTCCAAACACACTCAGCAGTGCCACCTAAGCCCAATGAGACCCACACCGCGGCACACCATAATTAACCTGGCAAATGGAAAAGAAGGGGGAGAATTCTGGAAATCACAAGAGAGAAGCAACTTGGGACATACAACAGAGCTTCAATAAGATTAAATACCAATTCTCACTGGAAACCATGGAGGTAGGAAGAGAGTAGGATGCTACATTTACAGTGCCAAGAGGAAAAACCTACAAACCAAGAATTCTACACCTAACAAAACTGCCCTTCAGAAATGAATGAGAGGCGAAGTGGATGTGGCTCAAGTAGTTGGGCACCCACCTACCACATGGGAGGTCCCGTGTTCAGTTCCCAGTGCCCCTAAAGAAGACAAGCAAGACAGAGAGCTAAAGCGACATGCTGGCACAACGAGCTGATGCAACCAGGTGATTCAACAAGGAGACACAAGGAGGAAACATGAGAGACACAACAAGCAGGGAGCAAATGTGGCTCAAGCAACTGGGCACCTCCCTCCCATGTGGGAGGTCCTGGATTTGGTTCCCAGTGTCTCCTAAAAAGAAGAAGAGCAGACACAGAGAGCATACAAATAGACACCGGTAGCAGACAGCAAGCACAAACAACGAGGTGGGGGGAGAAGTAAATAAAACAAATCTTAAAAAAAAAAAAAAAAAAGTGAGAGATTAGGGCATTCCAGATAAACAAAAGCTGAGGAAGTTTGTCACCACTAGACTGGCCCTACAAGAGATGGTAAATAGAGTCCTGCAGGTTGAAAGGAAAGGGTAATAGACAATATAACAAAGCCACATGAAAATACAAAGATCTCTAGTGAGGGTAGCAACAGGAGTAAATAGAAATGCCAGTACTATTGTATTTTGGGTTTGAAACTCTACTTTTTACTCCCTACAGGGTCAAAATGCAGGTGCATAAAAACCAATGATAGGGAAGCGGATTTGGCTCCTCTGATAGAGCATACATCTACCATATGGGAGGCCCAGGGCCTCCTGACCCATGTGGTGAGCTGGACCGCACAGTGCTGATGTGCGCAAGGACTGCTGTGCCATGCAGAGGTGTCCCCTGCGTAGGGGAGCCCCACACGCAAGGATGTGCCCTCACAAGGAGAGCTGCCCCACACAAAAAAAAGCGCAGCCTGCCTAGGAGTCGTGCCACACACAGAGAGCTGACGCAGCAAGATGACACAACAAAAGAGACACAACAAAAGAGATTCCCAGTGCTGCTGACAAGAATGCAAGTGGACACAGAAGAACACACAGCAAATGGACAGAGAGAGCAGACAACGGGGGGCGGGAGGGGAAGGGAGAGAATTAAATAAAAAATAAATCTTAAAAAAAAAACAACCTGATAAATTAGTGGTTTTGGATGCATAATATGTAAAGATGAAATTTGTGACAAGAATTTCATAAATGTGGGGGACAGAGGGATATAGAACAGTTTGTGTATACTATTGAAATTGGTACCAGACAAGGGGAAACGGATGTAGTGCCATGGTTGAGCGCCTCCTTTCCATGTACGAGGTCCTGGGTTCAATGCCCAGTGCCTCCTTAAAAAAAAAATTGTTACAGATTTAGAATTTTAAATTTAAGCACCCTTGTAATAATTACAAAGAAAATATCAGAGAATATGCATGCTCATAGAGACAGAAATAAAAGTATAGGTTACCAGGAGCAGGGGAAAGGCAGAATGGGAATTTAATGTATAACAGGTGTAGGGTTTCTGTCTGGGGAGACAGGAAAGTTTTAGTAATGGAAGGTGGTAAGGGACCACAATATTGTGAATGTGATTAATACCACTGAATGGTGTGCTTGGGAGTGGTTGAGATGGGAAAGTTTATGTTGTGTATACATACCTACAATTTAAAAAGAAAGAACAAACAATTGAAGAGACAATGTTAATTAAATGCAGCACATGATCCTAGACAGGACATAAAGCAAGGGAGGAGAAAGGGTTCAAAGGGACATTATAGGGATATATGAAAAAACTGGAATATAGACTGTAGGCTTTTTATCAACGTTAAATATCTCGAACTTGATAATTACACTTAAGGTGGTTACATAAGAGAATATCCTTGTTCTTAGGAAATGTACATTAAGTGTTCAAGGAGCGTGATGTGTATATCTACACTCCAATGATCAGAAAATGGAGTGATAAATAGAAGGATGGATGAGAGATGGAATGATACAGCAAATTATGGCACAATGTTAAAAATAGCAGATCTGGGTATCTGGGGGGTAGGGGTAGTTGGGAGTTCTCTGCATAGGTTTGTATGACTTTTGTACTGTAAAGAGGCAAAAACATATGATGAACCCTACAGAACATGTTCTAAATATCTCCAAATAAATGGATTGGTTTTTAACCACAAAAATCCATCATAATTTTCTGACCTAGCAGGTTCATCACTGAGCAGATCAAAAGCAGGTACAATGGAATTTAATCCACTCTACTTTTCAGACCTTATAGTAAGTGCCCTATCAATTTCATGTATTCCTTCAGAACAAACAAAAAAATTTTTTTAAATAGTAATCTATATAACACACTCTCCCTGAAATATCTTATACGCATGGTAAAACTTCATTACTAACTTTCCTCCGGGAGAGAAGATGAACAGTCATTTCAAATGTTGTCTAAGAAACTCCTTTAATTTACTAATAGGTTGACACTGGTTTAGTCTAAGTTAAAGCATAGAGAATCATTATAGCAAAAACAAAGCTAGACAGATTATACATGGGTGATAGATATAAATAAATATATAAAGTAATATACATATAACTGAAAAGCTTCAGTGGCAGAATTGAAAAGTTGGGATTTTTAAAATACATATTTGAACATAATATTTACATACTCAGTACTATTTAGTATCTCCAGAATTTGTTTGCTGAATCCACATTTTGCTTCCTAAATTAAAGGAAAAAAAGATGTACTGTTAAGTGATTCAAATACCATATCTATACTCTGCTTAACCGATATGGATAATTATTATAATCAAATTTCTGGTCCCAACAAAACTTTTACTCCCATTTTTTATCTGTACATTATTACATTACAAAATTTTTTTGGAGGTTATGGAAATCTTATGCTTTCTTCCCAGGCCAAAGAACCCCAAATCCCAGCAGTCTTGTAGAAAAGATCTGGTACATGAACATTTTAGTAGCTCTAATAATACTATTTCCAAAATGTATGACTATTTCCTGGGAAAGAAAAACTTGAGAATTTAAAAAAAAAAGGGGGGGTCACTACATCATTACTGGAAATTATTAACTTCCTCTATTTTCTTTTAATAAACACTGAACCATTCAAAGAATCTAGGTCCTAAACAAGTGACCTGAGCACATTGAAATTTACAGTATTAACATTTTCCTTATTTTCACTATGTTAAATTACCCAAATATTTATGTTAAATAATTAGTTTCAATATACTAGTTATATTAACTTTTACACTAGTTACCATACCCTGATTCTCAAAATAGCTCTGTGAGGTACTATTGTGCCCAACTGCAAAAGGGGAACGTTAAGCTCTGTGAAGGACTTGTCCAGTATGGCTTGGCTAAAAAGTGAGGCAGACTAAGGTAAGTGCAGTTTCTTTTTTCTATCTACCTTACCTTTCAGAGCCTGCATTTCCTCTTCTCTACAATAGGACAAACACTATGTACCCTTGCTTATCTTAACAAGCAGATGAGAATAAAATAAAATAGCAGAGGTGCAATCCCTATGGAAACCACAAAGTATAATATAAATGCATATGGCTGGTTTTTGGAGACCAGGATTCTACTCCAAACCCAAATGATAATTAGTCGTGCTCAAATAGTCAGGGGGAGTGATCTATCAAACTTCACACTCAAAATGATATACAATCAGTATGTACTTTCACCAAAAAAAGTTCTAAAAACAAACAAGAATTACACAACTGTTTATTCATTCAAATGTACTAAGCACACACTATGTGGTGGCGGGGACAGAGGTACAAGCCCAAGAACTGGGAGGTTCTCTGCACGCACAGTGACGGCACTGCACGTATACCAGCCATCAGACTCCAACAGCAGCAGGGTAAACCGCTAGACCCGCAAAGTGCCAGCACTGCTGGCTGGGCAGGCTAACAAAGTTTGGCAGCAGAAAGAAATGCACCCCACTGAGCTGTTGATGATAAAGTCAAGCAAAATGTAGAATATTTTGTTTGATCTCCATAAGCACCAATTAAGGCCCGGATAACTTCCTGATACCACTAGAGCTTCATTAGCTAAAGCTGGGGGAAAAAAAGATTTAACTGTCCCCTCGTTGCAGATGTTAACATCAAAAGAAATTACAAATAAAACCATTTTTGAGTTCTTTACCTGTTTGTTTCCTTTCATAAAGAGCATCACAGAAGCTTTATTTGTCAGTACTTTGAGCCTAAAGAGAGAAAATTGATATAAAATGGCTCAGCTCAATTATTAAACACCACTTTTGCTCCGCTTCAGGAGTAACATGCATGTTTGAGGGATAGCAGGATGACAGTTCACAGCTTTGAGTGGCATTAAACAAGCAAATGCACTGACATTTCCCTGTATTTCACTCACTCCCCAAGCCACTGTAAAACACAATATGGCTTTCAAGGCAACGAATGTTCCCTAAAGTTACCATTTAAGCCTATCAACTCACAGTACTAAAAAAATAATAATAAGCAAGTCAATAAGAAACAGTTCAATAAGGGGCCCATCTATTAAGCCCATGTAGAATTTTCAGAACTGGATCCTACATGTGCCATTTTCAATCATAATGCCTCCAAAGCCCCACACTCACTGCTCACAGGGTCAGACCTGGAGGGCAAAACATTCAATCTCAGAACCAGCTAATGCCGGCTGCCAAAATCCAAGGCTCTTCTCTTAACTTTATGTCTAATATCTTCATCATCTAACTTCTGTCTGGAATTTCAATAATCACAGGGCCCAAAGCTCATCACAAATCCCAGGACAATGGGCCTACCAGGCCCCTGCTGCCCACCCCTATGTGCCTCGTCCCACGAGAGCTGCAGGGCACATGCAGTCCAAAATCTGCCTATAGGATAAAGCTACTGCAGATGAAATGCACAACTCAGGCACAAAGCCGTGCCACTCCACTTTCAACAGAGTGCACTAAGCTAGTTTTCAGAAACATGGCAAGAAAAGTGGGAACCTGATGCTGCTGCTCCAGACCACACGGAGCACGGGACCCGAGAAACCAGAACGTCACCCTGCATCGCCCCAACGGATGTCACCAGAGCCCAAGAAATCCAGTCCTGCCTCTGCATACCTAGGTGCTCTTTACCTACTGCCTTTTACTCTCCGTTTAACTCTGCTGGTGTCTGCTGCATGTGAGAGAGGTGATCTGACAGAGGCAGGCCTGTCGAGGGCAGCCAGAAAGGAGAGTCTAGACCGAAAAGCCAGTGTCAGCACAGAAAACGCACAGCAGTCTTTTGAGGCCCCAGGATGTAGGAAAAGTGGCCACATAGCCTCTGTGGCCCAAGGGTGTCCCCATGTTGCAACAAAGCTACTCAGGAGACCCAGTCAACCAAAGGACTTGGGGCTTCACCTTCTCCAGAGACACAGAGTGTGGAAAAGATCTGAGAAACCATGTGGCACTTCAAGGCACACTTGACAGAGAAGGAATCATATTCACAAGGACTACTTTATTAGCCAAGGCCAGAAAAATGCAGGGTTTAACATGAACATGATACAGATTCTCGAAATATAAAAAGCAAGAAAACTGCTGGTGGAAGGCTTACCATACAAAGTCAAGCACCAACTTGACTTGCTGAGCTGTGATGACTAATGAGCTGACTCAAATAAGTTCTTCTTAACTGGTGTGACCTATGGATCAGCAATACTGTAACAGTCTCACATCAATGCCCAACATGTACTGTGTTGATAATGGCAGGGGGGATGGAAAAAGTATGCCAAATGTATGCTATGGACCACGGTTGGTCAAATAATCTGATGATTACTCACCACAGTGTGGTGTGTTGGTGAGGGGGTGTTGTATGGGAATTCTGCACATGTGCATGATAAGTTTTCTAAGTTTACAACTTCTGTAATAAAAACATGTTTTAAAAACAATAATAGGGTGGGTGGGGGGAAAATACACCAAATTTAAGATATGGACTATAGTTAATAGTACAATTTTGATGATAGTCCTTCATAATTTGTAATAAATGTTTCACAACAATGCAAGGTGTTAGCAGTGGAGTGATGTATGGTATGGGACCCCTGTGTGACACTACGCATGTCTGCTTTGTAAGTTTACAACTTTTACCACACACTTACTTATTGTTTATGTATGTTCATGTATGAATGATACACTTCAATAAAATAAAAAATAAAAAAATAAGTTCTTTTTTAAACCTCTACATTAACTCACATTTATTATCAATAAAACACCCCTTTAAATCTCTCAGGGCACCAAAGTCCAAAAATTCTATAAAATAACTCCTCTAAAAGCTCTGATTAGGAATTCCTTCATATTTTAGAGCTCCAAAATTGCCTTGAATTTTTTTTTGCTTTTAGAAAGACAATGAGAAATACCCAAAGACCATTTACAAGTGCACTGCTCACAGCAGTTGCCTCTTAATCCTCGGACCTTCAGTGTTGCAACATGAACAGGCAAGACAGCGAGCAGGGGCTGCTACGAAACCAATGACGAGACAGCTGGGTCCTGGCTCCCACATGCTGAGATCAGTAAAAACCTGGCCTGGCTGATCCTCTGCATAATGATGACACTTCTACAGTCAAGGAATATTCTCCATGTGCTCACTGAACTTCTTTCCGTTGCTAAACTTCCTTCAGTCCAAATTAGATATTCACAAGTTTGCATGACTGATTCCACTGCAAACAAAAGAATTAGGACCCCTGGCATATAAAAACCAAACCTTTGACTTCTATATAGAAATAGCAATGCAATAATGTAGGATTTAAAATATTTTTAAAAAGAAACAGATTATTTGAAACTCTGAAAACACCTACCTTTCCTCTAATTTGGGTGCTTTGGGGCAAACTGTATCTAGTTCTTCAGATGCTTCTAGTTCCTGAAATGAAAACACACATAAGAAAACATGATATCTTTATTATACCATGATACAGATTATTAGTCAGTAGCTTAATCAAAATACTTTGTATTGTATTTACTCCAGGTTCCTATTGGTAAATGCAAAGAATAAGAAATTTTCATTTTAGATTCATCACAGCACTTATAAAACTACGCTCCAAATGAACGTCCTTACAAAACGCAGACTTCCCACCTCTTACCTTAATTATATCAAGTCCTCCAATGAGCTCTCCAGAGACATACAGCTGAGGATAGGTGGGCCAATTGGAATAGGTTTTGAGGCCTTGACGAACTTCTTCATCTGAGAAGATATCAAAACTGCTAAACTGAATATTATGTTTGTTAAGAATTTCCACCATCTGCTTGCTGAAACCTGCATACAGAAAAAGAAAATAAAGAACTTAGTGTTTCCTCTCAGGCACACATATGGTTTTTAAGTGAATTAATTCAAAGTACATATTACCTACTGCATTATGTACTAAGCAGAGATGTCTGTCTCTCTTTGACAGGATTTAATGAGCATGTCTGGAGAGAATGTAAAGAGATAAAACAATTCCAAGAACCACTTATTTCACATAGAACCACATCAACACATGTTCAGGTATAGCTTAACCTACCTGTGATTAAAAAAAAAAAAAAAAAAAAAAGACCTGCATGGGCACATGTGTTTATCAAAGTTCATACAGAACATTATGAACATTTTTTGTTGTGGGAGAAACAGTACTGGCCAAAACCAGAGACCTGAGCCCTGGTGTCCCTGCCGCACCCTGGGAAGGGAGAGTGAGGCCTCGCCTGGTCCCCTGGCACGCTGCTCTCAGCCAGGTGACTGATGCTGACCAGGACACCTGTGCAGCCCCCTCCAGATCTGTCCTCAGCGCTGCTGGAGGACAGAACTCCCCACCACAGCTATTTTTAACCCCTACTTGACACGGTGAAGCTCTGTTCAGTTCTACTGCCCTTGTACTACTTCTTGACTGACCGCTCCAGGAGTTCTCAATCTCTGGCAACTCTCAGTACAATAAACTAAAAACCAAGTAGGGATGGGCTCCCTTTACTTCTAAAATGGGTATAGTACATTGGATTTTAAAACTATCTTCTCTATTGTTATATATGAACTGTCAATACATGGAAGATGTTTCTTATCTCATGTCATAACGTGACAGTTTCCTTTTTTAAACTATTTCCATTCCCCAAAGTATGTAATGTGATTTTTCTTTACTATACTATAGTGACAATTTTATATTCCATGATTTTATTATACTTTTGTGACACATTTTTGTTCTGTACTTTTTTGACATCATTTTCTTATTATGACATTAGTACTGAAGAATAAGAGTATGAATATCAGTCTTTTATAAATCTATTAGTCTAGTCTGAAAAAAAAGGATATTTTTCTTTCCATAAGCTAATTATTCCCAATTGTTTTCCAATATTGTACCCCTACTCTTCCACACCCCATCATTCTTCTTTTAAAACACAGTTGTAATATACTGGAAAACAATCTTTCTTCTCATTCAAAATTTCTGTAAGACTTACTAGCATTAGCAATTATTTTCAAGTAAAGTAAAATCAGAAAATTCATGATAAGATCAATCCCAAGAATAGGCTTTACCTCATGTCACACAAAAGCACATTGGTTTTTGAAACATGGATCTACTACTGAGCTCCAGATAGATTTCCAGCCCCACAGTTCATGGAGATGAAGCACTAGCATTTATTTGTGCAGCAAAGAAGTTGCTTTTCCTACACAACTGAAATGTTAAGTTCATGTACGGCCTGAAGTAAAACACAGATTCTGAAATTTTTTCATTCATCTGGGAGTTCATTAGTAAACAGCTAACGGCTGATTGCTGGTGGTTATTCTGTTGCCAATGTATTAACTCATTTCTACTGTAACTGGCGGAGAAAAAGCTTTATTTTAGCTTAAGGCTATTACATGCAGAGTAGAAAGATTGATTGGCACTGTTTCATTTTTAAGGGTTAAAGGAACAGAATGGAAATGTTATGCTTAAGGAGAAAATCGTGAAAAGGCTTTATTCTAATCACAAAACATTCACACTATTTTTTAAAGAAAAATGCATGCATGCAATAAAAATGTTTAAAAGTAGAAAACTATGTTTAACTGCCACAGAATTACCATTTCAGTAATCACTTTCCAATAATAATAAAATCCTTAAAAAAGAGTAACACTTCTGAACCTGCTATGGTTTTTTGTCTGATTTAAAAGTAAAACCCATTTAGATGGCTCTCACTGCAGGAAAAATTTCCATACCATAATTCAAATATCTTTTGCTTTGCTAAAAGCTTTATTAAATGAAAGTTACAAGAATTCCCAAATAATTAACCTGTTTAACATTCTGTTTAAAAAGACGTGTATCTCAGCACTTCTAAAAATGTTCCTAAGTCAAGAGTCCTCTCTTTCCTGTCCTAGGGAGGACCAAGGAATCAGCATCATCTCATTCTTTGATGACCGAGAGCCTATCGAAACGCCAGGCTCACAAGGCACCCTTCAGTGCGGTAGGGAAATCCCAGAAGCACAGAGGGTAAGAAGGTGGAGAGATGAGGTGTGTGGGACTGGGCTGGGTTCTAGAGGACTCCGGGGTAGACCTGAAAAGGGCTTTCTTGATGTGAAATTTAGATGCCATCCATTTGTGTTTTCCTCATGAAGAGAAAGTAAGGAAGGGGAGCAGTTAATCAAAATAAGTAGAGACAAAACAGTAAGACAGTGTTTCTGGCAACAATGCTTTCAAAGAAAATCTGTGCAAAAATAAGGAAATGCCAGCTACCTGAGTTCATGAGATTACGTGGCCACTGCTTCTGTAGAGGAGGTTCTCCCTACACCTTATCTCCAAAGGGCCAAAAGAAGTAAAAACAATTCACCACTAAACAGGTTCAGAGAGAAATGGCAGAGGGTGAAAGCCGCTTTTGCAGGTGCAAGAAAACAGCTTAGAGATTAAGACAGTTTACGTAGCAGTGCACACAAAAAGGAGAAAAGAGAATCAGAATAGAATCAATGAACAGAATCAATGAAGGAAATGAGAGAGGCAAAGTCACAATAAAAATATTCTCCAATTAATTCTAAGTAGACTTTTTTTATTAAAGAATACCAACATCCTAAAATGATCTGCTTATATTTGACAGAAAGACATGTTGTAACAAACCAAAATATCAAAAAACAGAAAAGCTTATTAAAAACGTAGTTATGAAAAAAACAAGTACTTGTATAGAATGAAACTATTAAATCACATTTATCTAAAAATCTTTTTTTAAAAGGTCCTGATTATGTTTTATTATCTTAATGTCCATAACACCATGTTTCTCAGACTGCTCTGAAATGGTTTAAAGCTTTTTTATTCTAACTTGTTATTGTTAACTTGAAAAGTTTTCTAAATGCCACTGAGCCACCCGTTAACACTTCTAGAAATATACCATAAATTAAATACAATGAGAATTTCTACATTTACCTGGATTTATCTGTATAATCATGCAACATCTGAATTGAAAAGGATCTCCTAGATAAGCTCCAACCACCACGACCACCAATGAGGAAGCAAAGGCACAAGAGGTAGCCGGCCTGGACTCCACGTGCCTCGGCAGGTAGCACGGGGACAGTGTGCTCCAAGACGCTTCCCAGCACATCAGACTCACTGCACTTTCCCTGCACTTCAATGTGTCGCCTGCCAGGTTCATCAGGGTGCCGTTCATAAAAGATTAAGAGACTTTTCTATTGGTTTTAATGCAGATTTGCTGTCTAACCTGTAGATTCCACAGCTGGTTCTATAGCATTTCAGACTTGAATAAAGGTACTGAATAAAATCCATTAGACGAGGGCGACACTGTGCTGTATTTAGCCTGATTAGTCAACCACATAATGTACCAAAACTGGCTACCATGCCTGATGGCAGGAGGTGAGTTATCTGAAGCAAATGCAGCACCCATCAAAAAGAAATCAACAGGGGAGTGGATGTGGCTCAAGCAGTTGACCACCTGCCTCCCACATGGAAGGTCCTGGGGGTTCCAGGTTCTCCTAAAGAGGACAATGAGCAGACACGGAGCAAACAAGCAAAAATGAGCCAACAGGTGAGGGAGTAATGGGGGCGGGGGAATTAACATATGCAATAAAAACTTAAAAAAGAAATAAAAGAAATCAACAGAAAACAACAGAGGTGGCCGCTGCTATCTTTAGTTAACTCTAATAGAGACTAAGGTAACTTTTCAATACGTAAATAGCAGGCATCTGATAGGTAAATACTGGCAAGGAAACTTTTCAAGTAGAGCTGAGGGATAAAGGAACCACTTCTTTATCTTTTAATATAGAATTCATTTTGGAACTTTGAAAAACCAGACTTCTTCATAACCTAATATGTAATTTGCTAACTGTATAGGGAAGAATTTAGAATTAAATTAATATTGGGATTGCAATTATTTTTACAAAGCCACACTGGACATGCAGTAATCGTATCAATAATATACTCCATTTTACTGACACCTATTCTAATAAATCCCCTCCTGTGCAGCTGAAACAAATACTTCCAGATTCTCAACACCATCATCAAAAGGCACTAAATGCTCAATTATGCAGCAAAATAATGTTGTACTAGGCATCACAGAAAGAAAACCACATAAAACTATGACCACATGTCAATTCTAAAACTTACCGGAATAAGGAAACAAAGGTCTTACATGTATATGGAAAATAAGAGTGACTCTAAGCCACAGAAATAGGAATCTTGAAATTACTAGCAGCTATAACGTGGGTAGGACAGTGGTAAGTAAATAATACAATCGTCAGGCACTAAAAGACAGCAAGAAGGAAAAGACACACAGGGTCAGTGCCAGACCATGTCAAAAGTTGACCAATTTTAAAGCTGCCAAGTCTGGACTAAGTGAAAAGGAGGCTGCCAAGAAAGAGAAGATACCTGTTATTAGCAAAACTGACTACACCCAGGCAGAAAGCACAGCCCTGCAGACAGCCACCGGGCCCCCTCGGGCCCTCCTCCAGCTCTCCTACTCGGCGTTGCCGTCACCACTTTGGGTCCAAGTACTTATGCATAAAACAAAGACCTTGAATTAGGTAATTTCAAAGATCCCTGTGGCTCCAACATTCTGAGTCTATACTGTGAATTCCTATCATCTAACTATATAACACCATTGGGAATCACCACCTCTCTGATATTCTAAAGCACAGGTTCTAAAAAAGGGTCCATGAGCTTGAACTGGAATTCAAAAAAAACATTATTCTTGTGGAGACATGCTGGTGGGGGTGTGACATATTTATGAAATAATACATAGTATAGTGTGTGGACTTAGGGGTCTGTGGTTTTCACCTGACTGGCAAAGGGGTCCATGGAACAAAAAAGGTTAAGAATCCTGTAAAGGTATGTGGACACAAGTATAACATGCACAAATAGCTTTGAAAGAGCATACAACTCCTCAACCATCTCCTATATAATAAATGACTCATTTTGCTTGAATCTTCTTAAAAGCAGCTTCTTACCACAGCGGGGTTCCTGAGGAGTGCCTTTCATGAACAGCATGCAGGGGGCAGCATTAGTTAATTTCTTTAGACGGAGGTTGAGTTCTTCTTTAGGATGTTCATTCATAGCAGGTGCGAACGAGCCGCTAGATGCGTGTCGCTGAACTCTCTTGGTCAACTCTGGGGCATGTGCACCATCTAATCGGTCAATTTTCTGAGAATTCTGAAGTTAAAAAAGTCATTTAGAATACACGTGGCATTCCTTCATCACCTCTGTATTTTAGGCTCCAAAATTGTAACAAGTACAAATCCATAGTTCTAGCTAATTTTCACACTATTACTGGAGAAGAGAAAAACATGTGATTCCAATTGTCCACATCTTTCGAGTTAGTAATACCTCATAATTGTCTTTTTTTCCCTTTTAGGGAACATACTGAGAAAATAACTGCATCCTAAACTCAAATCAGATCAGTCTAACCTAAAACAAAAAGGATTTCCCCATCCTCATTGGGATGCATTTATCATTATGAGTATAAATGGGTATTTTAGAAGCTATGAGAACACCAATTGGCACCTGCCCCAAGGCACGGATTTGCACCCACTTACTAAAAGAGCCATTAATCAAATCAAAACTGCCCCCATGTTTCACTACGTCTAGACACATGACCCGAACAACCACCTCCTGATGCAACTCCAGAAACATTTGGGGTCTATAGCTGTGGATCTGGATTTTTATCCAGAAGCTCCAAATTCTGGTTGTTGGACTTCCAATCCATGCCACTTTTTCAGGACCCTTGGCAACCAACTAACAGAGTCCACTTCAGGTGGACAGAGCTGCCCCAGCCAGGCCAAGAACCTCCACACTTGATGCTCAGGGGTGAAGGGTCAGGGAGAAGGAACACACTGCATAGCGGAGCCGCTGTGTCAGCTTTATCCTTACCTTGAAAAACAGAAAGGTGGGAACAGAACTAATTTCATATTTTTCAGACACTTCAGGAACAGCTTCAGCTTCCAACTTTAAAATAAAAGAATACAAGTTTGACTGTAAAAAGGTCCTTTTTCACTCTTTCAATATGTAAATCAGTTTCATACACATTATTCCTTCAAGTAGTGCATGTTTTCAGAGTGTAGGGTACAAAAGTTTATGACACATTTACATTTAAATGAGACTCACTGGGCTGGCATGTCATCCACTGAGTCTGCGGTGTCAGAACAGGTTCAGAGGTTTTTATTTTGTTGCACATTTCAAAAGATGCCTAGAGGCTGTGAATAAAATTTTTGGTGCACTAGTGACCTAGTAAATTTTCAATCATATGCAGCTACTACTATATTGAAATCCATAAATCACTGACCCCAGTCATGTCATGATTACAGTGCTTACTCTCTGCCCACAGCAATCCCTGCTGTCTGCTCTATTGACTAATTTCCAGCGGCACTACATCATGACTGACAGCCACAGCCTTCTGCAAATTATGAAGCAAAAAGGAGTATTTCTTCAATAAACTATTGATGTCTGATAAATTTTACTTTTAACACCTGCAATGCTGCTGGACACTAAGCAAACACTTCGCTGGGCTACTTGTATTTGGGTCCTTTTACACCTTTAAGTGTATTTTAGGTAAGACGGCTGCCTTCTCAGACCATTTCCTTGAGGCTCCTCAACAAGATTTGCTGATGATGTATTTGAGGCATGGATTTAAAACATATTTAGTAATACAATTTCTAAATAATGAGAATGCAACTACGCAAGCTGTTTATATAGGACTTTATAAAAAGTATACTTTGAGAAAAACCAAGAGATAGTATTTTTCCCTCATAGGACCATCAATTTAATATAGACCTTTTGAAACCAATAAAAATCTGTATTCACATTATACCTCTAGGAAATAAAATTTATTGGTAAATGATATTGTTAAAAGTTTTAAATATATAGAGACTGTATTTTTTCCAAGAGCAAAATATTTCCACTGGGCTTAAAATACTATTTTTATCTAGAGCTTTATCCAGTCAAATGATATTTATTTGATGAACCATGACTATATAGTGGAAGGCAGAGTAATCTGCCTTGGTTTTCAGTCTTCTAGCTTAAATATTTTTGGGTATACTTTTACTACCTTAACTTTTATCCTTTATAACATCCTTTTGAAACAATATTTTTAATTATTTCCAGTTTGAAATGTATTTATAAATTTTAAATCAACATCTACCATTCAACTGTCCAATAAAACTGAAAAAAAAGGCAAAAAGACAGAGCATTCTGAGACAGCTACCTTGCATATCCTCTTTCTAAAGTTTTAAGAGACATCTGTGTTTTGCTTTCACATGGTTCCACACACAGACACAAACTGACCAGAAAAACCAATCGTGTGGGTGCACCTTGCACGCCGCCCTCCGGGTGATTCTGTCCTGTTTTGACAGATGACCCCCAGGAGCCAGCCAAGGCACTGTGCCAGGCTCACTTCAGATCCCTCTCTAGGACTGCTGGATTCTGGCAGAAGGGCAATGCAAATCCAAAAGGGCAATACTAAATAGAAATCAGACAATATGGTCTCAAACCAGAACAAAACAGGACAGCATTCTGATTCAAAAACACAAGTCCTACATGCTTTGAAACGCTCATCTCTTCCCCTCGTCCTGCTGGCTGCCCACGGGGCCCTAGCTGACCACTGCCTCTCTTCCATGCCCTCCCAGAAGAGGAGAGCTTCACAAGACAAAGGCAATGGCGGCAGACAAAACAAACCCTCCAGCCGGGGCGGGAGCGCCACCCCTAGCCAGCAGGCTCCACCGCAGCCAGAGCCGCGCAGCCGCTGCTCTCTCCAGGAGCCCGCTGCCCTTGAACCCCCTGGAAATGGATCCTTTCCTGTTTAATTTCCCCAGTGAGACACTGGCAGTTTCAGTTCCAGTGATTCTGTTGCCTTGCTTGATCTGGATTCTCAATTCCATTACAATTTTGAAGGAAAAGGAAGAAAGAATTCCTGCATTTCTAGATCAACCTGAAGATATCAGCTTTTTATAAATGATCAACACCACTCAAAACTATATAAATCAACTTTCTTAACATACGTGTTCAAAGGAACAACTTCCTCCCTAGGCTTAAGTCAGCTTAGCTTAAACACCTTCTAAAACCAAGAACTAATGTTTGCACCATCTGAAGTCCAAAAACCTCTGTCTGCAGCACTAAAATTCTTTGGAAATGTTTTTGTCAGCTCTAAAACAATAAACAGTTACAACAATGAAAATAAAAAATATGCGTATATAAATACTAAAAAATGCTCTGCATTCACAAGAGCTCAAGGATGCTCAATAATAGCTATCTTTCATATTTTGTACCATAAATTGTGTCAGGCTCTTTATATAAAATTGCAAATACTACTTACAAGCATGAAAGGTATGCCTCTTAATTTCAATTTAAGTAGGTGGGGAGGTAAAGAAGAAACAACTTGTATAACTTCCCAAAGTCACATAATTAGTTAAGTGGCAGAGCTGAAAAGCAAACCCAAGATTTGTTTGATCAGAAAGCCTGTGCCTGTCTCACTATATCACATTAAGCTTTGCACCTACAACAATCAAAAGGAAAGCCTAAATTAAAAGGATATGACTTTAGGACCAAGCAATTGTGAACATTTCCAGAACAGAATCCTAGGCAGAATGCTCTGGTGGAAACCGCTTGCTTCCAGACTTGGGAACCTCCCCAGGTGGCAGTGAGCTGTTTTTCTGCGGGGGGGGGGGGGGGGGGGGGGGGCGGGGAAGGGGGGACCTGGGAGCAGGTCACTTCAACTTAGCAAGGTCTCCAAAGACCGCTGTGACAATAATGGCCAACAGCTACAGTTTACTCTAGGCCAGACATTGTTCTAAGGGTGTTTCATGTATTTAATTCTCACGATGAAAGGTATGTCATCACCACCACCTTTAGAGAAGAAACTGAAACACAAAGGGGTTAGCAAATTGGCAGAGATTACAAAACTGTTGAGTGGTGAGCAAGGTGGTCTAGCTCCAAAGCCAGCCTCCCCTCTATGCTGCCATGCTGCCATTTTACAAACTGTCAGTATCACTCACCGAGGGTGACCGCAAGCACCTCTGTGCCCCTTCCTAAGCCTGGCTTTCCAGCTTCTCTTACAGCCTCCCATCGGGCCCAGGCTCAGGGTCTTTCCCTGCTGCCGTCGCCTCTGGCCAGTCTCTTCATGCTGGCACACCCCAAAGGGTCGCTCCTCTTCTTACCGACACTCGTTCTCCTACAGTAGCCTCATCCAATCCCACAGCTCTACTGGCACCTACATGGCAGTTACTCCCAAGTGTGTTCCACCCCAGACCCCTCACCTCACCTCCAGGTTGCACTCTCAACATCTTTACTGCATCTCTACTACATACCCCCATGTGACTTGGTCCAGGGAGATCTTTTATTTCCCCACTGTAGCAGTTTGATATTATTTATGAATTCCAAATATATATATATATAGATTATGTTTGTAAACTGGTCTGTTCCTCTGGTCATGATAACCCTTTGATTGTATCAGATTCAGCTGAGACATCTTTATGTTAAGATTAGGGCTTTGATTCAACCACATCTTTAGAGTGCCACTGAGCGTTTAGTGCCCGCCCCCTTGGTGGGCTGATAAAACAGACCCTCATACAGAAGTAGACAAATAGGAGAGGAACACAGAGGAAGGGAAAGAGCTCATCAGACATGGCAGAGTCCCCAGGAAGAGATGAGCCTGAGAGTTTACAGCTGACCTTGTGAAGAGACTCAAGCAGCTGAGCCGGGAAAGAAACAAGCCACTACAGAGATATGAGTCTTATGCCAGTCTACAGCTGAGATCAGAAGAAGCTGGGA
Source organism: Dasypus novemcinctus (assembly GCF_030445035.2). NCBI lineage: Eukaryota > Metazoa > Chordata > Mammalia > Cingulata > Dasypodidae > Dasypus > Dasypus novemcinctus. The sequence continues at coordinate 7,211,153 of NC_080678.1, forward strand.
CCATGGAGCCTGAAGAGGAAGAGAAAGGCTAAACCTTTGCAGACATCACCGTCATCTTGCGTCAACACATGGCAACAGACTTTGCTGAGAAAGTACCTCTTATGGTACCTTTAGTTGGACTCATTAGGGCCTTGTGACTGAGTTTCTACCCCAAATAAATATCCTTTATAAAAGCCAAGAGATCAGTACTCCTTTGGCTGACTAATACACCCACTAAACGTATTCTTCCCCATGGATTCCTTCTGTTAAATCCATCCAGTTGATCATGTCAAAAATGGAGACCACCCTGATTAATTCATTTCCCTCCACATCCAACCTCTCAGCAGGTCTTCTGGGCTGTCTCCAAAAGAGAAGCCAACGAAGCCATTCCCATGCCTGCTCCCTTAGAACCTCCTGACTGATCCAGCTGCTTCTATTCTTGCTCCCCCTTCTTTCAAAACATTCTGCACACAGAAGTCAGAATAAGGACTTGAAGCAAAAATCAGATTGTGTCGCTTCCATGCCCATGCTCCTGCAATGCTCCCCACTGCACTCACAAACCCCCCGGAACTCTTCACCACCCCCCACAGGGCCACCTCGCCTCTCCCTGCCACTCCATTCTCACAGGGGCCCCTCCCTCCTCTATACTTCAGCCCCACAGCCGTCCACCTCCTGCCTGACCCCTAACACTATGCACTGGCTAATCCTCTATTCAAAAGCTCTGTCTCCAGCTCTCCCAGTGCCTGGCTCCTCTACACGGAGATCTCGCCTCACAGACAGCCCTCCCCAGTGCCCAGCTTTCACATCCTATCTGCTGTTTTTGCTTTGTAGAACTTCCTATCTGCATGTGTCTTGATCGTGTATTTGGTTGCCCGTTTACGGTATGTGACCTTCCTATTCTGTCTCCCCAGTGCCTAGAACGATGCATGGCCTGTGAGTATGGGATGAATAAATTCTGACGAGTCACTACGCCTTAGCCAAGAATGGAGTGATCACTTGCCAGTGGTGGGATGAGGCTGCAAGGCCTAGTAGAGAATGATTAAAACTGACATTCAAAAACATCCCGTTAAACCTCATGAAGAGACTGCCTTCTACTCTGTGATATGTGTTCCTTACAAAAGGGAACATTTTTCAAAATCAAATTCCATGTCAGATAACCAAATAAAAATTTAAGAGAGGTTTTTCAATGAACATTTTTGATAACTTTAAGACCAAACAGCCTAGAAGCAGTGAAAAAACTATGTCAATTGTGGGTTGTTTTTTTTATTACCAAGACAGCATAAATAAAAGTTAGGGTATTGTCAAGATTTAACAATTCTACCGGAATTATCTGAGAGGCACTGATTTTTCTTTTTTTTGTTTTTTTGAGAGGCACCTGAAAAATGGAATCCTACGTAGGCTCCCTACGCTCAGTGAACAGGGTAGTGTCCTCTGACACAGAGGGATGAGTCCATCCAGGCAGGTGGCACACAGCTTCAGAAGGCCTGGTCGGGACCTTCCTGGAGATGGCCTGCATCGCCTGTTCATACACACTACCTGTACACACATGTGGAAATTAATCGTGGAAGCTACATCTGTACTAATCCATACTGATTGGAAAGACTGTCAGAAATTAAACCATGTAAGCTGTATCTTTAAGAGTAAGACTAAGTCAAACTATAAAGATCCCTGTGGGGTTTTTTAATTAATTTTTATTTGTTCTATACCCACCAAGCAAAAACTCCCCCTTTCCCCCGTCCCAAGGTAACCTCTAATCGACTTTCTGTCTCTGTGAATTCGTTATTTCTAGAGAGCTCATATTAGTGACATCAATTCCTGGTTTTTTTTTAAAGAATCAAAAATTTGAATTTAAGCAAGTAATCCACCAACCTTATCTATGAAGTTGCAATGGGCAAAAAGCAAAGTACACCAGCTACTATCCAAACAAGTTTGATACTAAATGAAAAACACAACAGCATAAAATCTTAACCACCAGGTGGCTGAAAAGTGTGACTTGGAGAATTTTCACATAGAAGGGCATTATACAGTAAAATCAGTGTCACAGCCTATTATGACCCAGGTACAACGCTGGCGCTGGGGAGGGGGCGGGGGAGGAGCAATGAAACAATGAAACATGATAAAGGTCCACGCCTCACATGTACCTCATCAGCTAATCAAGAAGCCAAGCAAAATAAATCAAATACATTGATTGTACATTTTGGATGAACTGTATGCTTTCTTAATATTTTCCAATTTTAAAAAAATTAAGTAACAGTATAAACAAATATATACAATATTTTCTAATAGTCCAACCAATGGCACAGACCAAGTTCAGAGACAAAAAGAGCCACAGTGATGTATAGGAAAGACCTGCTAGAAAATGGACTGGTTTGGACCTCGAATACAACCAGTGGTCCCCAATTTTCTCATCACCCAAGAGACCTCATATTAGTCTTCCTCCTTACTCTGCCTCTACCAGACATATTTTCAAAGATTCTATCTACCAAACAATTTACTAAATGATAAATGTGTACTGCTATTTTATTTAAAGTCAAGTAAGATTTGGGATCGGTATGAGATAAAGAGTGCTAACAAACCGACTTAGGTAACTTGAGAAGCAAAGAAACTTGACATTAATTAGCTATTTAATTTTATTCTGTAAGGTTTCTTTAAAACTTTTAGCAATGTAAATAACTCCTCTATCTCTTCTCTGAGCCCCTAGAGGCTCAGACAGGACCCACAGCCACAGGATGTGACCATCACACACCAGAGACACGGTGTCCAGAAGGGATGTAAACACGTGCTATAGCTACACAATGAGTACAGGCAGGAGGGGCTTCAGATGAGCAGGTGGCAAAGCCTTGCCTATCACGATCTCCTCCAATGAGCACAAACTAACGACTCTGGCCAAAAACATCTGGAAACTTTTCTAAGATATTATTTTATCAACTTCTACAAAATATATTGTTGATGGCCACAAAACTTTATAATCTCACTATTAAAAATATCCTACGATCACTTAATCAAAAATGATCTTCATACTTCATAAATCAAAAATGCCAAACTAATGTAGTAATTGAAAAAAAAAAGACTAAGAAGTCCAATTAAAAGGTGAAGATATGGGTAGTGGAACATTAGTTCCATGCCCCAGTATTTCCAAAAGCGCTCACTAACAAAAGGGAAATGTCAACAAACTCTCAAAGCTTTTACTTCTCATTTGCCCACTGTTCAGCATTGTGACCTTTAAATTTTAAATTACCTACCTTACAAACGTCATGAAATTATCATTGCCCTAATGATGTCTAATGAAAGAAAAACTAAGCCACAGAATGAACATCCGGAAAGTATGACTCCTGGAAGAATGGCCAGCCCAGCACTGCCGCGATCCTCGTGAGCGCAGGTGCAGCTGGGCGCAGGTACCTGCGGCGCCGACAAGGGCTTCCCCACCCTTGGCTTGCAGAGACACTTAAGCATTGGAACAACTTAAAAACTCACTGCCAAGACTGGTACCAGAGTGAGAGGTAATTCCATAGTCACTGTAAATAAATCATTTACTTGGCAGCTAAGAACAATGTATTACCCAAACCTGTAATGGTATATACCTAAGAACAATTACCATCATCTTGATTAATCTTATGATTGAAACGTTAATCATTCATGTCACTTGTAAGCATTATCTTTTATCACTGACCAAACATGCAGTTTTAATGTTCCCTTCTATTATTTACCTCAGACATTTTAGGTTTACATTCTAAGATTACATTACACATTTCATCAAAATTTTAAATAAGCCCTGAAATTTTAAAAAGCTAATTACTATTTTCATATTTGTTCTATCTGCATAAACAAACACCAGAAGGATTCATACAAAATTCATACAAGTGACTACTTATGGGGATGGGACAACAGGTGACAGGAAAAGGCATGGAATGAGACTTTTCCATGCACACCTTTTACAGTGACTTATACCTTCCGAATACAAGATCTATTAAAAACAAAACAACTTTCAATAAAACCTATAAAAATAGTCTGAAAATTATATCACCTACCGTACAAATGACTTAACCTGTCAGAATTCTGTTATTTTCAGAGTTTACATTAAAAATGGCATATAGACAAGTACAACTTATATCATCTTTTTAACCCTATAATATAGGTATACTTACCAACATGTACTCTGAACTCACAAATTCTGGTTTTAAAAAACAAGGCTTTCATTTTTTGCTTTGGCTTTTTGGTTGTTTTTTGTTTTGTTTTTAACGAAGCAAAGAATTTTATTAATATTTGTTTTCAAACTTTACTCCCAGACATCCTTAGCTTAATTAGCTGCAAAGAATTCAACTGTTTATAAGCAAAAACTGAAAAGAGCTGCAGTGTCCAAGGGGCATGAGCTGAAAAATTTTAGAGACCTAGCCTTTATTAGATCCATAAACAAGACAATTTTAAAAAGCAGTCATAATATAAAATAGCATTTCCAAGTAACTTCAAATTCTATCTTCAGAAGTTGACTCAATTCAGTTTGCCTCATTCTTGGAAACCTCAGAATTCGCCACAAGATCTGGAACTTCATCATCCTTCTCCTCTCCAGGAGCAAGTGGTGCTTTTCCATCCACAGATTGTTTGGCAGAGCTTCAGCCAGGCTCCTTAAACTAGCCAGCCTGTCTGTGCCAAGCTGGTTTAAGATGCTGGGGAGCACTTCCCTCAGCCGCCTGGTGTCGGCATGGCCAGTCGGTGAAAGTGCTCACTGCCAGAGTGCCTGGACTTCAGGGTTATTAAAGTGGATGTCTGTTCCTTGGTTTGTTAACACATCAACCTCTTCAATACCAGAGAGATTGTTTACCCCAAACTTCCTTAAGGAGAACTGACGTTTTTATCAACTGCTGTAGCCGCTGTACGAGCTACCTTCTTTCTGCGAGCAGTTCCTTTCCCACCAACATGCACTTGTGCTTGCAGTTCAGCGAGTTTCTCTGGGTTCATAATGGTTTCTTTCAACCCATCTGAGGCTCCCATTCTTGGGTTCCACCGCAAGGTGGAGGAAAAGACAGCAGTCACTCAACCCCAAGGCACCTGCCCCTGGCTCGAGCTCATCCTGGAGAGTCAGCCTCAGTCTGTTTTTTTTGTTTTTTATCTTAAGGATTCAGGCTTTTGAATACAGGGTGTGCTTCCCCTTTCCAATAATTCATTTCTGTGATTCTCAACTCTATTTGCGGTCATGCTGCCTAAACCAGTGTGAATTCCTGAATGATGACACTAAACTGTGCTAAACCAGGTATGCCGACTCTGCTCACTTTCCTAGGATATGGCTGCTCAAGAGATACTAGGAATGCAGGAGCACACAAAGCCGGAGGGAAAACCAAAGCAGGCAAGGATGAGACTGCCTGGATTCCTTTCTCCTCTGCTTTCTGTACAGGTTAGAAAGACTTCCAATTTCTCGAAGGTTTGCATTTACCCAACCCAATAGGGCAACTTCTTTCTATTTTTCTGGTCCCTAGCAGCCTTGTCATATCCTTTTTCAAGTCATTTTGCATATCACTAGATTTTCAATGAAATTCATCTTAATGTTTTAAACATATTACAGTCACAATTATCCACACTGAATTGTCTACAGTCAGCTTTTGCTCTTAAGCATTCCCCCACTGCTATCCTGACATTTGCCAGTTATGTCTTCCCACTCAACTATGTGTTAAGGAAAGTGTGTGAATTTTATACAACTCAGTACTTGAGAAATGCAAAACTATTTTAAAAAGATTTTTTTAAATAATCAACTGCAAAAAAAAGAACAGGTGCCAACATCAACTATGAACATTTGGAATTCCACACCACTGCTGCCTTAGAATGTCTCATAAAATCTAGTCTAACCCATAAATTAGAATTAAATTTGTAACAGGCATGACACTGAAGATATAATACCTTCACAAATGAAACTTGAGGATGCTCTTTAGCTAACTCCACCATCACATCGTTCATCTGCACACACTGTGGAGCCCATGGTGCCCAAAAATGGACGACAAGGAGAGACCTGTAAACCAGCAACAAAAAAATATTTTTAAAATTACATTACTGTTGGAAATAAGCAAATACTACATAAATTAAATTCCACTACCAAAAAGAACTTTATGATAATTTGCTGAATTGTTTTGTACCACTAGAATTTTGTTGTATTAATCACAGTTAAAACAAAAGGACAATCTATAAGTTCTTGGGAATCTTTTGGATAAATTTTCAAGTTAATGATATTTCTTGAATCAAGATTTCTCCCATATGGTCCTGAATATTCACCCATCTCTGCTAATAGTCATGGAAATCAACTGTTATTTTCAGACTCCTCCGAAAGGTAGAAACTAAGGTTCTGCATTAAAGGCATAATGCTTATAAAAAACAACTACAGATGCATTCTTACCACTAAGGTTAGTATTTACTTTTTAAATGTCGTATTGTGACAAAAGGGCATACTTGTGACCACCAGAACACCAAGAAAATGTTGAAAATGAAGGTACGCGAGAATATGGGGAACTAAATTTTACAAAACCATCCTTTTATACCTTTTTTATACTATGCTTCAAAAGATTTTCTAAAAATCAATGGATTCATAGAACAGTGGACTAATAAAGTTAACTAAATTCTTAGGAATCTTAGTGTATGTCATTTATTTTAACTATTTTCATAGAAAGTTCTCTTGGCAAAGAAAAGATATCTTTAGCTCTATCCTTAACTCATTTCCAACTGAAAGGTCTTTCTGTTTTATAGAATTTTAAGTTCCAAAATAACCTGTCCCCACCTCTCAAAATCTGAAAAAATCAAGATAATATGTTTAAAAATATATATATGTACATATATATACATACAAACATGCTACAAGGAGGGAGGAACCAAGAACAACTATGCTATGAGCAAGGAAAGGAATTACAAAACTCTAAAGGCTGAGGGGGTGCAGTCTACAATGAAGCGTCAGGAGTGGGTGACCAAAGGCGGGCGGGGTGGGGGGCAGGAGTGGGAGCAGAAGAGGCTAAGTCAGGCTTGGCTCCCAAGCGTCAGGCCTGGTGACCAACAGGGCTCGAGCCTGCACCTAGACACACAACACAGAAGTTGCCAACTGGAAAGGAAAGGAAGTCTAGGGGGTTGTTAATAGGAGCCTCCAGCTCAGGGAAGAAGTCTTTGCTTGCCTACAGATTGAAGACTCATCAAGAAACAGAGCTGGCACCAATCTGACAGGGAGGGCTCACCCATGCAAAAGTGACAGAGAGACCCAAGATCCGAGCCTCGGGGCTCATCCACATTAAGTGAGGCCTGGAGGAGACAGGATCCCTGGGCTGAACCCGAGAAGGCAGCCTAAGAGGTACAGGAAGGTTAAAAGGTCCCAAAGAAGCCCAGAGAAGAGCACCGAAGAAGCAGAGACATCTCAAATCCAGCAGGACACATCAACTAGCAACGGAACCATAAAAGGAGCCACTGGGTTTGGCAATCAGGTAATCTCCAGGAGAACAATTCAAGGGAATGGTGGAAACTCAAGGCAAACTGCAGCACAGGGAGGACAGACGTGAAGATGAGGAGGTGGAGACTGCTGGAAAAAAACGCCCTTTAGATCTGGCTCCACACAGGGTAAATGCCAGACAGAAAGAAAGGCTCAGGGAACAGGTTTTTTTTAATGAGACTATACTCAGTATATTTATTTGCGAGGAGCCAGAGCAAATGGAGAGGATGAAGACATGAGACCAGTGCAAGGTCTCAAGGAGGTAGGAGAGGGGAAATCTGGAGCAGAAAGAATTACATGCAGAGGAGAAGCGACAGTCTGCGTCTGAAGAATGGATAGTGTACACCCAAGAGGGCAGGCGTGGAGGGGGCAGAAAGAGGCTGAGGGAGATGCCCCTTGAAGCCCTGCTTTCTGTCTGGTAGGAGAGAAGATTATTTGCCGAGACAAAGGACATGAGAAGACAGGAGTCACGGCAGGCCTGTGTCCAGGGGCACACAAAAGGAAAGGGGTTTCTACAGGGAGGCCCACCCAAGGTAAGGACACATTGTAGGGCCCCCAATGCAGTGGGGTCTAACTTATATCCAGAAGGCAGCAGATTCAGGGTATGAGCAGGAGGGCTCGGGGCCCAAGGCTTCCTCATCCTCCTGGGCATCTCCCAGTCTTCCCTGCAGCTGTTTCGGGTTGTGGAAAACAGGCAGAAGTGACCCAGCCCATATCCACGCCCTAGCCTCGTCTCCCAGCCATGCAGAGGATCCTGTTGAGGTTCTGGGGCCTAAGGACGGCAGGAAACCAGCGGTCCTCCAAAAAGTCCTGGGCAAGAATGCTCCCAGCAGCCTACTCAGAAGAGCCCCAACCTGGAAGTTACCCTCAGTTCACAAACTAGAAAACAACAGAATATTATTCAGCAATAAAAAAAGGAAGCAACTTTAGATACACATGGCAACATGGATGAATCATGAAAGCCTACCATGGCCAAAAGGAACCAGAAATACAAGAACAGGAACTTGGACATAAAGTCCAAGAACAGGTAAAAGTAATCTCTAATGACAGAAAGCAATCAGTAGGTGGGGGGTTCCTGGAGAGGGACCTAAAGAACTTTCTGGGGTTCTATTGTCTCGTTTTGAATGGTGGTTACCAGTTGTGCATACAATTGCCAAAAACATCACAGCAAACAAGTTCTGTGCATTTTACACCTCAATTTAACAAAAAGCTGGGATAACATTTTGATAAATTGACAAAGGATTTCTTAAATCCTAATAGTCAATGATAAAAAGGATGGAATAAGAAGCACTTTCACATCCTGCTGGTGGGAATTAAACTGGGACCTGCCCAGAAATTTCTTACATACCTAGAGGTGTTGATTCTTAGTAAGTAATTAAAGAGACAAATGTATATGGCTATCTTCCCCCCCCCTTTTTTTTTACATAGCAAATAACTAGAAACATCTGCCACTTTTTCAATGGTCACATAACAAAATATTATAAAGCCATTAAAAATTGTGGTACGAAAGAATTTTTAATGACATGGGAAAAAGTTCATAGCATGATTCCATTTTTAAAAATTAAAATAGTTTACCACACTTTCTATCATTTGAACCTATGTAAAAAGGAAAAGAAAAAGTACACACATATACAACTTGAATTCAAAAAGTTTCGGTTCCATCACAACTATGGAGGCTCTGAAGAGTAATCGAACTTCTCTTAACTTCCACATCTGACAAATAGCAATATCTGACATCCTGGGATGTCCGGAAGATCAAACAAAAACAGAAAAGCACTCTGAAAATATTGGAGCACTATAGAAAGGTCTATCGTCATTTTAAATTTTCTATGATAGTCTCATGTTTAGATGCTTAGCTTCCATTTTTCATTTAAGTAAATAATGCTCAATATTATAAGGACCTATCCCTGAAACGGCATTACTGTCTTTCAGATATTTGTAAGTGTTTCTCCATTTTTATGGATAGCACAGTATACATGGTGCAATGTTGGAGAAAAACATTTAGAGAAAGGCAGCCGCGGTTCAAATTCTGACTAATTAATCTCAGGTCTTCATCAGTAAAATAATTAGTGCTCAATAAACAGTTGTTTCTCTATTATTACAGGTGTTCTGTTTAATTACTCTACAAATCGACATTACTATCCCATTGTAGATAATAGCTGAGGTTTCCCTAACTTCTATTTAAACATCTGATTAGATGAGGTAGGCGAAGGAAAATTTTCAATTCATGTCAAATTTTAAAATTGAGGAGAAGGGATGATTTGGAAAGCTTTTTAAGTGATTACATTAACACAAGTACTCTTTAATTCTTAAATGCTTTCACTCTCACAAAAAATACAGAGATTTGTTCCTTCCTCCGAGGTCAAATTTCCCATGTGCCCATAAATTAATCAGTATGGGAAGGAGTGCAGACGTTTGAGTCATTCCAAATACAGCCCACTAGTAAGAATACATCTAGATGGTATTTACAAGTAAACTTTTACCCCTTGTGACATTTTAAAGACTTTAAAATACGAAACAGAAATAAAAATGTGACCATGCAACAAACAATTTGTTTCAAGTGACAGTTTATGATGGGCAGGTCCACACAAGCCCTGCTCATTTCAAAAGGCCACCTCTCTTGTCCTCCGTAATTTGCTGCCTTTAGATCTGTGTGTGTAAAAGAGTTGGCTGAATCAGAATCCAGCTTTCATCATTTCCCTCTTTTTAACAATTTCCAGGAACTGCCCAAAGAGCTGGCTTTAATAACTCTTTTAACCTCATCCCCTCCATAAAGGATGACCAACCAGAATACACCAAAGCTCACCCCTTCCCATTTTCAACAGACAACTCCCACAATTCATCTACACCCTCCATCGCAAAAATCACAAAACACAACATGCCTCGAATTAAACTCAGCCAGCATAATTTCACTTTAAGTCAAAAAAAGCATTTGCTACCTGTGAATTGCATGCATGCACTCTGCTCCCTGCTTAAAAACAGGCGGCTACCCACTTAGGGAGCGCTTCCTCACCGTCAGGCCGGTGCTAAGCACCATCTCATAGGAGCCCAGCAACAGCCCTAGGAAGGAGGTACTGTTCTAATCCATTTTACTGTTGAGGAAACTGAGGCTTGGGGTGAAATTTGCGCTAGGGCCAGGTGGCCAGTAAGCGGATGGGCTGACACTAGAATTCACAGGGACAACTTGGTCTTCGGTGTACCCTACAGTCTGATGGGGAATTAACATGGTACTCCCAGGTGCATACCTGTAAGCATTCCTACAGTTCAGAGTTTGTTAATCCCCAGAAAAACGTTTTCTGTGCATCCCTACGGATCCCCTTTTGTAGTCTTCTCAAGGGCAAGAAGCACGTGTGCACCAAGCCAGAGCAGGCTCTGACAAAGCCAGCTCATGAAGCACGAAACCCTGGTCTAAGCCAACATATGAGTTTGAAAATACAAGCGCTGCCTGATGATGACAAACTTTAAACATCAATCCGAAAATTAAGACGAAACAACCCGCCGAAGCTAGGCCGGGTTACAAAGGGATGCCAAAGAGAAAGGCGGGCGCCAACTGGCGGCCCCAGGCCCGCGGCGCGCGAAGAGGCGAAGCCCGCCCAGGGGACCCCGGGCGGCGGCCGCGCCCCGGGCCCGGGTCTCCGCGCAGCCCCCGGCCCGCCCCGGCAGGGAGCGCCCCGGGGAAGCTGAGTCACGGCGCCCGGGGAGCCGGGCCGGGGGTCCGCCCTCCCGCGCCCGCCGTCCCCTCCGGCGGGGCCCGTCCGGCTCAGACGCTCCAGGCGCCCGCGGGGCTGGGCCCGGCCGCCGCCGCCGAGGCGAGCGCGGCGGGGAGGCGCGGGCAGGGCTGCCCCCGCGCCCGGCGCCCCACTCCTGCCGCGCGGGGCCCGCTCACCTGGCTTTGAGGCGCAGCAGCTCCTCAAACTCCCGGGCCGAGCCGACCTCCACGGCCGCCGCCGCCGCCTCGGCCGCCCCCGCCGCCATGCTGCCGCCGCCAGACCGGAGCAATCGAGCGCGGGCGGCGCGATGGGGCGGGGCCGGGGGCGGGGCGGCGGCGCCCGGCGGAGCTCCGCCCCCGAGGGCGGGCCCCTGCAGGCCACGCCCCCGCCGGCGCCTGCGGCTGTCGGAGCAGGGCAGCTGGCGCTGCGGCTTCCTGGCTCCCGGGGTCCTTACCCCTGGGGGTGCTGAGCTCCTGAAGGCCCGGCTCCCTGTAGGCTCACGGCTCCTGCAGGTGCAGGTCGGAGCTTCAAACCCCAAAGCCGGGTCGGAGGAGGCGTTGGTGTGTAACTGTGCCCGTCAGGTTAATACCTTTACAAGCTCAGCTCTTTAGCTGAAATTTAGCGTAAATGTGGGCGTGAACTGGGAAGGCTGAGGACGCAGTGGCGCCAGGCCTTCTAGCCTCAGAGCAGAAAGCTCGCCTCCTGCTCACACTTGGAGGACCCGAGCCCAGTGTAATCAGCCGTGGCCCCCAACCCCCATACACACGCACCCAGGGCTACCCACATGGATTGTGACCCCAGAGCAGCAGGATCAGCCCACCCCCCAACGTGGCTTCCAGGACCCCCTCAGCCCCACCCATCAGGCCTCCCGGCCCCCAGACCCCTGGGGCCTTCCCTGGCTGCCTGCAAGCCCCGAGACCGAGACCGAGTCTCTGGGCAGTGTTCTCTGCCACCCCCCACACTCCCCGCCTGGGTCATCTTATCCAGCCCCTACTGGCTTACAGCGCTGGGGAACCTCAGCTGCGAGCCGCAGAGCTCTCTTGGGGCCCCTATACTTGGGGCTCTCTACTTCGCATATCAGAGTGTGCAATCGCTTCCACCCAGAGCTCGAGACTCCCCCCAGAAGTCCTCCTGCACCGTCTTTGAGAAGTCGGGGCTGAGGTCAGGCCCCTCACAGCCTGCCCTACCTGGCTCAGCCAGCTGCAGTTTCTCCGTGGCCCCCCTGCGCCCACTTCCACCACCTGTGTCCCCACAAGGGCGGGCGTTGATTTTATCCCCACATAGGCACAGGGGAGGTGCCAGGACATAGGGGAGAGCAGGGTCCCGCAGCAAGCAGTGCTCCAACCCAGTGTCCTCCCGCTCCCCTGCCCAGGAAGGGCGCTGGGCCCTGCGGGGAGGAGGAGCTGGCAATGGGCGCCTGCACCAAGGCCCACGCGTGGCTCTGCCTGCCCGCAGCCTGCACTGCTAATCTGCCTGTGGCCTAGGAGGGGGGCAAAATTCAGGCTTCAGGAGGACAGAGCAGAAAGCACCCTTTTCCAGGGAGAAAGAGGAAAAGTTAATCTGGAGGTTAAGAGGATGCAGAAGAAAAGAGAAGTGTGAGCATGTGAACTGAGGAAAACAGAAGAGCCCTCAGCAGGCACCCACGAAGGGTCTGGAGCCAGGCGGGCCGGTGTGGTGGCTCGTGGCCGCTGGGCACTGACACGCAGCTGGCCTGAGTTTAGATGCCCCAGAAGTGTAAAATACACACCCGGTTTCAAAGACTTAGTACGAGAACAGGAGTGTAAATATCTCATTAATTATTTTTATCTTGCTTGTGTGTTGAAATGATAACTTAGTGTTGACAAGCTGTATTGGGTTACATGAAATAAATTAAGTTGACCTTTTTGAACTTTTTAATGTGGTTCTTAGAAAAATTTAAATTCTATGGGTAGCTCTCGTTTGCAGCTCTCTTTTGCTTCTCTCATGGACAGCGTTGCTCTAGTGATTTAAAAGTGGTCATACAGACACGCCTCCCTGAGAAGTGGATGTGACTGAGAATGGTAAAGTACATGATTGAAGACGCAGTGGATAGGTGGGCAGTCATGGTGTCGTGCCTGTAGGATACACAAGCCTACCTGTGAGAGGACCACTTACCAAGGAAGGACGGCGGGCAGGCAGGGTGGCAGGGCACCATTCGACTGGGACATGTCCTACGGTGTAGCAGGATGTTACCACGCCGGGAACTTTTGCGTGGACTCGGGATCTCTCTCTATTATTTCTTACAACTACATGTGAATCTGCAATTACCTCAAAATAAGTTTAAATTTAGGGAAACGGACTTTGGCCCAGTGGTTAGGGCGTCCGTCTACCACATGGGAGGTCCGCGGTTCAAGCCCCGGGCCTCCTTAACCGGTGTGGAGCTAGCCCATGTGCAGTGCTGATGCACGCAAGGAGTGCCGTGCTACACAGGGGTGTCCCCCGCGTAGGGGAGCCCCCCGCGCAAGGAGTGCACCCATAAGGAGAGCCGCCCAGCGCGAAGGAGGGAGCAGCCTGTCGAGGAATGGCGCCGCCCACACTTCCCGTGCCGCTGACGACAACAGAAGCGGACAAAGAAACAAGACGCAGCAAAAAGACACAGAAAAAACAGACAACCCGGGGAGGGGAGGGGAGGGGAATTAAATAAATAAAAATTTTAAAAAAAAAAAATTTAAAAATGCATAAAAGCCTTAGCGATTTTTATAAAAATGCAAAAAAAGAAAACCAGCATATGGTAAAACAAGATGTGTATCCTGATAACCATTTTTAAACATCCAGTTCTATGTAGACAATACAGCGTATATAACAGATAGGTAGGTAGGTAGATGTAGCATAGGAAGAGGCCTTCAGAAGGATGACCCCCAAAGTATTAGGACAGAACTCGCCCCCAGAAAATGGAAATTGGAGCATTTGGAGGGAAGACCAACTCTTGTGTCCTTTGCATTATACACTTCTGTGTCATTTGCATTTTTTTTTCAAAGAACATGGACTGGCTTTGTAATTTAAAAAATAATGAAATTGTAAGGCACTAGGGAAATGTGCAATCGTGAATAGTTTTCAAAATTGCTGTGATCACCCCACAAAGTGACAGTCTTATAAATCCTGACTTTTTTCCCTTTAAATAGAATTTGCTGCAAGTAGCATACACCAGTGGCAGAACATACTCCCTACTTCAACAAAAATGCTGCAGGAAAACCGGGATAACGTTTCCAGCCCTGCTCCTGCCCTTCCTAGCAGTTATCACGATTGAGATCAGCAAGCCTGGGGGCAGCAGATGACTTCTTCCCTCTACAGTGCTCTCGTTCCAGCCACAAAGACCACTCACTGGGCCTGGAGCCCAGGCCACATTTTGAGGAGGGTGCTGCATCTGAGTTACTGGTCTAGGGGTGCAAAAGCAGGAACACACAGGTGTATGTGTAGGTTCGTATAGGTGTATATGCAAGTGTAGAGTGGGTTTTTTGGCCACCACAAGCCCTTGCACATGAGCGACCACCTCTAGCCTTCAGTCTCCAGTTGATGATCTAAAGACTCTCACCACCTGCCCCCATTTTAGAGCTAAGAAAACTGCCCAGTCGGGGAGCTGGGGAGAGGCAGTGCAGGACACAGCGGCCACCCCACCCACCCCCACGCCACAGGCTGCTAGTTCTCTGGCCAGTCCAGTTCTCTCTCTCTCTCTAGGCATGTGGAGGCCCCAAGAGAAAAACTGGTAATTATCACATAAAATTGCCATATGAAATCAGTTTGGCCTGTGACAGAATATGAGGACTTGGCCTTCCCCCGTGTCCCCGTCAGTGTTCAAAAGCTCAGAAGCACATGAAAGCGAGCTATGAGGGCTGGCCCCGGCCTCCACCCGGTCGGGTCCACCCTGCACAGTGACCTTTGCTCTTCCCATAGAGGTGCATCCCTTGGTCACTGGGGGCTCCCGCAAGGGCACCCGTGGCCCTTGGCCATAGGTGCTCCCTGGACAGAGGCCACTGCCAGCTGCCGAGGCCCCTGGGGTCATTGCTCCCCCAGCACAGCGGCTGCCCACCCACAGCCTGAGGCCGGGGCAATGCACCCGAGGGCACTGGGTGGCACTCAGGAGTGGGCACAGGGTCCCTGGCTGGAGGCCCGACTCTGGGCCCCAGGAGCTGAAGCCCTTAGGGCTGCAGGGGCCACCAGGGGCTCCATCCCAGCTGTGACCCGACCTGGTTTTGAGGTGACATTGTGCTGAGTGTACATATGACTTGGAGTGTGTACATGTGGGATGTGGGGGGGAGGGTGGTAGGTTGGTATGTATGCACACGTGTTATTTGTCATGGTGTATGGGTTGGTATGTGCATATGTGCACTGTGTGTGGATTGCTGTATATGCATCTGTTTATGTGTGTGTGTGTGTTTGTGTGGGGGTTGGTGTGCGTTGCTGTGTTGTGTGTGCGGTAGAGAGGGCGGTATGTGCTGGCATATTGTGCATGTGTGGTGGGTAGTTGGTGTGTGTCACTGTGTTGTGTGTGCAGTGGAGGGGGTGGTGTGTGTCGCCATGTTGTACTTGTGCAGTGCGTGTGGTGTGTGTTGCTGTGTTGTACATGTGCCGTGCGTGTGGTGTGTGTCGCTGTGTTGTACATGTGCAGTGTGTGTCACTGTGTTGACACTGTGGGTGGCGTGTCTCACTGTGTTGTATGTGCAGTGGGGGATGTATTGCTGTGTTGTGTGTGCGGTGGGTGGATGGTGTGTGTCGCTGAGTTGTATGTGCGGTGGGTGGTGTGTGTCATTGTGTTGTGTGTGCAGTGGGTGGTGTGTTGTTAGTTGTGTGTGTGGAGGGGTGGTGTGTCTTGTGTGTGCGATGGGTGGTGTGTGTTGCTGTACTGTGTATGTGCAGTGTGTGTCGCTGTGTTGTGCATGCAGTGGGTGGGTGGTGTGTGTCGCTGAGTTGTATGTGCGGTGGGTGGGTGGTGTGTCATTGTGTTGTGTGTGCAGTGGGTGGTGTGTTGTTGTGTGTGTGGAGGGGTGGTGTGTCTTGTGTGTGCGATGGGTGGTGTGTGTTGCTGTACTGTGTATGTGCAGTGTGTGTCGCTGTGTTGTGCATGCAGTGGGTGGGTGGTGTGTGTCACTGTGGTGTGTGTACAGTGTGTTTCTGTTGTGTGTGTGATGGGTGAGTGGTGTGTGTTGCTGTGTTGTGTGTGCAGTGGGGGGTGTGTCGCTGTGTTGTGCGCACACAATGTGTGGTGTGTGCGTGTGTTGTGGTGCTCCCTGGCAGAGACCTAGGCGGACAGGGCGCCAGGCACGTTCCCTCCAGCACCCAGTGGCCTGTGGAAAGGACACCTGGGGGTGGCGTCTCATGGCCTAGTGCGGGGGGTGGGAGGCGGCGTTTGAACAGGTGGAGGGAGGCCTTGGGCGGTGCTGTTGGAGTGAAATGGCCAGCTTCTCCCTTCTTTTAAGAGACTCTTAAATGTATTCACCAAATGCAATGAATGTGCCACTCGGATGAAAGAGGTTGTTGATGTGGGAGGGGGTGCGGTGGGGAGTGGGGTGTATGGGAACCTCTTATATTTTTTAACGTAACATTTTGTGCGATCTATGTATCTTTTAAAAAAAGACAATATAATAAAAAACATATTTTGAAAAGAAAGAAAGAAAAAAAGACTCTTAAACCCCAATTACTCCACCCCCAAAGACCAGTTGAGAATAATCCCAACTGGAGGGAATTAATTTCCTCAGGAATTTCCCTGTAGCAAGATTAATGGGGTCCCCTGCCGAGAAACAGTAAAACTGTAAGTACAGTGGATTTGCACTGGAAGGATCCATATTTTAATTTCTCTTCTCAAGCTGCGCTAACATCTTCTGGAGCTGCGGAGAACTGGCTGGCACGGCGCCCCGCAGAGCCCCAGCCGGGGGCCTCCCACCTCGCCCTGCGCCCCGCTGGCCGCGGCCCAGGTGTAGGAAGCCCAGACCTGACTGCGCAGTCCTGCCTCCCGGGAGTCGACCACCACCCACCCAGCCCCCCGTCCACCCTGGCACAGCCTTTGCCAAGGGGCGACCCTCCAGGATCCAGAATGGGGAACCCCAGAGGTGGACGTCTCCAGCCCCTCCAGAGTCCCCCGGGGAACTTCACTTCTCTTTCTGGCCCCAAAGAAAGGACCTTAAGAAGTGTCTCTCTCGGAGCCGGGTTGAGATAAATTGGACGCTGGGTCCAAACGACCAGCTCCTTCCTTCTCCTTAGCCCAGGCCACCTTGCCTTTCGGAATGCCCTCCTGTCACCCTGGTACCAAGGACCAGCCTGGGACCAGCCTGGCCATGGCTGTGAGGTCACCTCTCTCGAGGGCGAGGAGCTTGAACTTGATCTCAGAACACAAGTCAGCCAATTTCCTGCCTTCCCTTCCTCACCAGGAGCAGCTTTTATTAGAAGAACTCTATGTATATGCTTGCTATAAATGTTGTTTATGCTGTCATAGTGAGATTTTTATTGGTAGTATTTTTGCCGCACTTGCTTGAAAAATAATTATTTTCAAAGAAAAGAAGAATTACATATCCTGTAAACTAAATAAGGCTCGCTGTTTATTAGGGACCTCTGACAGCTCCTCAAAAGTGAAAAAAGATTTCGAAGCAGTGAATGGACAATTTATGTGCAAGTTTATTTGTGAAACATATTTCCAGCCAAACTTCATCCTAGCTCTGCCAATAAAAACACATTTCATTTCTTTCCAGAAGAAGTGTGTTATCTGATGGTTTCACAGGCACCCATTTTCCCTAGAAGAAAGGACTCCCTGGATGAGTAGGTATCCACGATCCCAGCCGAGGGTTGGGTTGGATGTTGTAGTGTGGCTAGGCAGAAAAAAAGGGGAGGGGAGAACAAATGGGATGTGATCATCATGACCCTCTCTAGAAGAAATGCATTTTCCTCCTTCCTCTCTTCCTGCCCTACTGTTTTTGCTGCCTGTGTTGTCTTCTCTTCTCGCTTTCTCTCCTCTAGGATTCACTGGGATTCGATCCTGGAGATTCCTGATATGGAAAGAGGTTCCCTGTCAATTGCGCCACCTCAGTTCCTAGTTTCTGCTGCACTTCACCTTGATTCTCCCCTTGTCTCTCTTTTGTTGCATCATCATTTTGTTGCATCATCATCTTTCTGTGTGACTCACTTGCATGGGTACTGGCTCACCACGCAGGCACTTGTGCAGGCGCTGGCTCACTACACAGGCACTCACACGGGCACTGGCTTACCACGCAAGCATTCGCACGGGCACTGGTTCACCTCATGGGCACACTTTCTCTTCTTCTTTTTCACCAGGAGGCCCCAGTGATCGAACCCAGGTCCTCCCATAGAGTAGGCGGAAGCTGTATCATTTGAGCCACATCTGCTTCCCAGAAATGCACTTATAAGAAATGCAGTTTGTAAATCTTAACCCAATTGCCACCATCTCCAAAATGTCTTTAAAATAATTTTAAAAGCCTTTTAGATCATTTAACATTTCTCAGGGGGAAACCTTGTATTGGGAACTAACTGCCAATTCTCAGTCTGCTACATAAATCCTCATCTCCGCTCCCCAGGACCGGACACGAGTTGCCATGGATGGCAGAGTAGGTCCACAGTTTTCTGACTGTGGTGGGCGCATCCTTTGCCAAGCAGCTTCTTTATACAACCTGGAGAGATCACAAAGCAGAATCCGTGCAGACTGAGTCCAGCTCTGCTGGCCCACGAAAAACATGTGCTTTGCCTGATCCTGTTTTCGTTGATGAGAAATCATTATTGGTGATTCAAGATACTCGGTTTAATTTATGCACACACACATGCAGACACGTGTATGTATATGTACAAAGCTACATACCTGCCGACCTTTAACACCTTCTCCAGCCCTTCTTGCTTCAACAGGCTGCATACTCGAGGCCCCATACAATTTACCAGGTCTATGTATGTGAAAGGATGTGAATACAGGCTACAAGTGGACACTTATTTCCATGTGTATCTTTATTCACCAGAAGGTCCGGCTTTCCATGCCATCACCCAAACACATATTCGATGACACTTTTTTGGCCACTGAGTATAGCAGTTGCCCCATACGTTTGTATGCAGCTGCACATTCTGTTCTTTTGACTTGAAATGCTTTATGTGTAAACAGTTTAGGGTGTGCATGTGCATGTGTGTATGTGCGTTCATTTATTCTCCAAGGCCATGTGGAGTTAATTTTCTTGCCCTATTTGTAATTCTTGATTCGAATCTAAGAAAGGAAGGCTGCAGATGAGCTTGCCTTGGCATCACAAACCAAATCACTTATAAAATCACAAGTGACTCTTTAGAGGGCTGAGAAGTTCTGACCAGACAAGCTCCTTTGGGCTTTAAGCCTCCAAGAGCGCCTGTGTCACCAGACAGCCACGTCCCCTCCCATGCTCCCACAGCCTACAGACCCCGTCCCTCTGCCCGGACATGCATGATCTGCTTTCACACACTGACGAGCCAGCACAGCATGGGCACCTGGAGCAGGTGCCAGGGCACCGAGAGAGTCAGCCTCTCCTGCCCGTCGAGGAGTCCAGGGCAGAGGGCCTGGAGCACAGCGAGAACATGCATGCACGTGCACACACATGTGCATATACACGTGCACACACACAGAGTTTTTTATCCCACATGCACGCACCCGCCCAGCCTGGAAAGCCCATTCAACGTGGGTTGAACCGGTGACTACAAGTCTTCTATTTGCCCAAATTCCTCAAAGGTCTCCACACTGACAAGTCTCTGAAATACCATGTTGGCACTCTCCTCCAGGGGCAAAACACGGGAGCACCTGTGCCTTTTCAATGATCTAAGCCTGTGTCTTTGACTCCTGTTTAGAGTTGCTTACCCTATGGTTATTTGCTAGAATGTTCTCCAATGACTCCACTGCTGCAAGCCTTGTGGGCAGGAATGCGGTTCTCCTAGCACCCCTACTTGTTGCCTTTGGGGAACTCGGTGCCAGCAGCTGCTCTCAATGCAGCTCAGGGCCATTCTGAGGAAGGGGGTGATAACATAATGTTATCAGATTTTATTTAGGTTCTTGGCTATGCTGCAGAAATGAATTTCAAGAGCACGCCGGATGAGTTAGGCCAGTAATTTATTCAGGTAGGGAGGGAGAAGAAACGGGAGAAAATAACAGAGCAGGAGTCCCAGGTAGAGAGGAAGGGGCTGAAAAGTGATAAAGAGGGCTGATTAACAGGCTACAATTCCCCATTATAGGTTATAAATCCCCAGGTTTACTTGCGTGGTCACATGGCAGAGGAAAAATGGTGAGAGCAGGGCACAGAGGGCAGCAACAGGTCCAGAGGCAAGAGAGCTGAGAGCTAGAGCCCTCCTTTAGGCTCCGCTTGGCTTTTTCAACTGTTAATTATTCCACCCCTCTGCTAATGGCAGGGAGGAGTTCCAGCTGTTCCCTGTTTTGATTGATCACCCCACCCATCAATTCCCCATGGGGGCCCAATGATAAAGTCCCAAGGGAACATCTAGGGCTCTTCCTGGCTTCTGGAAGCGGTCTTTGTTCTGGATAGCAGAATCTTGGGGGTTGCTGATGTCCACGTGGACTTCGTGCCAGGTTCCAGATGCATCTACTGATTCCCTACCTTACTAGCCTGCTTCAGTAACACTGGATGAAGGAGAACGGATCTGGATTTGCTTCAAGCCCCAAAAGGAATCGCGGTTCAGGTGATTTCCAAACTAGGTCACGCCCCTCTGATTTTGATGTCTGGGATTATTTTTCTGTAAAGTGATGGCTGGCTTTAAACTCCTTCCTGGGGAACAAAACAGACAGAAAAGAAAGGAAAAAAGCAAGCCACTGATTTTTAAAAGATGCACAGGATTCTAATTAGCCTGTGTTAGGTGCATAAAATAAATGGGTTGATATTTGGTGTTCTCATGATAAATTAGCTAAAGCTTAAACATTGTACGTGCCCTTTCATGAGCTTCATGGTGACTCCACTACTGGCCTAAATTGAAGTGAATATTTAACACCTGCCCATCCATAGGAACTATTTTAATCAGAAGAAATAATATCATTTAAAAATTTCAATGTCAACCTTACCTTTAGACCTTCAAACTGTAAAATACATTCTCTTTTCAGTTCACAACTGTTGAGATGACTAAGAAATGAGGACCAGGAGATTCGGGGCAAAGTCTCCTTCCCACAGTGAAGGACAGACGTGTAGGACCCCAGCACACACATGCAGCCCCTTCCAGAGTGAGAGGGTCACTCCAAGCCACATCCCCCGACTCTGCAGAGCTGGGACAGCCACCTGCAGTCAGGCTGGGGCTGAGGCTGCTGGAAAGGGGGAGTGGTGGGCAGAGTCCCAGCCCCCCCAGCAGGCTCCATTTCGTGGCTGCTGCCCTCCCGGGTCCTCCCCCCGATGTGTAAGCTCTCGTAGGCTCCATGCCCCAGAGACTGTTCTGAAACCCTATGCTTTGTCACCCCCAGCTCTCCAGCCTTCTTCTCAGACCTGTGCGGAGCCAACCCGAGTGGAATCTTCGTTCCTGCACACTCCGTACCCCTGCCCCCAGCTGGAAGTGACTGGGCCCCTCCGCAGCACGTACTTCCCAATGTCTTCCCGGCCCTCCACTTCGCTCTCCTCGAGAATCGGGCTAGTCCACGAGTCCTCATCCAGGTCCCCGCTACTGCACTTACCCGACAGGAGCGTGTCCTTTAGGGATGGGACATAAATGTCAAATCGCAGCGTTCTGGGGTGCCTGGTCACTATCCTGCCAGGAAAAGTCAAATTCCTAACGAATCCCAAGGCCGACTCTGATCCTTAAATGAAGTGAGCTGTTTGAAGGATGGCTATAGAAATCTTTAACACCATTTAGCCTTTCCTTTGGAGAAGATTTGTCTCTTATTTACCAGAATAGATCGTATATAAGTTTACATGCCGTTGTTTTTGTTTTGTAATTTCAAATAGAAACTATTGTACTCTCTGGCAATCAATCTGTTTTGATTGATAAAAAGGGGTTAATAAAAACCCCTTAGAAACAAAAAAAAAGGTGAAGAGTAATATATTTTTCAATGATGCTAAGAGGAAGCAAGCCTTTTACTTGTCCCCAATACATCTTCTCCCCTTATTTTCTGCACCTAGTGAGTCATTTATAATCCTTATTATTTTCAAACCACACATTAATGCAACATCATAGTTCCACATGGTGGGATTTTTTTCCCCTCCATACTATGTTGTGAGAGCTGAGAGGCAAAAATAACCTATAATTTATATGAAAATACATGCCAAAATGGATTATAATAACATAACCAATGTGACTTCATACACTTGAAAATAAAAAAAATTTAGGATGAAATATCAAATATCACGCTACAATTTCAATCTATTGTTGAAATTTAATATAAAGTAGAAAGTACACTGGTGAAAGGCATTCACCAACATTATCAAGCTATTAGAAGGGAGAGATTAGAATGGGATACAATTAATACTTCCTGTTCAGACATAAAGCTATTTATTTTAGTGGGTACTTCATAGTTTATTAATATTTTCATGCATCTGGAGTGCCTATGAAGAAGATGCAAAACGATGGGCTGTAAAACCCTTGCCTTCCTATATATATGAAATGTTTACAGTTATGTAAGCAATGGATTTGGATACATATGTTATACAGAGTCATACAAATCTCTAATTTGCTGCTGATCGTGAAGTCTTTTGATATTAAATAATTATGTATTTTTGGTCACCTCTAAAGAGCATATTTTTAATGTCAGTAAATAGTTCTGGGAACTGGTTTAGATCACAAAGATCTCTATGTAGAGATATTAATTTGAAAGTTGAATATTTTTTTCCCTTGGTGAAGTATTTCTGGGTTCTTACACGGATCAGATTTCGAAGGATTTTATGCTGACTCCTCCCATAAAAGAAAATATGGTCTGAGATAAAAGGGCCTGGGAACGGAATCGCTATCTTCAACAGACGGGCCTGAGCTGAGCTCCTGGAGAGGACGACCTTCATATGCTCGCCTTCTGGGGATGAAGCCACCTGCCACGGAGGCGGCGCCGACAAGCGCCTGCGCTCTGGCGTGAGGCCCAAGGCTGAGCCGAGGGCCAAGGACAGCCACGCTCGGGCCTGGAGGCCCTTCCGCGCTCTGGCGAGAGTTTGGTTTGAACATCTCAGGGTAAGACGTAATTGCAAGGGAAGGAAGTGACCGGCGGGGTGCATTCGTTGGGCTCTGCTGTCCCCTCCACACCCTCTGGCTGGGGAGCCTCGTTAGCCGGCCGAAGCCGCAGAGATGGAGGGGGCGCTCTCGTCAGAACCCCCAGGCCTGTCTGGGCAGCTGCCACAGCACCCCCACTGCCCAGCGCATGCACTCACCACCCTGCCGCGGGGCACCCACACGGGGCTCCGCAGAGATAAATGCCCTCCCGAGCTCCTGCGGAGTGGGGGTCTGCAAGGCAGACCCACACCTCCCGGGAACCGCCCGTGATCTGAGGCATTCGACCGCGGGCTGAGGGATGAAGGGCGCTGGGCCTCCAGTGCCTGTCAGTACGCGGAGGAGCTGCCTTGCTCTTCCGACCTGGGGGCTCTGCTGGGCGTCAGAAGGTGGTCGCACCTCTGAGATGGTTTCTGGGCACAGACTCAACCGAGGCAGTGCATCAGGGTTCCACGTGTGGCCAGTCGTCCACGTTTCCCGCTGGTAGAGACCATTGCCAAGTGCTGCCGAGATGCAGAAACCACCCGAGCGGGGCCTGGCCACAACGACTTGGGCTTCCTCGGCAGCCCAAGATGGGCACCGATGAGGAATGCAGAGTGTGGGGAAGGGGTGGGCGCTCTGGAGGGCCAGCAGCGCCCTTGAGCTACGGGGGGAAGACCGTGGAAGGAAGGGGCACGGCTAGGCCAGGGGGCAAGGGAAGCCAAGGCAGGAAGGGAGAGGAGAGGTGAGGCTAGGCAGAGAAGGCTGGTGAGCGAGGACTCCTGGGCCGGGGAGATACCCAGACCCGGGCTGGCAAGGGGGGCCCGCCACATCCTTAGGGAGGCCGAAGCCCACCCACAAGCCACTTCAAACGCGAGCTAGAGGGCTCAGAATAAACGCACACACCTGTGGACAGCGGACGCTCAAGGGCCACCCTGGGAGCCCACGCTAGGCAACTGCCACCCCCGGGCTGCTTCCGCTCCAGCACGGCACTGGGAAACGCACACTGCAAAAGTAAGGCCCTGGGGGTTCCTGGGGGTCCCCGACAGAGCTAGAACTGCTGTCGTTTTGTTTGCACAGTTGGTTTTTAGGAAAACCTGTGGCTTCATGAGGCAGCTTTACATGGGAACCAAAGGCTGGGGAGCAGCAGGGGGGCAGGACGTCCTGGCAGTGTCACGTTTGAATTCAGGTCTCCCCTTCATAGATCTGCAGCTCTGGGGGTGATTGGTGCGACCCCAGCCCGCATCTTCATCTGATCAGGAAGGTAGCCTGGCAGTGGTGCTGCGAGGGTGAGAGGAAGTCAAGGGGGCCAGACTGACTAGTAAAGTCTCGACAGTTACTTCCTGAGGGCCTGCTGCACACCTGGCTCTGGGTAGAGAGCACCAGCTGACATCAAGAAAACTACCAGCCAGTGCCCTGGAGAACTGACACCGGGCTGCCGTGAGAGCACGGGGCTGGCTGCTTTCATTTGGGTGGTTGGACATGACTCCTCAGAGGAGGGGACTTTTCAGCAAAAACAAAAAGGAGCAAAGTGCAGGTTGGGGGGAGCATTTCCAGGAAAATGATAGCCAATGTTATTACTATTACATCTAAAGAAACTGTGGATTTCAAAGATGAAAAATAACTTGATACTTGCTCCCACAGAAGTGCTGAGCATTTTTTAAAAAATAAAATGGAAAGAGGGAAAAGAAGGAGCATTTCTTGAGCACCTACTGTTTTAGCTTCCTTGGCTGCTCAAGCAAATACCTTGAAATGGGTTGGGTTGAACAATGGTAATTTATTTGCTCATGGATTTGAGGCTAAGAGAATGTCCAAATCAGGTATTGCTTTCTTCCCAGGGACTGGGTACCAGCATCCTTGGCTCCTTTGCACAAGGCAGCAGTGTTCATCTCTCTCTTTTCTTCAGGGTTCCTTTGATTTTAGCTTCGGGCTCCCATGGCTCTCTTTCTGTCTGTATTCATTCTATTTATAAAGGATTCCAGTAATAGGATTAAGTGTCATTAAGACTTTCTGCTGCCATTTGGCCCAGTGGATAGGGTGTCCGTCTGCCACATGGGAGGTCCGCTGTTCAAACCCCGGGCCTCCCTGACCCGTGTGCGGCTGGCCCATGCGTGGTGCTGATGCGCATAGGGAGTGCCCTGCCACGCAGGGGTGTCCCCACATAGGGGAGCCCCATGCACAGGGAGTGCACCCCGTAAGGAGAGCCGCCCAGCGCGAAACAAAGTGCAGCCTGCCCAGGGATGGCGCCGCCCACACGGAGAAGCTGACACAACAAGATGACGCAGCAAAAAGAAACATAGATTTCCATGCCGCTGACAACAACAGAAGCAGACAAAGAAGATGCAGCAAATAGACACAGAGGACAGACAACTGGGGTGGGCAGGAAGGGGAGAGAAATAAATAAATAAAATCTTAAAAAAAAAGAGACTTTCTCCCTGAAGACAGTGGTGTTCTGGGGTTGACTCCCATGATCCTTGCTCCTTAGCTTGTCACATGGCAAGGCACCAGGTGGCTCTGCTAGTCTCGTGACTTGCCCTTATTGAGCTGGGCCACAGCGTAACTGAAGGAGCCTCATTGAAAAGTCCTACTTACCATGTGTTCTCACCCACAGGAATGGATCGGATTTATGAACATGTTTTTCTTTGGTGTGTACAAATTCAAACAACCACACTGCACCCTCTGGACCCCAAAAAGATGTGTTCTTTCTACATGCAAAATACATTCATCCCATCACAACATCCCAAGAGCCTTAAATCATTTCAGGAGCAATGATAAGTACAAAGCCTCAGAAAAATTGGTTATGGGTATGGTCTGTCCTGGGGCACAGGTCCCCTGTCTGTGGACCTGTGAACACTAGAAAACAAGTTATCTGTTTCCTATATACAATGGAGATAAAGGCAAAGGATAAACATTCTCTTTCCATTGGGAGAAACTGGAAGGAAAACAGGGGTCACAGGTCCCAAACAATTCCGCAACTCAGCAGGGCAAGCCTGATTAGACTCCAAGACTGGAGAGTCATTCGTAGATCAATATTTTGTTCTCTGGACCTGAGGAGTGGCAGTGCCACCTCTTCCAAGCGTTTGTGCATCTGCTGAACACTGGGGTAAAGGCTCCACCTTTTCTGAGCATCGGGGTGGTGGCCAGACTCTCCACAATCCCTGGGGCACAGGCTCCACCTCTCTAGGCACTGGGATGGCAGCACTCTTCCCGAACAACAGGGTGGAAGGCTCATCCTCTCCAGGTCCCAGGGCAGACTTCCCCTCTCCCCACACAAGGCTGAGCCTGCCCTCTTGGCCCAAGAAGATGTCTTCAGTCCAGACCTCAGCTTCCATGGTTCTGCCCTTGAAGTCATTCTTCCTTCAATTTGTCCCTTCTCTGTCCCTTTTAGTCCAGGTTGGCAGTGGTTCCATTCATACAAATCTCACAAAAAACTTGTTGACTTCATATATAGGTCACAGAAGCCCAGTCTATCAGACAGAAAGACTTCCCATGGATCCTTCCTGGATAACTGCATTTCCAATCTTGACTTCTACGGAAATTGCTGACTGGTTCCATGTTCCATTAAACCCCCCACAGAGCATTATTCTAGATAAGCTCAAAGTTTTCCAAACCATCAATTTCTGGTGTCTCTGTGCCCAGGAGTTTAGTTGTCAGCATATCCCCATCCTCTCATATTTTACTGTAAACTGCAGGGAGAAACCAAGCCATACTTTCCACATTTAGCTTGGAATTCTCCTCAGCTAAATATCCAAGTTCATTACTTTCAAGTTCTGTCTTCCATCCAACATAAGAACTCAATTTTGCCAAGTTCTCTGCCACTTTAAAACAAGGATCGCCTTGCCTTGGTTTCCAATGGTACTTCATCATTTTCTTCCAAGGCCTCATCAGAAGTGCCTTTAGCATCCATATTTCTTTCAACAGTCTCATCAAACCATCTAGACCTTTTCTGTTAAGCTCCTCACAATTCTTCCAGCCTCTACCCATTACTCAATTCCAAAGCTGTTCCCACACTTCAGTGTTTGCAATAGCAGAACCTCACTCTCCTGGTATCAAAATCTGTTTTAGTTTCCCAGGCTAAGAAAGCAAATACCATGAAATGGTTTGGCTTAAACAGTGGGAATTTATTTGATCACAGTTTTGAGGCTAAGAGAACATCCAAACAAGGCCTCATCAAGGCAAGGCTTTCTCCCCAGGTGTTCTGGGTCTGGCTGCTGTGATCCCTGGTCCTCAGTGTGTCACATGGCAAAGCACAAGGCAGCATCTCCTCATCTCTCCCTTCTCTCCCAAGTTCCCACTGTGTGCCAGGCTATGCTGGAGGCTTTACGTATGTTATCTCTTTTACATCCCAACGAGGTAAGCAGGGGTAGTGATTTCTAAAAGAGGCCATTGATGATTGAAATGGGGGAGCTAAATAAAAGGAAGAAGTGATGGTTTTGCCTCCATTGAATCAACTGCCTTTCCACAACACACGTGCAAGTACAGATGCACACGCACCCAGATTTCCTTTTGCCAAGGCAGAGCTGAGCGAGTTCGTAAAGGCCATCTGCAGCCAGTTTTGAAGCCCTGACTACTCTGGGAGGCAGGTGACAGGAGCAGGCACCTTTATTCCTATTTCACGGATGCAGGAACCATGATTCAGAAAGGAGTACCCACCCCAGCACACTTGCTGGTTAAGTGCTGGAGCCGCAGGCAGATGAAACTTCTCCTCGTACCCCCTGGCCTCCCGAAGACCCAGGGCTCAGAGCAGGAAAGATTAGAGACTGAAAGGCAAGCTACGACGGAGAGTGTACTCTGCGCCAGAGAGAGTGCTTGCCACCCTCCAGACGGGGCCTCACTGCACGCATAGCGTCCTCAAGAGGCAGGCACCGCCGTCACTATCCCATCTTAGCCAGCGCAAAAGAGAGGTGGGCTTCGCGGTGAAACAGCTCGCCCAGTCCAGGCGGCTGGTCCTGGCTGCAATTGGCAGAGTGGGACTCAACCTCGGGGCCCCTTCCTCCTGACAAGCTTTTCCACAAAAGGTGGTGTGCAAGAAGGTGGCAAGCAGTACATACAGAAAAGGTTTTTCTTTGAATATTTAATGTATTTATTTTAACATGTGAATGTACTTAGCATTTTAAGCCATCATTTTACCCGTATTATGTGTATTACATGAAAAGTTTATGGTAAGATATTGAGAATTTAAATAAATATACCAGGTAAATAAGAGGGGAGGATTTGTATATATCTTGCCGTTGATACCCAAATGACTGCTGTCTGGTAAACAGTGTGCTAAGCTAAACTGCATCCTTCTAAGGGTATCCATTGCTGTATCTAGTTCATGGGCTCAGCTCTTTTCCCTGTTGCCCAATGGCTGGCTGAAGCATTTGAGAAAGCAGCCTAAAGTACAAAGGCCAGTGATGCTGAATCTGGATGATAAGGCAAGTCGTCTAACATAGACGGCAAGACAAAAAGTTTTAAAGTAGAAATAGGGAAACGGATGTGGCTCAACCAATTGGGCTCTCATCTACCACACAGGAGGTCCAGGGTTCGATGCCCAGGGCCTCCTGGTGAGGGCGAGCTGGCCCATGCAGAGTGCCGGCCCACGCAGGAATGCTGCCCCGTGCAAGAGAGGCACCCTACGTGGGAATGCCGCCCAACACAGGAAAGCTGCCCTGTGCAGGAGTGCTGGCGGACGCACAGCAAGATGATGCAACAAGAGACACAGAGGAGAGAAAAGAAGACAACGTAGCAGAACAGGGGAGCTGAGATGGTGCAGGAGAGTAATAGTCTCTCTCCCATTCCAAAAGGTCCCAGGATTGGTTCCCAGAACCACCTGATGAGAATACAAGCAGACACAGAAGAACACACAGCAAATAGACACAGAGAGCAGACAATGGGGGGGGGGGGGGGGGGGGAGAAAATAAATCTTAAAAAAAAAGTAGAATTAGAAGTACAGGTCCCCCATAGCACCTTATTTTCAATTCTTAAATACAAAATGTTCTAGAAAGCAGAACTTTCTCCCTTAGTTTGGGTTAAACTCATTTTAACTGATATAAGATTATCTATAGTTTTTATATATCCAATTTAGGGTGACTATCTGTGAATATTTACACATTTATGCTGAAAACAAATTGTTTTATTATAGCGTGCTATCTCAGGCTCCACTGGAGGGGTTTTATAAAATACAGTATATACATTATCCTTTAAAAATTTCAAATAATTTTGATTTCCAGAAACACATCTGAGCCCAGGAGGTATTTATTTTTCTAGGTACTATATTTTTTAATGGTAAAATAAGATACATAAGTTTGGAGAGAAAGCAAATAGTTCCAATTAGGGAGTCATGGTGAAGTTCTAATAAAGAAGAAAAGTGTTGCCTTGTCCAGGACACTTAAAGACATCTAGGACAATTTAGGGAAGAGAGAGAATGGACACCGAGGGTGGGGCTGGCTTGTGGCCCAGCAGTTCAGACTTTAGCTACATCCCAAGAGGTATTTCTTTAAAGCATTAAAAATATTTTTTTTTTAATTCATTTTTATCCTCTTTTTTTCTTTCTGCTACATATACAGGATTGGAATTATTGAGTGTTAAGAAAAAACCCTGGTTAAAACTTAGTGATGAAAGGAGTGTAAATATAAAAAAAATCACTTTACTGTCCAGTCTCGGGTCTTTAGCAAGTTTGCACTTAAGCACCCTTCTTTTTTTTTTTTTTTTACTATTTTTGAAAAAGATCACACAACATGTTATGTTAAAAAATATAAGAGGTTCCCATATACCACCCCCCCACCCCACCCCACATCAACAACCTCTTTCATCAGTGTGGCACATTCATTGCATTTGCTGAATCCATTTTGGAGCACTACTGTATTGCGTGGATTATAGTTTACATTGTGGTTTACACTCTCCCCCGGTCCATTCAGTGGGTTATGGCAGGATATATAATGTCCTCCATCTGTCCCTGCAATATCATTCAGGACAACTCCAAGTCCCAAAAATGCCCGTACATCACACCTTTTCTCTCCTTTCTCTGTCTTCAGCAACTCCCATGGCCACCGTCTCCACATCAATGATACAGTTTCTACCATTGCTAGAGTCACAATAATTCTATAGTAGAATACCAATAAGTCCACTCTAATCCATATTTTATTTCTCCATCCTGAGGACACTGAGATGGTGATGCCCACTCCACCTCAAGAGGGGACTTAGATCCATTGTGGCTGATGGATAGGAGTCTCCTGCTTGCTGTTGTACACTCTCTCAGTTACCTGGTGTGGTGGTTGACCATCCTCACCTCCCTGTTAGCTGACCTGGGTAAGTCCAATGAATTGGAGAGTAGGTGTTGCAACTCTGCTGAGGCTCATGGCCCAGCTGCCACATGGAGAGTCCAGAGATTCAAGTCTCCTGAGCATACACCAACCCCAGCACCAACCACAGGTTCAATAAAAGTGAGAGAAGAGGCATATGTAGAGAGGTCACATCTGAGTCCATCTCCATCACACTCAGGAGCACAAATTCCAAGGTAGTGCCCACTAGCAAGGCACTGAACTCCAGAGCCATCTGCCATGACCATAGGACCAGGGTGTCTCTGTAATATAAACCATAATGTAAACCATAATGGAACCATGGTTAGTAGCTATGTTTCAATATGTGTACATCAGTTGCAGCAAATTTAACATCCACATGTAAAAAGATCATTGCTGGGGAAGGGGGAAAGGGATTTGATGTTGGGTATATGGGAGTCCCCTATATTCTATATATGACTTCACTGTGACCTAAAACTTTTTTGAAGACATAATAAATTTAAAAAAAGGATGTAGACACTGAGGAAAAAATGGAAGATTGCCTTGCCACTGTATGTACAGGGCAACACCTACTACAGTGATGGAAGGCAAAATGTTAAAAAAATATATTTTACGGTATTTTTCATTTTTTAATACCCCAATTTACTTTTTACTTTAATTTTTAAAAATTATTATGTATTTTATTTCTAATCTTTAAGCCTATCATTACTAGTCCATTTTCCTATTAAGTGAGTTTGGCAATATATTAGACTTCATTTTTGAAGAAGTTTTGGATCACAGAGGGGTTCAACTATGGCAGGGGAGGAGCACTGGTGTGGGGTGTCATGGATGGGGGATGCATGGGTGGGAGGAAGTTCTCCAGGGCATGCATACAGGGTATATAGTTATGTTCAATGTTCATTGGATATTGACATAGTTGATAGAGTTTCACACGACAACTGAGGGAGTGCTGAGTTACTATTCCGGGGAACTCTGTCATACTCCCCAATGGAGCAGCAACAATCCCCCAAAGAAAGGACAAAGACAAGTGAAGAAGAATAGTCCAATGATGGGCCCTTGGTATTGATGACTATGCTTATGAGCCTGTGTGCTTGAAATTTCAGGTTTTATCCTTTTTTAGTTACAGAAGTTGTAGGTTTACAGAAAAATCATACAGAAAAGACAAAGTTCCCAATACCACCTCCACACACACACACACATGCAATTTTCCCTATTATTGCACTTTGCATTAGTTTGGTAGCTTTGTTACAATTGATGAAACATTATTATCATAATTATATTATTAGCCATAGTCCATAATTTACATTGGGGTTCACTGTGCTGTACAGCTCTATGGTTTTTAAGGAAATTTTACTCTAGTAACATATATACAACCTAAAATTTCCCTTTTTAAACACATTCAAATATATAACCCAGTGCTGTTAGTTACAATCACAGTGCTGCACTACCATCACCACCATCCATTACAAAACCCTTTTCATCATCTCAAACAGACACTCTGCAAAAATTAAGAATTAACTCCCCATTCCTTACCCCAACCACCCTGGCCCTGGTAACCTGTATTCTATTTTCTGACTCTATGAATTTGTAATTTTTTCATATATGTGAGATCATACAATGTATGTCCTTTTGTAACTGGCTCATTTCACTCAACATGATGTCTTCAGGATTCATTCGTCTTGTCATATGAGTCAAAACTACATTCCTTTTTAAAGCTGAATAATATCACATTGTATGTATATACCATATTTTGTTCATCCATTCATCTGTTGATGGACATGGTTGCTTCCACATTTTGGCAATTGTGAATAGTGCTACTGTGAACATCAGTGTGCACACATTTTTTTGAGGTCCTGCTTTCACTTCTTTTGGGTATATATTTAGAAGTGGGATTATTGGGTCATATGATAATTTTATACTTAACCTTCTGAGGAACTGCCAAACTATTTTCCACAGCAGTTGCACCATTTTACATTTTCACCAACAATGAACAAATACTCCTATTTCTCCATATCTTCTCCAACATTTGCTATTTCCATTTTTTAAAATAGTAACCATTCTAGTGGCTGTGAAATGGTATCTCATTTTGGTTTTGAGTTGCATTTCCCTAATGGCTAATATAGTTGAGCATCTTTTCATATGCTTTTTGGCTATTCATCTATCTTTCACTGGAGAAATGTCTATGCAAACCCTTTGCCCATTTTAAATTGGGTTGTTTGTATTTTACTTGTTGAATTGTAGGATTTCTTTACATATTCTTGATATCAAATGCTTATCAGACCTGTGGTTTCCAAATACTTTCTCTCACTCTGTGAGCTGTCATTTTACTTTCATGAAGAAGGCCTTTGATGCAAAAAAGTTTTTAGTTTTTATGTAGTCCTACATATCTATATTTTCTTTTGTTGCTCATGCTTTTGATGTAAAATCTAAGAAACCATTGCTTAATACAAGGTGCTGAAGATGCTTACTTATGTTTCCTTCCAGGAGTTGTTTTTTTGTTTGTTTGATTGTTTGTTTTTCAGGAGGTACTAGGGATTGAACCCAGGACCTTGTACATGGGAAGCAGCACTTGACCACTGAGCTACATCTGCTCCCCATTCTTCCAGGAGTTTTATAGCTTTCTTTCTTATATTTATTTATTTATTTTTAAAGATTTATTTTATTTGTCGTCCCCCCCTTGCTGCTTGCGCTGTCTGCTGTGTCCATTCCCTGCACGTTCTTCTGCGTCTGCTTGTCTCCCTTTGTTGCTTCATCTTGTAGCTCTCCGCAGTGAGGGCCAGCTTGACTTCACCAGGAGGCCCTGGGTTCCCATATGGTATATGGGAGCCCAATTGCTTGAGCCGCATCTGCTTCCCTGCTTCTTACATTTAGATCTTTGATGCATTTTAAGTTAAGTTTTGTAAATGGTATGAGATAGGAGTCCACCTTCACTCTTTTGCATATAAATATCATATTTTCCCAGCATCAAAAGAGACTATTTTTCCACATTTTGTGGATGTGGTTCCCTTGTGAAAAATCAATTGGCCATAGATGTGAAAGTTTATTTCTGCACTCTCCATTTGATTCCATAGGTCTTTAAGTCTGTCCTTGTGTCAGTTACATGCTGTTTTGACTATTGTAGTCTTGTAGAAAGTTTTAAAATTGGGAAGTGTGAGTTCTCCAACTTTGTTCTTTTTCAAGACGGTTTTGGCTATTTGGGACCCCTTACCCACCTGTATAAATTTGATGATTGGCTTTTACATTTTTGCAAAGAAAGTTGTTGGAATCTTGACTGAGATTGCAGTGAATATGTAAATCGCTTGGTTAGAATTGGCATCTTAACAATATTTAGTCTCCCAGTCCATGAACGTGGAAAGTCATTCTATTTATTTAGGTTTTCATGAATTTCTTTCAGCAACATTTTGTAGTTTTCTGTGTACCAGGCCTTTATGTCCTTGGTTAAATTCATTCCTAGAAAAATCATTGAGCTTTTTCTTCGTTTTTAATGTTAGCATTTAGAACTGTAAAATTCCCTCTCAGCACTGACTTTGTTGCATCTCTAAGGTTTGACATATTGTGCTTTTGTTTTCATTTACCCCAAAATATTACCTAATTTCCCTTGTGATTTCTTGTTTGACACATTGATTATTTAAGAATGTGTTTCTAAATTTCCACGTATCTGTGAATTTTCCAATTCTCTCTCTGTCACTGATTTCTAGCTTCATTCCATTATGGT
Source organism: Dasypus novemcinctus (assembly GCF_030445035.2). Taxonomy (NCBI): domain Eukaryota; kingdom Metazoa; phylum Chordata; class Mammalia; order Cingulata; family Dasypodidae; genus Dasypus; species Dasypus novemcinctus. Next base: position 7,245,413 of record NC_080678.1, read on the forward strand.
CAGAGAAGATACATTATATGATTGCAATATTCTTAACTGTATTGAGACTTGTTTTGTGACCTAACAGATGGTCTACCCTGGAGAATGATCCAGGTACAGTAGAGAAGAATCTGTATTCTGCTGCTGTTGGGAAACATGTGCTATATATGTCTGTTAAGTCTAGTTACTTTGTAATGTTTTCTCAGTCTTCTACTTCCTTATTGATCATCTGTATAGATTTTCAATCTAGTATTGGAAGTGGTGTATGGATGTCTCCTACTGTTAAAGCAGAGCTGTCTATTTTACCCTTCAAATCTGTCAATATTTACTTAATATATTTTGCAGCTCTGCCTTAGGGGTATATATAATTGTTATGTCTCTTGTCGAACTGAAACTTTGTCAGCATATAGTGACCTTTGTTGTCCCTGATAATAGTTTCTGACTTAAAAGACTATTTTATCTGATATCAATACAGCTACCCCAGCTCTCTTCTGGTTACAATTTGCATGGTATAATTTTTCCTAACCTTTCACATTCAACCGACTTGTATCTTTGAACATAAGGTGTGTCACTTGTAAATAGACCATAGTTGGCTCACGCTTTTTATCCATTCTACCAATCTCTGACTTTTGACTGGAGAGTTTAATCCATTTACATTTAAAGTAACTACTGATAATGCAGGACTTTCTTCTGATATTTGCTCTTGGTCTTTGTAGGTCTTACAGATATTTTGCCCCTCAATTCCTCCACTAATGCCAATTTTCATAGTTATTTGATTTTCTGTACTGCACATTTTGAGTTCCTTTTCATTTCCATCTATATATATTTTATAGAAATTTTCTTTATGTTTACCATGGGGCTTAAATAACCTAAATCTATAACTATACTTTTTATTTGATATAAAGTTCACTTCAGTAGCATACACTGTTCTTATATCCATCAGTCTCCCCCTTTTGTCGTACTTGTAACAAATCATACTTTATACATTGCATGTCTAAAACCATAGATTTATGATTACTTTTTATGCATTTGCTTCTTAGAACCTATAAGAAATAAAAGTGTTGTTACATATCAAAAAGTACAAAACAATATAATACATTTTACTGGCATTTATAATTACCTGTACGGTTTCTTTTGCTGGTTTTGCTGGAGGTATTTACTTTTTTATGCCACTTCAATCCACTGTCTAATGTCCTTTCCTTCCAGTTTGAAGAACTCCTTCTAGCATTGCTTGTAGGGCAGGTCTATGGCAATGAACTACCTCAGTCTTTGTCTGGGAATGTCAATCGCTCTCTTGATCTCCCTGATATAAAATTCTTGGTTAGCAACTCTTTTCTTTCAGTACTTTAACATGTTATCCCACTGTCTTCTTGCCTCCATGGTTTCTGATGAGAAATCAGCACTTAATCTTACTGGGACTCCCTTATACGTAAGACATTGCCTTTCTCTTACAGCTTTCAGAACTCTCTTCTCCTTGGTATTTGTGACAGTTTGACTTCTTCTATACATCTGGGCATGGTTCTCTTCAAGTTTATCCTGTTTGATGTTCATTGGGCTTTTTGAATGTTTAAATTCATGTCTCACATTAAATTTGGGAAGTTTCAGTCATTATTTATTTGAATATTTCTTCTGCCCATTCCCTCATTCTTCTCCTTCTTGGACTTCTATAACTCATATATTGGTAGGCTTGATAATGGTCTCTTAGGCTCTGTTCAGTGTTTTTTTTTTCATTCTTTGTTCTTTTTGCTCCTTATCCTGAATTATTTCCATTGTTTTGTCCATGAGTTCACTGATTCTTTCTTCTGCCAGCTCCAATCTGCCATTGAAACCCTCTAGGGAATTTCCCTTTCAGTTATTATAGGATTCAAATCCATTGTTTGTTTAGTTAATTAAAACTTTTTATATCTTTATTGAGATTCTAATATTATTCATTCATCATTTTCCTTTAGTTATTTCTCTCTGTTTTCCTTTATCTGTTTGAGCATATTGAAGATGATTTTTAAAAGATGTTTACCCAGTATGTCCAATGTCTGGTTTTCTTTATTGATGTTTTCTTGATTTGTGTCTTATTCCTTTGAATGTGGGCCATCATTTCCTGTTTCTTTGTTTGTCTTATAATCTTTTGTTGCATGGTGTATATTTTAATATTTTAAATATTATACTTAATCCCTAAACTGTCTGTTCCTTAAGTTTGTATCCAGATCTGATATGATCAAGATTTCCTTGAGTGTCAGGAACTAAAAAAAAAAAACAAACCAATGCATAGCATACCTTTCATGGTCTTTGCAAATTGTCTCTGCATAGGCTCTACTTCATCATTTAGCCCTCCTATTAAGAAAATCAGCCTGATGTGAAAGTAAAGTGCAGAGTTCTCTCTGTGTCTTGTCCTGGGCTTGTGCTCACTTGTGGCCTTAGGAATCCCCATTTACAGGAATTCTAATGCCCTCTCTATCCCCTATGAACTAAACTCCCCCTCTCTCCATCTGGATGCTTTTTTGCGTGTCTTAGAACAGGTAAGTCTTTGCCCCAGGTCATGCTGATGTTTAGCTGTTTGTAAGCTACTTTTCCTTGAAGTGCAAGTTTTGGGAGGTGGGCCTGAGATGAGCTGATAGATTGGCAATGACATACAGGCATTCCAGTATGTGCATAGGGGTACACTGCTCTCTTTGGAACAGGGTCAGGGATTCACAAAGGGAGTGCAGGCTGGCTCCACCCTATGCTGGTGAGGGGGCTGGGAAGGACTAGCAAGGACACCATGAGTTTTACTTACCATTTTTAAAGCTGCATTTTCATGATTCCGCTTTTGCCCAGTTATTGCAATCCTTACAGAGCTTTGAGGAAGATGGCTCTACCAGTTTCTTTTTCCTAGTTGTTCAAAGATTCTGTGGGGGGATGGCTCCCTCAAGTGCCTTACACTCCCACCCTGGTTGACTGCTGGCCCCAAGGGTTTTAGATAAGGAATTATGAACCAGTAGCCCTAGTATGAGTCCTCATGGTAGTTGTACATTTACTGAGTACCCAGTACAATACCACACAAGGCCATTATTATTTTTTATAAATGAGTAAACAGGTAGAGAAGCTACTTAATTTGTTGAAGATCATGTAGCAAGGATTCCAACTGAATAAAAGTTCATGTCTCTCACCAGAATGGTGAAGAGCAGGATTTTGTAACAAAAGATGTCTTCAATTGCAACAGAATGGCAAACTCGCAGTGGCTCAAATATTAGAGAAACAACAAAAACTCTGCAGACTGGCAATTATTTCTGAGTTGGTTCAGTAGCTCATGTTTTTTCCCAGTATAGGTTCTTTCCTTTTTTCCACTAGGTTTCCCACCAGCTTTCCCATCATGTTCCCTCATGGTGGCAAGATGACCAAGGTTTAGAGGGGGAGAGTAACTTGCCAGAGGACTCAGAACAAGAAGGGGCACAACAGGGCTTTGAACTCCTCCCTGCCACAGCTTCCTCCTCAAGGGAGGGGCGCAGGGATGGAACACACGCTCGGGGAGGTTAAGGATTGAGTCTGTCTTATTCACTGCTGTATCTTGTGTACATAGTTCTGCACTTAGCAAATAGTAGATGCTCAATAAATGTTTTTTGAAAGAATGAATGAAAAAAAAAAAAGATGGCTGCATCAGCTCTAGGAATCTTACACTAGACAGTAACAGCAGGAAGGAAAGCAGCGTCCACCAATCCATCCACTTTTTTTTTTATCAAAAAGGAAAATCTTTCACAGAGTCCATCCCCAACACACCTGCCTTGTCACTGGTCAAAACTGGGCCAAACTCCCACTGCTAGCCACTCACTTGTAAAAGACTGTCTTACACAAATTTTTAAAAGATTCCTTTTTTTTTTATTAGAGCAGTTTAAGATTTAAAGAATTAGATTCCTATTTTTTCTTTAAAAAATCAATTTTATTGATACGTATTAATAAAGCATACAATTCAAAGTGTAAAATTAATGGTACGTATAATCATATAGTTGTGTATTCATCACTTCAGTCATTATTTTTATTATTCCAGTAATAATAATAATAATAAAAAACAAAAGACAAACAAAAAGCTTAATAATCACCTCTCAATCTCTCTATGCTTCCCCTGCATACATAGCTGTATTCTTTGTCTTTCCAATTTATTTGTATTTATATTTTGTATATATGGAGTAAAAAAATATGTAGCACCATTTGTCTAGTTTCACTTAGTATATTTCCTTTTTTAACCCTTAATGGAAAATTATTCATGTATTATGATATACTACTGTCCATATTTTGCTTTGGTTGCATTTTTGACTGATATTAACATCTTGTAACATAAATGTACATTTGTACAGTTTCAAAGGAAAACAGTCATATGTGCATTATTACCCATTGTCTTATTTCACACAAGGTTTTGCCATGCTATAGTCACGTTACATATTTTGGCTTTCCTTCTAGTAATATACATGACCTTAGACTTTCCCTTTCAACCACTGTCACACTTGTATATCAGCACTGCTAGTTACAAACACTATAATGTGCTTTCATCATTTATATTCTTTTCCAAAGATTTATGAACAACCGTTTTTTACCAATTCTGCACAGATTAGCTCTCAACTTTCCCTTATCTAATCTCATTCTATTTTCTACTGACCTATATTCTACTTATTAACTCCATGAACTTACACAATATATTTAGTTCGTAGTAGTGCAATCATACAGTATTTGTCCTTTTGTGTCTGGCTTGCTTCACTCAACATAATATCCTCCAGGTTCATCCATGTTGTTATATTTGTTACGACTTCATTTCTTCTTACCACTGCATAAAAAGTTTTTTCTAGAGATTAATTTTATTTATTTATTTCTCCACCATTTTTTTTTTTTTAGGAGGCACCAGGAACCAAACCCTGGACCTCCCATGTGGGAGGGAGGCGCCTAATCATTTGAGCCACATCCACTCCCTGTTTGTTGTGTCTCTGTGTTTTTCTTCCTAGCGTCTCTTCATTAGATCACCTTATTGTGTCGCTGCATCATTCTGTAGCACCAATCTGTCCCATCAGCTCGCTGTCTTTCTCATCTTCTTTAGGAGGACCGGGAACTGAACCTGGGACCTGTGGGAGATTTTTAATGACTGATTCAATCATTTTTAAATGTGACTGGTTTGATGAGTTCTTGTAGTTCCTGTAGAATCAATATAAGTTGTGGTTTTCTAGGAATTCTGTCCATTTCATATAGACTGTCTAATTTCTTAGCATACAGTTTCATATAATATCCTCTTGTGACTCTTTTTATTTCTGCAGGATCAGTCTTAACACCCCCATTTCATTTCTAATTTTATCTATTTGCATTGTCTCTTTTTTTGTTGTTAGTCTACCTAGGGGTTTGTCAATTTCATTGATCTTCTCAAGGAACCAGCTTTGGTATTGTTTCTCTCTCTCTTTTTTTTTTTTTGTTCTTAATTCATTCATTTCTGCTCTAATCTTTATTGTTTCTATCCATCTGCTTGCTTTGGAAATGATTTGCTGTTCTTTTTCAAGTTTCTCCCATTGCTCAATTAGATTTCTGACTTGAGCTCTCTTCTTTTGATACAGGCATTCAGGACTATAAATTTCCCTCTCAGCACTGCCTTTGTTGTAGTCCATTAGTTTTGATAAGTTCTCATTTTCATTCATCTTGAGATATTTACTAATTTCTCTCACAATTTCTTCTTTGACCCACTGATTGTTTAGGAGTATGTTGGTTAGCCTCCACATATTTGCAAAATTTCCCCTATTATTGATTTCCAGTTTTATTCCATTATGACCTGAGAATGTGCTTTGTATAATTTCAGTCTTTTTGTGTTTATTGAGACCTGCTTTGTGACCCTACATGTGGTCTATCCTGGAGAAAGATCCATGAGCACTTGAGAAGAATGTATAACCCACTGATTTATGATGCAACCTTCTGTATGTCTGTTAGGACTAACTCATTTATCTTATTGTTCAGGTTCTATTTCCTTGTTGATCTTCTGTCTAGTTTTTCTATGTATTGACATGAATGGTGTGTTGGTATCTCCAACTATTATTGTAGAAATGTCTATTTCTCCCTTCAGTTTTGCCAGAGTTTGCCTCGTGTATTTTGGGGCATTCTGGTTAGGTGCATAGTTAGTTATGACTGTTACTTCTTGTTGGTGTATTTTCCATTTTATTAATATATAATTGCCTTCTGCATCTCATTATAACATTTTTGCATTTAAAGTCTGTCTTGCTGATAGCATAGCTACCCTGCTCTTTTTTTGGTTACTGTTTGCATGGAATATCTTTTTCCAACCTTTCACTTTCAGCTGATTTATATCCCTGGGTCTAAGATGAGTCTCTTTTTGACAGCCTATGTATGGCTCAGGTTTTTATTGTTGTTGTTGTTGTTTGTTTTTTTATTCTGTCAGTCTCTATCTTATGATTGGGGAGTTTAATCTTTTAACATTATTTTTGTTTTTCTTTTTACTCTTTTGGCTATCCTTTGTAGAAGTCTTCCCTTCTATACTCTCCTCCAATGGGGTACAAGGCTCCTTTAATGCTTTCTGTAAAACTAGACTTTTTTTCTTTTAATTCTCTTAGTTTCAAGATATTTGTGAATATCTTAAGCTCACCCCCCTTTTGTGATGGACAATTTGCTGGATAAGATATTCTTGACTAGCAATTTTTGTCTTTCAATATCCTAATTATAGCATAGCAGTATTTTATCACCTCCATGATTTCTGATGAGAAATCCACACTACATCTTACCGGGCATCCTTTGTATTTGATGGTTTGGTTCTCCCTTACTGATTTCAGGAATTATTCTTTTTCTTTGGTGTTTGACATTCTGTGTCGTATGTGTCTTGGAGTAGGTCTATTTAGATTTATTCTGATTGTGGTATGCTGTGCTTTTCGGACATGTAAATTATTTCTTTCATGAGAGGTGGGAAATTTTCAGCCATTATGTCCTCAAATACACTTTCTGCCCCTTCCCTGCTCTTCTCCTTCCGGAAGTCCCATGACGTATACGTTGTGCTTCATGTTATCATTCAACTCCCTGAGCCCTGCTCATTTTTTTCTATTCTCTCTCTTCAATTTCAATCTTTTTATACTGAAAAAAATATCCCTCATGCTATCATTTTGAGTCTGCTGTTCTATGCCTCTAATGTGTTTTTTTTTAAAGATTTATTTTTTTAATTTTTAAATTCCCTCCCCTCAGTTGTCTGCTCTCTGTGTCCATTCACTGTGTGTTCTTCTGTGACTGCTTCTATCTTTATCAGTGGCTCTGGGAATCTGTGTTTCTTTCTGTTGCGTCATCTTGTTATGCCAGCTCTCTCTGTGTGCAGTGCCATTCTTGGGCAGGCTGCACTTTCTTTCACGCTGGGTGGCTCTCCTTGCGTGTGGGGCTCCCCTATGTGGGGGACATCCCTGCATGGCAGAGCACTCCTTGCACGCATCAGCACTGTGCATGGGCCAGCTCCACACAGGTCAAGGAGGTCTGGGGTTTGAACCGCGGACCTCCCATGTGGTAGGCAGACGCTCGATCCCTCTAATGTGTTTTCAATCTCATCTATTGTGTCTTTCATTCCCATATGTTCCATTCTTTTGCTATTCGGGGTGTCAAATTCTTCTCACCCAGTGTTTTCTCATTGTACTTTATCTCTTTAGCCTATTGTCTTTCAAATTGTTGATTTGATTTAGGAGATTTGTATTAACCTCATTAACTGGTTGTCTCAAATCCTGTATCTCATCTGGGGCTTTGATATTTGCTTGGCCATATCTTCCATTTTCTTAGCATGTCTTGTAATATTTTGTTGATCTCTCAGCATCTAATTATGACAGTGAGTTTATTCTTTTTTTTTCATTTCAAAATGATTAATTTTTAATTATGTGAATACCAACTTCATAAAAGAATAAATAATCACAAGGGGAAAAGAAAATGGAGAAACATATCAAACCCCAAAAAAGAAAGAAAAATGACATTTAAAATTTCAAGTAAAAGGGGGCAGGGGTGGGGGCAGGGAGCTGGCTGATCTTAATACTGGCACCAAGCTGTCCTAGCCTAGGAAGCCACACTCCTCTACTCTACTGTTCTACTTGCTAATGGAAAGATCTACAATGCTAGATTCAAAACATCTAGCATACAGACTAGAATTGGCTGGCCTTTCCCCTTTCTTGGCACTCTTATCATAAATTAATCTGGTAAGCACAAATATATTGCCAGGGACAATGAACTGTGCTAAAAACACCAGGATATTTGACTGTTGGAACAACAGCCCTCTCCCAATGACTCTAATACTCAAGGGGTTAAAAAACTTCTCAAGGGGCTAAAAAACTTCAGTCCCAGAGACTTTATATGAAGAAACAGTAAAAGCATAACTGAATTTGAAAGCATTTAAAATTGTGGTTCATTTCCAAATCTACTGACAGCTGATCAGGCAGCAGCTTCAGTAGTGCCTTCGGTCACTAGTATTGGGGGCTCCCAATCCAGGGAGCGCTGGGTCCTTTTGTACCTATGGGATTTCTCACGGCTCCTAACTTCTACTTCTATGACTGCACCCTTCTGAATGACCATTGTGCCAGCTAGAATGTGTGTCTGAACTTCGACCTCTTTCCCTATCCCTGTTCTTTTCCACCCTTTCCTCCCTCCTGCTTGAGGTCTTGTGTTCATGCTTGGGTTTCTCCTTCCTCAGCTCCCTCTCTAGGCACTCAGCTCCATCACAAGAGGTAGTTCTGACCTTGGAGGAACTGGAACAGTGCCTCCACCCCTCTCTAGACTCTGACTTCTGACCCATCTCTGAGTTCCTGCTATGTGGTTTTTAGAGCCATGGTCATCCTTTTTCTTCAATGACTTGCTTCTGGGTGGTGAGGAGGAGGAAGGCTGTTCTGCCTGTACCACCCTGTCAGTCTTCTCTTTGTCTTTCTTTTTTTCCTTCTTTTCCTTTTTGTCTTTTCTGTGCTTTTTCATGGGTTTTTCAATTTCTGATCCCTCAGATGAGGTTGGTAAGGGGGTGCAAGCCCCACAGCCCTTGTCCTGGAGCTCTTTGGTCACATTATCCACATCTTCTGAGTCCTTAGGAGCCCAATAGTTAGGCACATGATCCACTCGGATCGTTTTTCCTTTGATCTTGATCCCATTAAAACTGTCGACAGACAGAATTGTGCTCCTCTGGTCTTCATAACAAAGGAAACAAAATCCTTTGGATCTTCCAGTCTTCTTGTCCCGCACAAGATTAATGTTAACAATCTCTCCATATTGTGAAAACACACAGATGATGTCCCCCTCAGTCAATTCATAAGGAAGCCCTCCCAGGAAGATCCAGGCACTGTCCTTGTACTCGGAGTGCCAGGACACCTTATCTGCCACCCCAAGCTGGACCTCTCACTCATTTAGTTCGTTGATCAGCTTAACTTTGGTCAAAGGTTCATCTTTGCGGGTCAGCGCTCAGAAACCTGGCATCAGCATCCAGGAGAGGCTGTGCTGCGCATGCCAGTGAGTTTATTCTGATGCTCAATTTCTCTCTTTTGCATATAGATTTAGTGGCAGGAGTGTGTGTATTACTGCCATCCTTTGATTCTTGGTTCAATCTATTTTTAGCTCTTTAGGATTATCCCTGTTTAGTTGCTCAAATCTGGGCTTTGAACCCAGTAAGGAGTTGCAGATCTTCTTCCAAGGGCCTTGGGGAGGGCAGGTATAAAGGCCTGAAAAGAATCTCTTATATATATATATTTATTTTTAAAGAATTTTAAAAATTTTAATACAGTTCAAATGAGCACATCTGGCTCATTTCAGCTCTTTCACTGTCAAACCTGGGGGCAGGGACTGCTTCAGTTTCTCTGCCTTCCCTCTGTCTGTGATGACCAAAGCTATAAAGATAACTGCTGCAGCAAAATTTAAATTTCACATCAACCTTATTTTTCTTAATCTTGACAGATTTGGCATCCTTTCACGTGGCTGTGAGCAGGAAGTCCTTGATTTCCTCAGTTTTGCAAGACGTGGTGACAAGGTGTGCTGGGAGGCAGGCACAGAATGGCACAGCCAACGATGAAAAGCAAGGACAGTAAAGCTATTTATTTACTTTTAATGTCTTTGCATACACTTTTTCAGTCTGCCAGCAGATGGTGCTCTTCAGCAACCCTTTCAGTTCAAACCTTAGTAGGACTGTGTTCGCTGCAATGGGGACCCAGAACAATGTGATAGAGGATCCCATCTCAGAGCTATTTGGAACCTCACAAATCAAGCTTTCTCTGAAGCTGTTCTCTTCCCGTTGTCAGCAGACCCTTCTCTTCTCCCAGGTATGAAATAACTGCAATCCCCTCTGTGTCCTAACAATCAGTCCCAGTCAGCATGAAGAATGTTTGTGAGAGCTCGATCTCTTTAGTCCCTGGGCAAACAATGGTTCCCTGGCCCCACCCAGGTTGGAAGGCCTCATGGGACAGAGCAGACCAAATTTGTTGGCCAAACGTGTATCAGCCTTGGTCTGCATCGCTCTCTCCCCCTTTCCTACAAAGGAGGACCCCTGCACCCCTCTCTCTCTGTTAACTACCAGCCAGAAGCTGGAGAATTCAAAGCTACCTGCTCTGAAGTTTGGGGGATGGGCACTGGCAGCTGCAACTACAACTTTTACTCACAGTTTTCCTGTGGACATTTTTTTCTTTTGCTCCTCTCTCTTCTGAGTGGCTTACAGCAATTCTGAGTCATCAAAATGTTGAATCATTAAAAACAAAAAAGCGCTGTGAGCCTGGGCGCTTTGGTCCGGATGGTGGAGGAGCTCTGCGGCCCGCCGGGCAGGACGGGCGCTGGTAACGTAACCAGTGCTGCCCCCACGCGGGCTGCAGGGGCTGGACAGACGGCCAGCTGCTTAGCCTCGTCCACGCCGTCAGTTCCCTAAAGGAGATGATGGCACAGCAGGGTCCAGCGCAGCGCTGTGCACGTTAGCAGGAAACGTGAGGAAAGGCTCCGACAGTGGCGGCTGAACTGTCCGCTCTGAGGAGGGACGACCTGGCCTGGTCTGATGCACATCCTTATCCCCGGGCCAATCTTTTATGGATTTGCGCCGCTTGCATTCCACCCCATTTCTTTTTCCCGAAGTGGTGCAGTACGGACCGGGGTAACAACTGTCCCGGCCGCGAGGACCACGGCCCGTGCCTGCCTCGGCGCCGGCGCCTCTCTGGGCCTCCGAAACCTCTTCCTCAGGGACCACGGGGCCGGCAGCTCTGAGGGATGATCCGGGCTGTGGAAGTCGGACTACCTCGACCACGCGGAGAAGCTGGGAGTTTTCAAGACTTCGGAAAAAGAAGCCATTAAAAATAGCAACTGTATACTAGGACCAAGAAGGGCTTCAGAAACAGCGCAAGAGGCTCTTCGCCTTCCCTGAGCTGGTAGCTCCCAGAGGAACCCGACGCGCTCGCCCGTGAGGCGGCCGCCCCGGGACTACAACTCCCGGAGAACCCTGCGGCTGCGCCGTCGCTGATTGGCGCGCTGCGACACCTATCAGCCAACCAGTAACAGTAACCGCAGGCAAGGACTAACGACCAATTACGAGAGAGAGGAGGCGGGCGCTGCTGCCGCAGAGCCGACGTCGGTAGTCGGAGCTGGCCGGGAACTTTAAAGGGGTGAGTGAACCAGGAAACGGCAGGCCAGCCCTTCTCTGCGCAACAATGGCGCAGGGTACACGAACAGCTCCCGCACCGTCCCCTGATCCCCTGAAGACTCGGATCTCCGCTACTCCTGCCTGCAACCCTTGCCTTGGTTGGCTCCACGCGTTCCTCCGCCGCCCCGCCCCTTTCCGCTCCTTATTGGCTTCCTCAGGACACGCGCGCAAAGGGGCGTGGAAGCGGCCGCGGCTGACCGGCCCAAGGCGCAGGGCCGCACGGCGGGGGCGGGGCCGAGCCGCATGGGGGGAGCAGAGCGTAAGGGTCAGGCAGGTTGGGCGCAGGGCGGAGGGGCGGGGCCGTCGGGGGCGGGGTGTGGCCGGGCCGTCGAGGGCGGGGCGCGCCGCCGGAGCCGGGAAGCGCGCGGGGTGGCGGCGGGCTTGAGGTCGTATGGACACCCTGGCGTTGGGCCGCTGGCGACGGCGGAGGGCGGAGGAGCTGCAGAATCTGGGGGACGTGGTGAGCCCCCAACCCCTGGTGTTACGAACGGGAAGGCGGGAGCCGGTGGGCGGGCCTCGCTGAGCTTCGTCTCCTGGCCCGGCCCTGCCTCTGCGGAGACCCGGCCGGAACTGCCCGCGCGCCGCCCGCGAGGCTCCGCCCCGCCCTCCCCTTTCGCGTGCGCCTGCGCAGAGGTCCTGAAGCCGGGCCCCTTCTGGTCCCGACCCGGGTGAGGTCCCCGAGTCCGCTCCCCGAAGTAGGCGCCGTGCACGAACTGGGACGTCCGAGCCTAGGTCGTCTCCAGCTTTCTGCTCCTTGCCGTTCTTGATCACTGTCTTAGGGACACCTGCTCGGCGTCGACCACGCGCGCGCGCTGGGCCAGGTGTTGGGGTCGGGCACGTTGGAGCGCATGCCCAGAGGTCAGCAAACGGGCCCGGAGTGGGCGAGCCACTGAGACTTGTGCCGAGTGCCACAGCGGACAGGGAGGAGACGAGACGACCCTAGGGCACCGAATCGGGGGGGGGGGGGGGGGGGCAAGCCCGGCTTGAAACAGGAATGTTGACCAGGGTAAGGCCCGACCAGAGGGAGAACAGTCTAGAAGGCAGAGAAGAGCTTCGCCTCTTTGAGCAGAGCTGTGTTCTCTAACACCTCTGCTGACAAAAAGGCCAGTTGTTACTTGATGTCATTTATTTGGTGGTTCCTGGCTAAGAATAGTAAGCATCAGCTGACATACCCAACACTTGAATATTTTTCTCTTTCTTCAAAAGCTCCAAACTTGATAAACACAGAATATGTCTTTTCAGTTATTGCTGGCGACTTGACTTTTTCACGTATTCCATACAGAGTAACAGGAGTTACCAGCTTTCTACCCAGCCACATCTGTTTCCCCACCACCACAGCCTGACCACTAAGCCAGGGCCATATATGTTATTGTCACAGCAGGACCCCACTTTCAGGCACCAATTTTTATGTTAGTAGGGCATGGGCTAAACTGTCTGTCACAAAGAGACCTCAAACTACCATGGCTCAAACAGGATGAACCAGTGTTTGGGAGAAAATGAAGATTTCCAGTTAGGCCCACTGGCTGAGTTGTATTTGTCCTTGAGACATTTAGCAGAGATGAGGCAGGCACTGCTAATCAGTGAGTGAGTACTATGCGTCAGGCACTATTTTAAGTGCTTTGAGTGGATTTGTTTGAGTTTCACAGCAGCCAGTTACTACTCTTACGCTACAAGCACAGAAACGGAGGTAGAGAGGTACTGAGGTAAAGCTAGGAAGTGGTGACAGTGGGTGTTAAGCCCCAGGTGCCTGACTCTAGAGCCTGCCACGTTGGCCTTGTGGAACTAAAATGTGAAGCTCCACAATGACGTCCTAAATTGGCTATCATAAAATGATAAAACTATGGTGTGATGGGCTGTCAGGGACGGGGAGCCAGAGGTCATTATTGATCAGAGAGAACAGGAAGGCTTAATGGAAGAAACCTTGAATGATCTTTCAGATTGGAATTGCTGAAATGAAGTGCCAAATTTGAGGCTGCAATACTTCCTGACTGTTACCAAAGAATAATGAGTTGGGTTTCTTATTGCTGTGGTGTGTATTGCCTCTTAATTTGATAAAGTTCTTGTTTATTGTATTGTCCTGGTCTTTGATCTAATAAACCAGATTGAGCTCAATAAAGTATCCAAGTTTCTGTCCTAAGTTTTCTGTTGTCCCACTTCTGTTCCCTCTCCCCTGCAATGTGATAGTGTTGTTTGGGAAGTGTCCTGTCTCTCTTCACAGCCTAGTGGCTTCACCTTCTGCCTATGCATTAGAACTGCCAGTGGAGATAGGAAATACAGCTGCACAGGAGCTAATGCAAAGCCAGACTCAAGAGCAGCTTCTGAAATGCTGGGTGTCATAGTCACTGTCAGTTTCTTTGCCATAAGCTTAGCTAGTGTGGTGACACACATGGCAGTTACATGTCGGTAGCATTTATCACTTCCATTGGGCAGACCTTTTTTTTTTTAAGCACGCACTGTATTGCAAGAACAGTTCAAGTGATGAATAAGAAAAACAGTGAAGGCTTTGCTTAGATTTACTCTCCAACTTATGGAATCCAGTGCCAGGCTGTTTTCACAAAAAACCCTGCCTACAACACACTTGGCACACTCATGTGCTTCAAAATAAAACTGCCCAGAACACCTAAAATTTCATGTCCACTCAGCCATTCATCTCTGCCAAGATTTTCCTCCCCAAATAACTCTCGAAAGAGCAAGTTCTCTGGACGAAGCAACAGTGAGATGATTTGGCTTGGAAACCTAGTTAATATCTTTTATCGTTTCACCTGGGTTGATCTGTGATTGTTTTTTCCATCCTTCTAATCCTAGGGATTACTGGCCATATCTACTTTTGTAATTTCTTGCCGTAGTTTATCTCTTTTAGAAATTGAATATAATGATACATTAATTTAGTGGATATTACAGATTTTCCGTTTATGTTTTTCTTATTGATTTTTTACTGTGATTGTATATATATCTCACAAAATTTGCAATTTAACCATTTTCAAGTTTACAATTCATTGGTATTATTTACATCTCTATTGTTGTGCTGTATCATCTCCATCTATTACCAAAACTTTTTCATCACCCCAAAAGAAACTCTTCTATTTTTTAATGCCATTATTGAAATATAATTGGCATACAGTAAATTGTACAGATAAAAGTACCATTTGGGTTTTTTGGTCATTATAAATAAAGCTTCTTGTGTTTTCATTTAGATACCTAAAGATGGAATTGCTGGGTCATATAGTAACTGTATATTTAACTGCCAGACTGTTTTCCAAAGCAACCATACCAGTTTACATTCCCACCAGCAGAGACTTCTGCTTTTTCTACAGCTTCATCAACACTTGTTATTATTTGTCTTTTTCAATGTAGCCATCCTAATGAGTGTGAAATAGTATCTTATTGTGGTTTTGACTTACATTTTCCTAATGACTGATGATGTTGAGCATCTTTCATATGTTTATTGACCATTTGTATTATATTCTTTGGAGAAATGTCTAGTCAAGTCTTTTGCTCATTTTTAAATTGGGTTGTCTTTCTGTTGTTGAGTTGTAGGACTTTCTGATGGTGTCCTTTGACACACAATTTTTTAAACTTTGATGATGTCTAATTTTTGTTTTATATATGCTTTTGGTGTCATAGCTAAGAGTCTATAACCAAATCCAAGGTCATATGTTCTCTTCCATGAGTTCTATCATTTCAGCATTTAGTTAGGTCTCTGATCCATTTTGAGTTAATATTTGTATATGATGTGAGGTAGGGATATAACACCATTCTTTTGTATGTGGCTATCCAATTGTCCCAGCATCGTTTGTTGAAAAGACTGTTCTTTTCTCCCATTTAATTGCTCTGACACCCTTGTTAAAAATCAGTTGAGGGGAGCAGATGTAGCTCAAACGGTTGAATGTGTGCTTCCCAGTTGAGTGGTCCTAGGTTCGGTCCCCAGTGCCTTCTAAAACCAAGAAAACAAACAACAAGCAAACAAATGAAAAAACTAACTTGGGGAAGCCAGTGTGGCTCAGTGATTGAATATCAGCTTCCCATATACGAGTTTCTGGGTTCTATCCCTGGCCCTCGTACCTAAAAAAAAAAAAAATCAACTGACCATAAACATGAAGTTTTGTTTCTAGACTCATTTCTTTTCCATTGATCTGTATGTCTGTCCTTATACCAGTAACTGCACACTGTCATGATTATTGTAGCCTTGTAGTAGGTTTTGAAATCTGGAAATTTGAGTCTTGCGACTTTGTCCCTTTCCAAGATTATTTTGCCTATTCTGAATTCCTTGAATTGCCATATGAATTTTAGGATTGGCTTAATAATTTCTGCAAAGAAGTCCACTGGGATTTTGTTGGAGCTTGTGTTGAATCTGTAAAGTAATTTGGGGTATATTGCTGTCTTAGCAATATTAAGTTATCTGATCATGAACATGGGGTATTTTTCCGGAATTTTTTCTATTGCTTTTCTATTCACTGTTTTATTGGTTTTCACTCTGATCTTTATTATTTCCTTTCTTTCTTTTGCTTCACTTGCTCTCTTTTTTCCCTCTTGAGGTAGGTCATTGTTTTGAGACCTTTCTTTCATCTTTCTGAAATAGGTACTTAGTGCTATAAATTTTCCCCAAATTGTGGTGTTAATATAAACTTCTGTATGATTTTTAAAAAAGATTTATTTATTCCCTCTCCCCCCACTCCCCCCATCTGCTCTCTGTGTCCATTCACTGTGAGTTCTTCTGTGTCTGTTTGTCTTCTCTTTAGGTGGCACCGGGAACCAATTCTGGGACATTCCAGACTGGGAGAGAGGTGCTCAATCTGTTGTACCACCTCAGATCCCTGGTCTCCTGTGTCTCTTATTGTCTCTCCTCTGTGTCTCTTTTTGTTGCATCATCTTGCGCCAGCTCTCTGCTCGGGCCAGCCTGCCACATGGACCAGTACTCCTTTGTGTGCCCGCACTCCTTTTGGGCCAGCTCGCTTTGTGGGCCAGCACTCTGTCCAGCTTCCCTTCACCAGGAGGCCCTGGTAATTGAACCCTGGACTTCCCATATGGTAGACGGGAGCCCAATCATTTGAGCCACATCTGCTTCCCTGTATGATTTGTTTTGATTTTTTTTTTTTTAAGATTTTCTTTCCCACACATACCCCTCCCCCGCCCCATTGTCTGCTCTGTGTGTCCATTCTCTGTGTGTTCTTCTGTGTCTGCTTGTATTCTCATTAGGCAGCCCTGGGAACCAGTCCTGGGACCTTCTGGAGTGGGAGAGAGGCAGTCATTCTCTTGCGCCACCTCAGCTCCCTGATCTGCTGCGTCTCTTATAATCTCTCCTCTGTGTCTCTTTTTGTTGCATCCTCTTACTGCACCAGCTCTTTGCGTGGGCCAGTACTCCTGTGCAGGGCAATACTCTGTGGGCCAGCTTGCCTGCACCAGGAGGCCCTGGGTATCAAACCCTGGACTTTCTATATGGTAGATGGGAGCCCAATTGCTTGAGCCACATCAGCTTCCCTGTTTTGATTTTTTGTTTTAATGTTTATTCAGTTCAAAATACTTTATAATTTTTCTTCTATATAATTTCTTCTTTAATCTGTTTTGTTATTTAGAAGTATGTCATTTCATTAGAGAACTTTCTGTTGTTTACTTGTAACATAATTCCATTGTGGTCAGAAAACATGCTTTGTTTGATTTGAATCCTTTAAAATTTACTGAGACTTCTTTTATGGCTTACAATATGGTTGATCTTGTTAAATAGATGTTCTGCTTTTGTTGGGTAAAGTGTTCTGTAAATGTCAATTAAATTATGGTTTTTGATGTTTTTGTGTGTGTGTGTAAACTTCTATATCCTTTTGATTTCCTTTTTTGTGTTTTATCAGGTTTCGTGACAGGGTTTAGAAGTCTCTGATTATAATAGTGTATTTGTCTGTTTCTCCTTGCAGTTCTGTCAGTTTTTGCTTCATGTATTTTGAAGCTCTGTTCTTAGGTGTATAACCATTTAGGAATTTTATCTCCTCTTGATGAGTTGTTCTGTTTATCATTATGAAATTAATTTTTCAAAAAATCTGAGATAATAATCTTTGCTCTGAAATCTACTTTGTCTGATATATTCATACTGCCTCTCCAGCTTTCTTTTGAATAATGTTAGCATGGCATATGTTTACTTTCAACTTATTTATAGCTTTATGTTTATTTTTAATTTTTAAAGAAAAGTTAGATTACATAAAAATATAGGATATTCCCATATGCCACCTCTCCCCCCCATTTTCCCACATTAACAACATCCTTCATTAGTGTGAGGCATTTGTTACAATTGATGAACACATATTGAAGGATTGCTACTACCCAGGACTATAGTTTGCCTTATAGTTTACACTCTGTTCCTCACAGTGTTGTAGGTTATAACTAAATATATAATGGCCTGTATCTGTCATTGCAGTGTCATGTAGGACAATTCCTTTGCTTTGGAAATGCCTGCATATTACACCTGTTCTTCCCTCTCCCTTCCCTCAGTGCCTCTAGTGGCCACTGACTTTATATCAATGATAAACGTTCTTCCATTGCTAGAATAATAATGTCTATAATAGAATAATAGTAAGTCTATTTTAGTCATTGTTCATTCCTCAGTCTTGAGGGTGTGGGCGTGGTGATGCCCACTCTGTTTCTAATTGAGAGGAGGCTTAGGTCCCATGGAGCAGATGAATGGAACTATCTTGCTTGCAAATGCAGACACTCTGTTTCTTGGGATGGGTGTTGTCCATCATCATCTCCTTGTTAGTTGTCCTGGGTGAGTCCATTGAACTGGAGAGTAGGTGTTGCAGCTCTGTTGAGATTCAGGGCTCAACTGGCATATGAATGGACCAGAGATTTAAGCCTCTAGGACATATATTTAACAAGTATAGTGCAAATTACAGGTTCAAATAAAAGAGGCAGAAGAGCCATGTGTAGGGAAACTGTAAGTAAGTCTGTTACCCTAGGGAGCATAAATTCCAGAGTAAGGCCGCTGACGGGGTGTGGAATTCCTGAGCCCTTAGGAGCCCCAGTGTTTGAGGCACCATTGACTGTGGTAGTCAGTGAGATCCTGCATAAACATAACCTCCCAAATACTATCTATTTAAAATGTTTCTTGTAGGTGAACTATAGTCAGGACATGTTTTTTTTGTTTTTGTTTTTGTTTTATTAATTATGACAATCTCTGCCTTTTTATTGAGGTGTTTAGTCTATATGCATTTAATGTGATGATTGATATTATTGTGTTTAAATCTATCATCTTGCTATTTTATTTTTCTATTTGTCCTTTATGTTATTTTAATTTTTCTGCTTTTTCTCCCTTCCTTGGATTAGTGGAATTTTTTCTAGTGATTCCATATTATTTCCTTTGTTAGTTTTTTAGCCATAACTCTTTATTTGCTTTAAGATTTAGAGTGTTCATCTTCAATATATGTATCTTTACTTTCAGGTAATATTTACTTACCATACATACACTATGAAACCTTAAAATAGTACACTTCCATTTTTCTTCTTCTGACTTTTTGTTCTGTTTTTGCCCTACATTTTATTTTATATATGCTGTCAGCCCCACACTACATTCATATTTTTGTTTAAACAGCCAATTATCTTTTAAAGAAATTTCAGTAATAAGAAAAAAAAACCATGTATATTTACCCACATAGTTATCGTTTCTGATTTTAGTCATTCTTTTGTCTAGATGCGTATTTCTGTGTGCAACCTCTTTGTTTGTTTGAAGGATTTTGCTTAACATTTCTTGTAGTACAGGTCTGCTGGTGATAAATTTTGTCCATTTTTGTATGTCTGAAAAAGCCTTTATTTCACTCTCTCTTTAAAAAAAATACTTTTGCTGAGTATGGAATTCTAAATTGCCTGCTTTTTCTTTCAGTACTTTAAAGATGTCTTCTTGCTTGTATTATTTCCATTCGAAATCTGCTTCCATCCTTCTCTTTGTTCTTCAACATGTAATGTGTCTTTTCTCTCTGGCTATAGTTATCATATAGCCATATAGTTATCATAAAAATTTGGAAAATTTTCAGCTACTGTATCTGCAGGTATTTTCTCCTCACTCCTTCCCCCTCCTCCCACCCCAAGAACTGCAATTATACATCTATTAAGCTGCTGAAACTGTTCTACCACTTACTGCTTCTCTGTTCTTTTTTTTTCTTTTTCTTTTTTTAATTTTTTTAATCTCTTGATTGCTTCTATTGCTCAAGTTCACTAATCTTGTCTTTTGAAATGTCTAATTTTTCATTAATTTCACACAGTGCAGTTTTCATCTCAAACATTGTAGTTTTCAACTCTTGACATAATTTTTTTATTACCCATGTCTAACATTTTGAACATTTGAATAGTTATAACTATTTCATTGTTTTTTTTTCTGCTAATTACAACATCTCTTTCTGTTCTGAATCAGTTTCAGCTGGTTGATTTTTCTCATTGTGGATTATGCTTTTCTGCTTCTTAGCATACCTAGTAATTTTTGATTGGATGCCAGGCATTGTGAATTTTACCTTACTGGATGCTGGATATTTTTGGATTCCTATGAATATTCTTGAACTTTATTTTGGGGCACAGTTAAATTAGTTGGGAACAGTTTGAGCCTGTGTTGGTCTTGGTTTCAAGATTCATTATTTGGCACCACAGAAGTCCCCAGTCTAGCACTAATGTTTCTCTATTGCCGAACCAAGACCCTTCTGTTTATTCTGTCCCCTACCCCATGCATCATGAGGCTTTATAGTTTTGCTGTTAGGATCAGGCACTGTTCCTTGGTGTGATTACCAAGCTCTGTTACTTCTAATCCTTTTGGGTTGTTCTTTCCATGGTCTTGGGTGGTTTCTTCACCCTGTACTGATCTGACTGGTACGTTCAGATCTTTGTTTTTCTTCCTGTGCTCCTCTCTTTTCTCCAGTACTCTGCTCTGTGAACTTTACCACCTTGGTTTCCCCATAATCTCAGCTCCATCTCTCAGCTCAGGGAGTTCACAAGGCTCTTCCTGGGTTCCACCTCTCTGTGGCACAGCCTAAAACTCTCAAGACAGTAAGGTAAGGCAGTTGCAGGGCTCACCTTATTTGTGTCCCTATCTTACGGGTCGTGGTCCTTTGTTGCTTAATGGTTGACAGTGGATCCCAAAGGCTTGGTGTCCATTATTTTCTACATTTGTCCATTTTTTGGTTGTTTCTTGCAGAAGGGTAAATATGACCCCTGTTGCTCAAACTTGGGCCAAAGAGGAAGTTGGATATACAGTGCGATGCAAGTTTAGAAAGAAGTTGAAACACACACACGTAAAACCAATGAAGTTATGTTTGACGGAACCTCTAAAAACGTCCAGAATATTAATTCTAAATGCCTTCTACTATATATTTTTTAAATTGTCCTAGAAAAAAGCTCATGGAGGTTGTACATAGTAGCAGCAAATTCCCTGATAACTAAAACCACTAACTGTGAATATTTTCTGCTTAGAGTTTAGTTTGTCAGACATAAGGGTGACCTTGTATAACTCTGCTGTCTTCTTACCTCTGTGGATTCTTCTGCAGATTTGCTAGCAATCTGGCACACCTTCTTTTGGCTTCATGCTTTTCCTTTCCTTTATACCCACACATGGTCATATAGAAGCTTGAACCTTTAAAAAGCAAATAATTTTCAGCTGTGATATTTTGGAATGTTTTTTGATCCAACTACAGATACTTAGATGTGAGTAAATTTTTAAGTTCTCTGCCATTTTTTACCAATTCTTGATATAATGAATAGCTGCTCCAAATATAGGGGCCTGAGGATATTTTAAATCCACTCTACTCTCTGGGTACTTTTAGAACTAACAGTGCTAACACTTGAAAAATTATCTGGTAAAGCTAGTAGTCCTTTTCAGCAAAACCACTTAAATATATTGATGGCTTTAACTCCATCCAACTAACCCTAAGGGGTCTAACTTATAAAGAAAGAAGATTCAGAGTTAAATTTGCTTGTCTCACCCCGTTGGATGTAGGTTTTATAGCTCATCTGCTGAGTGCAATCCCCACTGTGAGAACCTAATGAATAGTAGCTGATGATATGGACCCCTGACAAAACCCTTTTATTTTGCCTTTCTTTGGTCATTCTTTTCATTCTAAATAATTATAACCCTCTCCTCAAGAAATAAGTTATTTAATTCTCTTACCCATTTTTAATTTTAGAAATAACTTTGTTGTGCTGCTTCATATCATCTCTTCCACTCAGTTTAAGTGTATTCAGGCATTCTCCCATCTAGATGATGGAAATTTATCAGTAATAGTTTTTTGGTTACAGCTCTAACACAGATGTTCACCCCAACAGCTGCACATGGCCTCAACCATTTCTGGTTTTTGGTAAATTTCTTTACATATTATATGACACAGAAAAGTCAAAATGAGGTTAGGGTCAGCAAGGAAGTATTTTTCCTTGGTTGGACATATTACTTACAGATATCTTTTATGTTTAGCAGTAACTCTGGAAGGACTGTGGCTTGACTTGTACTTTTTAGTTATCGAGTACCGAGAAATGTGCAAAGCAATTGGTAGTTATTCAGCAAATACTTTTTGTTCAATTGACATGTAAAGGTAGTGTTTGTTAAACTGGGAAAAAATGAAGGAGAGTTACACTAATGCCTGAAAATCATTGATATTTTTAAAGAATCTTTTTTTTAGGGAAGCCTTTGTCCACTTTGGGAAAACTTCATCATTGTGTCATTTTCCTACCCTTCATTTCCATCACTGTGCTCTTCTCTTTTAGATTTCCATTTTGCACTTAACATCCAAACACATTGTTTAGGTTTTAAATTTTTCAGTGTACAATTCAGTGATTCTTAGTAAATTTACATAGTTGTACAGTCATCATCACTGTCCAATTTTAGAACATTTCAGATAAAAATGAGCTCTTGTGACCATTTGTAGTCAATCCCCATTTCCACCCCCAGCACCAAGCAACCACAAATCTACTTTGTGTCTCTATGGATTTTCCTTTTTTGGAAATTTCATATAAATAGAATCATGCATAGGTGGTCTTTTGCATCTGGCTTCTCTCATTTAGCATAATGTTTTTAAGGTTTATCCATGTTAATGCATATATTAGTAGCTTGTTCCTTTTTATTGCTAAGTAATATTCCATCATATGGCTATACCATGTTTTGCTTATTATTCACAAGTCTGTGGACTTTAAGTCTATTTCTTTTTTTATTGCCACATGAATAAAGCTAAACATTCAGAAAATTCACATCTAAGTTGCGACGGTTTGCTCGGTCGGTAGAGGTGGGGTCTGGCTGCGGACGAGGGGTCGGTCCCGCTTGGGACGAGGGGTCGGTCCGGCAGCAGACAAGGGGTCGGTCTCACAGGGGTTGCGCGGTTTGGCTGACAGGGTCGCCCGGCGAAGCCGGCGACGAGGGGGTCGCCCGGAGAAGCAGGCGACGAACTGGGGACAAGGGAGGCCAGGCCCTTGTCGGGGGCTCTCAGGACTGGAGGGCGCACGGCAGAAGAACTACCGCGGAGACAAGGTAAACACGCAAGTCCAACTTTATTGAGGGAGAGGCAACAGTTTTATAGGGGCTGGGGAAGGCTGATTGGTTGAAGCCACGCCCTGTTCTGATTGGTTGCTGGAGAAAGGTCAGTGGGAGGTACTGGAAGGGGGAGGGGTGGTGGTTAGGGATTGGCTGTCGCTGTTGCTGGGGGAAGTGGCAGGGTTTAGGGATT
Source organism: Dasypus novemcinctus (assembly GCF_030445035.2). Classification (NCBI taxonomy): domain Eukaryota; kingdom Metazoa; phylum Chordata; class Mammalia; order Cingulata; family Dasypodidae; genus Dasypus; species Dasypus novemcinctus. The sequence goes on from NC_080678.1 coordinate 7,268,684, forward strand.
GGTGGCTGCTGTTGCTGGGATAGAGGGCAGACTTGAGTTTCCCGCCCACGCCTGGCTGTTGCTGCTGTCGGGGGAGGGGGGAAGGGCAGACTGGAATTTTCCGCCCTGCGCCTGCGCAGGGAGAAAGAAGAAGAAGGGTGCCGCCCCACAAGGCATCGTGTGGCGCCATCCGGGAGGAGGGGCGGCCGCGGAAGCATGGCTGCCGAGAAGGGGAGACCCGAGGGCACTCTGCGCCCATGCCGAGCTCCCTTCAGGGGTGGCGGTGGGCCCGACCAGCCACCCTATTATGGGGGCAGCGTTTTGGAATAGGCCTACCGCGGCCGCCGCCCCCCCTCCAGGTCAGCAAACCACACTTCAGCCCGAGGGGTGGCCACACTAAGTCATTATGTAGACATTCGTATTCATTTTTCTTAGAAAGATACCTAACCTAGGATTAGTATTGCTGGTTCATATAGTAAATTTATGTTCAACTTTTTCTGAAACTTTCCAAAGTGGTAGCACCATTTTACTTTACCACCAGCTTTAAGAGGATTCTACTTTGTCCTCATCCTTGCCAACAATTGTTATTGTCTTTTGATAGTAGCCCTTCGCATGCATGTAAAGTAGTATCTCACTGTGGTTTTAATTTGCATTTCTGTAGTAACTAGTGATGTTGAGCATCTTTTCATGTGCTTCTTGGCCATTTGTATATTTTCTTTGGAGAATTGCCTTTTCATACCCTTTGCCCATTTAAAAATTATTTGTTTTTTTTTTAATTGAGTTGTAAGGATTCTTTATATATTCTGGATACTAGTCCTTTATCATATATGTGAGGTGTAAATATTTTCTCAAAAAATGTAGCTTTTCTTTTTACTTTATTAATGGTGTCTTTTGAAGCACAAGCTTTGAATATTGGTAGCATCCAGTTTATCATTTTTTTGGATTTTTTTTTTTGGTGTTGTATCTAAGAAAATTTTGCCTAATCTGAGGTAACAAAGATTTTTCTCCTGTTTTCTTCTAAAGATTTTTATAGTTTTAGCTCTTACAGTTAGTGTGTGACCCATTTTGAGCTAATTTTTGTATGTGGTTTATGATAGGAGTCTAAGTCCATCCTTTTTCTATGTGGATATTCAATTGTCACAGAACCATTTCTTATAAAAGCTGTTCTTTCTCCACTGGATTGTTTTGGTACTCTTGGTGAAAATCAATTGACCATAAATCTAAGAGTTTATTTCTAGACTCTCAATTCTATTCCATTGCTCTAAATATCTATTTTTGTGCCAGTACCAATCATCTTGGAGTGGTGTGGCTTTTATAGTACATTTACATCAATTTTATTGATACATATTAATAAAGCATACAGTTCATCCAAAGTGTACAATCACTGGTATTTGGTATAATCACATAGTTGTGCTTCATCACTTAAATCATTATTAGAACATCTTCATTATTTCATTAATAATTATAAAAGACAAACAAGAAAATGCCTCACCTCTCAATCTTTTTATGTTTTCCCTGCTGTATAGTACATTTTTACATCGGGAAATATTTTTTTTCATATATTGCTTATACAGCTCCTTTCATTTTATTTTTCAGTCCCCCCTCTCCAACTAGATTTAAAACACACAAAAGAATCACCTGTGTCATTTCAGATATCCAGACCTCAGGCAAGTTGGTGAAGGTTTTGGGACTTCATTTTCCTCATCTATAAAATAGGAACCAAACTCCCTGCCTATCCTATGTTGTAGGATTGTTATGAGACTCACTTGAAATAACAAATATGGAAGCATTCTAAACTGCAGTTGTTATTACTACAAGGGACATTTATTAGTTTCTACCTTTTGTAAGTAAATTTACAGTATTGCTTTCTTTAAGAGCCTTAATTTTTATGTAGAAGTTAGGTATGGCGTATATTTGATAATGCTTCCAAGCCTAAAATTCATCTGCATCTGGTCCACTGTGTGCATTTATCTGTTTTTTTCGAGCTAGAAGAGTGGTTTTTCTCTTCTGTTCTCTGGTATCTTCCTCTAGATTAACTCTTCTCACATCGAATTGGGACTCTCACCTGCTTGTCTCCTCCGCAGTTCCTTTTCTTTGCCAAGCTAGACTTAGTCAGCAGTATGGACAGAAAGCTCATGCATACTAAGTGGAGGAGTCTAAATAAATGGGCACAGCTGACCATTTACTTTTGACCAACAGTGTTGTCACAGAGGAGCAACACTTGGTCAGAAAGAGAGGGACCTGTGTCCACCTCTAGGGGTGAAGACTCACCATGTGGAGGGTGGCAGAAGTGTCATAATGCCTGCCACTGGGAACTCAGGCCTAGGGGGGCAACCCACCCCACGGTTTACGGGTGTCGGGGCTCCCAAGAGAAGCACGACTCACACCTCGCTGAATGGAACAGTGTTTCTTTGACATAGAGAAGAGAAAGAGCAAAGTCAGCTTCACTAGTGGGTGTTGATTCCCCTAGCCAGCCGGTCTCAACCTAGCCAGCCGGTCCCCAACCCTCGTGGGGAGATATTCCAGGCGGGCACTCCTCTGTGTGTGTGTGCGTGCGCTCGTGTGTTTGTGAGTGGGGAAGAGCCTGGCTGTGTCTGCACCATGGATGGATATACTACCAGGGTGTGAGCTGGATGCCATAAAACATGCCCAAATGAATCATATTGTCCCTCTGAATATTTCCATATGCTCAGGACACTAGGGATAGGTCCCATCAGTCCCCTTATCTGCTGGGGAATTAGGTTTTATCTTGCCAACCTGACCCATCTGTTCCAGCACAGCATGCCCTTGTGGGTCCCAGGGAAGGGCAGCGGGCCATGCTAGGACTGTCCCCTACCACAGGCAAGATGTTGACATTGATGTGAACGTCAAATAGGCCCTAAATAATACAGAAGTTGAATTTAGGAATTCTAACTTCTGCCTCTTTCTCTAGTTGACGCTGTACCAACTATCACTATGCTATAGAGAGCAAACTTCACAAGGGTGCAAGGTCATTTTCCAAATGAAAATGCCATCGGAAAGGTATCTGCTGAATGGAAACCATGCTTTCTTTCTAAATAGCAGTCCACAGGGCCTCACTGATGGTACTCCATCCAGCAGTCACTCTTCTAAATTTGTCTGGCTCTCTACTCCAGCAAAAGTAAACCTCTATAGTGTAGTAGAACTGAACCTAAACCAAACTAAAGGAAAAAAAACGCCTCACTTAGCAAACTATTTCTGATAACTACAACTCAGTTCGCCACCATCACATATTTATAATACAATCAACGTTCAGGATAAAGATCATTAGTCAATAAAAATGGTCAAAATGCCTTCCAAATAAGAGAAAGATTAGATTATTTTATTATGGATTTGCCACTAATTGCATTTTACTGAGTTCTAGTGATTTACATTGGTATTCTACTTTATAGTATAAATGCTAGACTCTTATTTCTGGTGGTTAAATGTTCAGAATGTGCCACTATTTTGCTCGTATTAATCTCAATTTCTTGAATCAAGAGATTAGATTATGCTTTGGGGTTGAAGAGTTCGAGAAGTTCGTCTTTTTTGCTTTTTCTCCACCTTCTCTCCAAGCGGGTGGAGGGTGGCGAAGTGGATTCCCGGCTGTGGTGGCAGCAGAGCCGGCACGGGGGCTCAGACCTCCCTTCCCAGCGCGCACTGTGTGCGCTGGTGCTGCCTGTTCACGTGGCTCACCTGACGTGTGCTCAGGTGCGTGGTGAGCAGGCTGCCGGTGCCACTTCTCCAAGGCCGCCTCATCACGGAAGCTGAGGCTTTGAATTTGCTTTATGGCAGCGTGTTAAGCCTTCAGCCCTCCATCCCAACCATCTGCTTTGCTTGTTAAGCTGACTCTCGTGTCCCTTCACTTTCAATAAAGGGAAAAGTCCATCTAACAGAGGGGCCATCGCCCTCCTCAGGGAGGGCAGCTTGTCTTTCCAAGACCCGCACCAACCTTTTCAGTTTCTGTCGTTGAGGCAACGTGCTCTATATTTTATATTTTAATTTATGCATCTTATCAAATGTCTTCTTCTCAACTGTGTTCCTGTTTGAGCTGTTCTCTAGTGAGGTTGCCATTTGATTGATCTTCTTCAATTACTGTTAAGTAATGGGGTCTTTGTGTATACTCTGGATTTTAATTTTGTTTATATAGTGCCAAGTGTCTTTTTAGTTTGGTGGTAAATCTTCATCTGCTATTATGAAGGCTGACAGAACCTCTCTGGAAGGGAGAAAGGGAGACTGAGCCATTTCACTGAGCAGCCCCAGACTTAAATGCACGGCAGCATTCATTTTTCTTTGGTCCAGGGCAATCCATGGTAACTGGACTATTTGCCAAGTAAATGCACAGATCAATATCACATGTGGTCAGCTCCCAGTAATCCTCAGTAAATAACAGAAAATATGAATAATTTAAGGCACTGAGCTGGCTGAGGGCCACCAAGCAGACATTCTCCGCTTTCTCTGGATGGGCCCAGAGCATGGCTCCCCGTTTACCTGCCACTGTGCTTGGGGACCCCGACCCTCAGCCGCCTGAGTAGCTCCTCCCTGTGGACCATCGGAAGTGTGCTGACCTTGATGTTCCAAGTCACTCGAGCCCCCGGAAATAGCTTAGCGTGTAGTCCTAGAGTGTTTTCAGTTTCATGCAGAAAGGACGTTCTAGTTTGTATTTATCCACACCGCTTCGCTTTCCTTTTTAGTAAGTCTTATTGTATTCAGAAAGGAGCAAGGGAATATTACTGTTGCTTATGAGCTTATGATGTTACTGATAGAGGGAAAATGGACACCTGTGTGTGAAACGGTAGGGGATATTTAATAGCTTCATGTTTTCCTTTTAGTCCGGATAATTGAAAGGTGACAACAGACCAATTTTAACACATCTCCCCTCTTCCCAGCATAAAAGTTGAGCTGGTCCTGAGTACCCAGAGGCCTAGGTCCCTGGTTTTTTCTTCTTCCGTAAAATCCTTCACTCACTTGGAACACATAGAAGGCCACATTGTTTGCAAAAGCCGGAAAGATGATTAATATATTTACTACAATATAGGGTAGAATAAGGATTGAATATATTTTGATAAGCTACAAAACTACAATGAAATCTAGATAAATTTATGCAGATACATAGAAAAGCCTACATTTAAATTAAACGAAGAAGAATTAAAAGTACCAGAACCAGAAGAATTGTTGCTTGGTGTAGAGGAGCTGAGGGGGTCACTGAGGCGTGTGGTCCTCACGTGGACCCAGTGAAACGGGGCTCTTGCAGCTAAGTGAGTGTGGGCGGCTGTGGAAATGCAGGGGTCCTTCTTGCCTCAGTAGGCCTGTTCCATGCTCTGGGGCCAGGTGACACGCTGTGCATGCTGCGTGATTTACTTAAAAAGGATATTGGCTATTTAGAAACACTCTGGACAAGGGTGTGCTAGCATAGGAAGAGTCAGAGACATCTCAGAAATGGAATTGTGAGGCAAGCCAGGAATGTTTGCTTGAAGAAAATAAGCCTTAAAAGTACAAGAGAGTAGCTCGCTTCAAACCTCTGAAGGGAATCTCTTTATTTTAAGTTGCTCGGGAGGGAAAGATTAGAATCAAAGGCTTGAAATATGGGAGAGCAATTTGACTCAACTCAGTATTTCTAGCAGTGTGTTACACATACCCCTGGAGGAATGATATTTTCTTTTTTAATTAAACATTTTTTATAATTTTGAAATAGTCTTGGATTTACATAAAGGTTGCAAAAAAAAAATATACTGAGAATTCACGTAGGCCCTTCACCTACGTTCAATTTATATGATCATAGGACAGTTAGCAAACCAGGAAATTAGCATTGCAATTAACTGTACTATAGACCTGATTGAGATCCCCCAGTTTTTCCACCAATGACCTTTTTCTGTTCCAGGATCTAATCCAGGGTGCGCATTGCATTTAGCTCTCAGGTCTCCTTCATCTCTTCCATTCTGTGACACTTCTTCAGTCTTCTGTGTCCTTTACGACCTTGACACTTTCAATGAATATTGGTCAGCTCTTTTGTTAGAATGTCATTCAGTTTGGGTTGGCCAACGTTTTCTCAGGATTCGATTCAGAATTACTTAGGGTAGTTTTGAGAACCCCCAAAGCACTACTTAAGGGTAGTTCTTTTCATCTTCACCCCCTTCAGTATGCCAACGTTCATTTGTAATACGTTAGTAATGTAGTTAGGTTCATTCTGTACTCCATTTGGGGCTCTCCCACCCCCACCCTCACCACATCCTGGCTGGTTTTAATTATTGTTTATTTGTGTGTGTGGGTGAGACCTTTCTAAGACCCAGAGCTGTACCAAACAGCGTACTCAGAGAAGTGTTGCTCCCTCTTCAGAGTCATTGTCCCCCAACCCTGTCTCCCCCAACCTCTGTAGGAAACCCGTCTCTGATGCGTCCTTTCTGTATTTCCTTGCACAGATGAGCAGATACACAGGTACAGGTAGATTTCTTGTATACCTTTTCTTACACGAAGGGTAGCATGCTCTAGATGCTCTTTTACGCTGTTTTTTCCAATTAACAGTGTATCCAGGTAATTACTCCAAGTCAGTCCAAAGAGTTCTTTTTTTCCTTTTTACAGCTGTGTGGCCCCCCACTGTACAGATGTGCAATGTTTATTCATCCACTCTCCTAAGTATGGCAATTAGGTTTTTCCCAATATTTTGCAATTCAGACAGCGCTGCAAAGAATAACCTTGGGCAAATATATTTTCACATTGCTGGAGTTATATCTTCAGGGTAAATTACTAGAGGTTTAATTGCTGATTTAAAAGGTGTGTTGGATATCTTCATTAGGTACTGCTAAATTTCCCTCCAGAATTTGCATTCCCACCAGCAATGTATGAGAGTGTCTGTTTCCTTACAGCCATGCCAACAGTGTGTGTCATCACATTTTAATTTTTGCCTATGTGACCCATGAGAGATGGTATCGTTGTATTGTTTTAATTTGCATTTCTGTAAGCATGAGCGAGTTTGAACATGTTTTCATATGTTCAAGTGCCTTTTTTTTTCAATGTTTTAAACTCTTTCTGTAAATTGTCTGTTCATGTTATTTTACCATTTTTCTTTTAGGGTTAGGCCCTTGATCCCCCAATTATTTGGTCTTTTATCCCCTTTTTTGTGTGCTATATGTTGCAAATATTTTCTTCCATATTTTTCCGTTCTCTTTTGGCTTTGTTAAGGTAGTCTTTTTTTGTTGGTTTTTTTTTTTTTTAATTGCCTGTGGATTTGAGTTATAGTTAGAAAGTCTTTCCCCATGCCAAGGTTGAAGTATTCAATATATCGCCACAAGATTACCTTCACCAGTTATGTTCTTTAGGTCTTCGCCTTCCCCACTTTGTTTTTGTCCACTTGATGTGTCCATTTCTGAGAATGGTATATTAAATCTCCTACTCTAAGCTATGTCTCCTATATCTCCTGTAGTTTTCCTTTCATACAGGTGGTTGCTGTTTCAATTGGTGCGTGAATATTCATAAGCATTGTATCTTCATTGTGAACTGTGGCTTTTAGCATTAAAAACATGTCCTTTTGAGAGCTGAGGGCGTGAATCTCACTTTGTCTATCTCTGATCTCTTTTTGCTTCCATTTACTTCATATGCCTTTGTCCATCCTTTTTCATTTTAGCATTTTTGAATCACTATTTTAGGTGTTTTTCTTGTATACAGCATATAATTGGATCTTTTTTTGTGTGCCAAATTGCAAATCTTTTTCCTTTAATAGGTGAGTTAAGCCCTTTCACGTTTACTGATGCAAATGATTTGTTTGCTCATTAATCTATCATAATATTTCATAATTATGTGTATTGTTTTATTTGCTATGTTTCTCTATGAGATGTGTATTTGCTGTTTATTGGTATTTTTTTTATTTTGAAAGGTTTGTATTTTTTCATCTAGTGATTGCCTTTTTATTTAAACCTATTTTAATGTCTTTAGTACCTTGTTTTATTATTTAACCCTTTGCTGTCTGATTTATCAATTTTTTCCAGTATCTTTAATACCCACCTATTGTTATGTAGTAATGAATTATACAGTGAGAATCTTCCTCTGTCCCTTTCTCTTCACCTCCCACTTTTTATGATATAGTATTTGCACATTAGTCTTTCGGCATCATCTCATCTTTGTTGTGGTCTTAGATGTACATCTAAGTAGTTGTAAATGTTTACTGTAAGTCCTTTTGCTAGAGTTTCCCAGGCTTCACTTGGGTGGATGAAGCTTATTCTCACATAGATTCTTCAACAAGGACTGATGGGTGTAGAATTCTCTAAATTCTTTCCTGTTGAAAATTACTTGGGAAGTGCATGTGGCTCAAACAAGGGCTCCTGTCTACCACTGGGAGTTCCCAGGTTTGGGTTTTGGGGCCTCCTGGTGAAGGCAAGCTGGTTTGCACATTGAGCTGGCCTAAGAAGATGATGCAACAAAAAAGATACACAGAGGAAAGACAGTGAGAGACACAACAAACCAGGGAGCTGAGGTAGTGCAAACAATTGGGTACCTCTCTCCCACGTTGGAGGGTCCTGGGATCGTTTCCCAGTGCCTCCTAAAGAGAAGATGAGAAGAGAAGAGAAGCCAGGCAGATATAGAAGAACGCACAGCAAATGGACACGGAAAGCAGACAGAGAGTGCAGGTGGTGGTGGGGATGGGTGTGTGGTATAAATGAATGAATGAATGAATGAATGAAAATTACTTGTGTATAGTTTTCATATTTGAAAGTACAGCTTGACTGGATTTAAAATTCTTGGTTCATATTTTCTTTTATTGAGCTTTTAAAAAAATATTGTGCCACTATTGCCTTCCTTATCTGTTGGTTTAGAAAAGTCTGATTCCAGGCCACTTCTTTTGCTCATGTAAATTACTGATCTTTATGCTGAAAGACTTGGGAATTTTATCTCTGAAATCTCATGGTTTTACTAGGATATGCCTCAGAGTTGATCTTTCTGAGTTAATTTTCCCATATACTCAGAGAACCCTTTCAATCTAAGTTTCAGGTCCTTTGCTGTTTCTGGAAAGTTTTCTTGTATTATAGTTTTAAATATTAGCTTTGTTCTATCGCTTTTATTTTTCTTCTTCAGGGATTATCAGCCAAAGGGGTGCTGATGCAAAGTACCAGAAGTCTGTTGGCTTTTAGAAAGTGTATTTACTTGGGGTGGAAGCTTATCGTCACAAGGCCCTAAAGCCTAAGTTATTTCCCTCACCAAAGTCTGTTGCCACGTGTTGGAGCGAGATGGCTGCTGGTTTCTGTGAGGGTTCAGCCTCCCTCTTCCTCCTAAGGCTTTGTGGTCCCAGTTCCTTCAAGCTTTGTCTTTATCCCCAGGGCTCACTTCTTTCTTCCCAGGGCCTCTGCTAAGTTTGTGGAGCCATCTCTATTCCTCTGTGATCCTCTGCTGTGTATTTTCTTCGTGGGGCTCCAGCAGCAAAAGATGCTGTCTCTTCTGCCCTGTAGTTTTCTCTGTGAGTCCCTGCATCCTTGGTCCTACTGATGTGGCCCAATCAAAGCCTTAATCATAATTTAATCAAGTAAAAGTGAAACCTCTGAATCCCGTACAATCTAATATGCCCAGGGGAACAGACCAGTTTACAAACAGAATCCAATGTCTGCTTTTGGAGTTCATAAATAATACTGAACTGCTACAGGGACACTGATTATGCAAACGCTGTTTCTTTGCCTATCTTCTGTTTCCATTGCTTTCTCTCTCACCCTTCATTTTTTTAAATGTCATTTTCATTGTTTTTGTTATATTCCTGCCTTTTATTATTGCTGAATAATTTTGTCTCTCTTCTGTTTTTCTCCTGAGTTCATTCAACTCTCATCCCCCCCCCTTTTTTGTACCATTTTTGTTTTTATTAATAAATTAATGATTCAAGGTGATTTTTCATATCCTCTAATTCTTATTTGAATTTTTAAAATTATGTTTGTTTGGAGTGTTGAATTACCATTTTTTCTTTAGTTCTTGGTTGTTTTAAAGGAGGGAATTTTCCTCTGTTGATAGGTGTAAAAATTCATTTCCTGATTTTTTTTTTTCTTGCAGTAGCTTTGTATGAACTCATTGAGCTTCCTTTGTTCATTTTTATGGTATTGGTTTTGTTTGCTTGTTTGATTGTTTTTTTTAAAGATTCTTAGTCTGTTGGTACCCTCTTCTGCATATACTGCGAAGTCAAGGTCCTGTAGCAGGTCTTTTATTCTGGTAATTGGGTTGGGGAGCAGGGTGTCCTCCAATATCATAGTTCTCGTTTGACTTGTAGGACCCTAAATTTTCCCTTTCTTCTTTTTCTCTTTACCACCCAATTTTCAGAGGCACTTCTCCCTGCATTTCTGGTCTGGGAGCTGTCTAGCAGAAGGGTCTGGGCAGGCCACTAGGGTTGTGGAGGTGGGCATCAGGAACAGGGAAGGAGTGGGGTTTTGGTAACAATTTACAAAGGTCCTTCTGTCTCTGCAACTTGTCAATAAAAGCATTGCATTGTTCACCCTCTAGATACAGTATTTAGGAGACTGAACATTAGATTACTTTTAGAATTTATCTTTACTTCATGTGGAAGTAAAAAGTAAATGCTAACTTTCCCTGAGGTCAACAGTGTAGAATGTATGTGGAACTCTTGAAATAAATAAAATTAATTTGCCCTTTAGTGTCATTAAGACAAAGACTTTTTCACAGGTGTATTATTCATTTTGTGTTAAGAAAGTATGTAACTTGATGCTTAAGCAGAATGTGTTGAGGCATATAACTAGTTTCTTGAGCACAATTTATAGGTTTTGTATGTTTTCAATATTGATAGAACAGTGGAGATAGTTTTTTATAATAGATTCAGTCAAAATTGTTTAAAATGACTATTTTAACTCTATAAAAGCTAAGTAAATATCAGATAATACTGGAAGTAATGAGGTTAAATTTAATTGATAGTTGTTATTCTGAAAAGAAAAAGTTTAAAGTATTCTCCTCAAACATCATATAAAGTTTTCCAGCTCCACAGGGGTCTGTATTTGCAGCCCAAGTTTTGAGAAAGCAAATTAAATTAGAGTGTTGTGTGTTTTATGAGGCCGTCTAAAGTGAGTTTTTATGTTTCAGAAGCGAACATGCATGAGATTAGAAGCAGCTGCCCCCGATCCTGGTTGCCCCGAGGTAAACACGTTTGCCCTGGAATCCTGGATCCCTGAGGAGCTGGAGCCTCGACCTGGAGGGCCCCCCACTGCCCTTGGTCCCGAGTGTGTCCGTGGGAAGCAAAGCACAGGGGTATGTTCATCCACTCACCATGTCTTAGCTGAACCCAGTTCAATATTTTAATAAAAAGTGTAAATAATCACTGTTCTGATACAACTTTGGGTGTGATTTGTTAAATAGATCCCTCAGGACAGTGGAAGGAGCCCTGCCCAGCCTTGCCCAAGATGTGCTGCAGGGGAGTCCGTGAGTGCACTCACCTTCTTGCTGTGACATAGCAGATAGGCTGGTTCCTAAATATTAGAGCCATAAAACAAAGTTAAGAAGAACTACAGTCAGCTTCTAAGGAATGAGGAGCATAAATTAAAAAGTGCAGATTGATTTATGCCCTCCTTAACATTCTACTAGGGGCAAACTGTAGATACATTTAAAACTCTTTCTAAAAAGCAGGGTTTAGGGAAGGGAATGGGCTGCTTAGTTTGGTTAAAACAGCATCATCTTGCAAAACAACCTAACTTTCTTACTTAATTATTCATGTGAGAATGAACAGGGTTTTTTTTTCCTTTTCCCTGTTTAAGCTTTTCCCCCCTATTTCCATAAACTTCACATAAACCACTGATTTCAGTAGAAGAAATGCAGTATTCACATCATTAATTCAAAGTAAAGAAAGGTCAAAGCCTACCAGAGCCAAATTCTCAGTCTCTTTTGTTGGGCAGAATATCATAAAGGTGTACATTAGCATAATACTACCCTTATTATTAAATTTGAACTTCCTTTAAGAACAAGTTAATATGTCTTTGATAACCTCTGTTATTCTTAGATTTTTAAAATTTGAATTTGGAATTTTAATATTGTAATAAAATTGAATTGTATTTAAATTCCATAGAAACCAGGAATTTTGGGGTGGGGATAGGGATGAATATTTCTGAAATTGCCCCTAATGATCTTTAGAGAAATATATTGCTCTGTTTTTGTTTGTTTGTTTTTTGAGGTATTGGGGGCCAGGAGTTGAACCCGGGATGTTGTATGTAGGAAGCTGGCGCTCAACCACTGAGCCACATTGGCTCCCCTGAGTTGTTTTTTCCATTCATTTTGCTTGCTGTTTGTTTGTTTTTTTACATTTTTTTTCTAGGAGGCAGTGGGAACCAAACCTGGGACCTCCCATGTGGGAAGCAGGTGCTCAACTGCTTGAGCCCCATCTGCTCCCTTCTCTGTTTTTGATAAGCAGTGGCATGAGTCAGTAAAGTTTGGAGTCACCCAACTGACACATGGCAGGCACTGTGCTTTGTGATGATAGGTACCCTGATTTTCTTTTAAGCAAAGACCTAAAACTGTTATAGCCACATCATTGAACCTGGGCTTATCTGAAGTCATTAAGCAAACATGAAAACAAATTTCATGTAAAACTCATGAAGATGTATTTTTCAACTTTTTGTACTCTATTTTCAGAAAAATTTCCACACATTGTGTTCTACAGTGTAATTCTGAACAATGGTGAAATTAAAGATCCATCCAGCCATTTGGATTTAGTTTATGTAAGCTGATTCATATAGTTGTCAAACCTACCCTGGAAGGCAAATAAATGATAGCTACTTGGAGAAATATGACCACATTATGTTAGATTAAATTTTGCTTACACTAGTGCCCTTCCTTGTTGTTGTCCCATGTCCATGGGCTGTAGCCTCCACATCCCCCACTGTCTGAGGCAAACCCTGGGAATGTAATAGTGATTCTTAACGCTCCAAGGGCTTGGATTCTGGCAAGCTTGGCTTAAAGAGAAAAATTACACTGGGCCCAAGCACCTGGCTGGACCATTCTGGCTAATATTCTAATACTCTCTTTATACACATGCCTGTTTGATTAGGGTTCCCCTTGTGATTCCCCAGGCTTGCCGCTGTTAGGCTTCTGGGAGAGGAATCTGGCTGGAAGAGCTATGCTGATAGGTGAATATAGCATTTTTTGATTAATGCTCCCTGTCCTTTTCATCTAAATTTCAGAAACTGAGTTTAAAAAGTCAGTTTCCCATTATTTGTAGTTATTCTCAATAAGTTTTCACCTAGGCTTGGATGTTTTAATATTTACACCCACTATTTCTAAAAGCCTTATGTAAATAAAGATTGAAATATGAATTTGAAAAGTCACACCTCTTGATATTTGAACGGACTATAGCTGCATATATCTTCTTTTTCTAATAATATAGCTAGTTTCTCTCCTAAGCTTTTAAAATAATAAGACACTAGTTTTATATTCTAAAACACCAAAAGGTTCAGTGTTAAATAAAAAGCAAATAGTGTTTTTAGAAATGCAAGATCCCAGGGAGTAGTGCTTAACCGTCAGCCACTATTGGGCAGCAATTCCAAGCTTCAAAAGACTTTATTATACATGTGCATACATTCACAAGCACGTGCCCATTTACAAGTGAGTCTGTCCTAACTCCTGGGTCAGAGTTGCCTTAGCTGACCCAACTGTCTTCTCAGGTCAGAGAAGACAGAGTTGGGTTAGAGGCAGTTTGTATGGAATTCCTAATAGGAAACTTGCATGTGATTCTCAGCTTCTTTGGTAGCTTTTCACCAATAACCTCCTTTGCATCTTAAGTGTTTTCTGAGCTCACCAGGCAATCAACTGATCTTAACAGTTCTGCTCTGAATTCTGAATGTAGCCATTATCAGCTTGGTGCCGAAGTGCGCTGTCCTCTGATTCCTAAGCCTTTCCTTAATTTTATCATTGGGTCGTTTCTCACATAGACAAGGTCTTGACTCTGTTTTCTATAGATCTGCTCAAACTCATTATCCAAGCTTATGTTTTGGTCCCTTTTTTCTCTGACTCATTGACATAAATTCGGCAGCTAGCTGGTTGTCATGGCAGTTGCCGTTTCAACAGTTGCTGACACAACTTCTTAGAGTATCCCTGTTATATTCCAAATCCTTTAGAACCCTCTTCTCTGAACCCTGAATCATTCTGCTCCTGTTACTGCAGTTGGCATGAAGCCATGCCCTGTTCATGTGGCTGTCCTTACACCTGGGGTCTGGGCTGCTCTCCGTTAGGCCAGGTCCAGTGCTACACCTCCAGAAGTGGTGCTGGTTACTACCTCAACTGGTACACTTCCTCTCCTTCCGTGGAGGGCTCCAGGTGCCAGCTGGGCCAATGCCCTTATACTTGGTTGCCTCACCTCCCCTGTGGGGAACCATCATTTGTGTAGTCAAGGTCAAGATTTAAATTCCCTCTGTTGGACGAGGGTGAAGAAAGGGGAGCTGATGCTTAATTTGTGCAGAATTTACAATAAGGTTGATAATAATTTTGAAAAGGGATAGAGGTGATGGGAATACATTATTGTGAGGGTAATTAAAAGCACTGAATTGTATAATTGTGCATGTGGTTGTGGTTGAGAAGGGAAGTTTAGAGTTGTGTATATCACTAGAAGTCAAGCTAGAGGTGAAACTTGGGACTGTATAATATAGTGAACCCTTTTGTTGATGAATGTGGTTAATAGTAAAAATGTAAGGATGTTCTTTCATGAACTAGGACAAATGTACATCACTATTACAAGGTGTTAATAATAGGGCAGTATATGGGGAAAAAAGACAATGCAAAATTTTGACTATAGTGAATAGTGATATAATATTTTTTCATTAATTGTAACAAAAATACTATACTAATGCTAGGAAGATATAAGGATAAGGGTTTTTATTTTGTTTTTTTTTATGGTTGGAACAATGAAAATGTTCTAAAATTGATTGTGGTGATGAAAGCACAACTCTGTGATTATACTGAGAGTCATTGATTGTCCACTTTGAATGGGTTATATGGCATGAGAATCATTAATTATAAAAAAATTCCCTCTGTTTGAAATACCTAGATTGGTTTCTATTTTCTTACTGGACCTATCTGGGCTAATCAGCTAATAAATGGACAGATTCTCCTGAAAAAGAAGAAGAAAAAAAGATGCTGCTTAAACGGAGGTTTCTGAGTCTTTGCTGCCTTCCCTCAGGCTCAGGTGCTTAGTCCAGCAAACGTAGTGTTTGGGGTGCTGGCAGAGCCCTGTACAGTCATAGGTCATGTGGGCATATGATGTGAAAGTTGCTGAGGCTTCTTGGTATTGCCCGTCATTATAGGATCCTTCCCTTCCTTTTACCTTGGGTCATTGAATTTTCTTTACCCAAAATGGTAGTGATTTTCTATTTAAATGCCAACATACAAACTTGGTTGTTTCTGAGTATTGTGAACCCCTCCAAGGAATTGGTTTTGGATCCCAGCCTAGTCATTGATGTTATCACTCTTCTTTTTTTCACTTAAAAGCAGATGCTAAGGGAGTAGTCGTAATAAGCCTCTATGTTGTTATTCCTGCTTTGAGATTGAGATCCACCCTGACAGTGGAGTGCTAGTGAGTGTGTGTAGGAGAGAGGCCAGCTTGAGAGAGTAGAATTGGAGTGCTTGGGAAGTAGGTATTGAGCCCAAATCCGTTGTTTTAACTCATTGTTCCCCAGTAGGGACAGCAGGAGGAGCCAAAGTATGATTATTCTGATTTTAAAGGGATAAACAGTTTTTCTTTGTACTTCTCTTTATTTCCAGATGGGTGACCTTTAAAATAGGTGTGTTTATTTAATTTGCATATCTGTTTTCTTTGTGGTTGCTTCACACATCTGTAGCATCTTTAAACACTGTATTAAAACAGAAACTTACATAGAGCCTGGTGTAAATGAGATTTTTACCTTTCTTCTGAGCCTGCTGTAATGGCAGAGAAGTGTTTACTAATGCCTTATAGAGTAGGTATAAATGTCAAGCTTGGGACAAATGTCGAGGATAAAAATGTAGCAGTCTGACAGATTAAGAAAGGTCTGTGGGCAGCAGTTTACTTTCTGTGTTCTATCTACATGACAGCTAGTTTTTGTCAGTCTTTTTGTTCTTTTGTCCTGAGAGAAGAAAACACAGTCAAGTAGTAGGACTCAACAGAATTTCATTGATCATTCTGTAATATTCATATTGTCCTCTGCAAGTTTTTTTCCTGAGTCGGTCTGGGATCCTAGAGTTCATCAGTCTAACCCAGTCAGTTTGCAGATAAGGAAAATGTAATACTTTGGGGGGGATGATAAGCCTGTGGTGCACAGTTAGGCTGAGGGGCAGGATTGTGCCCCAGAACCTCTCCTCTTTCTTCCCTACTTGGCTGTTCTGTGTGTTTGCAGTCGCTGTGCTACACTGGTGGTCCCCTGAGAAATGCATCAGTGAGAGCCAGGGGCCTTTGCCGGCTTCCTTTCCAGGCATAGTGCAGAAGTCTTGCTAAGACGCAGGACTGACTTAATCAAACTGTGAAAGAATAAGCTGGTCAAAACAAGAGTTCAGCTGTGTTGGTGGTGTAGCCAAATATGAATCCTGAAATGGATGAGTAGCAGTATAAATAGAGTCACTAACAAAAATATTTAGATTTAGCTTCTGACAATAAATATTTTCTCTGGAATATGGATACCAGAAAAATAGTTTGGTTTTTAAAAAAAACATTTAACTGTGGAATTTAAATTAGTCATAGGCTCCGAGAAAACAAACAGCTTTCAGATGGCTAGAGGAAAAAAAAAACACAAAAATTTTTTCTCTAGATAAAGTGTGCTAAATTGTGAGGAGTTGGTGAAATCGATTTTCATAGAAAAGTCAGCACTTTAAGAAAAATGCAGTTTAGGCTTCCTGCATATCTGTTAGACTAAGCTAATGCAGATGGCTCCCCTTCTGCTGGGAAACACTAATAAAAACTAAATGCAGAGTTGGTTAAATAGTAAGGGAAGAGAATATCAGAGTAGCCGGTACAAATACATTCCCTGGTGAACTTAGTTGGTTTTGGCCTTTGTTGGCTTTGGTCCTGTCATGGTCCCAGGAAGGCTAGAATTCTAATGTCTGCAGACATGGGAGATGTGACTTGGCCCAGTGAAGTAGGTATGGGAGCTAGAATTTGTACTCTTTCATAAAGTTCAGAACCTTGGAAACATACCTTTCCCTTAAAAGAGAATTAGAACTAAAACATCAGCCTGTGCATGAACATAGTCTTTAAGTTTATTCTGTCTATATTGTTCAGAAACCAAAAGCAAAGACATACATGTAAAAATAGATACAGTCCATTGAAATCCTTAAGGGCTGGATGGTAAATGCAGAAATAGCCTGTGGGCATGCTTCCACCCTTCAGAGATAAAACAATCCACTAAAGGTGAGATCAAAACAAAACACCACCAACTAAACAAAATCTACTACCATGGGGGAGTCAGGAAGTATAACAAACAGGAGAATCCAAAACTCCAGGGATCTGAAATAGAAAAACCTGAAACTCACTATAAAGTATGTTTAAAATTCCTAAAATGATTAAGGAAGATATAAAGCCATAATGAAAGAAATAAGCCATAATGAAAGAAGACAGTGTGAAAAAAAAGAATAGGGAGGTTAAAAAGAAAAAACTTGTAAAAGTAAGTAATAAAGTAATTGAAGTTAGAAAATCAAATTATGAGGTTAGACACAGTTATAGACTGAATTAGTTAATTAGAAGATAGATCTGGGGAAATCATCCAAAATACAGCAAGAGAAATAAAGAGAAAGTGTGAACATGTGAACAGGATGCACAGAAAAAAAGAACGAGGGCACCGGACTTGGTCCAGTGGTTAGGGCGTACATCTACCAAATGGGAGGTCCGTGGTTCAAACCCTGGGCCTCCTTGACTCGTGTGGAGCTAGCCCATGTGCAGTGCTGATGCGCGCAAGGAGTGCCTTGCCACGAAGGGGTGTCCCCTGCGTAGGGGAGCCCCACACGCAAGGAGTGCGCCCCGTAAGGAGAGCCTCCCAGCGCGAAAGAAAGTGCAGCCTGCCCAGGAATGGCACCGCACACACGGAGAGCCGACACAACAAGATGATGCAACCAAAAGAACAGATTCCCAGTGCCGCTGACAACAACAGAAGTGGACAAAGAAGACGCAGCAATAGACACAGAGAACAGACAACCGGGGTGGGGGGGGGAAGGGGAGAGAAATAAATAATCTTTAAAAAAAGAAAAAAAAAAGAAACAAAGAATGATAAGGTCCATTAGGAAATCCAGAAAGAAGGAATTTACAGAATAGGGGACAAGAATATTTGGAAAGATTATGACTGATAATTTTCTAGAATTGAGAAAGCCGTGTGTAGCCAAAGAATTTTGAAGTATAACAAAGTGAGGGAGATCACCCATCAAATATCAAGATGTATTACAAAGCTCTGATAATTAAGACAATGTGTTATTAGCCATAGATAGACAAATAGACCAATAAAGTAAGATTGGGAGCTTAAAACAAAGCCAGCATATATGGCAGCTCAAGAGAAGGCATTACAAATCAGTTGGGGATGGCAGGCTATTCTATAAATTGTGCTGGGGCAACTAGCTATCCATAAATGGGGAAGAATAAAGTTAGAGCTCTGCCTCAAACAAAAATCAGTTCCAGGAGGTTGGGGGGATTTAAAGAATCTAAACATGCAAAACAAAACTTCAAAAATATTAGTAGAAAATGTAGGAGAATATATGTATAAAGTTTAGTAGATTTATAAAATGTATAAATCAAAAAGGGAAAAGATTGATATATTTGAATACATACATAATACTTTGCATAACAGAATTCTACCATCATTGTTTAAGAAGAGGCTACAGTCTAGGAGAAGACATTTGTACCCCGCAAAATGGAAAAGATGAGTATCTTAAGTAAGTAGTTATATAAATCAATGCCCAGTAGATAGATGGGCAAAATTTATGAATAGGTAATTCAGAGAAGATATCTAAATGACCAATATGTATGAATGGATGTTCAACCTCACTAGTAATTAAAAACTTGCAAATTAGTGCATCAAATTAATAAAAATTTTTAAGTGTCTGATGGCATAAGATGGGCAGGTATAGAGATATAGGTACTCTCTGCTTTCTTGAAAACAGTATAAATTGGCATACCACTTTAGAAAGCAAAGATCTAGTAAAGGTGATGGTGGGCATTCTCTGTGACATAGAAGTTTGACTCATAGATATAGACCCTAACAGTTTTCCAAGGAAATATCTATAAAATAATGGTTGTAGCAGTGTTTGCTTAGCGAAAAGCTGGAAACAATCTAAATGTTCTTTAATATGGAGAATAGATAAATGAATTGGTATGTATTTATTCAATAACATAGTATATACAGTAGTGAAGATGGTGGGACTGAAAAAAATAAATTACAGAATGATATGTATAAGATGATATTTAGGTACCAAATTGAAGGTACTGAAGGCTTTTTCTGTCTGAGAGGGTGAGGACTAAGGATACATAGGGGTTTCAATTATATTTGAGGTTTTATTTCTTAAGTTATGTGATGTTCATGGGTGTTTTTTCTTTTGTTATCTCTACTTTTTTTTTGTATGCCTGATGAGGCATACTCATCATGATGAGTCTTGGGCTCAATCTGTTAACCCATAGCTACATCATGGTGAAACTCAAGAAAAATCTGTAGAGAGGAAAATGACTGATTACCCATGAAAGAATTAAAATTTGACTTAGAACAGAAGTCTCATTAGTAACAGTAGATTCCAGGAGATATTGGAATAACATCTTCAAAATGTTGAAGGAGCTGTATTTGTGTGAGCCCTTTTGGGCAATCAGCTACTGCTCATAAAGCTACACAGTCTATGTAATGAGGGTTTTCCCCCAAGGAAAAAGAAATCGTAAAGTAACGAAAGAGCTACTCCCAGATGGTTTTACAGGTTAAAACAGTCCTGCATGAACAATGATTTAATATTAGAAAAATTGCTACATTGTTTAAAGGAGAAGAAACAAATTATCATCTTCATAGATGCAGAATCTGTGTGCATTTAACTTGAAGTCTTGTTCAAGATTAAACCTTGGCAAGCAAGAAAAAGAAGAGTTTATCGTGGTAAAGGTTAAGGAACATCATAAGCAATGAAAACATTTCTGTTAATGATGGGAAAAATACAAAGGTCCTTGCTGTCACTATTTCTGTTTAGTGAACTAGGGTTCCTAAAAAGCACAATGAGACAAGAAAAAAGAAACAATAGGTATAAGAATTGGAAAGGCAAAAAGTTATTTCCAGATGACTTAATTATCTATATAGAAAACTCAAGAAAATCTACAGATAAACTATTCGAACTAATAGGGAATGGAGGTGGCTCAAGCAATTAGGCGGCTTCCTCCCATACTGGAGGTCCCGGGTTCTGTTCCTGGCGCCTCCTAAAGAAACAGGGAAGTTGAAGAGACACAGCAAACAATGAGGGGGTGGGGAGAAATAAATAAATAAAATATAACTAATAAGAGAATTGAGCAAAATTGCTGAATATAAGATGGACATGTAAAAATCCATAGACTTTTTGTTTATTGGTAATAACCAATTAGGAAAAATATCCCATTCACATTATTTCTTAGATTTGAGCTACTCTCTAGTATCCATTCATTTCAGCCTGAAGGACTCCCTTTAGTATTTCTCATAGGGTATATCTACTAGTGATAGATTTTTGTTTTGTTTTGTTTTGTTTTTTAATCTGGGAATGTCCTAATTGCTCTTTCAATTTTGAAGGTTAGTTTTGCTGGATATATAGAACTCTTGGAAGGTGGCCTTTTTTTTTTTGGCACTTTAAATGTGTCATCTAACTGACTTCTGACTTCCATGATTTCTGATGGAAAGAGGATTGCTTTTACATAATGAATTCTTCTCTGTCTATTTTCATGATTTCTTTTTGTCTTTGGTAGACAGTTTAATTATGATGTGTCCAAGTGTGGCTCTCTGAGTTTATTCTACTTGGAGTTTCTTGAGCTTCTTGGGTGTTTATTAATGTTTTTCATCAAGTTTGGGAAGTTGTCGGCCATTATTCCTTCAAATATTCTTTATCCCCCTCTCTCCCTTCCTTCTGGGACTCTCATTCTGTGTATGTTGGTATGCTTTGTAGTATCCCACAAAACTCGGAGACTTTATTCATTTTTCTGCCTTCTTTCTCTGCCCTACATGGGATAATCTTAATTGATCTATCTTTCTTTTCAGTGTTTCCATCTTTGCCCCCTGAAATCTTTTGAACTCTCTAGTGAATTGTTGATTTCAATTATAATTTTCAACTCCAGAATTTCTATTTGGTTCTCTTTTTTTTTTTAACTTCTGTCTTTTTATTGATATTCTCTATTTGGTGAAACCTCGTTCTCATGCTTTCCTTTAGTTCTTAATCACAGTATACTTTAGTTCTTTGGCCATGTTTAAAATAGCTCATTTAAAGTTTGTATCGGGTAAGGCCAATGTCTGGAACCTTTCTCAGCAACAGTTCTCTTGACTGCTTTTTTCCCCTGTGTATGCACCACACTTGCTTGTTTCACTGTATATCTTATTATTTTTTGTTGAGAACTGGACATTTTATGTAATGTTATATGGTAAATTTGGAAATCAGATCCCTTTCTTCAGGCTTTGCTGCTGCTCTTTGTTTAGTGACTTTCTGAGCTAATTCTGTAAAACCTGCATTCTTTGTTGCTTGTGGTCACTGAAGTCTCTGCTCAGTTAGCTTAGTGGTCAGCTAGTGATTAGACACAGACTTCCTAAAAATGCCTGGAATTAATAAGTCTTCTACTCTTTACTAAGGTACTCTATATATGGATCACACCTTCACACTCAGCCAAGCACCTTACAATTCTGCCTTATCTTTCACTTCCTGCTTGCACATGTGCATGGTGTTTTGGATTCCCAAAGCCCCCCATGGACCTTTCATTCCCCACTTCTCCTTTTACGTTTTATGATAAGCCTATTGCAGGCCCTATGGTTATCCACCACCTTAGACAGGCACATTGTTGCATAATTGATTGTTTTTGACATATGCTCCCAGGGACACCATTCAAACCAGTGTCACGTCAAATAAAGGTACCTTGGCAGTAGGGTCTTGCAGGGAACCAACAAATAGGTTAAGTAATGACAGCTCTCTGGGAATAGGGCTTTGCGGGAACTCCAGGCTACTCTGCCCCTTCCACTGGCTGCCAGGCTGCTAGTTTCTACTGTGGTTGTGGGCTGTTGGTTTGTTTACAAGGCTACCATGGAGTTTTCGAGGAGGGGATGGGAATCAGGCAAGTGTAAAAACACTGCTAAGCTCACTGTTCTTACCAAGATTTGGCCATATTCTTGAGTAAACACTCCCTGGATTGCTGCAAGCCTTTGGTTAATTTCCAGAGTTCTGAAAAAGTTGATTCTATTTTGGCCAGTGTTCGCATTGTCTTCATGGAACAGAGGATATTTGGAGGTTCTTAATCCACCATTTTCAGTGACATCCAGCCCCATTCATGTTAACATAACTTGTAAGTACTATTGGAAAATGTAATTGTGACTCCAACATAAGACATGTTCAAACCTTAATCTGCGTTCCTGTGGGTATGAACCCATTTGTAAATTGGACCTTTTTGAAGATGTTATTATTAGTTAAGGTATGGCCAAATTGAATCAGGGTGGGTCTTAATCCATTTGACTGGAGGTCTTGTAAAGAGAGGAAATACAGAGTCAGTCAGCAGAAACCAGAGAGGAGCCCGATCGCCATGTGATGGAGAACTGCAATCATCAGAATGCTACTGACCATGGGAGAAAGCACGCCTTTCTAACATCTTGATTTTTGGATTTCTAGCCTTCGAGACTGAGGCAATTAACTTCCTGTTCTTTAAGGCCAACCAGTGTGTGGTATTTATCATAGCAACCCAGGCAAACTAAGACAGGTACCTAGAAACAAATGTAATGAAAGGTTACAAGATCCATATGGAGAAAACCATAAAACTTTATATAAGATATAAAGGAGACCTAAATAAATGGGGAAATGGTCCTTGCTCATAGATAGGAAGATTCAAAATCAAAACTATATCAGTCTCATCCAAATCAATCCACAGATTCAGGCAGTTCAATCACAATTCCAATAGTATTTTTTTTTGCATGTGGAATTTGACATGTTGACTATAAAATTCATATAAGGGTTTTAAAAGCTAACAATAGCCAAGAAGATTGTGAATAACCAGTGTTGGGGGAACTTGCTAGGGATTATAGCTTCTCACAGAAGCATAATATTTAGAGCTGTAATAGTGACAAATACTAATAGATAAAGAAAAAGCAAGTAGGTAATGGAATAGATTGGACTCCAGGAACAGATTACACTGTTATGGGTGGTTTTGTACATAGGAGAAATTATAACTAAGCAGGGGAAGAGTGGACTGTTAAAAAACCATGCTAAGATCATTGGCTTTCCATGTGGAAAATATTGATCTGTCCTTTGTTCTGAACATAAAAATCTGCTCAAAAGGATAAAGGATTTAATGTGAAAATGAAAACTTTGAAATGATTAAAAGAAAATATAGAATACTGATGTCTTGTAGAATATATTTTCTTAAGCAGTGTATGAAAATCATAACCTGGAATTAAAGGCTGCTGTATTAGCCATCCAAAGGGGTGCTGATGCAAAGTACCAGAAATTGGTTGGTTTTCATAAACAGTATTTATTTGGGGTAAGAGCTTACAGATACCAAGCCATAAAGCATAAGTTACTTCTCTTACCAAAGTCTTATTTCCACGCATTGGAGCAAGATGATTGCCTACATCTGCCAGGGTTCAGGCTTCCTGGGTTCCTCTCTTCCTTTTGCTTTTCTTTCCTCTGTGTGCTTACTTCCCATGGGTCCCACTTAAGGCTTCAGCATCAAACTCCAACATCAAAACTCCAACATTAGAAAGCCCCCCAATTCTGTCTTTTGTCATGCCTGTTATCTGTAAGCTCCCACCCACCTAAGGGCGGGGACTCAATGCCCTACTGACACGAAAGGTTTACTTGATTACTTAACTAAATCCAGTATAATCCAATATAATCTCGTATGCCCAGAGGAAAAGATCACTTTACAGACAATCCAGTATTTCTTTTTGGAATTCATCAATAATATCAAACTGCTGCAGCTGCTAAATAAAATTACTTAAAAATTAAAAACAACCTACAGACAATAGCATATGTCTGCAAAGTTTAAAGATGAGCTACAGACATTGGAAGATATCTACCATGTCAATTATAATTGACAGATAATGATTATGTATAATATGTGAAACACTTCTACAGAGAATAAGAAAATTTCAGTAGAAATAGGGTCAAATGTGATGTCAGGCCATGTGCACTCCTTTCAGGGGCTCTGAATGGCAGTGGGTGAGTCTCTGACCTCACAGATTCCTGTCCATAGTCATCAGATTGGCAGACATTTAAAATTGTGACAGTTGAGTGTTGTTGAGAACAGCAGAAGGCGCTCTCAGCTGGCAGACATTCCTGCTTCTGGTTCTGTGCTCTAGGCTCCCACACAGCCTGGGAGAGGTATGCAGCCATGTTCATTGTGGCACTCTTAATATCAGTGAGAATCAACTTAACCGTTACTTAGCAGGGGAGTGAGGGAACCTCCAAAAAATTGATGAGCACAAAGCAAGTTACAAGAGGCTTCTAGGAAGATTGTGTCGGAGTAGGTCTACTGTTTCACTAAAACAATGGAAGAAGGGCAAAAAGCTGTCAGAGATAACTGCTTTGGGGATCTATAGACCAGGAATGTGCTGCACTTTGTCCAAGAGGGTGAGGGGCAGAGGGAAGAAGAAGCCGAAATGCACATCATGAGTTACTAGCCCCTGCAGCTGAGAATGGCACCCATCCCCCTCCCTCATGGGAGCAGCCCAAGTAAAACCCATGGCTCACTGCAGCCTACTGAGAGGGGAACAGATATCTTCCTCCCTGGAAGAGGGGGAGGGTACAGCAGAGGGCAGAGAGTGGTTTCTCCTCAGTGGATTTGGCCAGCAGAGCCTGCTTTGAATCTTGGTTCTGGACAAACCAGAATCATGGGCAAGTGGAGGTTGAAAGAGACACATCTGTGGAGAGATTCACCGATAAGCAGCATGTGCTGGCCGGGCAGGAAACTGCAAGGAGAAAAACCGCTCTTTGGAGTCTCACATCCCAGACTCCTTTCATCGGATCTGCACCCCTTTAATGAGACCCTTGCCCTGTTTTAATAACTTAAGCTGGGCAATTTAAAATACTTAGAATAAGTTGAACCAAAACACAAAGAGCTCTGAAACAAAACCACTAGGCAAGAGAGAGAAATTGACCATCACAGTAAATTCACCAACATAATCAGATGCCTAGACATCAGCAGAAAATTACAAATCATACTACAGAACAGTAAGAGATGGCCCTGCCAAATGAACAAACCAAAAATCCTCATGAGTCACAGGATTTAAGACAACACAGACCTTATAAGTCAGTTCAAGGAGTTGAAGGGAAATATGACTGAAGAGATAAAGGATATTAAGAAGACACTGGATGAGAATAAAGAGCAAATTGAAAGCCTACAAAGAAAGGTAGCAGAGCTTATGGAATGAAAGATACAGTGGGTGAAATTAAAAATACGTTTGAGGCATATAAAACAGACTTGAATTGGTCGAGGACAGAATTAGTGAATTGGACGACTAAGTATCTGAACTTGAAAAGATAAAAGAACAGAAAGAGAAAATAATGAAAAAAATGGAACACAGTCTTAGGGAATTGAATGACAATGCGAAACACACAAACATACATGTTATTGGTGTTCCAGAAGAAGAGAAAAGGGGCGGAAAGAATATTTTAGGGAATAATAACCAAAATGTCCCAACTCTTATGAATGACATAAATGTCAATATCTAGGAATCGGATGTGGCTCAACTGATTGGGCTTTTGCCTACCATATGGGAGGACCCGGGTTCAAACCCTGGGGACTCCTGGTAAAAGGTGTGCCTGTGTGGCGAGCCAGTGCCTGCCCACGTGAGTCACTCAGCAAGATGATGATGCAACAGAAGAGAAACGAAGGGGAGAGTCAAGGTGAGAAGCCACAGAAACCAGAAACTGAAGTGATGCAATTGACAGGGAACCTCTCTCCACATCAGAGTTCCCCAGGATTGAAACCTGGTGACCCCTAGAGGAGAAAAACAAGAAGAGAAGATAAAAAGAGACATAGACACAGAAGATCACACAGTGAATGAACACAGCAAAACAAATGAAAAAACACAGCAGGGGAAGCAGGGGAGGGGGAAAATCAATATCCAAAGAGGATAGCACACCCCAACCAGAATAAATCCGAATAGACCTACTCTGAGACACCTACTATTCAAAATGCCAAATTCCAGAGATAGAGGATTCAGAAAGGAGCAAGAGAAAAGCAAAGCATCATGTACAAAGGATTTTCTGTAAGACTAAGTGCCTATCTCTCATCAGAAACCATGAAAGTAAGACAGTGGTATGATGTATTTAAAATACTGAAAAAGAAAAATTGTCAGCCAAGAATTCTTTATCCAGCAAAACTGTCCTTCAAAAATGAGAGTCAATTTAAAGTCTTCACAGGCAAAGAAAAACTGAGGGAGTATGTTACCAAATGATCAGATTTGCAAGAGATACTAGTGGAAGGCTATAGCCTGAAAGGAAAAGACAAGGGTGAAAGACTTGGAGAAGAGTGTAGAAATGAAGATTATTAGAAAGGGTAACTTAAAGTGTTAAAAAAAAAAAAACAGACAATACTTGTATTTGTTATTGTAAAAAACAGACAATACTTGTTACTCAAACAAGTAAGATATGACAACAGAAAGCCCAAGGATAGAATGGACGAAGTCAGTAATGCCTTTACAGTGATAACATTGAACATTAATGGATTGAGCTCCCTCATCAGAAGACGTGGACTCACAGAATGGATTAAAAAATATGAGCCATCTATATGCTGTCTACAAGAGACTCATCTCCGATGTAAGGGCACTATCAGGTTAAAAGTGAAAGACTGGAAAAAGATACTTCATGCAAATAATAACTAAAAAAGGTTGAAAAAAGATTTTTCATTCAGTTAGTAACCAAATAGTAACCAAAAATAGCAGCAATACTAATATTGGACAAAAGGGATTTTAAGTGCAAAACTGTTCTAAGAGATGAACAACATTACTACATAGTACTATTAATAAAAGAGGCAATTCACCAAGAAGAAATAACCGTAATAAGTATTTATGTACTTAACCTGGGTGCCACAAGACACATGAGGCACACACTGGCAAAACTGAAGGGAGATATAGGCATATCTACAATAAGTTTGAGACTTCAATACACTAATCTCAGCATTGGATATAGGACATCTGGGCAGGATAAAATAAGCAAACAGCTTGAATAGTATAAATAAACTAGACCTAACAGACGTTTATAGAGCATTACACCCCAGAAAAGCAGGATATTCATTCATTTCGAGTGCTCATGGATCCTTCTCCAGGATAGACCATAGGTCTCAATAATTTTAAAATATTGAAATTATACAAAGCACTTCCTCTGATCATAATGGAAGAAGCTGGAAATGAATAATGAACAGAAAAAGGGGAAATCCACAAATATATGGAGATTAAACAACATAAAATTAATCAGTGGGTCAAAGAAGAAACTGCAAGAGAAATCAGTAAATATCTCAAGAGGAATGAAAACTAGACAATATATCAAAACCAATGGAATACAGCAAAGGCTGTTCTGACAGGGTAATTTATGGCCCTCAATGCTTACATTAAAAAAGGAGAAAGCTAAAAATTGAAGACCTAATAAAACACTTGGAGGAACTAGAAAAAGGACAGCAAACCAATCCCAAACCAAGCCAAAGGAAAGAAAGAAAGATCAGAACTAAAATAAATTGAAATTGAGAACAACAACAACAAAACAATAGAAAGAATCAAAAAAATCAAAAGTTGGTTCTTTGAGAAGATCAACAAAATCGGAAAAACCCTTAGCTATACTGACAAAGAGAAAAAGGAGATAAGATACAAATAAAATCAGCAATGAGAGGGGAGACATTACTACTGACCCCACAGAAATAAGAGAGATCATATGGGGATACTATGAACAACTATATACGAGCAAACTATAATAGATAACATTAACAAAATGGACAAATTCCTAGAAACACATGAACAACCTACACTGACCCTAAAGAAATAGAAGCCCTGAACAAACCAACCACATGGTAAGAGATTGAAATAGTTATCAAAAAAACTCCAGGGAAGCAGACTTGGCCCAATGGAAAGGGCGTCCGCCTACCACATGGGAGGTCCGCGGTTCAAACCCTGGGGCTCCTTGACCCATGTGGAGCTGGCCCATGCTCAGTGCTGATGTGCGCAAGGATTGCGTCCCGCAAGGAGCGCTGCCCAGTGCAGAAGAAAGTGCAGCCTGCCCAAGAATGGTGGCACATACATGGAGAGCTGACACAGCAAGATGACACAGCAAAAAGAAACACAGATTCCCGGTGCCGCTGGTAAAGATAGAATCAGGCATAGAAGAACACACAGTGAATGGACCCAGAGAGCAGACAACTGTGGGGGGAGGGGAGAGGAGAGAAATAAATCTTTAAAAAAAACCCAAAAAACAAAAAATGAAAAGCCCAGGACCAGATGCTTCACAGGTAAATTCTGCTAATCATTCAAAGATGATCTAATACCAGTCTTGTTGAAGCTCTTCCAAAAAATTGAACAGGAAAGAACACTACCAAACTCATTCTATGAAGCCAACATCACCCTAATACTAAAGCCAGATAAAGACACTACAAGAAAAGGAATTTACAGACCGATTTCTTTAATGAATGTAAATGTAAAATTCCTCAACAAAATACTCACAGACTGAATCCAAAAGTACATTAAAAGAAGTATATACCACAACTGAGTGGGTTTTATCCCTGGTATGTAAGGGTGTTTCAACACAAGAAACTCAATTAGTGTAGTAAACCACACCAGTAAACTGAAGAAGAAAAATCACATGATCCTGTCTATTTAGGCAGAAAAGGCATTTGACAAAACACAGCCATCCTTTCTTGATAAAAACACTCCAAAAGATAAGAATAGAAGAAAGTTTTCTCAACATGGTGAAGTGCATAAACCCACAGTTAGCATTGTACTCAGCAGTGAAAGACTGACAACTTTCCCGCTGATACAAAGTGCCGGGTATCTGTTGCCTTTTGTAAAGGGTATTTATTTGGGGGAAAGCTTACAGTCCTAAGGCTGTGGAAAGTCCAACTCAGGGTACCATAAGAGATCCTTTCTCACCAAAGTCAGCTGCCACATGTTGAAGCAAGATGACGGGTGGTCTCTGCCTGATCTCTCCTTCCTTCTTCCTCTTAAGGCTCCATGGACCCAGCTTCTTCTGAGCTCTGCTGTAGGCTGACATAGGGCTTCCTATATCAGACTGACATAGGACTCATTTCTTTCCAGGCTTCCTCAGCTGCTCTGCTGCAAACTATCAGGCAAATTGCTTAGCTCTCTTCAACACCCCAGGTTCAAATATGACAGAGTGCTTTCCTTTTCCCTTTCGTGTGTCTTCTTGAGTGAGTGTCCATTTATATCAGCCCACCAAGGGGGCGGAGACTCAGTATGAGTCATGCCCTTCTGACATGGTCTAATCAAAGCCCTTATCTTAATTTAATCAGGACATGTCAGCTGAATCTAATGCATTCAAAGGGTATCACACCAAGAGGAATAGATTAGTTTTCAAACATAATCTCTCTTTTTGGGATTCATAAATAACATCAGACTTCCACATATTGAGATCAGGAAAAAGACAAGGATGCCCACTGTTACCGCTGTTATTCAATATTATGCTAAAAGTTCTAGCTAGAGCAATTAGGCAAGAAAAAGAAATAAAAGGCACCCAAATAGGAAAGGAAGAAATAAAACATCCCTATTCATTGATGATATACTATATCTCAAAAATCCCAAAAAATCCACAGCAAAGCTACTAAGACAGATGAGTTCAGTAACATGACTAGGTACAAGATTAATATGCAATCTCAGTAGTGTCTGTGTACACTACTGGGAGCAATTTGAGGAGGAAGTCAGGAAAAGAAATTCCTTTTATAATACTGACTAAAAGAATCAAATACTTAGGAATAAACTTTAACCAAGGATATAAAGGACTTAAATTCAGAAAATAGACAAAACACTGTTAAAAGAAACCAATGAAAACCTAAATAAATGGAAGGACAATTCATGTTCAAATATTGGGAGACTATCGTTAAGATGTCAGTTCTACCAAACTGATCTACAGGTTCAATGCAATTCCAGTAAAAAAAATCCCAACAGTCTTTTATTTTTTTTTTGCAGAAATGAAAAAGCCAATTATCAGATTTATTAGGAAGGGTAAGGTGCCCTGAATATCAGCAGACAAATGTCTTCAAAAGGAAGAATGAAGTTGTAGGACTCTCACTCCCTACTTTAAAGAGTATTACTTAGCTACAGTGGTAAACAAAACAGAACAAAACAGCATGGTACTGGCATTACAAATACGTAATACTAATACAGGGTGTTAATAATCGGGTGGGATCGGGGAAGAATATACCAAATGAAAGATACAGGCTCTCATTAGTAGTAATATATATATTTTTGTTTTTGCTGCTGTTGTTTTTATTTTTGTTTAGTAGTAATATTTTGATGTTCTTTTATAGTTCATAAGAAATGTTTCACAGCAGTACAAGGTGGTAGCCATGTATGGGAGCCCTACATAACGATACATGTTTGCTTTGTAAGTTCATGATATCTTATTGTTTATGTATGTTTGTGTATGAAGAAAGATTTCAATAAAAATTTTTTAAATGAATAACAACTTACAGACGGAGAATTGCAGAGTTGTACTGTCTTCTACCTTTTAAAGCCATCAACTGTAGTGCCTATTGTCATTAGCACACATGAAGAGGAAAGTGATAGGGTCATGGACGCTCGCTTCTGCCCCTCCAGGTCCACTTGCACCCTTCCCTCTGCATTCTGATCTGTAGGGTCTATACCAGTGGGACACCTGGGTCCTCTGGCTTCCCACTGGGGCCAACCATCGGGGTGCCAGCAGGAGATTGGAGGGAGATGGGGCAGGAGGGCAGGACAGGTATATGTCTCGACAGATGATCTGTTCTTCTCAAGGCAGCCAGAAGTATATATGCTTCCAGGTTCTGGAAACCTCTACCCCTGAGCCTTTGGTCCTTCTCCAGGTTTTGGCATTGCCAGATGGGCCTGCTCTACCCCACCCACAGCTTTGTAAATAGGTCCTCTGCAAGTAAGCCCTTCATGCAGTCTCCTGTACACTAATGTTTGGTAAGGCTGAGTAGAGAGCCTGTGGATTTTTGTTACAAAGGTATTTCATTATGTGAAGACTATAGAGGGCAACTGGGGATGCCAGGCTTTTGTTGAAGACTTGAGTTCTGTGGAGAAAAGGCCCTACTTGGTGGCAGCAAAGATGAGTATGCTCTTAAAGAAATAAGGAAAGTCATTTCTCAACAAGTTGCAGGAGTCACAGAGGTCTCCAAATCACAAAAAACTACTGGTACTCACATTATAGTTACTCAGGCTGAGGCAGGGAGCTAGCAGCAAAGCTAATTATTTCCACCCATTAATGGAAAGTGGTGTCAGTACGAAGGGAAAGCAGCACACGGTACGCTCTCTTTGGCCCCGGTAGCATGGGTTCAGTTGTAATAAGACTTACTGTAGAAGGTGCACGTCTGGTGTTTCGTGTAGTGACCCCAGAGAGGGGGCATCCAGCAGTGTGTACCTTGGGCCAGAATGAGGGATAGCGGCAAGAGGAAGCTTTTAGTAAAATGGGAAGTGCCGCCAGGGTCTGAATTGCGGTAAGCATTCAGGGAGGAAGTCCTCACAACGCGAGTGCCAAGAAACCTTCAGACAGCTGTGGCACAGGAAGATATGGTGGGAGAGGGCTCTCGGCAGTGAGAGCAGCCTGACCTGGGTGCCTTTCATCCCAATATTAGACATAAAGAAAAACCACCCCTTCTAAAATCATCTTTCTCTTGCTTGGTGCAGAAAGATTGAAATAGTGTCTTACCAAAAGTGGTAACTTGTTCACACTGTTGCTTATCAGATCACTTTTCAGATCACTTTTCAAGCCTAACCAAACAAGGCATTTTAACTGGCAGCGATGACTTACAGCCAGGTACTACTAACCCTCTCTTCCTTCCTGAGTTAGCCAAATTGTAGTCAGTGCCCTTGCTTTCTCTTTCAGCTCTTGAGGTTGGTGTGTGTCATCTGTGAATGTCAGACCTCACTGTACCAGCCTTGTTTGGATCAGGGACAGGTCTAGATATCTTGATTTCCACTGTGGACCCTGTGCTTTGAGAGGGACATTGAGAATCTGGAACATGTCCAAAGAAGAGGAGTGGGATAACACAAAGGCTTGAGATCCTGTCAGCGGACAGTGTTGGAGTTAAGGTGTGGATGAGCAATTCCTAAAATTCCTTTCACTGCAAAGATTCTAGGTCTTAATCCTGCTATTGGTGAGTGTTCCAGTTTGCTAGGCTGTCGAAAGCAATATACCAGAAATGGGTGGGCTCTAACAGTGGGGATTTGCTAGCTGACGAGCTTATAGTTCTGGGGCCATGAAAATGTCCAGTTCAAGGCAGCATCAAGACGATGCCTTCTTCCTGAAGACGGGCCGCCAGCAGTCCTGGGCCCTCTGTCAGGTGACAAGGCACTTGGCAGTGTTGGCCGGTCTCTTCCTTCTCTTCCAGGTTTTGCTGCTTCCAGCTTCTTGCTTCCCTCACTTTTTCTCTCTCTTTGTATGAATTTCATTCTCTTGTGAAAAACTCTAGTAAAATTAAGACCCATCTAAATGAGGGAAGTGACACCTTAAGATCCTTCTCACCAAAAGATGCTGGCAATAGGTCCATACCCATGGAAATGGTTTAACTTTTTTTTTTTTAAGATTTATTTATTTACTTACTTTTCCCCTTCCCCTCCTCCTGCCCTGCTGTTTTTGCTGTCCATGTTGTCTTCTCTTTTCATTTTCTCTCCCTAGGCTTCACTAGGATTTGATCCTGAGACCCCTGATGTGGAGAGAGGTTCCACGTCAATTGCGCTTCCTCAGTTTCTGATTTCTGCTGTGCTTCACCTTGACTCTCCCCTGTCTCCCTTTTGATGTATCTTCATCTTGCTGCGTGACTCCCTTGCACAGGCACCGGCTCACTACGTGGGCACTCACACAGGACTGGCTTGCCGCGCAGGCACGCTGTCTCTTCTTTTTCACCAGGAGGCACCAGGGATTGAACCCAGGACCTCCCATGTGGTAGGCGAAGGCCTTATCTCGAGCCACATCCGCTTCCCTGGATTAACTTGAAGAATGCACTTTTCTTGGGTAATGCAGATTCAAACCCCCACAGTGACGCTCTTTGTCTAATTACCCCATCTTGTCCCTTAGCCTCCAACATGTCTTCCACATTTTTCCCTCCATAAGGGAGGATGGGGTTGGGGGAGGCATGAGACTTCCTAGTGAATATCTTTTCTTTTTAAAATCATTCTGTTTTCTGAGCCACAGTGGTGGTGAAGTAGTAGGTATAGTAATCTAGAAATAACTAAGAGAGCATTGTGCCCTGCTCCCCATCCCCTCGGGGTCTCACCCCCTCACTCTCTTGCACAGGGCCTGAGAGACAGCATCCACGTGCAGGGCTGGCCTCATCTGCACTGCAAACCCAGCGCCTTGCACGGACTTTTCCCTGGCTCAGACCAAGACTTTCCTGGTCAGGGAAGTTTGGGAAACGCTGCCTACTTTTCCCCATCTTTTGGAGATTCTCTATGCATTGGCGTATTAAGGACTTTGAGTAAAGTGGATTTGGCTCAATGGATAGAGCCTCCGCCTACCACATGGGAGGTCCAGGGTTCAAACACAGGGCCTCCTGGCCCATGTGATGAGCTGGCCCACATGCAGTGCTGATGCGCGCAGGGAGTGCTGTGTCACGCAGGGGTGTCCCCCACATAGGGGAGCCCCACGTGCAAGGAGTGCGCCCCATAAGGAGAGCCGCCCAGCGGGAGAAAAGTGCAGCCTGCCTGGGGTGGCGCCACACACACGGGGAGCTGATGCAGCAAGATGACACAACAAAAAGAGCCACAGATTCCCAGTGCTGACAAGAATACAAGCAGACTGGGGGAGGGGGGAACGGGAGAGAAATAAATAAATACGTACATACATACTTTAAGAATGGCAGCAAGAAACTTGCTTGATTTTGTTTAATCTAGAGTTTCCAAAGTTCCCTTTTGTAGAAGTGTGCCTACTATGTATGTAATTCTGAGACAGTTTTGGGGGAGATAAAAGGCCTATTGAGGAAATTTAGCAGCTGCCTTTGTCCTGGTGCTCAGGGCTCCTCCCAGTCTGCGAGCACCCTGACCTCCAGGCAGATCTTCCATCCCCACCCTGGGACATTCTGGACTGTTCTCACTGCCAGGATGCCCTTGATCACCTGGTTTGCTCCCCGGCTCCTCCATGGCCTGCTCGAGCCGCCTTTCCTGGGGCGAAGCCTTCCAGCCCCCTCATCAGGGAGAGAGTCCCTTGCTCCTAGCGTTTGTCCTGGGCCCGCTGCCACCGTGAAGCGGTCCTGGGAGACGGCAGGGCTCCTGGCTTGCTTTGCTGTTGGCTGGTTTGCATGGCCAGGTGTGATGGGCGAGCCCTCCCGTCAGCCCCTCGGCCGCTGGGCCTCCCTGGCAGTGCTGCTGCTGCAGGCAAAGAGGCGAGGGGCCTGCTCCAGGAGATGGAGGTGGGGGGTGGTGAGGTGGGGTTGGTACTTAGTCTGGGTGGCTGCCAGGCTTCCCAGGTGAGAGACCCTCTCAGGGTTTCTGTGTGAATCCTGATGTGATATTTAGTCATCATTTAAGCATTTTTCATTTTTATAATTTTTATGACTATTTAGGTGGCATTTTTATTCTTTTCTCTCCCCCTCATGGTACCATAGAAGAGCAGAGAAAAGGCATTGAGAACGTTCTAACACTAGGCACAGCTGCAGCTTTAAATACCTTAATTTTGATATACTACATAAACCATACCTGGAAATATATCCGTCAGAAATTAAGACATTATTGAACTTGAATATTGACTCAGTCTTTTTTAAGCCCTGCTTTCTGTTGGTGGCTGTGTAGCCAGGGTAGAAGTAAATGCTTTCCACTGGAAATTAATCCCCTTGCTGTGCTATCTTCTCATTGTAGGGGCATTTTAACCACACCATGAATCATTAGAAGATACAAGCTGGAGAAAAGGAAGATTTAAATTTTGGTTTTGAATCCTTCCTGCGACAATGAATGTAAATCTCTTACAGATGGATTTAGATGCCCACCTGTTCAAATAGCAGCCGGACGCACCCGGCTGGGGCCTGTTTGTTCTCTCCTTGGCGTAATCCCACCTTCTCCACCCCAGAGCTGGGAAGAGCCGCGCCACGTCCAGAGGCCTGCAGATTGCCAGTGCCCACCCACTGCAGCTCCTGTCACACACGTCCTGCTTGAGAAGAGCGTGAAGGAGAGCAATTGCATTGTTTTAGAGCTAAAAACAATTCAGTAGCAAACTTCCTGTGAGGTTTGGGAACCTTTGGCTTATGGAATCATATCCAGATGTAGTTCTGCTTTTATACTTCTCATTTATTTTGTGGATGTATCTGGGGCTGTTTAGTACCCTTTTTAAATGAAAGACTTATTTTTATATTTAAAGTGCTCTTTCATCTTAAACTGAAGTTTGCTAAGTGCTAGTATCCAATTT
This sequence comes from Dasypus novemcinctus, assembly GCF_030445035.2. Taxonomy (NCBI): domain Eukaryota; kingdom Metazoa; phylum Chordata; class Mammalia; order Cingulata; family Dasypodidae; genus Dasypus; species Dasypus novemcinctus. Next base: position 7,304,345 of record NC_080678.1, read on the forward strand.
GTTCTGTATAGGTCTTCAACTGAAGTTAGCAGACATAGCACTCCTTTTATTTTAAAATGGCAATTCTAATTTTCTCATGGGTTTTCAATGTATTGGCTGACTGTGGAGACAGACATTATTTTCCCTGGCTTTGAAAGCTTCATGAGATACCCTGCTCACATAATAGACAAGGACCTAGAGAAACTGGGATTGTGGGATTAATCTCAAGTTCTTTAACCTTCCTAAAGCAGAGGGAAGACCGGAAACTTGTCCTTTCCATATTTTCATTACGTTATCCACCTGGGCCGTGTTCTCTGGCAGTGACCAACCCTCAGCATTGACATTTTGAAGAGCCCAATCCATAAATAATCATGGTGTGTAGTCGTGGGAGGAATTTCATATTGTAAAGATGGAACGAAATAAGACAAGTCGTTGAGAGGAAACCAGAACAGTGCCATTTGTGGAGCGGCTTGCATGAGTCACAGAGCAAGTTGCCGTGAACGCTGGAAGCAGGGCTGGCTTTCCCGCCCCCCAGCCTGGTTTGAGGTCACTGGGCCTTTGACCCTGAATAAGGTCACAGAGCTGTGACTGAATTGGGAAAGCTGGTCCATGCCAGAAAATCACGGCTGGCAGTGGGGAGGGGGTATTTGGATTTGTGACTTAAAAGTACATATTTTTAAAATGCCTTAGCTTGCTCCTTTCCTTTCAAAAGGAGATACACATCAATTTTTATGGAAAAAAATAAAACAGATCCACAACATGTTCATTTTGTGTGTAAGTGCTTCCTTTTCCTACAAGTTCCCAAAGAGGGGTGATGTTCACATATTTATGCCTGGTTATTTTGGTAGTTGAAGTAGCACACAAGTTTACCCAGCTATTTATACAAATTAAAAGCTTTTTTGTAGAGAAGAAACCCCCAACGTATCATCCTGGCCCAGTGGAGAAAGCCCTGAATTTTGAGTTGTATAGACAGGTTCAGATCTCACGTCTGCAACGCCGTGGTGACCTCTTTGGCTTCTTTCCTTGGCTGTGGAGTGAGGGTGCCACCAGGGGGTCATTAAACCCATGAGCAGGTGCAGAGAGACTCGACCAGTCAGGATTCATGTCCTTTCCCTGCTTCACAGCCCCTCCAACGCTGAAGTGGGTGTTCTCTTGTGACAGGGCTGAGAGCAGGAAAGGTGCTAGCAGTGCAAAATGGCATGGATGAGGTGAAGCAGTTAGTCTTAGCACAAACGCTAGAATTCTTGGATTGTAGAGAGAGGGGTTGACATGACAAGCTTGTCACAGGACACTTGAAAGACATGGCATCAAATTCTCGATTTTTAGCGGGTCCAGTGCAGAGCCCTCTGTCTGTCCTGGCAGAGCCTTATTCCCCAGGGGACTGGCTTGTTTAGGCTTGGTACCCCATCTGGGGCCACCTGCTCCCCTCACCTGGCCAGCCCTCACCTGGCGGGCTGTCCCGGCATCCCTCCTTGCATTGGACAGTGGCAGCCAGCCCGCAGTTCTGCTCCCTCTGCATTTGGTCATCATGGTGTAATTCAGGGCCTTTTGGGCCCCACCTCCCGGCTTCCAGAATGGCTTCTGCTCCCAGACCAGCCCCCTACTTTGGGAACCTGCAGCTGGAAAGGTATGAGAGAAATGACATTTTGGTAGCAAAATTTTCTTGTTTTGAGTGGCTTTCTTATGATTATAATAATACTTGTTTCATTATAGAAGGATGTGGAAAATACAGGAAAACAAAAACAGTCACTGCCTCAGATCACCCTGTATTCTTCCTTCCAGATGTGGGCCACTTTTTTGTTTTCAACTAGATCTCATCTAGCTGATGTTCTCCCAAATGAACAGTTCTAGGAAAACATCTTTTTAAAAGCTACATAGTATCCCTCTTTGAAATGGGCTGTCGTTTTGACAGCTCTCCCAAAAGCAACCCCAAATCTGACCTCTTTGAGAAGACGCCTCTAGGTGGCACGTCGGAAACCTCATTATCTTTGGAAAGTGGAGGAAAGCCAGGGCGGTGGACTCAGCAGACCTGCGCCACAGTCACGTGTGCTGCGGCAGCTCCCTGGAACAGGACACCCTGAGCGGCCGGCCTTCACTGTCTGCGCACGGAAACCCATTGCTCCCTGCCACATTAATTTGTCAGCACCACAGGTATTAAACAGGTTAGCTAATAACCCAGACCTGCATATATTTCACTAAACTGGCTCTCAGCTCACCCATGGAAAGTGTGAAATGTGATTATCCCTTCAAAGAGCTTCATCTTTGTTTTCCAGTCAAAAGGGGAGGAATAATACACTTTCTTACACCCTGAGGAAATAGACTAGGCATTTATATGTGTATAATTCCGTTAAGCAAATTTTCAATTTGTTTTTTAATTATAATTTGTCATTGTTTGCTTTTTGTGTAGGTGTAAAAATGACAACATACACTTTTTTATGATTTCACAAAATAAGTTTATAGCAGTTTCTAGTCCAACAAATTATGAAAGCTCATTTCAGAATATTTGTAATCATGGCAAATGGGTAACAAAGATATATTAAAACTGTTGCAAATGTCTTACCTCCTTGTAAAATTTATTTTCAAATTTGTTTTGAAAACATTTTAAAAAATTATACCTGAAATCCGTATTTGTTAAAACTAGGAAATTGTGTTAAGTAAAAATGAAATATAAATATAAAATTCACCCATAATCCCATTACTCAAAGGTAATTAATGTTAACATTTTGACATGTAACTTATAAAACTTTTTCTGTGTGAACATCACATATGCACATTTACATGTACTTTTAAAAATTATTTTTTAAAGATGCATAGATCATACAAAATGTTGCATTAAAAAAAATAAGAGGTTCCCATATACCCAGCCTCCAGGATGGCTTCTACTCCATCATTGTGGTTTACACTCTCCCAGTCCATTCAGTGGGTGAAGGCAGGATATATAATGTCCTGCATCTATCCCTGCATTATCATTCAGGACAACTCCAAGTCCCAAAAATGCCCCCATATCACACTTCTTTTTCCCTCTCCCTGCCTTCAGCAACTCCCATGGCCACTGTCTCCACATCAGTGATATATTTTCTTCCATTGCTAGAGTCACAACAATTCTGTAGTAGAATACCAATAAGTCCACTCTAGTCCATATTTTCTTCCTCCATCCTGAGGACCCAGGGATGGCGATGCCCACTCCACCTCTAAATTGAGAGGGGGCTTAGATTCCACATAGCTGATGGATGGGATTCTCCTGCTTGCAGTTGTAGACTCTTGATTCCTTGGTGTGGTGGTTGACTTACCTGACATGGGTAAGTCCAGCGAACTGGAGAGTAGGTGTTGCAACTCTGCTGAGGCTCAGGGCCCAGCTGGCACATGGCCAGTGCAGAGATTCAAGTCTCCTGGGCATACACACCAACCCCAGCGCCAACCACAGGTAGGTTCAGTGAAAGTGACAGAAGAGGTATGTGTGGAGGGGTCACATCTGAGTCCAACTCCAGCACACTCAGGAGGACAAATTCCAAGGTAGGGCCCACTGGCAAGACATTGAACTCCAGAGCAGTCTGCCATGACCGTAGTACCTAGGTGTCTCCTTAACCCTCAGGAGCACCACTACCTGGGGCTGTATCTACTTTGGCTGTCTCAGAGAAGTTGCTGAGATGTGCATAAGCGCGGCCCCTCTGATGACCAGTGTTAAACGTCGTGTACATCTTTCCATGAACATAAAACTGGTTTAGGTTGACATTTTAAATGGGTGCGTAATACTCCATTGGATGGGAGTGGCACAGTGTCTACCCAGTTTCCTGATGGTGAGCATCTAAGTTGTTATATTTTGCTTGCTTTTTTACTTATTTGCTATTATAACAACTGCTAGACAGATATCCTTACACATGCTCTTTTGTGATGTTTTCCAATTATGTTCCTAAGAGAACATGCTAGAAGTTGAACTGCTGGGTCAGAGGACCCATCACATTTAATTCATTTATATATGACCTTTATTAAAAAGAAAAAGTTACAAGAAAAGATGCAACCATGCAACCAAAAATGTATAGATCAGTAATCTTTTAAGAGGGGCCTTTTGGGCCCTACCTGAAAATAATCTTTTCAGTCACTGCCTCTTCTGGGGAGGTCCATTTATCCATATTTGAGAAGAGACAGTTCAATGATGGTCCTTTGAATAATTATAACCATTATCTTGAATTAGCAGAAGAAAGATAATCTGGGGGTCCATGAATGCCTTTTCCAGTCCCTGATTTGTTGATGGTCAGAAGCAACCTGCAGCCTGCAGCATGGGCGCTCCTTTCCATTTGGGTTCAGATGTGGACGCCCCACTGTGAGGACCCTCTGGGCCCAGACGCCCCGGAAGGACCTTCCCCCAGTCCCCGAGGCCAGCAGTTTCTCCTGGAACTACGATGGGGCAGCAGCCTGACCACAGAAAGGAGGAGCACTTTTGACAAAGACTCCTTGTCTTTCCAGATGGTTCCACTTAAGATGTGGTTTCACTGGCATCCAGAGTAATTGATAGATGTGCCCAAGATCGGCTGTCCAAAAGTTTCAGCTGCAGAGAGGCCCATGTTGGCTGTTGCACTCCTTCCAAACTGCAGCAAGTCCCACGGCTAGCCATTTGTCTCCTCGATTCTCATGTGTAACAGCAAAATTCTGACACAGTGGAAATCTTCCCGAGACCTTATTCTGAGAAGTACCAGCACAGAGGTAGAGGCTAGAGGGCAGGGCTGACTCACTCACCCCAAAATCTTCTAACAGTTACAGTCTTCACACTTTAAAAAAGAAATCTTGCAGCAGCTGAAGCGTTCTTCTCATTCTTTCATCAGTTTTAGAAAGTGTGTCTTCACGTAAGAAAAAAATCAAAGTACTGCACTGCCCGTGCATTTCCTATGTTCACATAATTCACCTAAATGGGGAGGATTGTTGTAATGGTTTGCCCCCAGATGTGGTGCTGGCATCTGGTTGTAAATGTTTACTATACAAACAATCCACACCAACATTAGACTGCAGTTAGCAGAGGGCATTTGTAAAATATTCTTAGAACATATAGATTTTCTTATCAAAGTGCAAAGTGCATTTTCAAATTGCTCCCATTATTTTATTTGTCCAGAATGCTGCTGAGGCTCACAGAAGAGTGATGGAAAAGGCTGGGCTGTGCGTCTCATGTGCAGGCCTCCACTCTTTTTTTTCCCCCCAGAAAATAACATGATTTTTATTAACTATTTTTTCTTTTTCTTTTTTTCAAATTCTACTCAATTTATTCATTTTTTTAAAAGATATTACATTAAAAAAATATGAGGTCCCCATTCGCCCCCACCACCCCCACCCAACCACTCCCCCCCCAATAACACTCCCATCATCATGTCACATCCATTGTGTCTGGTGAGTACATCTCCGGGCATCGCTGCACCCCATGTCCCGTGGTGCACACCATAGCCCACACTTTCCCATGTTCCATCCAGTGGGCCATGGGAGGACATACAACATCTGGCAATTGTCCTTGGGGCACCACCACCCAGGACAACTCCAAGTCCCGAGAATGCCTCCACATCTCTTCCTCCCCTTCCCCGCACCCAGCAGCCACCATGGTCACTTTTTCCACATCAATGCCACATTTTCTCGATTATTAACCACAATAGTTCATGAATAGAATATCATTAAGTCCACTCTGATCCTTACTGTATTCCTCCTTCCTGTGGACCTTGGCTTGGTTGTGTCCATTCCACATCTATGTCAAGAGGGGGCTTAGATTCCACATGGATACTGGATGCAATCCTCCTGCTTTCAGTTGTAGTCACTCTAGGCTCCATGGTGTGGTGGTTGACATTCTTCAATTCCATGTTAGCTGAGTGGAGTAAGTCCAATAAATCAGAGTGTAGGAGCTGAAGTCTGTTGCGGTCAGGGCCTGGCTATCATTTTGTCAGTCCAGAGATTCAAATCCCCTAGATATATCTTAAGCCCCAGCACCAACTACAATTCCAGTAAAGTAGCATGAAAGGCTTATGAAAAGAGATCCCATCTGAGTCCAGCTCCATCACGCAGAAACACCAGCTCCAAAGAAGGGCCAAATGACATGGCAGTGAACCCCATCTGCCATGACCATAGAACCTGTGGGTCTCTTTAGCCCTCAAAAGGACCAATACCTGGGGTTGTATCTACTTTATCTGTCTCTGAGACTCTGCTCAGGTGTGCATGAGGGCAATCCTTCTGACAACCTCCAGACTCTTTTTTAGAGACTCATAGCCATATAAACTCATTTGTCCTTTCCATTTCCCCCTTAATTTAGGTCAAACAGCATTTTTAACTCCTGTTATTATATGTAGACAGGGATATTCTGCTGGTCCACGTTGAACCTTTAATTCAAGGTCATTTTCTAGTTACATCATCAGCTGGTACTTGGTAGTGATCCCTCGGTGCCAGGGAGGCTCATCCCCGGGTGTCATGTCCCACGCTGGGGGGAAGGCATTGCATTTACATGCTGAGTTTGGCTTCAAGACCGGCCACATTTGAGTAACACGGAGGCTGTCAGGAGGGAACTCCTAGGCAAAGTGCTGCTCTAGGCCTTGTTCTTATTTCAGGCGTATAGGCTCACAAGCATAGTCATTAGTATCAGGGGCTCACTGTTGGACCCTCATTCCTTCCTGATCCTTACCGTTGCACTTGGGAGGCTGCTGCTGCTCCCCTAAGGACCATGACAGAACCCCCCCTGGCCAGTAACCCAGTACCCCCCCAGCTGTTGTTTCTAATTGTGCCCACTATGAGTATATCCAAACATTTCCATGCCCCCTGGACATATGCCCTGTACACTCTTACTTTAATCCTTTATTTCTCTTAAAACAGTTCCTGATATCGACACGGGCAGTTTATGTTTGTGGTTGGATGGGTGCAGTGGGGTCCATGCATTACCGGGGCCTCCAGCTGGCCAGATGGCAGGATCCAGTAAGCCTGTCCTGGCTGCTGCTCCTGCATCATTTAGTGGGGAGACTCCGGAATGTCGGGGTGTGCTTGGCTGCTCCCTCATGGCTCCAGCACCCTGCTCCAGAGCATGGCCTGCAGGGCAGAGCTGCCTCGCTGTGGTGCCCGGGTCACTCCAAATCCTGACTGGCCCCTTGCCTGCAAGTGCTCAGACTGCAGAATAGTGAGTGCTCACCTTCCCTCCCAGCCCCTCCCTGCAGTCTTCTCCACGTCTTCCCCTGTCCTGGCACCCCAAGACCAGCTATTCTGTATGTAGGGAGGCTGCACCACAGGGAACCTGAGGTTCAGGCTGGGGAGGGAAATGAGACTGTACTGGTGATGAGCAGAAATTTAGCTGTAACGCTCACATTTTACTAATTAAAAACTAGAAAGCAAATATGACCAAGTACCAACAGTTAATTCTGGTGAGCAAGTGATGTTTGTTACGTGTATTGTATTTTTCTATTTAAAAATTTTTTTTCTTAGAATCTTCCTTCAGAGAAATGAACTTTGACTAATGGTTGACCTGGCATAGCTGTGCCATCTATAGCTCTGGGGTCACAGCTGACACGGGGCTGTCCTTGGCAGACTGCACGCCCTCCACATCAGAGGAGCGCCTTTGACTCCTGCGGTTCACTGAGGAGCTACTGCCACCTGCTTTGGAGAGGAGGTCGGTGGCTGGCTGGGGCCACACCCTAGCCAGTGCTTGGACAGGGACTGAGCACTGGCCCATGACCACAGAGCACCATGCCCCAGCTTCAAAGACTGGAGCTCTTGCCACAAGCTGTCTGTATCTAAAACAGTCTTGTAGAATAATTTGTAAAATGGAAACTGATGGGATTGCAAAATGGCACAGCCACTTTGGAAAACAGTTGGGCAGTTTCTTGCAAGGCTCAGCATAGGCTAACCCTGCAACCCAGCGATCACATTCCAAGGTATTCACCCAAAGGAGTGGAAAACTTTTGTCCACACAAGAACCTGAACACAGATATCTACAGCAGCTTTATTCCTAGTTGTGCAAAACTGGAAGCAACCGAGATGCCCTTCAGGGGGCGAATGGAAGAACAGACTGGTACATCCATACAACGGAATATTATTCAGTGATAAAAAGAAATGAGCCAGCAAATTATGAAGACATGGAGGAAACACAAATGCACATTGCTAAGTGACAGAAGCCATTTTGAAAATGTTGGCATTGTGCAAACGGCAAAGCTATGGAGATGTACACAGTTCAGGAGGTGTTGGGGGCTTGGGGGTTGTGGGGAATAGGTGGAGACTGGGAGAATTTCAGAGCAGAGAAACGATTCTGTGTGATGCTGGGATGGTGGATACCTGACATGACACATTTGTCAAAACCCATAGACCTTACAACACAATGCTAATTAACATGAATGTTAATTTAAACTGTGGACTCTAGCTAATAATAATGTACCAGTATTGGTTCATCAGTTGTGACAAATGTACCCCATAGGAAGGCGGAGCAAGATGGCATCTGAGTGAGTGCACCTTACGGTCTCTCCTGCCAAGAGGTGGCCGAGTGGGGTTGGAGTCTTGATGGAGCGGGCTGTGTTGGGGGCTTGCAGGGTGGAGGGTGTGTGGACATCGATTTGGAGAGAGAGTGGTGGAGGTCGTGCTTGTTAAAGGTAGAATTGCAGCTTACAGGTACAGAGGTCAGAAACTGTGGACTGGTGGGACCCTTCCCCCTGGGGCTGGGGGCCGCGGTATTTCCTGAGATCTGTCGGTTGTGCATTGTTGTTCCTGGGCACCATGGTCCCCGGATGTGTGGTCCCCAAGTCATTGTCCCCTGAGCCCCTGTAGCCTGTGTTCCACGGACCTATGTGCCCTGGGTCTGCAGAGTCCCAGACTTCCCTTTCCCAAGCCCATCGCTCCCAGAGGTCCAGGATTGCCCCAGCCCTCCAGTTTTGGACTGACTCCGTGGGTGGGAGGGATTTGGTGGGGGGTGCAGTAGGGGGACCTGGCTAGTGTGGGTTTGATTTTCTGGTGTTTCCCCCCCTCCCCTGTTTTTTTTCTTTTCTTTTTTTCTTTTCTTGTGCTTGCAGGAGCATACTGGTTGGCTTGGGAAGAGTTTGGGAAGGGAGGAGTGGCGAATCTGCTGAGAAAGCCTGATTCACCTAAATACCCTGGAATAGGAAACTTGACCTGGGAGAAGGTGGAGTCAGAAAATCAACGAGCCCTCTCATAGCACACCTAAAGGAGAGGGACTATAGGAGTGCTTTCCAAGCCTCCAATACCATACTTGGGGTTCCTGGTGGGTGCTCTCTCTCTGGAAATTAAGAATCACTGTTTTCTGTGAGGAGCTGATTCAGCAAGGACCCACTTGAATCTCCTACCGGACCTCTCAGGCAGCTTTCCTGCTGCCTGGGAGAGAGGGAAGTGAGGAAGAGAGAAAGGGGGAACGTCAGATCCCTAAGCGTTTTATTTAACTACAAACAGGATTCCTTGCTTAAAACTTTCCCTAGTATTTGGTTGGTTTTCCCTTGTTTTTCCTTCCTCTTTATCCCCCCAAGACCCTTTTTTCTTTCTTGCTCTTTTTCTTTTTCCTTCTTAATTCCCCACTCCCTTTTTTTTTTTTCTCTTTCTTTCTCTGCTTTCTTATTCTTCTTACATTAGGTGCTGCAGGCAGAGCTTCACATTTGCTGTATTTCCTCATCCTCCATTTACGCTTTTCTGTATGTGTTGATTTTGGCTACCAACACTATTCTCTTTCCTCCATGTCTTTCTATCCTCCATCATTGATTGTTTCTATTACATTACACCTCCCTTAGTTTGCCCCCCTATTTTTTTTTTTACTTTTTCTTACTAATACCTTTCTTCTGTTTTCTGCCTTATATTCACTCTTTTTTTTTTTAAGATTTATTTATTTATTTATTTCTCTCCCCTCCTCCCCCACCCGGTTGTCTGTTCTCTGTATCTATTTGCTGTGTCTTCTTCTTTGTCCACTTCTGTTGTTGTCAACAAGCACCGGGAATCTGTGTTTCTTTTTGTTGCATCATCTTGCTTTGTCAGCTCTCCATGTGGGGAGTGGGCGGCCCCACTCCTGGGCGGGCTGCACTTTCTTTTGCGCTGTGTGGCTCTCCTTACGGGGTGCACTCCTTGCGCATGGGGCTCCCCTCCATGGGGACACCCCTGCGTGGCACGGCACTCCTTGCACGCATCAGCACTGCACATGGGCCAGCTCCATATAGGTCAAGGAGTCCCGGGGTTTGAACCACGGACCTCCCATGTGGTAGACGGATGCCATAACCACTGGGCCAAGTCTGCCACCTATACTCACTCTTCATATTATTGTCCTCTCTTTTTCTCTTTCCCTCTCTCCTGAACACACAGGCCTTTTAATTGATACTGTATTCCTCCCCATATTCAGATTTTTACGTACTCTACTTTTCTTACTGTTATAACTCTACATACATTACATGAATCTAATATCCATTCTCCTATATCTCACATAGTTCCTCTGATAATATTTACTATCAATATTACTATTATTAATTTTCTTTTCTGACTCCTTTTGCTTTCTCTGACCCTAATATTTTCCTTCAAGTGAACTTAGCCAACAAGGAAATAGAACAAGAAGAACAAAGTGACAAAGAGAAGACTTAACATGCACGCAAAAACAACAACTAATTAAACTCCAAACTAGACAAAGAAGCTAAGCAACTGACTAAACCCATCAAGATAAAATGATGACCAGACAGCAACAAAAAACTATAAACCAAACCAATAATCAGGAAAACATGCCCCAATCCAATGAACAAACTAAAAACCAGGAAGAGGAGTAGAACATCGAACAAGTAATTAAAGATCTCAAAACATATATTAGGGACCAATTTGATGAGGTGAAGGAAGAGATTAAGACTATGAAGAAAACAATTGTAGAGAATACAGAAGAAATTGCAATCATACACAAAAATATAACAGATATTATGGTGATGAACAGCACAATTCAAGAAATAAAAAATACACTCAGCAAATAAGAGCAGACTTGAAGAGGCAGAAGAAAGATTAAGTGATGTGGAAGACAGTACATCTGAAATCAAACAGATAGTAGAACTGGTTGATAAAAAGATAGAAAAAATCCATCAGGGGCTTAGGGACCTGAATGACAATGCAAAGTGCACAAACATAAGTATTATAGGCATCCCAGAAGGAGAAGAGAAGGGAAAGGGGACAGAAGGTGTGTTGGAGGAAATAATGGCTGAAAACTTCCCAAACCTATTGAGGGAGATGGATGTATATGTCGAGGAAGCACAACACACCCCAAATAGCATAAATCCCAACAGGCCTACCCCAAGACATATACTTGTCAAGTTATCCAATGCTCAAGACAAAGAGAAAATACTAAAAGCAGCAAGAGAAAAGAGAAACATCACATACAAAGGAGGCTCCATAAGATTAAGTGTTGATTTCTTTTCTTAAACCATGGAGGCAAGAAGACAGTGGTATGACATAGTCAAAGTACTAAAAGAAAAAAATTTCCAACTGAGAATACTCTATCCAGCAAAGTTAGCATTCAAAAATGATGGAGAGTTCAAAATATTCACAGATAAACAGAAACTAAGAGAGTATGCCAACAAGAGTCCTGCCATTCAAGAAATACTAAAGGGAGTTCTGCAGGAAGAAAGAAAAAGACAAGAGAGACAGAGTTGGAGGAGAGTGTAAGAACAACTAAAAAGACAAAAACAGAAAAAGAAAATCAAACAGAATATGACAAACACAAATCCAAAGAAAATATGGCTAATATAAGTAATTCCTTGAAGGTAATAACACTGAATATCAATGGATTAAACTCACCTGTCAAGAGACTCAGACTGGAAGATTGGATAAGGAAATATGACCCATCTATATGCTGTCTGCAAGAAACACATCTTAGACCCAGGGATTCAAGGAGGTTGAAAGTGAATGGCTGGAAAACAGTCTTAGGAGCAAACAATAATCAAAAAAGGGTAGGAGTAGCTATATTAATATCAGACAAAATAGACTTTAATAGCAAAACAGTTGTGAGAGACAAAGACAGACATTGCATATTAGTGAAAGGGATACTCTTTCAAGAAGAAAGAACAATCATAAAACATTTATGCTCCTAACAAGGGCGCCTCCAAATACGTGAGGCAAACACTGGAAAAACTAAGTGAAGGAATAGATGCCTCTACAGTTATAGTGGGGGAATTTAATACACCACTATCAACTTTGGACAGAACATCTCAAAAGAGAATCAATAAGAAACAAAGACTTTGAACAATATATTAGAGGAGTTGGACCTAATTGACATATACAGAACATTACACGCAAATACAGCAGGATATACATTCTTCTCAAGTGCACACGGATCATTCTCCAAGATAGACCACATGTTAGGCCACAGAAAAGTCTCAATGAATTCAGAAAGATAGAAATCATACAAAATAATTTCTCTGACCCCAGTGGAAAGAAACTGGAAATCTGCAAGGGCCTGAGACCCAGATTTGGCACCAAGATTTGGAAGTTAAACAACACACTCTTAGAAAAATGGTGGGCCAAGGAAGAAATCTCAAAAGAAATTAATAACTACCTTGAAACTAATGAAATGATAACACAACATATCCAAACTTACGGGATGCAGCAAAAGCAGTACTGAGAGGGAAATTTATAGCCATAAATTCATACATCAAAAAAGAAGAAAGATGGGAAACGGACTTTGGCCCAGTGGTTAGGGCGTCCGTCTACCGCATGGGAGGTCCGCGGTTCAAGCCCTGGGCCTCCTTGACCCATGTGGAGCTGGCCCATGCGCAGTGCTGATGCGCGCAAGGAGTGCCGTGCCACACAGGGGTGTCCCCCGCGTAGGGGAGTCCCACGCGCAAGGAGTGCACCCATAAGGAGAGCTGCCCAGCGCGAAGGAGGGAGCAGCCTGCCGAGGAATGGCGCCGCCCACACTTCCCGTGCCTCTGACGACAACAGAAGTGGACAAAAGAAAACAAGACGCAGCAAAAAGACACAGAAAACAACCAGGGGAGGGGAGGGAATTAAATAAATAAATAAATAAATCTTTAAAAAAAAAAAAAAAGAAGAAAGAGCTAAAGTTGAAGAACTAAATACACACTTGGAGGAATTAGTTAAAAAACAACAAAACTAACCCCAAAGGAAGAAGAAAGAAAGAAATAACAAAGATCAGAGCAGAACTAAATGAAATAAAAAAGAACACACTTGAAAAAATAAACAAAACCAAGAGCTGGTTCTTTGAGAAAATCAATAAAATTGACAAACCCGTAGCTAGATTAACAAAGAAAAAAAGAAGATGCAAATACACAAAATAAGAAGTGAGAAAGGCGCTATCACCACTGATCCCACAGAAATAAAGACTATCACAAGAGGATACTTTGAAAAACTATATTCCAACAAAAACAACAATTTAGAGGAAATGGACAAATTCCTAGGAACACATAAGCAGCCTACACTGAGAAAAGAAGAAGTTGACGATCTCACAAACCAATCACAAGTAAAAGAGATAGAATCAGTCATTAAAAACCTCCCAACTAAGAAGAGCCCTGGGCCAGACAGCTTCACAGGTGAATTCTACAAAACATTCCAGAAAGAACTAACACCAATCTTGCTTAAACTCTTCCAAAAAAATCAAAACAGAAGGGACATTACCTAACTCATTCTATGATTGCCAACATTACTCTAGTACCGAAGCCAAACAGAGATGCCACAAGAAAGGAAAATTGCAGACCAATCTCTCTAATGAACCTAGACACAAAAATCCTCAGCAAAATACTTGCTAATCATACTCAACCACACATTAAACAAATTATACACCATGACCAAGTGGGGTTCATTCCTGGTATGCAAGGATGGTTCAACATAAGAAAATCAATTAATGTAATACACCAACCACATAAACAGATTGAAGGAAAAAAATCACATGATCATATCTATAGATGCAGAAAAAGCATTTGACAAAATACAGCACCCTTTCTTGACAAAAACACTGCAAAAGATTGGAATAGAAGGAAAATTTCTGAACATGATAAAGAGTATGTATGAAAAACCTACAGCTAACATCATTTACAATGGCAAAATCCTAAAATCTTTCCCTCTAAGATAAAGAACAAGACAAGGATACCCACTATCACCCCTCCTATTTAACATAGTCTTAGAAGTACTTGCTCAAGCACTGAGACAAGAACCAGACATAAAAGGCATCCAAATTGGAAAGGAAGAAGTCAAAATTTCACTATTTGCAGATGATATGCTCCTATACATAGAAAACCCTGAGAGGTCTAAAACAAAGCTTCTAGGACTTATAAATGAGTTCAGTAAAGTCACAGGTTACAAGATAAATGCACAAAAATCAGTAGCATTTCTGTATACCAATAATGAGCAATCTGAGGAGGATATCAGAAACCAATACCATTCACAATAGTAAATTAAAGAATCAAATATCTAGGAATAAATTTAACTAAAGATGTAAAAGACTTATACACAGAAAGCTACACAACACTGTTCAAGGAAATCAAAGAAGACCTAAATAAATGGAAGAATATTCCCTGTTCATGGAGAGGAAGACTAAATATCATTAAGATGTCTATCCTACCAAAACTGATCTACAGATTCAATGTAATCCCAATAAAAATCAACACATCATTCTTTAATGAACTGGAGAAACTAACTGTGAAATTTATTTGGAAAGGAAAGAGGCCCCAAATAGCCAAAGACATATTGAAAAAGAAAAATGAAATTGGAAGAATCACACTACCTGACTTCAAAACATACTACAAAGCTACAGTAGTGAAAACAGCATGGTATTGGCACAAGCATAGACACACTGACCAATGGAACCAAATTGAGAGTTCTGATATAGATCCTCATATATACAGCCATATGGTATTTGACGAGGCCACCATACCCTCTCAACTGAGAGAGAATGGCCTCTTCAACAAATGGTGCCTGGAGACTGGATATCCATATGTAAAAGAATGAAAGAGGATTACCAACTTACACCTTATACAAAAATCAACTCAAGATGGATCAAAGACCTAAATATAAGACCCAAGACCATAAAGACCTTGGAAAGCAAAGTAGGAAGCATCTACAGGACCTTGTAATAGGAAACAGCTACATGAACTTCACACCAAAAGCATAAGCAGCAAAAGAACAAGTAGATAAATGGGACTTCCTAAAAATTAAAGCCTTCTGCACCTTAAAGGAGTTTGTCAGGAAAGTGAAAAGAGACCCTACACAGTGGAGAAAATATTTGGTAATCATATATCTGATAGGAGACTTATATCTTGCATATATAAAGAACTCCTGTATCTTGAAAATAAAAAGACAAACAGCCCATTTTAAAAATGGGGAAAAGATTTGAACAGACACTTCTCCAAAGATGATATACAAATGGTTAAAAAGCACACGAAAAAATGCTCAAAATTCCCAGCTATTAGGGAAATGCAAATCAAAACAACAGTGAGATACCATCTTACTTCCATAAGACTGGCAGCTATCAAAAAATCAGAAGACTACAATTGCTGGAGAGGATGAGTTGGAATGGGAATACTCATCCACTGCTGGTGGGAATGCAGAAGGATCCAGCCATTTTGGAGGACAGTTTGGCAGTTTCTCAAAAACTAGCTATAGATTTGCCATATGATCCAGCAATTCCACTGCTGGGTTTATACTCAGAAGATCTGTAAACAAGGACACAGACTGATATATGCACACCAATGTTCATAGCAGCACTATTCACTGTTGCCAAAAGTTGGAATCAACCCAAATGCCCATCAACAGATGAATGAATAAATAAAATGTATATACATACAATGGAATACTACTCAGCTATAGAACAAATACAGTAGAAACACATGTGAAAACATGGATAAATCTTGAGAACTTTATGTTGAGTGAAGCAACCCAGGCATTGAAGGACAAATACTACATGACCTCTCTGATATGAAATAAGTAAACCAAGCTGTCTCAGAGAGCTAGAGACTGGATGATAAGCTTTAAGATAGTTGGAGGGCAGAGGAAGGTTGTGAGCTGACAGCTACTTGGGTGAAACCTATGATAAGCTGGAGGTAAGTATTTGTACAGGGAAGGGATAAAATGGGGGCCTAGGGATAACTTAGAGTGGGGCTTTGAGGGCTTGAGGGGGGCTAGGGATGGGAGGATGGGTAATATGGCCCAAGAAATTGGGAGAGGGTGGGGGAACATATGAACATAGGAGATTGTCAGGTATGTGGTTGAGAATATAATGTTGAGAAAACGTTTTCAAACATATGATAAGGAAGGTTACCTATTTAAGATGCTTAAAGGGGAGAATCCGGCACAGACAGGCTTCTAGGGAGTGAGTGCTCATTTTGTCATAGTGGGTTATATCATTGGATGGAGACCCATAGAATGAGACTGAAGGTATACCCACATCCTGGGAGGAGACTGAAGTTCTCAAACAGAGGGAATTGTATCTCTTGAGAGAATCGGTGGCTCCCAATGTGTTAGGGCAGTCAAGTATGTGAAGCCCTCAACATTTTTGCAAGTATCTCTGAATATGGTCCCTCAAGTAATGAAGAATGATTGTCATGGTGGGCCCTGAGGGAGGGGAAAAGAGGTGTTGAATACATGGAATCAGGGTAACTGGGGCAATGGAAGTGTTCCACAAGATCATGCCATGATGGATATAGGTCATGTTAAATTACACCAAAAATGTATAAAAGTCTATAGGCTAAAATGTAGACCATAATATAAAACATAAGATAACTAAAAATTTAGAAAATTGTATAGTCGTAAATATAAACCATAATGTAAACCCAAATGGAACCATGTTTGAAAGCTATCATTTCAATATCTGTACATTAGCTGCAGCAAATATAATATGAACATGTGAAAAGATCACTGTTGGAGCAGGGACAAAGAGTTTGATGTTGGATATGTGGGAGTACCATATATTGTATATGTAAATTACTGTGTCCTAAAACTTATGTCAAGAGAAACTTAATAATCAGGAAAAAAAAAAAAAAAGAAAGAAAGAAAGAAAGGAGGTAGACACTGAGGAAGAAATGGAAGAAATTGCCTTGCCACTGTAAATACAGGGCAACACCTGTAGCAGTGATGAAGGGCAAAATATCAAAAACAAAACTTTTTCATTTTTTCATTTCTTTGATACCCCAATTTATTTTTCCTTTATTTAATTTTTCTTAATTTCTATGTATTCTATATCTACCTTTAAACCCATCACTATATTCCATTTTTCTATTAAAGGAACCTGGCGATATATTGGGCTTCCTTTTTGAAGAAGTTTTGGACTATAGAGTGGTTCAACTATGGTGGGAGAGGAGCACTTGTGTGAGGTGTCATTGGAGGGCTGCACACGATTGGAGGGAGTTCTCTAGGGCACATATACAGGGTACATAGAAAGGTTTGGATATTTTCATGGTGGTTTCAGTTGGAAATGACAGATGAGAGAGAGCTGAATTCCTGACCAGGGGAGCTCTATCACATTCCCCAATGGAACAACAACAATCCCCCAAGTGTAATGGCAAAGACCAATAAAGATGGATTGTCCAACAATGAACCCTTGATATTGATGGCTCCGATTATGAACCTGTGTGCCTGAAATACGAACTAGGCCTATAGCTGTGGGGTGCTTAAGAGTTACCTCCTGAGAGCCTCCATGTTGCTCAAATGTGGCCATTCTCTAAGCCAAACTCACTATATAGATGCATTACCTTCCCCCAGCATGGGACATGACTCCTAGGGATGAGCCTCCCTGGCACTGAGGGATTACTACCAAGCACCAGCTGATGATGCAACTACAAAAAGACCATGAACAAAGAGGTCAACTCAGACCGGCAGAATATCAGCCTACATGTAATATCAGGTGTTAAAAACCGCTTTTTGGGGAAGTGGACTTGGCCCAGTGGACGGGGTGTCCGTCTACCACATGGGAGGTCCACGGTTCAAACCCTGGGTCATCTCGACCCATGTGGAGCTGGCCCACGTGCAGTGCTGATGTGCACAAGGAACGCCATGCTACTCAGGGGTGTCTCTGTGTAGGGAAGCCCCACACGCAAGAAGTGTGCCCCGTAAGGAGAGCCACCCAGCATGAAAGAATGTTCAGCCTGCCCAGGAATGGCACCACACACACAGAGAGCTGACACAACAAGATGACGCAACAAAAAGAAACACAGATTCCCATGCCGCTGACAACAACAGAAGAGGACAAAGAAGAATATGCAGCAAATGGACACAGAAGACAGACAACTTGGCTGGGGGTGGGGTGGGGCGGGGAATGGGGGGGAAAGGGGAGAGAAATAAACAAAAAAAGTCTGTTTTTTCACTTTGGATAAAAAGGGGGAAATGGAAAGGACAAGTGAGTTTATATGGCTAAGAGTCTCCAAAATAGGACTTGTGGGGTCATCAGGGGGTGATGCTTATGCATGCCTCAGCAGGATACCAGAGACAGCCAAGGTAGATGGAAAACCAGGTGCTGGTTCTCCTGAGGGCTGCAGCAACCCACAGGTTCTATGGTCAAGGCAGATGGCTCTGGAGTTCAGGGCCATGTCAGCTGGCCCTACTTTGGAGTTTGCGTTCCTGAGTGTGATGGAGTTGGACTCATATATAACCTTTCTACACATGCCTCTTCTGTCACTTTTACCAGACCTGTGGTTGGCGTTTGGGTTGGTGTATACTCAGGAGACCTGAATCTCTGAATTGTCCATGTGACGGCCAGGCCCTGGGCCTCAGCAGACTTGTAGCTCCTACCCTCTGGTTTCTTGGACTTACCCTGGCCAGCTGACAAGGGAGGTGAAGAGGGTCAACCACCACACCAGGGAGCCAAGAGTGCCTATAGCTGCAAGCAGGAGAATTGCATCCATCATCCATGTGGAATCTAAACCCCCTCTTGATGTAGAGGGGGACTGGACATAGCCATCCCAGGTCCACAAGATGGAGGAATAGAGTATGGATTAGAGTGGACTTAATGGTGTTCTGCTGGGGAACTATTGTGATTAGTAAGGGAAGAAATTGTAGTAGTGATGTGGAGAGGGTGGCCACGCTGGCTGCTGATGGTCCGGAGAGGGAAGAAGAGATATGGTGTAGGGGCATTTTCAGGACTTGGAGTTGTCCTAGGTGGTGCTGCAGGGATGGATGCTGGACGTTGTGTGTCCTATCATGGCCCACTGGCTGGACTGGGGGAGAGTGTGGACTACAATGTGGACCACTGGCCATGTGCTGCAGTGGTTCTCTAGAATGTATTCACCGGGTGCAGTGGATGTGCCACAATGATGGAAGAGTTTGTTGAGGTGGGAGGGGTGGGGGTATATGGGGACCTCATATTTTTTTAATGTAACATTTAAAAGAAAAAAAAGAAAGAAACCTAAAAGAAAATGTACCCCACAAATGCAAAGCCACTGAGAAGCAATGCTAAGGAGGTCCGTGGGGACTCTACCAGCTGCTCAGTTTCTTTTTTTATATATAACCAGAAGATCCTTTTTAATATTAACTATTTCTCATTACTTATTTTTTAATTTATTTCTCTCCCCTTCCCACCCCCCATTGTCTGCTCTCTGTGTCCATTCGCTGTGTGTTCTTCTGTGACCGCTTCTATCCTTATCAGCGGTACCAGGAATCTGTGTTTCTTTTTGTTGCATCATCTTGCTGCGTCAGCTCTCCGTGTGTGCAGCACCATTCCTGGGCAGGCTGCACTTTCTTTCGTGCTGGGCGGCTCTCCTTACGGGGTGCACTCCTTGCACGTGGGGCTCCCCTACGCGGGGAACACCCCTGCATGGCAGGGCACTCCTTCGTCCATCAGCACTGCGCGTGGGCCAGCTCCACACGGGTCAAGGAGGCCCGGGGTTTGGACCTTGGACCTCCCATATGGTAGGCAGACGCCCTATCCGTAGGGCCAAGTCTGATTCCCTCAAGTTTCTTTAAATCTAAAACTGCTTTAAAAAATAAAGTCCATTAATTTAAAAGAATTTCAACCTGAGAGCTAATGTGGGATTAAATTTAGATGTCTCGTATCATATTTAAGGTGGAAAATGTTATAAGAAGATTGTCAGATTTCTCTGAAAAGTGTTACCTTTTCAAAGCCTCATTAAATTACCCCTTCTTTCCTCCCGTTCTATTTTGTGAGTAGTGGGGTATTTAGATCTGAAAGGCGTTTGTTGTTCAGATGACAAAGCCCCTGGTCATCGCCACCTGCCCAGCGAAGCCCCCGCCCCTCCTTCCCTGGCTCAATGTGGGAGGCGGGCGCAGCTGGGAGGGCTGCCTCAGGCCCAGGAACCAGGGGCACCAGCCCCGGAGGGCTTGCAGCTCTGCGGATCCCCAGGCTTGAGGCCCTGGGAGGAGAGAACAATGCCCCTTCGCCCTCGGGCGTCCCCTGGCTTGGGCAAAGTTCCCTGGCATCAGGGAGGGTTCCAGCAAAATGGGTGGAAGCAGTCTGACCCCATGTTTAATGCGCTTCGGAGCTTGCAGCTCCGCTGCTGCCTGGCAGTCAGCAGCTCGGCCCTGCGGCGGGTGGCCGTCCTGGGGGAGCGCCCCGCGCAGCTGAGCCCACGGGCCTTCTGCTCCCCAGCATGCCTCCCCCCACAGCCTCTCGGTTAGGCTGGTGGATCTTCCGGCCTTTGAAAGCAGTGACGGCTGCTGTAGACATCGGGGAAGACTTGGAGATGAGATTTTTGGCCACTGAGTCTCCTCTCCTAGAGGCAATAACTTTTAAAGACAATTGCTGTCACTCTTTGCTTTGATTCTGATACCGTACTCACCCGTTTTCTTGGATTTTTCACTCAAGGTGATCATTTATGAGCATGTCCTATGACGTTCAGAACTCCAGCCATCCTTTTAGAGACACGGGCCCCCAGACTCTGGGAACCTGCGCTCAGTGCTGCAGCCAGAGGCCCCCTGCCCCAGGGCTCCATGTGTCACTTCCCGGATGTTGCCTGGGAAAGAACCGGCACTCTGGCAGCTAAGAGAGAAGTGACTGCGAAGTCAGTCCCCAATGCCTTGGCTACCACGCAAGCCCGGAAGCCTCTGCAGTTTTCCTCCCCGCCCGGTTCCCACCCTGAGAGCGCCCGTCCAAGCGGGCACTTGGGTTCCTGAGCCGCTGTCCTGGACTGAAGGGGTGGTCCGAGCATCCTCCAGGAGCCGGGCTTCACCCAGGGCTCCCCTCGATCCCCAGGGGCAGGGCTGCTGGTCCAGACCGCAGCTTCCTGCCCCCGCAGGGAGGGGAGCTGGGTCTCCTGGCAAGTTACCCATTCTGGGGTGCCCAAAATTAGGGTCACAGTACTGGCCCCCAATAGGCACGCTCCTTCCATCTGGCTGTCATTTGTCATTTGTCCAACTCTGAAGTGCAGGAACAGAGCAGAGACTGGAAACAGCAGGCAGGCAGGGAGCCCATCCTCCAGGTGGGCCTTCCTGCTGCCTCCAGTTCGAGGGGGACGCAGAGACTCAGGGTGCACTTGCCCAAGTCCCCATCACCCCAAGGTGCCCTCTGCGGGGTGGCGTCCCTGCTGGTCGAGCTGAAACGTGCTGCGGCGCTAGCACCAGCCTCTGACCCTGCCAGGCCACAGAAGGGGGCTCTCGGGACACTCGGGAGGGCATGGCCATGGCCCCCCTGCACATCCGGGGCCCACTGCCCGCCCTTGCTCTCCCCCAGGAGTTTTCGCTGCAGTGCACTGTGCAAGGAAACTTGGTCAAATGGGGTTTCAAGGACTTGTGTGCCATGCCCCTCCCTGGTGGCCCATGGAGCCAGAAGCTGGTGGCCCTGCCCTGGGCCCACGGGTGCCCCCAGGAGCTGTGGTGCCCCCAGCAGTGGCGGTGCTGGGGACTGGGCAGGTCCCACCAAGCATGGGCCAAGGTAGTGGAGGAGGCCGGGGGCCACCTGCTCCCCATCAGCTGTCCCACCTGGCCGGGGCACAGGGCGCCTGCAGCCTGAGGTCACACACAGGGCCGAAGAGGGGCACGGCCAGGCCAGGCAGCCCTGCTGCGTCACAGAGGACAAGCCACAGGGACAGAGGCAGAATAACGAAGGGGCGGACAACGGCCCAGAACTGGCACCACCAGACGAGAGGGCGAGATTGTTCTCGGCTCCTAAGCGAGAAGGAACGAGAGGAGGTGGTGCCACGCCTGCTCCCTGGGAGAACACGCCGTTCTCCTGTGCAGTCCTTGTGGACGAGCCCTGGTGGGGGCAACACCCTGCCCTGGGCATCCCTCCCAGGCACACAAGGCCAAGGCCACGGCGCGGAAGCACGAAAGCCCTCCTCCAGGCAGGTGGACGTGGCCGGGGGACGCTGCCCTCTGCCGAGGCAGGGCCAGGAATGAGGCGCTCTCCCCTCCCTGCTCATCATTCCCCTGGCTGGGCAGGGTCTGGCCTTGGGATCAGGGTCTCCAGGGGCAGTCGGATGGCGGGTGTCCCAGGGGCTCCCAGGAGGGAGTCCAGGGCCTGGGGCAGGACGGCGCCGGGGCAGAGCCGAGCCATCTGCTGGGTGCTGCGCAGCCCCGGGAAGGACAGGCCGCTGCCCCTGCCTCTGCTCCGCACACCTGGCACCCTCTCGCCTTGAGCTGGCCCCCACCCAGGACAAGGAGATCAGGGGAGCCAACTGCCTTCATCTCCCTGGCGAGAACAGTAACGCTCCAGGAGCCCTTCGCATGCGCGGCCGGGACTTCCCTGTCACTTTGATGGACCCCTTAATCTGCACAGATGGGCCGCAGCCCCGCTTTACGGAGGGCGCGGCCCAGTGGGTCACCCGAGGGGGCACAGTGGCCTGGGGCTGCCCTCGGAGCGCCCCTGGACAGCCGCTGGCTTTCAGGCCCGCCTCTCCCGGGGCGCGGGGCCGGCGCTTTGGAGGAAGGGCGTCTCTTCACGCAGCACCCAGTGGCGCCAGGAGGGCTGCGGGCCGAGCCAAAGCCCCGTGCGCCCTGGCGGTCACCCGGGCTTACCAGGGCGGGCGGGCGGGAGCGGGGCAGGGGCCGCCCTGACTCCGGGGAGGTGGCAGCTCTCCATATTTCTAAGGAACGTGGCCGGCTTCGCAGCTGAAGCGTCTCCCTGGAGAGACCACCACCATTTGATCTATTTTTGATTAAAATGTAAAAATTAAAAATTAAATCAAATGGTGGCGTAACTCCTTGGGGAAAACACACTTGGTTATGAAGTATTCCCCGCAGTAACCTGGAGACTCGGCAGCGGGCCTCCTCTGCAGGTGGTCTTTTTATGTCACACGTAATTAAAACGGATCGCCCGAGAACCCCGAGCGCCGCGGGGGCGTGCGGCAGCCCTGGGGAGGCGCAGGCCGCAGGGGGCGCCGGCCGCACCCCGGGGCCCACCCTGGCGCCCTCCCTGACCGCGCTCCGAGCGGTGTCGCCCCGGCTCTCCTGCGTTCCGGTGATTTCACCAAACGACGAATATGCCCCAGAATCCAAACGCGCCAACACCGGGTTTCTAGGAAGACCCGCTTTCCGGGGCGATCTAGCCCCATGCGCAGCAAACGGCTTCCCCAGCCGCGCAGGGACGTGGGCGAGCGCCGAGAGGATGGAGGTGCGGGGCGCGGCGCAGGCGCACCCGCCTTTGTGCCCACGTCCCCACCCCGACAGTCAACACGCGCGCGGGCTGGGGCGGGGGAGATTCCTGCGCTGGGCCCTCGCCCCCACCAGAGGGGGGGTGGCCATGCTGGCGGCCGAGGGACACTTTGGCGTTTGCACTGGCTTTTTCCAAACCCCTTGGTTCTGATGAAAATGCCGCACAATTCACAGGCCCTGGGCACTGCTGCTGCCCCTGTGTGGTTCCTGGGGAAGGCCTGGGTGTGGAGGGGGCGGCGCTCCGAGGGGCTGTGGCCGCGTCCCTCCCTCACCTGGGGGCCCAGTGGACGCAGCGTGGGCAGGTGGGGCCTGTGTCCTTTAGTCACCTACCCCTGTCATGCCGGAAACCCTGTAGAAAGGTGCAGATTTCTGCTCTGGGGTCAGAAGGTTCTGGCCGCAGGGCCCTGCTCTTGGGACACCAACTACACTTGTTAGAAGGAAACGGAAGGAAAAGCCGCTTGGAGCCTGTGGCAGCCTGGCCTGGGCCCAGCCGGCGGCTCCTGCCCTCCAGGGACATGGTCCCCTCCTGGCCTGGTTTCTCCAGGGCGGGCCTTGCTCACCTCGGCAGGAGGGGATGGGACTTTCGAGCCCCCGCAGTGGCTTGGTGGCCCTGGAACCCAAGGAGCGAGGGATGAGGAGATGGGCGTGAGGGGCCGGTGGGCTGCCAGCCCCCCTGGAGCAGAGGCGCCAGTGCCTGGACCGCAGCATGGGTCCTGCTGGCACCCGCGGGCCATTCGGAGGCTGAGGTGGCTCTCCGTCCACATCTCTGAGCCCTTCCAGCAGAGACCCTTTGGGGTGGCCTTGTGGTCCCACTTCCAAGCAACGGCACGTCCTCAGAAGGGGCTTGGACTTCCAGAGCCACCAGCGGGTCAGAGGCGAGCTGGGTCGGCCGGCTCAGTCTGGCTCACGGTCCCCCAGAGCCTGTGGCACCTCTTCCGCTAAGAAGCCACCTGGAAGCGCAGAGTCCAAGGCACGCGTCACCCTGGATTTGGCCTCTGCAGCCGGGTGCCCTTTGAAGCTCCAAAGCTTTCCCAAGTCCTTGGCCTGGCAGAACAGCTGGCAGCCATGTGCCCCGGGCTTGGTCGCCCCTTCGGACGCCCCTACAGTGGGCTCAGAGCAGCCCCACTGGGCCTGGAGTCCGGGCTGTGCCACTCACGGGCAGCTGCGCATGAAGGACCGCGGAGCCAGTGCAGGCCCAGGACAGGCCTCGGGGGCGAGCCGCGGGCCCTGTGGCCTTTCCGGCTCTGGAGAAGACTCCTCCTCGCCTCTCTTCCAACTCCCCCAGCCAACCGGGGTTCTACGCCACAAGCGGCTCACACAACCCGCCCACAGTCGGCCCCTCTTTGGAGCCCAGGGCCCGGCTGTGCTGCCCAGGGCCGCCCACCTGCAGACGCCCCCTCGGCCTCTTCCCCACAAAGCCCCCCGCGCTTCCCACCCCACTGCTCTTCCTCAGGCGTCCCCGCAAAGCCCGGGGCCGTCCCCCCACAGCCTGCCCGGGCGTTCTCCACGGCAGCGTTGTGGAGCCAGGGGCGCTCGGCTCGGTCAGGAGAAGACTTCCATAATTTTTGTACATGTATTATTTATATGACCAGCTTATGAAGCCCCCAGTTTCAATATTTTTAAAAAATTAATTCGCTTGGATTTTCCAAGGATACCAACATCTTGTAAATAATCACTTCCTTGTTTTAAGTGCCTTCGTCCCTTACCTTCCTTATTTTAATTTTATTTTTACTAATATTTTTACTATTGCCTTTAAAAACTTGTAATGGTTAATTTGAACATGCTCAACATTAGAGAGACCAGGGCAACGAGTGCCCGCATGCCTCACCCAGCTTCAGCAAGGGTTAACATTTGTGTTCTTGCTGCCTCTTTCTAGGACAATTTCCTGGAGTACAGTAAATTCAAGACATCGTTTTATTTCATCCTTACATACCTCAATATGTTTCTTGAAGAGACAAGGATATTTTGATGTAACTGACACCATTATTATGCCTAACAAAATTAGCAAAAACGACTTCATATCATCTGCTATCTAGTATATGTTCGATTTTCTTCCAAATGATGTTGTCTTTCCACCTTCTTGCACGGAGCTAGCCCTCTTCTTTTCAGCTTTCTGCCTTCTCTCGTTGACTTTTTTATGCCTTTTTAAAAAGAACTTATTTTATTTATTTATTCCCCCCCTACCCTTCATTGTTTGTGCTCGCTGTCTGCTCTCTGTGTCTGTTTGTTGTGTGCTCATCTTTTTAGGAGGCACTGGAACTGAACCTGGGACCTCCCAGGTGGGAGGGAGGCACCTAGTCACTTGAGCCACCTCCGCTCCCTGTTTTTTGGGTCTCTCACTGTGTTTTCTTCCTTGCGTCTCTTCTTTGCATCGCCTTGTTGTGTCAGCTTGCCTCGCCAGCCCATCATGTCAGCTCATCTTCTTTAGGAGGCATTGGGAATCAAACCCAGGGCCTCCCATGTGGTAGGCAGGAGTGCAACTGCTCGAGCCACAGCTGCTTCCCTAGGTCACCTTTCTGAAGCATGGCTTGCAAAGATGGAAGTGGCTGCGGCGTTGAACAGCCTTCATGTAGATGCAAAACCAACAGTGAAGGACGAGTTACAAATGCTTGGTGTGCGGCAGCCTGGCCCGATGATGGCGAAGGAAAGAGGGTGGCAGCGTCTGGCTGAGTGAGGTTTTCGCTGAGGGCACCACGGCCGGGCAGCGGAACAGGACGTGGAGGCTTCAGCCCGAAACCCGCTGGTCAGAGCGCCTGAAGCCCAGCAGGAGATGCTGGTCACAGGCTTTCTTCTGAGAAGCGAGCTAAAGGAGGTGACTTCTAGAAACTCACAAACCCTTCTCCGAATGTAAGCACCAGTAAATCAGCACCTCTTCGTTTTCTAATGTTATTTCCTCCACCACTTAATGTAGCTACATCCAAACTATCCTAATGTGGTTGTGGTTCACATTTGCAGAAGGCGCTTTCCGTCTCCACAGCGACTGCGTGTGGTGGGACCCTGCCCAATTGTTGGCACACACACGCAGGCTGGCACTGCCTCCCGTCCTCCCACTAGATGTTCATGATGCTCTGCCTGGGGTTGTGCGCATGTGTGTGTGTGAGTGTCTGCATGTGTGTGTGTGCATGGTGTGCAGATGATGTGTGTTGTATGGTGTGTGCACATATGTGCATGAGTGTGCAGGTGTGTATACACTCGTGTGTGTAAGTGTGCAGGCGTGTGTATTGTATGGTGTGTACACTCGTGTGCATGTGAGTGTGCAGGTGTTGTATGGTGCATGCACACGTGTGTATGAGTTTGCCGGTGTGTGTACAGTATGGTGTGTGCACTCGTATGTGTGTATGAGTGTGCAGGTGATGTGTGTGTGAGTGTGTGCACACGTGTATTAAAATTACACACAAGCCCTGCGCCTTTTATTTTCACTTACTCCGTTGGAGGTCTTTCCTGTACACGCAGCCCCAGCACACCCTGACCTCCCTGCACGCCTCATTGGAAGAGCCATGCATTCGTACACTGACGAGATGAAAAGTAGTTCACGTCATTTCCTACTGACGCACGCTTGGGTTGCTCTTGACTTTTTGCAACAGCAAAAGTAAAAGATGCTCAAACACTTTTTAAAAACGTGAATCAAATTCCCTAGATACCGTTTTACCAGCATGTCAGCAAAAGTTTAGGAGTTGACGACGGTGCAGCAAGGATCTTGAAATTCGGCGCTGTCGGTCACTGCTGCAGCAATGGAGAGCGCTACAGGCATTTCGAAGGACAGTTGGGCCAGCGATGGTCCTTTGTTCCATGGGTGCCTGCCTGAGAGTTGGTTCTACGTGTGGGTTTTTGCCCAGGTCTGGCCCCCGCCTCGTTCCCATGCGGCCTGCAGGGCGCTGACCTTCCCCTTCCGGGGTAGGTCTTGACACTCAGAAGCTGGTGCAGCTGCCAGCAGCCTCGGGACGCAGCCGCGGCGCCCTCTGCGCTGCCGCGTCGGCATCTTCTCTCCAGCTCCCCTCTCCGCAGCCCTGCCCCCTTAACACCAGGCGCACCTGCACAACTGCCGTTCAGGGGAGGACGGGCGCGCCTCCTGCCCCCGGAGGCTGGAGGGCCCGGGGAGGGGGGGCCTCACGAAGCCGCCCCGCGCAGCGCTTCATGCCGGGAACGGTCGCTGAGCAAGGGGGCCGCCCGGCTTCCCAGACCCTCGGTGCGGCCCCCCAGGGCCCCCAGCTCCCCCCGGTCTCCCCACATTTTGAGTAAGCGTCTTCCCACCCCGGGGCATGGCGGGCTGGGCTCGAGTGGGCCCCGAGGACCCTCACGCTGCCTCAGTCCAGTGGGGAGGAATATTTTTTTAACTTTTTAAAATTAAAGTTAATAGATCACAAAGAACGTTACACTAAAAAACATAAAAAAACGTAAGAGGTTCCCATATATTCCTCTCCCTACCCCCCACCCTATCATTTTTGTAAATTGTATTTTTTTGAAGATATATATATACATCTCAAAAAAATGTTACATTGAAAAACATAAGA
The DNA here is from genome assembly GCF_030445035.2 of Dasypus novemcinctus. Lineage (NCBI taxonomy): Eukaryota > Metazoa > Chordata > Mammalia > Cingulata > Dasypodidae > Dasypus > Dasypus novemcinctus. Next base: position 7,332,346 of record NC_080678.1, read on the forward strand.
GGTTCCCGTACACCCCCATCCCCACGCCACTCCTCCCACACCAACCACCCCCCTCACTGTGACACTCTCGTTGCACTCGGTGAACACACTCTGAGCGCTGCTGCACCACGTGGACCACAGTTCACCCTGTGTTCACAGTCTGAGGAGGAATTTGCCCGCAGCGCCCAGAGGCCGTCAACCAGGGACGCACCTCCCGAGCCTGAGCCTCAACGTGGCCGCCTCTCGGACAGGCCCAGGGCTGGCCCCAGCCCGCTGGCCTCGGGTAGCACAGTCCGAGCAGGGCGGCCGGGGGGTGACACGCATAGTCCCAGCAGCTCCTGGTTGCTTGGCAACAGGCTCGCTGGGACCGGGGCACCCTCACGGCCTCCCCTTAAAGAGCCGGCACCCCAGCTCAGGCTCCTGCAGCCCGGCTCCCAGCGCCTGCGCCCGCGGCCAAGGCCACTCTCCTGCGGGGGCAGGCCTGGCGCCCCCCTGGCCCACCTCGCAGTCCAAGGAGCCCAGTGCTCGGGGCCCACAGGCCCCCGCAGCTGGCTTTGCCGCCCCTAGAAGAGTCATGGCCATGGGCTCTTGGGGGACACCAAATTGGGGGCCACCGCTGTGCTTTCCCTAAAGGCATCCCACGTGCCCTGCAGGGAGCTCCGGACCCAGCGAGGGTGCGTAGAAGCCGCTGTGAGGTTTCTGGAGGCGATGGGTCCTTACCGCCTGCCTTTTATAGGGGAGGAAGCAGGGGCTTAGGGAGGGAAGTGGACTGCGGGGGTCCCCGAGGGAGCAGCTCAGCAGTGGGCGGGGCTCCTGGGGCCACCCCTGGCTGCCAGAGTGGCCAACGTCCCTGCTCGCCTGGGGACACTGGCAGCTCCCAGGACACTGCCCAGGACCCTCCCTGGGGGCTTCCTTGCCAGCCAGGACCCCAGCCATTCAGTGCCCTCCTCCCATGTCCTGAGCTCGGGCACACCGCCTCATCACTCCTTTTTTTTAAAGATTTATTTTGTATTTATTTCTCTTCCCCTTCCCCCCGTTGTCTGCTCTCTGTGTCCATTCACTGTGTGTTCTTCTGTGTCCGCTTGTATTCTTGTCAGCGGCACCCGGAATCTGTATTTCTTTTTTTGTTGTTGTTGCGTCATCTTGCTTTGTCAGCTCTCCGTGTGTGCAGCACCACTCCTGGGAAGGCTGGACTTTTTTTCACACTGGGCAGCTCTCCTTACGGGTACACTCCTTGCACATGGGGCTCCTCTATGCAGGGGACACCCCTGTGTGGCAGGGCACTCCTTGTGTGCATCAGCACTGCATGTGGGACAGCTCCACAAGGGTCAGGAGGCCCTGGGTTTGAACCGCGGACCTCCCATGTGGTAGGCGGACGCTCTATCCATTGAGCCAAGTTCGTTTCCGTCATCACTCTTTTTGAGTTGCCATCTCTGCTTCCTCCTTCTGGCACAAAAGAGTATACACAGTAGGTGCTTAATGATGCATGCCAAGCTGCACTGAACTGGGGGGACGCCCAGTCCAAGTTCATTGGCCAAGCCGTCAGGAGCCAGGGCAGGCGCCAGGCACTGCCCCCCGGGATGTGGACGGCTGGTGGGTGCCTCAGGGCCTTTGCGCGATGATCACTTAAAATGTGCGAACATCACCCCGGACGATGCCCCTCACAGCCGTGAGCCCGTGCGCAGGCTGCCCCAGACCTCCCGCCCACACGCGAGCCGGGCAGCTGCGGGGACAGCACTCCCAGACGACATAGGACAGAAGTGAAGGGCTGCGCCTGCATTCACAGGGCTGGCCGTGAGCTCTTCTAGGTGATGCGCTCTTCTCTAATTAAATCAATTTCTTCTTCCAGCAAAAGACGCGGGATTGAAGACGCCTAATAAACAAATGCCAAGACTGAAAGGGAACGCGCCAGTGGCTGCCCACCTGGCCGGGCCCCGGGGCCCCCGCTGGCCCGTGTGCGGGGTCCGTGCCCCCTCTCGGCCTGCACCTGTTGGACACCATGCTGGTGTGTGTTTCTTCCTGTCATGAAAGAATTAAAGACAGAATCTCGGGTTGGAAGCAATTGTGCGGGTGGAAGTTTCTGGTCAGGCAAATAAATTGGATTTAAGTATATTACAGTCATAATCTTTTTCTGCCTCTCTCCAGACAGTCTCTGAACATGGAAAAATGAGAATGTATTCGCAGACAAATCTTGACCTGAGGGAGAAGGCTGCCGGAATCTGGATTTTCAATAACATAAGACAATAAAGCTTAGACTTCTAACCTGCCGCAATATGGTAAAAGTATAAAGAGCTTAGCTGCTAATAAAAGGAAAGGGCCTTCCCCTCATATTTGAAGATCTGGACCCCCAGAAGAACGCTTCATAAAGACCGCCCCGCGTTAGCCGGGATTGCACGGCCACCGGCATCTTGTTGACCGATCGTCTGACACTTGTCACCTCTGGCTCGGATATTAATAAGTGCGTGCTGCTCTCCTTGGGGCATTTTTGTCCCTGTAATTGCGCCACTGCCCGCCGGGATTGCACTCGGCTGGCATTGAGCTACAGTTACCCGACAACAAGTTGCGCGTGTGCTGCTGTTTCTCTGTCCGGGACAGGCACCTTGCGCACTGCGTTTCCCTGGGGATGGCCGGTCCACAGGGGGCAGGCTTGTAGGACAAATGGGAGGCCATAGGTCAAGCCCCCCAACTCCCCTCACGACAAGGGGAGCTGGCGAGTCAGGCTGAGCGCCCCTGCTCTGAATCTGTTTGCTTATCAGATAATCTGCCCCAGGGATTCAAGGGTGACAAGCTGCTTTCCAGAGAGTGTAATTGAGGCAAATCAGTGGATGAGCAAAGCTGGGGCAAGCAGCAGTGCTTGGGGACACATTCCCTCTGACATGAAAGTCCCACAGAAACTGCAGCGCTGGCCGTGGTGGAGTCTAGTCCCGAGAGGCCTTTTACCTGTCCAAGCCCCCTGCGGTGGCGAGGACGTCACCCTGCTCCCACGGTCCCTGCGCCCTGGCGTTCTGGAGGCTCCAAGGGCAGGGGAGTGGGCCGTGGGCTCGGCTGTCCATCACACTCTTCAGTATCTTCAAGCTGACCTCGAGGCCCCTCTGCCCCCCCGTCCAGTTCTGCTCCTTCTGGGTGTCCTTCCACCCCTCTCCCCTGCACCCGGGAGGACCCGCCCCACTCCACACAGCACAGGTCTCTGCAGAGACTCCCACTTCCAGTGTGGTCGCCTGGGGGGGGGCGGTAGGGGCGCCCCATGCCCTGCTCCAGGCCCCGCCCTGCAGACCCCGCTCGCACCACTGTCCTCTGGGAGCCCCGCCTTGTCCCTTGGGGAGAAAGCAACGCGAGGCAGGGCGCACGGGCGGGCTGCGGGCCCGTTCGCGGTGCTGTCGTATCGTGGGCTTGAAACACTCTACAGTGAATGGTGACGCCGGCGAGGGTGAAAACGTCTCCCCTGGATGGTCAAGCACAGGCCACCGAGGCGTGGGCACTCGCAGGGACCGTGCGGCTGTGTGGCCAGGGACAAAAGGGGGCCGCTCCTCTGGCGGTGGGGGCCTCAGGCAGGACCCCAGGCCCTGGGCCTGGAGAGGGGACCGCGGCCTCGAGCCAGGCTGTGGGACCTGCCAGAGTGGACGCTGAGCCCACAGAACCGTCCAGCCCCCCAGCCCGTCCGGGGCTAACAGCTTTCTCACGAAGGGACGTCCTGAGGTCATGGCAGTCCCAGAGCTCAGGCCAGGACGGGCTTCCTGGGTCAGCAGCTGGGCCTCTCACTGGCTCCATGACCACACGTCTCTGAGCCTCGGTTTCCTCACCACAGTAGGGGTGTGACATGGGGACCCCTCAATCAAGAGCCCCCTGGAGCACAGGTCGGCGGAGTCCATGCCAGGTGCGGGGGTCTGCACACCTCCCGTGGGGGGGGCGGTACCTGCCACCTTGGCAGCGGGGAGGGCGAAGGAGACGGGCAGGTGAAGGTGCCGTGTGAGCGGGAGGGGCTCGGCCCACGGGAGTCGTGCTGGCTGTTGGGATCAGCCGTCTCCGCCTGGGCGCCTCGTGAGCCGGGGCCCGCGGTCGGCCTCTTCCCTCCTTGGCCTTTCGGGGGGGCAGCCCTCAGCCTCTGACGGCAGGTTTGCCCCCGGGGGCCTCTGCCCTCAGGGTGGGAGACTTGGTCCCTTATCCCCCACCCTCCTCCAAGGTTGTTCTCTGTCACCAAGACACCTGCTCTTGGGCTTCTTAGCTTTGTGACAGGCGAATAAGTGTTAAAAACAAACATAGGGGAAGCCAAGGAAATTGCTATTGGACCCAGACCTCCTACCAATCCATTCTCGACCAAAAAAAAAAGAAAGAAAACTCTACCCAAGTCTCTGACTGGCCCATGAACTGCACGTGCTTTCCATCCAAAGAAGTTAAGGATAAGAGAACTGAACTATGATTTGAGCTACTACTCAAGAGACAGAGTCGGCAGTTTAAATCCAGCCACATTAATTGCCTGCTTAAAAAGAAAATCAATGTTCTCTGGAAGAATTAAGGAAAATCTATAATCTCCACAACATGACGTTCCCAATATCCAGGACACAACACAAAATTGCTTGGCTTATGAAGAACCTGGAAAATGTGACCTGTCTCAAGAGAAAAGTTGGTCAATGGAGAACAATCCGGAGATGAACAAGATGTTGGAATTAGAAGACAAGTATTTTAAAGACGGTATTATAAATCTATTCAACAAAGTAAAAGAAAATAGGCTGGCAGTGAAAGAAAAGAAAGCTCAGCTACAAAAAATAAGAACCCATCCAATGGATGTGTCATGATGATGGGAACGAGTGTTGTTGGGGGGGCGGAGAGGGGGGGGTGGGGGGGTGGGGTTGAATGGGACCTCACATATATATTTTTAATGTAATATTATTACAAAGTCAATAAAAAATAAAAAAATTAAAAAAATAAAAATAAAAAAAATAAAACAAAGCAAAAACGAAAAAAAAAAAAAAAAATAAGAACCAAATGGAAATTCTAGAACTGAAAAAAAATACAAGGATCTGAAATTCAGAATTCGCAGAATTGGCTTCATAGCAGAATGGAGATAACAGCTGAGTCGGTAAACTTAAACATAGATGAATATCAGTTATCCAATCTGAAGAAGAGAGAAAAAAAAGATTGAAGAAAAATGGGCAGAGTTATTGAAACCTGTGGATCAATATCAAAAGGTCTAAAGTTTAGATCACCACCACCACCTTCACCAGCCTCTCCTTCCTGCCTCTAGCTGCCAACCTCCTCAGGACTTGTTCCAACAATCTGTGAAAACCTGGTAGATTACTGTGAAGTTCTAGGTGTGCAGAGACAGGACTTACCAAGGATATTAAAAAGGCAGTTTGGTGCCATGTCAGTTGACCCTACTTTGGAGTTTGTGTTCTTGAGTGTGATGGAGTTGGACTCAGATATGACCTTTCTACACGTGCCTCTTCTGTTACTTTTACCAGACCTGTGGTTGGCACTGGGGTTGGTATATACTCAGGAGACCTGAATCCCTGGATTGTTCATGTGACAGGCGGGCCCTGAGCCTCAGCAGACCTGCAACACCTACCCTCTGGTTTATTGGACTTACCCCACTCAGCTAACAGGGAGGTGAAGAAGGTCAACCACCACACCAGGAAGCCAAGAGTGCCTACAACTGCAAGTAGGAGAATTGCATCCAGCATCCATGTGGAATCTAAGCCCCTTCTTGATATAGAAGGGGAGTGGACATCACCATCCCAGGGTCCACAGGCTGGAGGAATGGAGTATGGATTAGAGTGGACTTACTGATATTCTACTATGGAACTATTGTGATTAGTAATGGAAGAAATTGTAGCACTGATGTGGAGAAAGTGGCCATGGTAGCTGCTGAGTGTAGGGAGAGGGAAGAAGAGATATGATGTGGGGGCATTTTCAGGACTTGGAGTTGTCCTGGGTGGCATTGGAGGGACAGATGCTGGACATTGTATGTCCTGCCATGGCCCACTGGGTGGACTGGGGGAGAGTGTAAACTACAATGTAAACCACTATCCATGTGGTGCAGCAGTGCTCCAAAATGTAGTCACCAAATGCAATGAATGTGCCATGATGATGAAAGAGGTTGTTAATGTGGGAGGAGTGGGGTGAGGTGGGGTGGGGGGTATACAGGGACCTCATACTTTTTGAATGTAACGTTAAAAAAAAAATAAAGAAGGGAAAAAAAGGCATATCATAAATTGACACCGAAGTGGCACCCTGATAAAAATACTGAGACTAAAGAAGAAGCAGATGGAACATTCAAACAAGTAGTTGAGGTAGATGAGGTATTACCAGATGCTAAAAAAGGGAACATCTATGACAAGTACGGCAAAGAAGGATCACACGGAGGCGATGGGGGTGGAAGTCATTTCTGCAGTCCATTGGAGTTTGACTTTACATTCCGCAATCCAGATGATGTCCTCAGGGAGTTTTTTGGTGGAAGGGACCCATTTTCATATGATTTCTTCAAAGACCCATTTGGGACATTTTTTTTGGAAATCAAAGAGGCCTCTGTGGAACCAGAAGCAAGGGCATGAGATCAATTTTCTCTGCCTTCAGTGTGGGTCCATCTCTTGGAGTGGATTTTCTCTTTCAATACAGGATTTACTTCATTTGGTTCACTGGGGCACAGGGGCCTTACTTCATTTTCTTCGACATTTGTTGGTGGTAATAGGATGGGCAACTTCAAATCTATATCAACTTCTACTGAAATAGTTAATGGCAGAACAATTACAACAAAGAAAATTATTGATAATGGCCAAGAATGAATAGAAGTTTAAGAAGATGGCCAGGCAAAGTCCTTAATAAATGGTAAGGAGCAGCTGCTACTCTTGGATAACAAGTCAACACACTCATTCAACAGAAATGTTAAACTTAACAAGCACCATTTGAGGATTAACTGGAACATTATTTTGGAAGAGTTCAAATGAACTCTACTTTCACTATAACTGTACCTAAAATTTTTATGAATAGCTCATCGGAGCATTTATTTTTCATAGATTTTTGAGTTTATTGCTAGGACCACATTAATAGGACCTTTTTTTTGTCTTAAAAATTGTAAATATCTGTATACACTTTATCACTTTGCAAAGTGATTTGTAATTCTCTAGTAGTGCTAAGACAAAATTGTACACTAACATCAGCTTGGATCTTGCTCTTTCCATTTTGTTTCAAATGTGAGCCAACTATTTTTAGTTTGTTGTGAAGTTAGCATTGCCAGGATGAAGCTTCTACAAAAATAACTTCATTTTTTGTCAATATATAATAGCAAAATATATTAATACATTAATAGTGATACATTTCTGGTTTAATATAAATTAAGGATGTGTGCATGAATGCTGGTAACTTAGTAAGTTTTGACAAGTGTTTAAATATGTAATGTTAAGCTTACGTTTATAAAAAGTAAAGCTGGTTAACAGGGTCTTTGCCATTTGCGTAAGAAAAAGAAAGTAAATACTAATATGTTTGGCACAAAAAAAAAGATCTAAAATTTATGTAACTTGATTCTCAGAAGGAGAGAAAATGGAGCAGAAAATGTATTCAAAGATAAAATGGCCAAAATATTTCCTAAATTTGGTGAAATGTATGCATTTAGAGATTCAGGAAGGTTGGTGAACTACAAACAGGATAAATACAAAGAAACCATAGCGATGCATTTGTCTTAGTGTGCTGAAGGCTGCCAAGGCACTATACCAGAAATGCAGTGGCTTTCACAATGGGGATTTATTAATCTTAAAAGCTTGCAGTTTCAAGGCCAAGAAAAATGTCCAAATCAAGGCTTCAGCAGGAGATGTGTTCTCCCTGAGCTGCAGCTGTGGGTGATCAAGCACAATGGCAGCTTCATCTCTCCTTCCTTGTTGCTTTTAGCTTTTGGCTTCAATGGATCCTCTCAACTTCTGTGTCCCATTGATTTCTGCTTTGGCTCCCAGGGCCTTCTCTCTCAGCTTCTGGGAATTTCTCTGTTTCTGTGGCAAGAGGACCAAGATCCACCCTGGGCTATGCTCCACTGAAGCAATTCAATCAAATCGCCCTCAACTGAATCCAATCCAATCAAAGGGTATCATATCCATAAGAATGGACCAATTTAAGAACATAATTTTCTGGGGTCCACAAAAGACTTAAATTACCACAACATCAAAATCAAACTGTTGTGAACTAAAAGAAAGAAGAAATATTGAAAGCAGCCAGAAAACAAACAAACGAAAAACTGCACATTATATAAAAGAAATATGAGTACACATTATATAAAAAGGAATATGAGTTGAATAATTGCTGCCGTCTCATCAGAAACTTTGGAGTCCAGAATGCAGTGGAATAGCATCTCTAAAGTTCTGAAAGAAAAATCTGACAACTAGAACTCTATAATAAAAAATAAAGGCAAAATGAAGATATTTACATATAAAATAAAACTAAGATAATTTGTTGCCATTTATAAGAAATACTAAAGGACATTATTTGGAGGGAAATGATAGCACTTAGATATTCAGATGTTAGGGAAAATATGAAGAGTATCAAACCTTGGATATATGTGGCAAATGTAAAAGACTGCTTAACAATATTAATTTCTTTAAAATACATAAGACTATTTAAAGCAACAATTAAAACCTTGTCTTTTGGGGATAATGAAATATTATTATCTTTAAAAAAATTTTTTTAAATTTATTTTTAAAAGATACATTTTAAAAAGTTTATTTTTTTATTAAATTGCCTTTTTTTAAAGGTACATAGATCACAAAAAATGTTATGTTAAAAAATACATGAGGTTCCCACATACCCCACACCCCACCCATCCACTCCTTCCACACCAACAACCTCTTTTGTCATTGTGGCACATTCATTGCATTTGGTGAATACATTTTGGAGCACTGCTGTACCACATGGATTATAGTTTACATTGTAGTTTACATTCTCCCCCAGTCCATGGGTTATGGCAGGATATATAATGTCCAGCATCTGTCCCTGCAATATCATTTAGGACAACTCCAATTCTTGAAAATGCCCCCACATCTCATCTCTTCTTTCCTCTCCCTGCCCTCAGCAACTACCGTGGCTACATTCTCCAGATCAATACTACAGTTTCTTCCGTTACTAGTCACAATAGTTCTATAGTAGAATACCAGTAAGTTCATTCTTACCCATATTTTATTCCTCATCCTATGGACCCTGGGTTGGTGATGTCCACTCCACCTCAATATTTAAAAGATACATAGATCATACGAAATGTTACATTAAAAAATATAGGAGGTTCCCATATGCCCCACTCCCCACACCCCCCACTTTTCCTCCATCAACAACTTCTTTCAATAGTGTTGTACATTCATTGCATTTGATGAATGAAGGTAATATTTATGACAACTCTCACATAAAGGACTCAAGAGGCATGAATGAACCTGAACAGTTTTAAGAGTTTACATTTTATGTACAGTGGTACAATATTAACTCTAACTAGACTGTGAAAAGTTATGGGTGTTTAATTCAATCCCTAACCAACTCGTAAAAATGTAATGTATAGAGGTGTAGCTAAAACACAATAGATTAATTTAAATGAAATTTTAACAATTTCAAATAATTCTAAAGAAGGTAGAAAAGGAGGAACAGAGGGGCATAAAATGGAAGGAACAAACAGAAAACAAATAAATTAGTATACCTAAATACAGCCATATCAACAATTACATTAAATGTTAACAGATTAAGCATCCCAGTTAAAAGGCAGTGATTATCAGAATAGATTTCATAAAGCAATACCCAGACATAATAGTTGTACTTTAAATATAAAAATTAAAATATGTTGCAAGTAAATAGAAGGGGGAAGATGCAACTAGTAAGCTTAAGAAAGCTAAAGTGGCTACATCAATATCAGACAAAATAATTTCAAGACAGAGTACTAAGAAAGATAAAGAGGGACACTTCTTTTTTTTTTTTTTTTTTTTAATTTTTTTATTTTTTATTGACTTTGTAATAATATTACATTAAAAATATATATGTGAGGTCCCATTCAACCCCACCCCCCCACCCCCCCCTCTCCCCCCCCCCCCCCAACAACACTCGTTCCCATCATCATGACACATCCATTGGATTTGGTAAGTACATCTTTGGGCACCTCTGCACCTCATATACATTGGTTCACATCATGGCCCATACTCTCCTCTATTCCATCATGTAGGCCCTGTGAGGATTTACAATGTCCGGTGATTACCTCTGAAGCACCATCCAGGGCAGCTCCATGGAGGGACACTTCTTAATGATAAAAGAGTCAGTGCATTACAGCAACGTCTGTGACTCCACTGGCATGGAGACACTGCCTCACATGTTTGAGCTGGATCTGTCCCCTGTGCACTCCATCATCAGCAAGATGGTCATTAACAAGGAGTTGATGGCCTCCCTGGAACAGCTGGCACAGACATTGGTGATTCACCACGCAAAGCCCACTGCCCAGCAGAACTGGGCTATGCAAGTGGCCAAGAAACTGGGCAGCTTGGTGGAGAATAATGAGCAGGTATGTGACCATAAGCAGCGTACATATGATGGCTACTTCTGAAGCCAGAAGGATGGTGACCGCAAAAATGAGGGCTACAGGCACTAAGGTAGCCACTGCCGGTACCAATCTCAGGTTTCAGGTGAGACATCCTACTGATCTTTCCACTGCGGTGCCCACGGCCTTGACCACTCCACCTTTAAGTCCATGCCCTGGTTGTTAAAGGTCTTTTCAGAGCTTTAAAAAAAAAAAGTCATTTCCCTAGGAAGACATAACAATTATAAATGTGTATACACCTAATAAAAGAGTTTCAAAATATATAAATCAAACATTGACAGAATCAAAAGAAGAAATACATAATTCCACAATCATAGTTAGAGATTTTCACAGCCCTCTTTGTGTTAGCCAAAGGGGTGCTGATGAAAAGTGCCAGAAGTCTGCTGGCTTTTATAAAGGGTATTTATTTGGAGTAGAAGCTCACAGTTAGAAGGCCCCAAAGAGTCCAAGTCAAGGTTACTTCCTCACCAAAGTCTACCTCCACATGTTGGAGCAAGATGGTGGGCAACCCGTCTGTGAGGGCTCAGCCTTCCTCTTCCTCTTCAGGCTCAGTGGGCCCAGCTTCTCCCAATCTCAGCTTAAGCTGGAGGGCTCGTTTCTTTCTGGGCCTTCTCAGCTGCTCAGGGTTCTGGTCTCTTCCCCTGCAAACTAATAGGGGAATGGCTCAGCTCTCCTGGGAGCCCCAGGACCAAAACTGACAAAGTTCTCTCTTTCTTCTGTGTATCTTCTTCTGTGTATCTTCTTGAGTGAGTGTCCATTTATATAGCCCACTAAGGGGGCTGGGACTCAACCTTGGGTTATGCCCTACTGACATGGTAGAATCAAAGCCCTTATCTTGATTTAATCAAGTAAACATAAAAGCTGTGAATTTAATACAATCAAAGGGTATCGTGCCCAGAGGAACAGATCAGTTTACAAACATAATCTTTTTTTTAATTCAAAAATAAGCTCAAATTGCCACATTCTCCCAACAGTTAATAGAATAGAGAAAAGATTGGCTAAAATATAGGTGATATGTAAACATTTTCGTGGTATTTGAGACTTTTATGGATCCCAGAAAATCCTGTTCTCAGGGCTAATCCACTCCTGTGGGTGTGAACCTGTCGTAGGTGGGACCGTCTTTATTAGGAGACTTAGTAGGACCTGACCCAAGGCGGGTCTTCCTCCTCTTACTGGAGTCCTTTATAAACAGAATGAATCCACAGAAGACAGAGAAAAAGCCACAGGAGCAGAGAGAGAAAGTCCAGAGAGCAAAGGGCTGACCAGACCCAGCAGAGAGGAAGCCGGAAGCTGAAGCAACAGAACCCGGAAGCGGAGGGAAAGCCTGACGATGCTGCACGTGTGGGTCCTCAGGAGGAAGCACCGCCTGATGCTGCCTGGATTTGGACACTTCCGTGGCCCCGTAAATCCCACTGTAAAAGCCAACCCATTTCTGGCATATGGCTTTCAGCAGTCTTTAGCAAAAAAAACAATTATCAATTACCTTGACCTAATTGATATTTACACTATACCCTACAACGTTAGAACACACATTCTCTCTTTTTTTTACAAAGGACTATAAAAAATCACTTATTTTTTTCTATGATCTATGCATCTTTAAAAAAATACTATGGAAAACAAAACCCATCAAAGACTCCAGTTTCAGTTGGATAAAGAGGTTAACAATCAAGAAAGAAAATAAATACTAGAGTCAATGAGAAAAACAAAAAAACAGTTATTGTCTTAACCCTGAGTAAATGATAAGTTCTAAATTTTCCCAGAAGAGGAAGAACAAATAAAGACTCAGGTTGAAACCTCAGAAATCCTAAGACAATGATCAGGCCCAGGGATTCAAATGTCAGCACTACACATGCACTCTCTACCTTCTTACTCCTTTACTTTTTAAAAGGAAGCTCTGCAGTGGGAGTCAGGGCTGGTGGAAGTGGGGCATCTTTTGAAAAGTCCTGGTGCTTCTTGATATGCAGCCATGTATCTCAGGGGCTGGATGAATCTGGTGGAAAAACCATGCTGGGGTAGGTGTCCTGTTGCAGTGCAGCACCTGCCTCTCCTGAGGCTGACTTACTTCCTCTAGGTTATGGGACCTGGGCCCCAAAAAGCACACTGGAATCGGACACATTCTCTTTTGAGTGTGCATGGTATGTTGCCCAAGACAGAATCACCACCTGCTGGGCCCCACAGCAAGAAATAATAAATTTAAAGAATAGAAGTAATGCAGAAAATGTTATCTAACCAAAATGGAATTAATGTAGAAACCAATAACAATAAAATATCCAGGAAAACCCCAATCTTAGGAGAATAATGGCCTCCCTAATCCCTAGAATCTGTGAATCTGTCACCTTCCATGGCCAAGGGGAATTAAGTTTGCTAATTGCTGGCCTTAAACTAGGGTGACTATTGTGGATTATCTGGGTGGGCCTGATGCAGTAACCAGTAGAAGACAGAGGTGCAAGAAGAGGTCCGACCTTTGCTAGCCTTGAAGATGAAGGTGGAGTCATGAGACAAAGAATCCTCTAGAGGCTGGAAAAGGCCACAGAACATCCCTGGAGCATCTGGAAGTGTAGCCCTGCCAGCATGGGGACCGTTGGACCCATGTCAGACTTTGCACCCACAGAATTGTAAAATAATAGAATTTGTTGTATAAAGCCAGTAAGTCGGCAGTAATTTCTATTGCAATAAAAAACTAATATAGGGAAGTGGATGTGACTCAAGTGATAAGGTCTCTGCCTACCATATTGGAGGACTCAGGTTCAATCCCTGGGGCCTCCTGGTGAAAAAGAAGAGAAAGCGTGCCTGCGCGGTGAGCCAGTGCCCGTGCTAGTGCCTGCGTAGTGAGCTGAGTGCCTGCGCGGTGAGCCAGTGCCCGTGCTAGTGCCTGCGTAGTGAGCTGAGTGCCTGCGCGGTGAGCCAGTGCCCGTGCTAGTGCCTGCGTAGTGAGCTGAGTGCCTGCGCGGTGAGCCAGTGCCCGTGCTAGTGCCTGCGTAGTGAGCTGAGTGCCTGCGCGGTGAGCCAGTGCCCGTGCTAGTGCCTGCGTAGTGAGCTGAGTGCCTGCGCGGTGAGCCAGTGCCCGTGCTAGTGCCTGCGTAGTGAGCTGAGTGCCTGCGCGGTGAGCCAGTGCCCGTGCTAGTGCCTGCGTAGTGAGCTGAGTGCCTGCGTGGTGAGCCAGTGCCCATGTGGCGAGCCGAGTGTCCACACAGCAAGCCAAGTGCCCACGCAGTGAGCCAGTGCCTGCTCAAATGAGTCACACAGCAAGATGATGACTCAAAAGAGAGACTAACAGGAGAGTCAAGGTGAAGTGCAGCAGAGACCAGGAACTGAGGTGGCGCAACTGACAGGGAACCTCTCTCCACCTCAGAGGTCCCGGGATCGAATCCCAGTGGATCCTAGAGGAGAGAGATGAGAAGAGAAGACAAAAAGAGAAATAGATACAGAAGATCACACAGAGAATGGACACAGCAAAAACAGCCTGGGGTGGGGGTGGAAAGGAAAATAAAAATAAGTGACCTTAAAAAAAAAAAACCTCAGCTTCCATGCACTGAGGCTGTAGAAATAATTAGACGTCACTGAAATAAAAATTAAGGAGGTTAGAAGAGGTGGGGGGCTATTTTGGTTTCTGCTTGCTCCTGTCTTCCCAGGCCTGGCGGTGGGATTTGGACGCCGATGTCCATACTCTGCGGAGCTGCCTGGGCAAGCAGGCCCCACTTCCAGGGTGGCCACCTACTGACCTGTTTGAGCTGGAAGCCGGTGCTGAGCCTGGCAGCTCGGCCCAGGGCAGGGGAGCCAGCCCAGAGCCCCAGCTGGCAGGAGGGGCCCGCGATCAGACCTCGGGTCCCCGGCTCATCCTGCCCCAGGCGAGGCCCCTGATGTGCAGTCTCCTCCGGCCTTCCCAGCAGCCCTGACCCTGAAGCTGGCCCTCTCCTCGGGCGCCAGCCCAGGCCCTGGGCACCTGCTTTGCCCAGGAGCTCAGCACTTGCAAGGACCGCAAACCATTATGCTAAGGAGACTGCCAGAGCCCAGGCAGATCTGCACCCTGGGACCCTCGAGCCCCCAGCCCCTGTCCCTCCCAGGTCGGGCAGAGTCCATGGGTTTCGCCACCCAAGGGAGGAAAGCAAAAGGCAGAACTAGAGGGAAAACTCGCTCCTCGTCGGGAGCTGTTGTTTCTTGTTTTTCATTGACAGGGACCAAGGCCCGGTCGCTCAGGAAAGGGTGGGAAGGCTGGTGGGGCAGGGAGGAGGCTCCCGGCGTGGCTGGCACGGGAAGGCCCTGGGCTGCAGGGGCTGCCGTCCTGAGAGTGCGGCATCCATTCGGGTTCCTCCTGGGCCCAGGAGGTGCTTGGAGCAGGTGGCTGGAGCGGAGGGCCCAGAACCCTCCATCCCGTGGCAGTCGCTGCCAGGGCCGGGGTGAGTGCTCGGCTGGGCGCTCCTGCCTGGGAAGAGAGACGAGCGTTCACCTGATGGTCTACAGCAGGCCTGGGGAGGGAGCAGAGCAGCTGAACCTGGAGAGAATCGGGCCCCGAAAGAGAGATGAGACGTACCCAGTCTACAGCTGATACTGGAAGAAGCTGAGACCATGGAGCCTGACGAGGGAGAGGAAGGCTGGACCCTCACAGATGTCGGCAGCCATCCTGTTCCAACACGTGGCAGCAGACTTTGGTGAGGGAAGTAACTTAGGCTTTATGGCCTGGTAACTATAAGCTTCTACCCCAGATAAATATGCTCTGTAATAGCTGACAGCATTCTTGTACTTAGCATCAGCCCCCCTTGGCTGACTAGTACAGCTGGGGAGGGAGCACTGGGCAGGGCAGGTCCCCAAAGTGGGCAGTGGGGGGAAAGGAGCTGCGCAGCAGGGCTGCAGGCTTCAGCCTGGAAAAGGTGCCCGGGTGTGTCTGGCCTTGATTTTGATCTGGGGAGGTGGGCAGTGGTGCGAGGGCCTCTCCCCTCTGCCTGTCCCTCGGCACCCAGTGACCCCTCAGCAGTCAGGGCTCACGTGCCTGCTCTCGCTGGCTGGAGGCACAGGATGTCACGCTGCAGCCAGCCCCCCGCCTTCCGAAGGGCAAGTGGCTGGAGCAGGGACCCTTGCCGTGGGCTCTGCTCAGCGGTGCTGGACTCTCAGGACCCCTTTCACGGCCAAACAGCCACAGAGCCAGGCCAGCCCGAGGAGGCGAGGAGCCTGGGGACCCCGGCACCCCTGTCCCTGGCAGGACCCCTGGCCCGCCAGGCCCGCCTCTCGTTGGGCCCCACAGCAGTGGCCCGGTGGTTCCACTGCCGATCCCGCGCTCCTCCACGGTGCCTTGATGTGTGCACAGAGCCCTTGGTTGCCTTCGTAAGGCACTGACCTGCTCCGCTGTCCCCGCGGCCAGCCGGCTGGGCAGCTCTGGTCCAGGCTGTCTGCACAGGCTCCCCAGCGCTGGGAGGGGAGCACGTTTCAAATTAGGGGAAACGTCCAGCAGGCGGGAGGCTTTGGAATCCACAGCCTTAGCAACACAATCATGTCTAAGTGCATTGGCAGGAGAGAGGGGACACCTGCCCCGCACGTCCCGTGAACTCGCCTGGCAGGGAGCATTCGGGAGGCACGTGATGTGTTCAAAATCCTTTGGAAAAGAAATTTGAAGAACTCACAGATTGGAAGCCGTAGAAGCCTGAGGAAAGCCCACAGGCGTTCAGGAAGCAGCACCCATCCTACCAGCCGAAGGATGCAGGCGTCTTCCTGGGGGTCCCTCCACCAGGGTGCCGCGCACCAGCCGGCTGGCTCAGGAATGCTGCCCGAGATGCGGACTCAGAAGCCACACGCCGGTAGAGGCGAAAGGCTAGTGCTCACAGCTTTGTGTGTGGCTTAAAAACTGGCCCCAGCACCTCTGCCTGGAAACACAGACTGTAAAACCACTTAAGTCCATCTTGGATTACGGCAGGGTGTCATTCAGTGAATCAATTAAAACATCGAAGTTTCAGGACAAGGAGATACAGCCAGGGAGGCTTGCCCACTCACACTTCCTGCTGACTTGACTCTTGGCTAATGCTTCTGCTTGGGTTGGCTGGTAGAACCTTCCAGAGCCTTTCGTTGCCCTGAAGCAAGGAGCCTGTAATCGATAACACTTAGCGGGGCCCTCCTGTGTGCCAGCCCCACTGCTCCAGCCTTCCTGTGCCATGACCTTTCGCGATGGGCATCAGTCTTCCCACCTGGAGGATGGGACTGGGGCTCGGAGGCACGGCTGCCTGCCCAGGCCAGCCGGCCGGTGTGTGCCCTGCAGGCCGGATGGCCCAGGCTTCCTTGTCCGGGGGGGAGACAACGCGGGAGGAATTCCACTCTAGGACGCACTGGGGCCACGTTAGACAGCCAATGAGGGTGAGTCGTGGCAGCCTTCTTCAACATTCTAATCTCCAACTGGCAACCCTCCCACAAGCGATGCAGAAGGAAAGGAACTTCCAGCCGCTTCTCACGCCCGTCCTTCCCCGAGAGCCTCCGCCTGCCCAGGGTAGAGGTTCTCCTGTGCCTACTTCCAGGAACAAGCACTTATGGAATCAACATGCAGCTTTCCATGCGACGGTTTCTATAACTTTACCCGGAGGGAAGGGACAGGAGGAGGGGCGCAGAAGGCTGGGGTGATGGCGCCGAGAGGCAGCCCCAGATGAGCCTGACAGGTCTGACCGGAGAAGTGGGGGGGGGGGCCAGGCCGCTGGGCAGCCCTTGGCCGCTGGCAGGGTTTAGGCCACGCTGTCTCCTTCTGGCACATCAGCAGAGGAAGACGGCTCCTGAGGAAGAGCCGAGTGTGCTGGGAAGGAGCCCTTCTCCGATTCTCACAAAGGCAGGTCCCGCCAGCCAGAGGTGTTCCGGGCAGAGCTGCCCTCCTCTCGGCCTCAGGCACAGAGGAGGCGGCCGGTGGCCCCGGGAAGCCCCTTGTGCCAGGCTGGTCGGAACTGGGCTTGGGACGAGCCATCCTGCCGTCGTGGCTCTGCAACCAGCACGGAGGAGGTCCCCGATAGGTGTCATCGATTATAGGCTCCTTGCAGCAGGCCAGCGAAAGGCTCTGGAAGATTCTACCACCCTACCTGGAAATATTAGCCAAGCATCAAGCCAGGTGGAAGTGAGAGTGGAGCAGCCTTTGGGGGAGGAGCGCGAGCCTTCGCTGGGGCTGGAGGAGGGAGATGGGTGAGCCGAGGCGGGTGAGCAGAGGGAAGTCTGCAATCAGCTCCCACCTGGCCCCCGTGTTTTGGGGTCTCCAAGCAGTGGGGCCCAGCCAGCTCTCCCCTGCCCCAGCTCTGTACCCCACACCTGTCAGGGTCCCAGCTGGCTCTGGTCACCCACGAGGGGTGCTGGCCATGCTTCCTCCCGGCCTCCTCGGCCGCTGGCTGTGCCTCCGCGGGCACCGTCTGCCCTGTGCCCGTCTTACAGGGCATCTGTCATTGGGGGTGCTCGCTCCGCTCCAGCGTGCGCTCAGCTCATTTGAGCTAATTAAAGACCTATTTCCAAGTGAAGTCACAGTCTGGGGTTCTGGGTGGACATGAATTTGGAGGGGAGACTCTTCACCCCAGTGCACTCCCTGGACAGCGTCTGTGACCAGGAGCCCCGGGTTGGAGGGACAAGCCATGCCTGTAATGCCACCGTGTCCTGGGACATTGCCCGAGGTCTCAGAGGCTTTCTAAAGGCAACTGCAGCAGGTGAATCGGCTGTTTGTGAGCGCTCTTGGGGGGCGGATCTCACTGGTCAAACCCTCCAGTTCCCGGGCGCCCCGTCTCTTGAGCCAGCAGCCCTTCCCCGGGTGCCCCTGAGGGCAGCGGGGCCAAGCGCCAGCCCCTGGTGAAGAGTGAGTGCCCACGCCACGAGGCAGAGGCCTCTTTGCCCACACACCTAGCACCCTGGTAAGGAGGCGGGTGGTGGGAAAGTGCCCCTAGCCCCCTGGCTTCAGATGGCCTGGCCCCCCGGGACCCAGCCACCCCCACCCCGGTGTCTCTGGACTCTGCCTGCCTGCCTTTTTCCCCGGCTGGCCTGTCATTGGTTTGCAAGTGGTGGAAACAAAACTGGAAGTGGCTCAGGCGGAAAGGGGACTGAAAGAGCTTGGAGATGTCACCGAGTGCCCTGAGCGGGGCCAGAAAAGCAGGCGTGAGCGAGGTGTCCAGGCCGGGGCCAGGCAGGAGTGCCCGGGGACCTCGCGTGACCGCTGGGCACACTGGCCGGTGGCTTCCTTCGCCCCCACGGCACATCGGCCTTCTCCCTGGAGCGGGCCTGCCTCCACCGACAGATTCCCGCACTTCCTGCTCCAATCCAGTACCCTCAGGACAGCAACACCCGAGGCTGGAGTGGGACAGGAACCCCGCAGCAGGCGCACCTGCTCGGCCGGCGGTGGGAGCTGGAAGCCGCTAGGCAGTGCTTGTCGTTTGGGAAGCGTTCCTGCGCGGCGCTGAGCAAGTGCCTAACCTGGAGCTAAAAGCAAACGTCCGAGTCGCCTGGCTGAGATGGACTTGTGTTGGCAAGTGAGAGGCGCTCGGCGCTGCTTCTGCCAGCTCCTCCGGCACCGCGAAAGGACACCGGCCAGGGAGACAGGGAGCAAAACCTTCTCCGTGCACCCTGAAGGCCCTCTGCGCCTGCTCGGCTTGCCCTGAGCCGCTCTGCCTGTTCCCCACTGGTGGGACGGGGCTTCCGTGTCCACGAGCAAACGGTATTGGCTTTCATAGACGGCGGCCCCTCGACCCTCCTCGCTTTTCAAATGCAGGGGAACCCAGTGACAGCTCAGGGAAGGGGTGGGGACAGGAGGTGGCGGGAGGTGGTGAGGCCAGAGCAGGAGCCCTCGGGGGGGAGGGGGTGCAGGGTCCCAGGAGTGCTCCCGGGAGAGCGCATCACCTCCTCTAGAGGAAGAGGACGCCCGGCCCTGGGGGCTTGGAGGGCTAACAGCGGCCCTTGGGGTCACTGGGGCTGGAGTTCTCTACTGGGAATTTTTTTATGACAGCTGTAGTAGTCAGCCAAAGGGGTGCTGATGCGAGGTTCCAGAAATCTGTTGGGTTTTTAATTTGGGGTAGAAGTTTACAATCACAAGGCCCTAAAGAGTTCAACTCCAGGTACCATAAGAGGTACTTTCTCTGGGAAGTGGACTTGGCCCAGTGGTTAGGGCGTCCGTCTACCACATGGGAGGTCCGCAGTTCAAACCCCGGACCTCCTTGACCCACGTGGGGCTGACCCACCCGCAGTGCTGATGCGCGCAAGGAGTGCCGTGCCATGCAGAGTGTCCCCTGCATAGGGGAGCCCCATGCGCAAGGAGTGCGCCCCGTAAGGAGAGCCGTCCAGCGCAAAAGAAAGTGCAGCCGGCCCAGGAATTGCGCCGCACACACGGAGAGCTGACTCAGCAAGATGACGCAACAAAAAGAAAGATGCAACAAAAAGAAACACAGATTCCCTTGCCGCTGATAACAACAGAAGCAGGCAAAGAAGAACACTCAGCCAATGGACACAGAACAGACAACGGGGGCGGGAGAGATGGGGGTGCAAGGGGAGAGAAATAAATAAATAAACAAACAAACAAATAAACAAATAAAAAGAGGTACTTTCTCACCCAAAGTCTGTTGTCATGTGCTGAAATAAGATGGCGGGTGATGTCCGGCTCAGCCTTCCTTCTTCCTCTCAAGGCTCTGTGGGTCCAACCTCTTCCCACCTCAGCTGTGGGCTGGCATGAGGCTCATCTCTTCCCAGGGCTTGTTTCTTTCTGGGCTCAGCTGCTGTGTTCTCCTCACAAGGTCAGCTGTGGACGATCAGGCGAGTGGCTCATCTCTCTTTGGGGCTCCAGTGTCAAAACCAAGTTCTCTCCTCTGTAGAGTCTTCTCTGTATCTACTTCTCTGTATCTCATTTCCCTGTCTTCTTGATTGAGTGTCAATTTATAAAGCCCATAAAGGGTCAGGGACTCAAAAAGAGTCACCCAATGGCATGGTTGAATCAAAGCCCTAATCTTGATTTAACCAAGTAAATGTAAAGCTTTTGAATTTAAATCGATCAAAGGGTATCATGCCCAGAGGCGCAGACCAGTTCATAAACAATATCTCTCTTTGGAGTTCATAAATAATATCAAACTGCCACACTCCACCCTCTGAATTCCAAAAAGACATTGCAATATTAAAACAAACAAACAAACACCTTAAATCAGTAACAATGCTACGTACAAAATCATATCACACTCAGTTTATAGAAATACAGTTTGTTTTGGGGCAAAGTCCAATCTGGCTGTAGACCTGAGAAACCAACAAAACCATGTATCTGCTTCCAATATACAAAGGATAAACATTTGCATTACATAAGGAGAATTTAGGAGGGAAATAGGAACCCCAGGTCCCGAAGAGTTCTGAAAACCCGCAGGGCATACTTCATTAGATTTCAAAGTCTAAGAGACATTCTTTTTTTTTTAAGATTTTATTTATTTATTTAATTTCCCCCCCTCCCCCAGTTGTCTGTTCTCTGTGTCTATTTGCTGCGTCTTGTTTCTTTGTCCGCTCCCGTTGTTGTCAGCGGCACGGGAAGTGTGGGCGGCACCATTCCTGGGCAGGCATACTTTCTTTCGCGCTGGGTGGCTCTCCTTACGGGGTGCACTCCTTGCGCGTGGGGATCCCCTATGCGGGGGACACCCCTGCGTGGCACGGCACTCCTTGCGCTCATCAGCACTGTACATGGGCCAGCTCCACACGGGTCAAGGAGGCCCGGGGTTTGAACCACGGACCTTCCATGTGGTAGATGGACGCCCTAATGACTGGGCCAAGTCCGTTTCCCAAGAGACATTCTTAAGATAATAGTTTCTTCTTCTCCCGGGGCCTCATGGGTCCCACCCTTCCCACAGGCTTGCCCTACAGCCCTGTTCTTGGGTCCAGCCTCATCAGGCATCTGCATGGTGACTGAGCTCCAGACCTCACCCTCCAAGAACACTGGGGTGGTGGCTACACTTGCCCTGACCTATGGAAGAAGCCCACCCCTCTCAGAGCACTGGTGTGTTGACCTCACTCTCCCTGACCCTTGGGGAATTTGCTCCACCCTCTCTGTAGCCTGGGGTGGCAAAACTCTCCCTGAACAGTGGGCTGGAACATCTACCCTCTTCAAATGCCAGGGCAAACTCAACCTCCCCGTACACATGGGTGTGGCCCTTCTTCGGGCTCAAGAAGATGTTTTAATTCCAAACCTCCATTTCCATGGTTTTCCTCTTAAAGCCATTTTCCCTTCCATCTCTCCCCTCTATGTCCCTTTCAGTCCAGCCTGACAGTGGTTTGTTCATATCGCTTTCTCAAGAAGCTTTTTGATTTAGCATGCAGGAAGCAGGGGTCCAAGCCAACAGACAATAAGACTTTCCATAAGCCTTTCCTAGATTTTAGATTTTGACTTACATTTTCAATTCTGACTTAAAAGTTCCTAGTTTAGTTAATTCCTCAAATGGGACAGTATTGCCTGGGGGTTTGATTTCCAGAGGCTTGGAATTTCCAGAAACAGTGTCTGATTTCTTAGTGCTCAACAATTCAGTTATCAGCTTATTTCTTTCCACTAACATTTTGTATAAGCTGCAAAGAGAAGCCAGGCTGCATTTTCCATATTTAATTTGGAAATCTCCTTGGCTAAATGTCCAAGCTCATAATCTTCAAATTCTGCCTTCCGTACAGCACCAGGAGTCAATCTTGCTAAGTTCTCTGCAATTTTAAAACATGGATCACCTTTCCTCCAGTTTCCAATAACAGTTTCATCATTTACTTCTAAGGCCTCATCTTCAATATTCCTACCAACAGTCTCTTCAAAGCAATCTAGGCCTTTTCTATCAAGCATTTCCCAATTCCTCCAAAAATTACCCCTTCCCCACTTATAAAATCATTCCAGCATTTTGGTAATTGCAAAAGCACCATTCCACTTCTTGGTACCAAATGCTATTATCAAACGGCCACAACAGCTTAAGCAAATTAAAATAATGATGATGATGATGTATTGACCTGGACTGGAAAGTTGAGAAATCTTGACGGTTTCAAGAACGGAATGATCCACTTTGGGGGTTTGCCAAACCATGGCCCCGGGGCCACACCTGGTCCACTGCCTGTTTTTGCAAATAAAGCTTTAGTGGCTCACAGTCACGGCAGGGCTCTGCGCAGGTCTATGGCTGCTTTCACACCTCAGTGGCAGAGCTGAGACGGCAAAGGCAGGACCTGCGGGGCTAGCATCTGGCCCCTCACAGGAGCAGTTTGCCGACCCCTGGTCTGGAGCCGTGATACCCAGGAGGGCCGCCTCCAGTGTCCTGAAGCTACTGAGTGATTGAAACGTGTCTGGTCTGAATGCAGATGTGCTGTGAGCGTGAACCACGCACAAGATTTTAAAGACAGACAGACAGAGTGAAAAGGACGTAAAATAAATGACTCATTAATAATTTTTGCATATTGACGACAGGTTAAGATATTTTTAAATAGATTGGTTTAAATAAAATATATTGCTAGAATAAACTTAACCTCTTCTTCTTACCCTTTTAACGTGGCTACCAGAACATTGAGTAGCATCTGTGTCTCCCGTCCTGTTTCTCTCTGGCAGTGTGGACTGGAGGCCTGGGGGTGTCACCACCACCATCGGCAAGTCTCTTCCACAGTGGACAGGATGCCTGTCAGTACTGTTTTCTCAACTCTTATTAATTTAGATTTTTTTTATATTGTAGGTCATAACCCATTAGTGGGTCAGGAATTCAATTTAGTAGATCATGACCAGAATGCTTCAAAAGTGAAATAAAGAGGAGTGGATGTAGCTCAGCGACTGAGCACCTGCTTCCTATGTGAGAGGTCCTGGGTTCAATCCCCAATACCTCCTAAAAAAAAAAGGGAAATAGAATAAAATGGGGGAATATTTAGAGATGGCCCATGAAAGGGGAATATTGTTTTTTCAAACCTGTTTCAGGGTTGCATTTGTCACATTGTCCATTTAAGTGTCACGTGCCCCAATGTGTGCTGTGATTTTATGAATGATGAAGCAAGAAAACATGCAGCCAGTTAAATCACGATGCAGTGTGTTAACGGCCAGACTCGGTCACAGCAGCTTCTTGGTGGTTTTGAGTCTGTCATCATCTGCTACAGACTGGGGGACAACCTTTTGCACAGGTCTCAGGAAACAGATACAATCCAACTTTACCTGCCTGTGGGTCTCTTTTATTCTTAAGACTCAAAAAGCCCTTGGGTGTTGTTTTGCAATAATGATGATGATGATGATGGTGATGATGATGATGATGGTGATGATGATGATAGTAAAGTCTTGTGGTCGTTCTCCCCGCAATGGACATTTGCTTCGCTAATATGGAATTGATGCCCTGTTGCTCTGCTTCCGTATCTTTCTGTGTCCTTAAAATCTCTTCCTTTCAAGGCCCCATCATAGTGACTCCATTTGAAGACATTTTAATGAAAATTAAGTTCAACACACGTGGTAGCAATAATCCACGCAACTCAAGTGGGGCGGTAAGCACATGTTTGGCAAGGGCCACGCTTGGCACAGTGGTGCTTGGGGCCGGCCGCCTCTTGGCAGGTGGAGATGTTGTGGGGCCTTCGTGCAATAGCGTCTAAGAGATGCTAAAAGGCCAAAAACGTGCCATTGGAACATACAATAAGTGGAATATCAATCTGTGAGTATGGATCCGAAGCAAAATGCATTTCTTCATACGGATAATAAAAAAAAACTTCTAAGAAGCACTGGGTGTGTGTTAAAGCCCCAGCCTTCTGCAGCAGCTCGGGAGAACGACCCAGGAGGCCTCAGTGGACCAGAGGCTTGAGTTTCTGCCCATTCCCAACCCAGTTCCTGCGTGAGGAGGATGGGCCTGAGGCCAGCCCCACCCACATTGATTTGGGGTCACCACAAGGAAGAGGGTGAGGGCAGACAAAACAGCAGCTGTCGGCATAGGGGAGCCAGGAAGCCCCTTCCGTGTGGTCAGCTAAGGGGACTCATGACCCTCTGCATTTACCGTTTGGCTTCTGACCACCCCACCTTGACGGGAAGCGAGTTGGGATTGGGGCCTGGTGAAGGTTAGACTCACAGGTTCTCTCACAGGCTTTGCATTACCTTCATTTCTTCTTTCAGGGACTCAAGAACTAGGTATTGAACGTTTGCCACATGCAAAGCCCTAGGCTAGTAGCAGAGAAGAAGGGGTGTCCTAGAGAGTGGGGAGTCCCAAAGCAAGGCAGCCAGCTTCCAGAATGTTCATCTAGCCCGGGAGGTGAGGCGGCTGGCGTGGGGTGGGGCTTGGCGAGATGAGATCGTTTCTGGAGAGATGCTGAGCTAGCAGGGCCCCGGGCAGAGGGAGGAGGGAGTTCCCCAGCCCATGGTTTAACCAGCCTCCGAGGGGCCCCGGGGCTCGGGGAGCCCAGGCTCTGGCTCACCCCTCACTCCCCCTGCTTCGGTCATCTTGGGGCAAGCACCGGGCTCATCTCCCCAAGGAGGGGCACCACCAGTGAGTCCTCTCTGCCACATGTCCTGCAGGGAGGTGACCCCGCGGGCAGCACACAGCTCTCGGCACACGGCCCCCCACCCAGCCGGAGCCTGCAGGTACCATCACCGTTGCAGCCAAGGACACAGGTGGGTTTGCTTTGGCCGTGAAGCCCCCGAGCTCTTTGAACTGGGTCTCAGGTTTTTCTTGGGGGTGATCAAAACTGGCCAAGTGTGACTTTCTTTTCCATTTCTTCCAGGCAGCCCCTCGGCTGGCATCATCCTTTCACCCCCTGCAGCCTCGGGGTGCAGGCGCGGAGGCACCTCTTTGCCAGCCAGCCGTGAGCGCGCAGCCTTGGGGTGAGGTGGGAAGGTTTGGGGCTGTGCGGATAATGAACCTTGCATTCACACCTAGCCCAGGGGCTCTCATTTGCCCGTCACAGGGCTGCTTAGAGCAGATGTTTCATCCTTCATGAGCGGCTCTCTCCATGAGGCTACGTATTTGACACCCCCCATTGAAGAGAAGAGCTCCCAACACAAGGCCAGCCTCCTGGAAGAGGGGTTTTGGGGTGCAGGCAGTGGCGTCTCCGGGCAGGTCAGAGGCGGGAGCTCGGGGGAGCCAGGGGCTACACCTCAGTTTCCGGTGCCTGCTGGGGCCTGCTGGCTGCGTGTGGGTGAAGCGGCTTCCCGCTGCCACCAGAACGCCTCCCCGAGGGGCCCAAGCCCCCTCCCCGCTGATCGCCACCCACCCCACCCACCAGAGGAAGCATTGGCTGAGTTTCTCTCTTTCACAGAGATTGTTCTAGAAAGGCACCCCATCCCTTGCTGACTGATTCAGGAAGTTTTAAAAAGTTACGAATACTCCACAGCTTTCTCTATATGATGATGTATACTGCGCTCTACGGGACGCTGCCGAGAGCTTATTATAGTTTATTTCATAAGTAGATGCACCTTAAGAACAATTTCTTCGAATATTAATACCTCTTAGGGGAGACATCATCAGCCCGACTAGAAAGCGTTATTACGGTAAAGCCCTGGGAAAAATCTCACGTAGCGAGGCAACAAAATCAATAAAAGGGAAAAAAGCAAAGCCCCGCAACCCAAGTGAGGATTATTGATAAAGAGAGCGTCCGCACCGCTCCGCCGAGCCACGTTGCCCGCACGGAGGGCGGCCTGCGGGCAGAGCTGGCTGCGCCTGCCTGGCCAGCGGGCTCCGGGGGCGCGCGAGGGTCCACCGCCCCCTCGGCAGCCCGCGGGGACTGTAGCTGGCCGGAGGGTGCGGCCAGTGGACAGGAGGGCAGGAGCCGTGAGCCGCTGGGCAGCTTTGGCACGGCCCCGGAGGCAGGGTGGGAGCAGCAGGGCCGGGGTCCCCGGGAGAGGGCGAAGTGGCGAGCAGAGGATCCTCTACCGGGGAGACAGCCACGTCCACGCCTCTCGTCGCCCAGAGCCGGATCCAGGGGGGTGAATTGCAGCTTTGAGCTTCCCTGCAGTGTGGTCTTGGGCAAGTTTCCCGAGCTCTCCGTGCCTCAGTTTCCTCCTCCACAGGCTGTGATAATACCACGACCTGCTTGAGGATTACGTGGGCTGATGGTTGAGCAGCCCCTGGCCCAGAACCGGCCCCTCCAGGGGGTCTGCGCGAGGTGCCGCTCTTGTCCTCACCAGGACCCGCGGGACGGTGGACAGGCCATGTCGTCTCGGGAATCCCAGCAGCATGACCATCTGTCTGGCCATCTGCAGACAAGCCACCTCCCACCCTGCACCCCCTCCCCACCACTGCCCAGGGCCCCAGGACTAGCCCCCCAGAGGCCGGCAAGCTGCAGCCCCGGCCGGAAGGCTCCCTTGGAAATGGAAATGCACATTGTAAGCCCGTTTGTCACGTGGTCAGCTCCTGACAGGCCAGTGCAGAGGACAGCGGAGGCCTGACGGGGGACTTGTTAGAAAGGACAAGCCCATCAGATTCCAGAGCTGAAAATGTCTTCCTCACGGAGCGTGGCCATGACTCAGGGGATGCTGAATCAACAGCTCACGCTCCCGTGACGTCCTCGTTTGGCTGGGCGGGACAGTCTGCGCTTGGTCCGCCTTTGCAAAACCGCCCCGGAAAGCCACGGAGGAATTTTCCGACACCAGCCATGGTCCAACTCGCCAGGCCACAGGCAAGCGGAAAGGGGCAGGTGGTTTCTAAAGGAACCCGTCGCCACCAAAGGTGGCCGAGCCCCCACGTGGGCGACATTGTCACGAAAGCGCCGACCTGGGCCCAAGTGGCCCTCCGCCCATGGCCCCGAGCCCACCCCACGGCACTTCCTGCTGCTTTCCTTGTTCTTGGGCTGCTCTTCTTGCCGTGCTGGGTGAGGGGCTTGAGTGGACGGGGAGGAAGGGCGGCGGCTCCTCTGGGGGGGACAGGGGCGCCCCTGACCGCGTCGCGCGCCCGGGCCTGGTTCCCACCCCTGGAACATCTGAGGAGCCTGGACGGGCGAGTGAGGGCCGGGGAGCCGGGGCGGGGTCGGGGGGCCGGGGTGGAGCCGGGGGGGCGGCGCAGGGTGTCGGCCTCGCCTCTGCGCTCAGCCCCGCCGAGCCCTGGACTCCCTGGCCGGGCATGGGGAAAGCACCCGAGCAGCAGAGGCTCGTCCCTTCCACCGTTCACCCCGACGCCAGCGTCACCCTCCTCCCGGGATGGACGGCGTCGGAGGAAAGCTCTGACCTTGGGCGTGACACGCCCGCCTCGTTCGGCTAAGCGTGACAAGCTTCTCGCAGGGGGCAGCCGAGCGCGGCTTCTGGAACCAGGGAGGCTCCACCCCTGCGCACCTGGCCATGTCGCCGTGCGCCCAGGTCTCCCTCTTTGACCGTGGCGCGGAGCCCTTCCTGCCTCGTGGGAGTGATCTGGAGCCCGGGCAGCTCCTGGGGCACATGGGACCCTCGGGGCCGCCCCCGGACGTGGCCACCTGGCGCCTGCTGCCTTCTCAGGGGCTGAGCTTGGTGAAAGTCGCCCCTCCGGGTGGGACCGGGAGGCCCAGCGCAGCCGGGGCTCCGTCAGGCGTTCCAGACGCCCCAGGAGGACAGAGACGGTGGACACAACCAGCCGAGTCGGACACCCGTCGCTGTCCCCAGGCCGCTCACCTCCTGGTGCTTCCTGCCCCCACTCCCCACCGCGGTGCCCCCCATGACCTGGCAGTACCAGGAGCTCGAGGATGAGACAGCGGGCCACATGGGAGGGGGGTGCGGGCGGCCGCCCTGGAGTGGAAATGAAAAGGACCCAGAGGCCTGAGCCTGCGTCCTGGGTCCACCTGCATCCTGCCTGGGGCCGCTGCGACTATCCTCAGGCGTCTGAGCCCCATGTCCTCCCGGCGGGGACGGGGACAGCAGCACGGGGGATGGGGACAGCGGCACCGCCTGCCCCAGCTTCCTGGGTTGCCGTCCCCGACAGCCACCAAAGGGGGTACGACAACCCAAGTTCATTCTCGCACGGTTCCAGGGGCAGACGTCTGAATCCGAGGGGCCGGGGGCAGGACCGCGCTCCCGCTGAGGCCCCGTCCTGCTTCCGGGGCCCCAGACGTCTGTCCGTCTGTGTCCGTTGTCACACGGCCTTCTCCTCTGAGGGTCTGTGCCGGATCTCCGAGTTCTTCACCAGGACACGGGATGACCTTGGAGCCCACCCAGGAGAAGCTTCTCCTCCCAGATGTCAAGTGCACCCTTCTCCACATGAAGTAGCCCCCAGGTTCAGGGATTAGGCCACAGCCCAGCTCACCACACAGCCCCGGGGAGGGGAGGGGAGACGCGGGCACCGCAGCTCTGAGCCCCCTGCTCGCTGCGGGACAAGCCGCCCTGACGTGCCTGGGCCCTGGGCGCTGCCCGCACGCCCCATCTCCACTGGCCGGGGCAGTGTCCCCTTCCAGCCCCGCGCCCGGCGCTCCAGGCTGCACCCGCCATCGCGCTGCGGGGAGCCTTGTGCCAGCGCTGGCAGGCGGCCCCCCGGGCGTGAAGCCCCCACCTCCCGGGGACGCCGTGTGCAGGGGTGCAGCTCTCGGTCTTCGTGGGGGTCCTGTGTGCCAAGCGCACGCGCCCTCGCCCCCAGACCATCGCGAGCCTCCCGCCCTGAGACGTCCGGGGATCCTTGCTGCCCCTCCGCTGTGGGTTCCCGGAGCTCCTCACCACCCTCCAGGAACTGGCCCTCTGCCCACCGGCGACAGGTCTTGCCACCAAAGCCCCCCTGGGACCAGGGCCCTTGGCTGGAGAGAGGAGTAGAGGCCTGGGGCGGGGGCGCTCAGTGGTTGAGCACCTGCTTCCCAGGTACAAGCGCCGGCATTCACTCCCACCCCTCCTAAAAAAGAGGAGTAGGGGCCTGTCCAAACACCTACCGTGTGATGGCAACGCCCAGTGGGTGGCCCTCAACCCCCCAGGCTCCCCGGCCAGGCGCCCACGGCAGGCTGTCCATTCGAGGTGGGTCGTCCCACCTCCAACCCCCCCGGGGCTGGTGCTGTTAGCAGGTCTGGTCCATGAGTGTGCAAATATGCACACTTCCTTATATTTAAACAGCTTTATCGAGATACGATTCACAAACCATACAAGTTACCCATTCAGTGGGTAATTCAGTAGCTTTTAGTGTGTTCACAGAGCAGTGCAGTTTTCATCACCGCAGAAAAGCAGCTCTGTACCCTTTAGTATGACCCCTTTCTCCAGCCCTTCCCCCAGGCCCTAAACAACCACCAATCTCTCTGTCTCTGCACATTTTATAGAAACAGAATCATTTATTTGTATTACCTTCTTTAGTGTAAACGGAATCGCACAATACATGGTGTTTGTGTCTGCTTTCTTTCCCTTGGCATCACGTCCTCAAGGTTCATCCTCTGTGGCGTGAATCAGCACTCCCTCCCTTTCCATGGCCGAGTAGCATTCCTTAACAGTACTGCAGCCATGTCCCATTTCCTTCATCCGTTCATGTATGTATGATACAGACATTTCTTTTTATTTCTATGTTCAGGTTTTCTAAAATGGGATTTTGTGTTTCTGCGATTCGTGGACATTGTGCCACGTCAGAAGCAGCAAGCGAACTGTTCTGACCAGGGGCTGCGTGCGTTCTCCCGCAGGGCGTGGACATCGCTTACCATCACCCAGGTCGGGCAGTGGCCTGCGTGCCCCCCGGCCCCCGGCCGCCCCGCTCTGCCTGCTCCGTGGTCAGAAAGCTCACCAGCGCCCGAGGGCCCGGCTTCTCTTAGACGGTGCGGCCGCCCGGCACCGCCTCCCACGCGGCATCCGGCGGCGAGGCCGTCCCTGCAGCGCGCTGCCCTCGCCTTCCCGGCGGCCACAGGCCTGGGGCTGTGAGCTGGCGCTGCCCGACAGCTGCTGAGCTTGTGTCCCTCCTCTGTTGGGAGGAGCCGAGCAACAGCCAACAGCCCCCCACCTTAGTGGCTTGAAAGAGCCCGAGAGCTTTCTAGCTTGTGCTGTGTGTGCAGCGTGGTGAGCCCAGCTCCTCGTGGGGTCCCAACGGGCTCCTCGGCCACCCGGAGTCGGACGCGAATGGGTTACTAGAAAGCCCTCAGAGCCCTCGCCCGAATGTGACAGCTGCCCCAACCGCACAGGGGCTCGACAAAGGCCCACGCCGGCCTCTGAGCTGTGACGCTGGACGATGTGCCCAGTGGCCCCCGTGACTCCCTCAGGTGCCAGCGTGGCATGCAGATCCAGGGGAACAGGCCCAGGTCACAGGTCCAGGTACGCACCGGACATCCTGGCGCACAGACACGTGCGGTGCCCTCCGGTTAGACACAGTCAGATCACGCGTATTCCCGCTTGCTTCTTGCTGCAGCTCACAGGGAAAGCAGCACCCTCCCAGGAGGGACTCGCCGTGACTGTACGGCGGAGAGCCAACACTTTGGGGCATTGCATCTTCTGGACTTATTCCAGTCTCACATCTGTAGCCAATTGGGGAGCCCCGTTCCTTCAAGAGCCCATGCCGCCTTCTCCAGGTGGCCCTAGGGGCCTGTTTGTTTTATCTGACCTGCCTCCCAGGCCACACCTGCTGGGACTGGGATGGGAACAAATCGAGCCAGGCTGGGTGGGGCCGAGCTGGCTAGACTTCCTGTTCCGTCTGCCCTCCTCTACGGAAGAGAAGCCTGGGCCCCAGCAGGGACTTGCCTGTGGACCTCTCCAGCCCCTCTTGTAGTCAGGGACCCCGAGGATCACGGCATTGGGGGGTGGGGCAGCAGTGGCATCAACTTCCAAGCAGACCCTCACCTCGAGGCTGCAGTCCTGGGGCTCCCTCCACCCTGCCAGCCGACCCTGCAGCAGCCACGCCTGTGGCAGCCACATCTGGGGCTCTGCTGTGGACCGGGGTGGAGACCGCTGGCCAGCTGAGGGCTGTACCAAGGGAGGCCCCAACATCCAGCATCTCTAAGCCACGGTGTCTTTTCAGTCCCAGTGCTGCATCAGCTTAGCCTAACACTCACGCACGGGTCACGGGGCCAGGGTTTTGAGCCGAGGCCGTGCAAACTCAGGAAACAGGGCACGCCTTGGTGGAGGGCAACTATGCCTCAGCCCCTGTCTGGTGTGTCCCTTGTGCAGCTCCTGCCTGGGGGACCTGCCCTGGTGGGGCGGACCTTGGGCCAGCCCCGCCTCTACGCCCATCAGGGCTGGAAGGGCTGCCCGCCTGTGCTGCTTTGCCCCCACACCTCTGGGGCCCCACCTCATGCCAGGGGTCTCCCAGGGCACAGGGTGGGATCGGGCCCTGCACCCTCTCCCCTGTCTTCCTCAACCCCCCACTGCCTCAGACACCCTGGGCAGGGAGGCTCGGGGGTGCTGCCCACCTCCCCAGCTCTGCCTCCCATCCATCCCATAGCCCGTGGGAGCCAGAATGACAGGGGTCCCTTCCTCACCTGTCCACCAAGGGCCTCTCTTTAGGTAAAGTCCACGTTCTGATCCACCAAGTCTGACCGGTGCCAGGTTGGAAGTTAAAGGGATTTGGAAAGTCCTCTCTTCAAAACACCTGGCTTCTAAGCCCTTGGTCTTGCAGTGACCCCCTGCCTGGATGTCAGAACCTGGGGACCCCTGCCTTCATGCTGCAGGAATCCTAATGCCCACCAAGGCAGGCGGTGCCCCTGGCTGCCCTGGAGAAGGTTGCCGTGTGCAGAGGGAGCTGCGGGAAACAGAGCGAACAACCTCCAGCGTTAACCCATTGCACGTACTCGTCCTCCAGCGTTAACTCATGGCACGTACTCGTCCTCCAATGTTAACTCATTGCACGTACTCGTCCTCCAATGTTAACTCATTGCACGTACTCGTCCTCCAGCATTAACCCATTGCACATACTTGTCCTCCAGCGTTAACTCATGGCATGTACTTGTCCTCCAATGTTAACTCATTGCACATATTCATCCTCCAGCGTTAACCCATTGCATGTACTCATCCTCCAACGTTAACCTATGGCACGTACTCTTCCTCCAGCATTAACCCATTGCATGTACTCATCCTCCAACGTTAACCTATGGCACGTACTCATCCTCCAGCATTAACCCATGGCATGTACTCATCCTCCAACGTTAACCCATGGCACGTACTCGTCCTCCAGCATTAACCCATGGCACGTACTCATCCTCCAACGTTAACCCATGGCACGTACTCGTCCTCCAGCGTTAACCCATGGCACGTACTCGTCCTCCAGCGTTAACCCATGGCACGTACTCGTCCTCCAGCGTTAACCCATGGCACGTACTCGTCCTCCAGCGTTAACCCATGGCACGTACTCGTCCTCCAGCGTTAACTCATGGCACGTACTCGTCCTCCAGCGTTAACCCATGGCACGTACTCGTCCTCCAGCGTTAACTCATGGCACGTACTCGTCCTCCAATGTTAACTCATGGCACGTACTCGTCCTCCAGCGTTAACTCACTGCATGCACTCATCCTTCCGTCCAAGCAACTGCTGAGCTCCTCACAGGGAAAAAAGTCTTATTTAGCCCTTTGATTACTGTTCAGTAGGACAGCAATCATGTGCTCATTTGTAGAAAAACTAGGAAATACAGACAAAGCAAAACTAAAGATGAAAATTAAAGCACGCACAATTCCTTCTAAATGCTGATTGGGCAACTTAAATGCTGACTGGATGACTGGTCCCCGGCTGTGAAGGACAGTGGTGCCCGCGAAGCGCAGAGAACAGTGGAACCCGCGAGGAGCTGGGTGATTACAAATCCTGATAAATGCGGAGGAGGAGAAGGGAATCTCCACGCTGCTCCACCAGACCCCAAGCCCCCGCTCCCCGGCTGCTCCGCGGCGCTGGCTCCAGCGCTCAGCCCAGGACAGGTGCTGTAGAAACGTGTGTTAGAGGCGCAGGTGGGCACGACCCTTGAGCGTTTTAGAACAGGGCCTTCGGGTGTGCGCGTGTGCGTAAAACCGGGCCATGCTGGTGATACTCTGTGACTGCAGTTGTCACTCAGCCTTACATTGCGGACCCTCTTCTTTGTCACTAAATATGAATGTCCAGACTCAGTTAAACGACCACATAGCTTTGAAGGTATGGAGTGTTTTATATCTTTAGGCATGACCCTAGTTGGGAACACAGTTTGTTTCCAATATTTGGCCATTAAATTTTTAAGAATGCTGCAATGAGCATCCTTAAATGCCTGGCACACAGTAGGTGCTTAAGAACTCTCTCTCGACCATCTGGTTGCAATCCCTCTTTGTGCACATGCTGGCTTACTCCCTAGGCTGCTCTCCCAGACGTGAGGCTGCTTTTGAGCACGCGGGAGGCACTGCCGCGACGGCAGGAGCCTGGCCCGGGCCCGTCCTCACTGGCTTTTCCTCTCCTCCCACGTCTCCTCTCCTGCAACGTTGCCACTCGGAGAAGTAAACATGCGAGTTCTCTGCTTGATTTGGCTACTTTTAATCTCTTCTTTTCTAAGGCAGTTTGTGTCTTTCATTCTTTTTGTAGTGAAGTATTTAGGAATTTTGCTTATTAATTTGAGAGAGTTTTCCTATATCAAGAATGCCAGCCCCTTTGTCTTTCAGATCTTCTGTAGATATTTTTCCCCAGTTGGGACAAACTTTTTTCAGATGTGAAATTCTAGAAGTTTGCAGCACGGCTCCTTGTATAAGGGACATTGGGTGACATAATGGGCATGAATGTCTTTTATTGCAGTTTTTCAATGATCTAGATACACTCTTCAGGTGGCCATTTTTTATATTGTCGTCTATAAAATTCAGTGTTGTAATACTAAATCATAAATAAGTGAAGACATTTTTACAGGAAACAAAGATATTAGAGTCTGTGTACATGGCTTTTTCCCCACATTTTTTAAAATTATAAAAGTAATACACACACCAAGTGAAAATATTAGAGCTGTATAGGCTGATATTATCTGAACAAGAAAAGTTTCCCATTCCTGGTCCCCCTCTTGGGAGAAAATCATTTGAACAGTTTATGTTTTCAGATCTTGTTGTTACCACCATAATTCTAAATAAAACGCTTTTACTTCTGGTTTCTGGATTTATCAATTTTAAACAATCTCCATTTGACTTCCCGGTATGAAAGAGAAGTTTAAGTCATTTCTACCTCCTAAGCGCTCCCCTTATAGTTATACTAGTTTTAGCTCTTATTTTTTTTTTTTTTCATTAATAGCTCAGAATCACATCCATAGACTTCTGTTCCTGGTTCACCAGCCAGGAGCACAATCTTGTGACCCTCTCGATGTCAGGTGAAGTAGCAGGAGCCCCCCGTCCTGTGCCAGAGCTCCCACGCTGGTCTGGCCCCCACTTTTACCTCGTCTGGATTTCAATGACTCAGTAAAAAGCAGCTAGAAGCACGCGCTGTTTACACGCTGCTCTGGGCAACAACAAGGCAGACAGAAACCCCTCCTCTTCGGGAGCTAATTTCTAGTTTTGGGGAAAGACACAACAAATGACAAAAATATTTAAAATACACAGTGTATCAAGTGGTGGTGCTAGGGAGAAAGTTAAAGCAGGGAAAAGAGAAGCGAGGTGGGAGTTAGGACTTAAAAAATGGCCAGAGCAGAATTGATAACCTTTGCACTTGGTTCTGAATGTATTACTAGTCTCTCCTGTAATTTCCCAATACATCAGGTCTATCATTTATTGATACATATTAATAAAGCATACAATTCATCCAAAGTGTACAGTTAATGGTGTTTGGTATAACCACATAGTTGTGCATTCATCATTTCAATCATTATTAGAGCATTTTCATTATTTCAATAATAGTAATAAACAAAAAACAGACAAACAAACAAGAAAATTCTTCACTTCTCAATCCCTCGATATTTCCCCTGCTGTACATAGCTGCTATTTCTGGCTATTCTTGCACAATTATTTATTTATTAAGTAGCTTTATTGAGACATAGTCACGTAACATCTAATCTATCCAAAGTGCATAATCAATGGCTTTTAGTGAAATCACAGAGTCTATTATTTTAAAGTAAGTAAATATATAATATTATGATTTTGTAAATATTATTCCTTTTTATCCCCAAGAAGAAAATAAAATCTAAACCCAGAATGATCTATGAACCAATGTAAAATGGATTTACACAATTTTTACCCTTTATCGACGGCTCAAAATCATGCCACAGTCTTTCATATGGCTTTCTTTTATAACTCTTTGTTTATCCTGGCATTGCTAATTGCCTTTGTTTTTCTCTCCTGATGGAAGAAACATGCTTCTCTCACCGTGTCAGGAAGATCATCCAGCTTCTCAATCGCACTATTTCTGAATGTCTAATTTGGACTAGCTGTCTTGCAAGCTCTCAGACTAGGGTTTCTTTTCATATAGCCCTCTTGGATTAATGCAACTATTTTCTGGATCTCTTTTCTTTTTTTCCTTGAGTTCTTTTTGTGGTGGTGGGCAGCCATTTATTTAATCTCAAAGAACTCTTTTATTTCTTTGAGTATCAACCTCTTTGTTGTTTTGTTTTTGTTACTTTGCATTTTGTTTTTGGTTTTTTGCTACCAGTCAAGACTTGTTTCATTGTTTCCTTGATTGTATAGACTTAAGAAAGTGATGGAGGCGGCGGACTTGGCCCAGTGGTTAGGGCTTCCATCTACCACATGGGAGGTCCGCGGTTCAAACCCCAGGCCTCCTTGACCCGTGTGGAGCTGGTCCATGCACAGTGCTGATGTGCACAAGGAGTGCCGTGCCACACAGGGGTGTCCCCCACGTAGAGGAGCCCCACGCGCAAGGAGTGCATGCCGTAAGGAGAGTCGTCCAGTGTGAAACAAAGTGCAGCCTGCCCAGGAATGGTGCCGCACACATGGAAAGCTGACACAACAAGATGATGCAATAAAAAGAAACACAGATTCCCATGCCGCTGACAACAACAGAAGCGGACAAAGAAGACACAGCAAAGAGACACAGAGAACAGACAACCAGGTGAGGGGGGAAGGGGAGAGAAATAAATAAATCTTAAAAAAAAAAAAGAGTTAAAAAAAAAAAGTGATGGAAGAAATAGTAACAATGCAGGTTACATTTAAAAGGATGTCTTATCTGTAGCCGTTACATTATGAGTAGGACAACAATTGAGTATGTATTCTCCCAGTGTTCAAAAACTATTATCCAATTCAGCAGAGAAGTAGCTTGGCCCTTGACAAATGGGTAATGCTCTGACAAACTTCTTCATTGCTTTGTGCTCTATGACTTGTTAAATGTCAACCCCCATTCATGCCAGAACTACTCTCATTCATCAACTATAACTAGAGATTGGTCAGGAATACAAAAGTTGGGCAAAAATCAACAAAAGAGGAGCAGATGTGGCTCGGATGGTTGTACACTGCTTCCCCCGTGGGAGGTCCCGGGTTTGGTTTCTGGTGCCTCCTAAAAACAAAAACAAAACAAAACAACAAGCAAAACAAATGAAAAAAATCAATTCAGGGAGCCCATGTGGCTCAGTTGTTGAGCGCCGGCTTCCCACATATGAGGTCCAGGGTTCAATCCCCGGCCCCCGGTATCTCAAAAAAAATAAAAAATAAACAAAAGAATTCTGTGAGAATCAGTTGGTTACATGGGTATTCTGAGGTGTAACTTACATGCCATAAAATCCACCTTTTTTAAGAGTACAATTAAATGGTGTTTAGTATATTCTCACCTTTGGGCAACCTTCACTACTCTCTAATTCCAGAACATTTCATCACCCCAAAAGAAAGCCCATGCCCCTAAGCCGCCAGTCCCCTTTGCCCGCTCGCCCTCTGATTCGCTCTCCTGGGTCCCCGTCGCCCACCCCTCTCTGTCCGCTTGCTGTCCTGCCTTGGCGCCTCCTGGGCCTCTTCCAGGCCACCTGCCCTCGGCTCTGCCCCAGGCGGCCCTGTCCTCTCACGCACCTGCCATCCTCCAGAAGCTCGCGAAGCCCCCCGATCGGCCGGTTGGCGAGTCTTCCTAGGATCTGTGCCGTTGCAGACGCTCCTTCGTATGTACCTTTGCTGCCACATACACACTTTTGGGGGAGGCTGCCAGAAGGTAGGAGACTGAGGGCAGCCTGTCCGATGTCAACAGACGTTACATCAGCTTAGGTTCCCAGGAAGAGAGTTTGAGACCTGTCCCCCAGAGCACAAAGTCCAGAGGGTATCTTTACTGCAAGACTTCTCAGAGCCCTTAAAGAATTCACAAGACGTGCCCATTTACAAAACTATGTAACATTTCCCAAAGTCCTTTGACTAAGGAACCCCTCGGCGAGGCCCATCTTGTAAGATCTTAGGAAAAACGGACGCAGACGACCGACAACCTGGAGCTGAGATTCATTACTGAAAACTTTAAAGCCAGGAAGTTGCACGTTGAGACAAGATCTTTTCTTGAAAAACCAGAGCACCTGGCCACATGGAGCGTCCCACTGTGGAGACCGAGCTCTGAAGAACGGGAGAGCTCTCTTCCTGACACGGCGTGGGGTCGAGAGGAAGCTAAACCACCGACCATTCTCACCCGCTGCGTAACGTCTCCCGCAGGCTTAGCCGCTTCAACGCCCGACTGGCACGGGCTCTGAGGTCCACCCCAGGGGCCCAGCCTCCCCCTCAGAGTCCAGGGGCCGCAATCCGGATGCTGGCCACCTGCCTTCTCCCCTGAAGCTCTGGGGAGGAATCCGCTCCAAGCTCCTTCTGGTTTCCAGTAGGATCTAGTTCCCTATGGCCATGGGCCCGAGATGCCCATTGTCTGGCTATCGGCAGGGACAGCTCCTGCCTGCAGTTCCCCAGGGACCCTCTCATGGCAAGGCGGCGACGGCGGCCTCCGCTCGTGCTCCAGGCACACCCACCCCGAGCCCTCGGCTCTGGCAGGGCCTGGGGTCAGGGGACGGCCGCTGGGGAGCCCGTTGACCCCGAGCTGGCCTTTCTGTAATGGGTCAGCAGCATGCGCGGTGTCTGTGAGGACAGTTCCTGGATGCTGGGCCCACGGGGGAACCTGCTTCCTCCCTGCTCTGGCTATTGCCCACCTGCCCAAAAGCCAGTTGCCTGGTCTGGAGGAAGTTGCTGGACGGGGCCTGATTGCCGCAGCGTGGACTCTCCCGAGCCGAGTGGTGCCCGCCTGCCTGCGGCCACCAGACTGCCCCACTCAGCCGCGAAGCCCCTCCCTATTCGCAGGGTGTTAGGGTCCAGGGCGGGCTGGCTAGTGCACGGCGCTCCCCTCCGCCCGCTCGGCTGCCCCCGACCTCACACGCACGCCCCTGGAACGAGAGCCCTCAGTTTGGTCCCTGAGCTCAGGGAGCGCCCGGCCACGATGGAGCCACAGGGCCTGCTCCACGGCACGAGTGTGGACCTTGGGCCGAGCCCACGGCTGCCAGGCAGACCGCGGCGGAGTGAGCAGCCTTGCGGGGAGGCGAGGCCTGGCGCAGGGTGGAGGCCGTGGGGCAGGCCGCCCAGCCCTTGTCCCCGTCAGCCCCAGGTGCCCGGGCGAGGCACCGCTCAGGCCGCCTGCCCTCTCCCAGGAGCAGGAAATCACCTCTTAGAACAAGAACCCCAGATCGGGCGTCTCAAGCACCTCCCGTCGACGCCCTCCAGCTCCCAGCCGCGGCGGGGCAGGTGGGCGAGACTGAGCCTCTGGGGGCGCGTCCTCACGCTGGGTCGCCGAGCCTGGGGCAGCAGGAACCAGGCACTGCGAGCTGTGGCTTCAAACAACAGAAAGGGGGAGGTGGCTCGAGTGATTGGGCGCCTGCCTACCACGTGGGAGGTCCTGGGTTCGGTTCCCGGTGCCTCCTAAAAAGAAGACAAGCAGACAACAAACAGACACAGAGAGCAGACAAGGAGCGCAAGCAACAAGGGGGTGGGGGAAATAAATACAATAAATATTTTAAAAATAGTAAAATAAAATAAAACAGAAAATCATTCTCGCAGCTCTGGAGGCCGTGCAGCCACACTGGGCACCGGCAGGGCCACGCCGCCCTGAAAGCTGCGCAGGCCCTCCTCCGCGTGCCTTGCGGCCGCGTCGCTCCACTGCCTCTCTCCGTCGTCACGTTGACTTCTCCCTCTGTGTCTGCTCCAAATCTCCCTCTGCTTTTAGGGACACGCAGCATATCGGCTTAGGACCCGCCTAAGGAGTTTGGCTTCACTTGGCCTAAAATGAGTTTGGCTTCGTTTTAAATAACCCCATCTTCAAAGACCTGATTTCCTATAAGGCCATATTCCGGGCACGGGGAGTTAGGGCTCGAATGTGTCTTTGGGGGGCCCAATGCAGCCCATAATGCCTTGCACGCTGGTGTCACACTTCACCCCAGAAGAGCCGCAGTCAGAACCTCCCTCAGGAGCGCCACTAGCGTGGGGCGCCCACGCTTGCTGACAGCACGGGAATCTTCTGTGTGCTCCGTGACGCCTGCAGCAGCGCCCCTGGGCCTGGAGGTCATCCTCACTCTATGCCATCTGCCCCAGTGTGGGGAGTCGTGGGACCCCACCCGCAACTCCTGGCCCCGGCCTGGCTGCCCTCACAGGCGCTGGGCCAGAGGATGGCCGGGGGGGGGGGGGTGGAGATGCCCGCACTCGTCGGGGCAGCCGCACCCACCCACCACGGGTGTCGGGCACCCGGTCCTGGCCTTGGACACCAGCCCGGCGCACCCAGCAGAGACAGCGGGGGGCGGGGTCCTTGCCTGCACCCGCATCCCACTGGGCAGGTGCTGCCGCGGCCAGGCCAGCTCTCTGGGGCCCGCAGCCCCTGCCGGGAGGAGACCTGGGAGGGGGAGGGACACGCGCCGCCCAGGCCCCGGGGCAGCGGGGGGCTCAGGGGTTTCTGGGGCGGTGAGCCTGGGACCCCACGCCCCCCTGGTTGGGGTGGTGTCCTGCCTGCTGTGTGCCCGCAGGTGGATCTGAGAGCCGTTCGCTCGGGGCGAGGTTAACTTTTCCTGCATCTTCCCACGGCAGGACGCGAGGCCGAGCCTTCAGGGTGAGGAGGGGTGGTCAGGAGAGGGCTTGAGGGCGCAGCCTCCTTCCGGGGTGGGTGTCGCAGAGCAGCTGGACAGGCAGGCTGTGGGTGTCCCTGCAGGGGCTACCAGCCCCAAGAAGGGAGGAAGTGGCACACGTGGCGACGCGGAGGCGCCTCCGGGGCGTGTAGCCGGATGAAAGTCGCATGTGGCACAAGTCCACTTACAGGAAGTGCCCAGAACAGGCGAATCCGCAGAGGCCGGACGCAGGCCTAGGGGTGCCGGGGGCGGGCGGGGAGTGGGGAGCCTGCTGGCGGCTGCGGGGTGGCTTTTGGGGTAATGAAGTGCCTGAAACTAGACGGGGGCGGCTGCACCAGCTTGTGCTGGTTCTGAACACCTCTGATTCAGGCGCTCCGCGAGGGTGGCTGCAGGCCCCGGCTCCTCGCAGGACCAGGGGTGACCCCCCGCAGCGTCCAGGGCCGTCCACAGCCTGGCCACCGCGGCCACTGCACGGGGGAGGTCCCCTGTGGCGCGCCCTCCTGCGGCGCCGGCCAGCTCCTGCGCCTGAGCCAGTCACAGGCGGCTCCTGCCCGGGAGCCACAGCCCTTGGCCCAGTAACTGCCTTTCTAGAAACCTCCCCCCCAAAAAAAGTGGGGGACAGCTGGGGGTTTATAAGCAAAACCGAATGGAGAGCTAGGCAAACCTCTATCTCCACCGCCAGGGCCTGTGTCAAAAAATCACAGCACTTCTGTGCACATCGTGCAGCCTCTAGAATGTTCATCTAGGGTAACGGCAGGGAAAGACTGCAGAGGGCAAGGGGACTCCCATGAGGGGGCTGCTTGCAGGGGGTTGCTTTTAGGCGTGGCGCCGGCTCCTCGGGGGGAGCCCCTGTATGTGGCGGCACCGGTGGCCATTGCCACCAGCGAGGAGCCGTGGGCGTGATCGGTATAAGGACCAAGGGATGTGGTGGGTGCAGAGTGTGGATGGGAAAAGACGAAG
The DNA here is from genome assembly GCF_030445035.2 of Dasypus novemcinctus. Lineage (NCBI taxonomy): Eukaryota > Metazoa > Chordata > Mammalia > Cingulata > Dasypodidae > Dasypus > Dasypus novemcinctus. The sequence continues at coordinate 7,373,581 of NC_080678.1, forward strand.
CAAGATCCTGCGAAGGGCCAGAGGCAGGGCCAGGGGCGGGGTCCAGACGAAGACGGGGTGAGGGCCCAAGAGGGTGGGGGCTGGGGAGAGGTCAGGGGCTGAGAGCTGCACTTCCTGCATCAGAGTCCAGCCACGCCGCACCCCAGCTGGGTGGCCCTGGGAGGGTCACTCTCTTCACCTGAGAAATGGGACAGTATGACCTCCCCCCCACACGGGCTGGCACCTGGCTGGGGCTCAGTAAACATCTACCATTAGCTTTTCTAATCCAACTTTCTATCTGAGATGACTGTAGATGCTCATACAGTTGTAAGAAAGAATAGAGAGATCCCTTGTACCTTATCCCATTTTTCCCCAAAGGCAACGTCTTGCACAACCATAGTGCGAGGTCATAGCCAGGGCACTGGCACTGAGACAGGCAAGAAATAATCCTCTGTTGCCAGGAGGATGCTTTGTGATGCCCTTTAATAGCCACTCTCATGTCCCTCCCACTACCCCCCACCTGTAACCCTTGGCAACCACTCATCAGTTCTCTGTTCCTATAATTTTTTTTTTTCCATTTCAGGAAGGTTTCATAAATGGAATCATCCAGTACAGAACCTTCTGGGATTGGCTTTTTTCATTCAGCATAATTCCCTCAAGATTCAAGAAGTTGTGTGTACCACAAGCTCACTGTTTTGGTTGCAGGGTGAAATCCCGGGCTATGGATGTACCACATGCATTTCTCCACTCACAGGTTGTTTCCAGTTCGGGGCTGCTATGAATAATGTTGGGGTGAGCATTTGTTGACAGATGTTTGTGTGAATGTAGGTTTCAATTTCTCTGGGATAAATGCCCAGCAGTGCGGTCTCTGGGTCATGTGGCTGTTGCATGCTGAGCTTCTTAAGAAGCTGAAGACCTGCTTTCCGGAGTGGCCACACCGTCTCACATTCCCACTCGCAAAGCATGAGCTCTCCAGCTATTCCACATCCTTGTCAGCATTTGGTGTTGTCACTGATTTTTATTTTAGCCATTCTGATAGGCATGTACTAGTATCTCATTGTGGTTTCAATTTGCCTTTCCCAGCTCGCTAATGATGTTAAGCTTATTTTCATGTGTTCATTTGCCATCTGTATAGCCTCTATGGTGAAATGTCTCTTCATGTCTTTTGCCCATTTAGATTGTTTTTTATTGTTCAGGGTTTTTTTTTTATTAGAAAAGTTATAGGTTTATAGAAAAATCATGCAGAAAATAGAGTTCCCATATCTATTATTAATACCTTCATTAGTGTGGCACATTTGCTGCAATTGATGAAAGAACATTTTTATAATTGTACTATTACCCATAGCCCATAGTTTACATCAGGGTTCACTGTGTTGTACAGGGCTATGGTTGCTTTTTAAAAAATTATTCTCATAACATATACAAACTAAAATGTATAGCTACTACTCCTACATCAAATTTGTGGTTTGCAAATATTCTCTCCTATGCTGTAGCGTATTGTTTCATCTTAGCAGTGTCTTTTGTATAGCAATAGTTTTAATTATGATCAAGTTCAATTTATCAATTTTTCATTTTATGGACTGGATATTTGTATCAAATCTTAGAACTTTCTGCCTAGCTCTTAATCCCATAGATGTTCTCCTATGTTGTTTTCTAAAATTTTATCATGTTATGTTTTACTGTTAAGTCCATGATCCATTTTGAATTAATTTTGGTATAAGGTCAAGGTTCATTTTTTTGCCTAAAACATCCCCTAGCTCCAGGATATTTTCTAATGTATTCATTTAATGCTATAAATTTCCTTCTCAGAACTGCTTTAGCTGCATCCTGAAAATTTTGATATGGTGTATTTTATTTTCATTTAATGTCTTTTTAAATTTTCCTTGAGACTTCTCCTTTGACCCATGGATTGTTTAGAAGTATGTTGTTTAGTTTCCAAGTGTTTGGAGATTTTTCTAGTTTCTCTCTGTTGTGATCAGAGAACACCTCTGTGATTTCAATTTTTAAAATTTGTTCATATTTGTCTCATGGATTAGAAAATGGTCTATCTTGGCATATGTTCCATGGACATGAAAAAAAATGTGTATTCTGCTGTTGTTTAGTGGAGTGTCAATTATACACTGTTGGTTGATAGTATTACTGAGTTCTACAGATTTGCTGATTTTCTGTCTGGATATTCCATCAATTGTTGGTAGAATGGTGTTAAAGTCTTCAACTATAATTGTGAATTTTTTTCTGTTTTTCCTTTAAGTTTTGTCAATTTTTAAAAATATATTGCAGTTCTTTTTGGTGCATACACTTTTTTTAAACTTTATTTTGTACATTTAATAACTAAAATGTAAAGAATTATTTAAAAAGAAAAAGAAAACACAATTGAATAAAACATACATTTCTCAATTAAATGTACCGATATATATAAATTTTTTTCTTAAGATTTATTTTGTTTATTCCCCTCCCACCCCCTGTTCTCTGTTGTCTGCTCTCTGTGTCCATTCGCTGTGTGTTCTTCTGTGTCTGCTTGTCTTCTCATTAGGTAGCTCCAGGAACTGATCCTGGGACCTTCTGGAGTGGGATAGAGGCGAGTACTCTCTTGTGCCACCTCAGCTCCCTGTTCTGCTTCATCTTCTTAGTTTCTCTCCTCTGTGTCTCTTGTTGCATCACCTTTCTGCGCCAGCTCTCCGCGTCAGCCGGCACTCCTGCATGGGGCAGCTTTCCTGTGCTGGGTGGCATTCCCACCCAGGGCAGCACTCCTGTGCAGGCTGACATTCCTGCATGGGCCGGCACTCTGCGTGGGCCAGCTCGCCCTCACCAGGAGGCCCGGGCATCGAACCCTGGACCTCCTACATGGTAGATGAGAGCCCAATTGGTTGAGCCACATGTGTTTCCCTATAAAATTTTTTTAATCATACAACACGTTGCACAATATATTAGATTCATAGTAATGCAATCATATAGTATTTGTCCTTTGGTGTCTAGCTTCTTTCACTCACCCTAAGGTCCTACAGGTTTATCCATGTTGTCATATGTTTTACAAATTCATTTCTTCTTACAGCTGCATAATATTCCATCACCTGAATACACCACAGTTTGCTTATCCATTTGTCAGTTGATAGACACCTGGGTTGTTTCCAGTTTTTGGCAATCATGAATAATGCTGCAATGAACACTGGAGTGCAGACGTCTGTTAGTGTCACTGCTCTCGGTTCTTCTGGGTGTATACCCAGTAGCGGTATTGCTGGGTCATGTGGAAAATCTATATTCAGCTTCTTTAGGAACTGCCAAACAGTCCTCCACAGAGGCTGTACCATTCTACATTCCCACCAACAGTGGTTACAGATCTCTGTCTTTTTAATAGTGGCCATTCTGATAGGTGTGAAATGATATCTCATTGTAGTTTTGATTTGGCACATACACTTTTGAGAGTACTGTAGCAGTTTGATATACTTATGAATTTCGAAACAGATATTGGATTATGTTTGTAATCTGGTCTGTCCCTGGGCATGATTTAAGTTATGATTAGGGCTTTGATTGGGTCATGTCATTAGGGTGTTGAGTCCCCACCCCTTGGTGGGTGGGGACTCACAGATAAAAGGCATGGCAAAGGACAGAATTGAAGCTTTTTGATGCTGGGGGTTTTTGATATTGGAGTTTTGATGCTGGAGTTTGATGCTGAAGTCTTAAGCTGGAGCCCTAGGAAGTCAGCACACAGAGGAAAGAGAAGCCAGCCCCAGGAAGAAAGGAACCTTGAGCCCAGGAAGAAGCAGGCCCTGGGAAGAGAGGAACCCAGGAAGCCTGAGCCCTCACAGATGTTGGCAGCCATCTTGTTCCAACACGTGGAAATAGACTTTGGTGAGGGAAATAACTTATCTGTTATGGCCTGGTATCTGTAAGCTCCTACCACAAATAAATACCCTTTATAAAAACCAAGCAATTTTTGTTATTTTGCATCAATACCCCTTTGGCTGTCTAATAAAATTACTATGTCTTCTGGTGGATTGACTGTTTTTATTGCTATAGAATCTCTTTCTCTGGTAATTTTCTTTGCTCTGCAGTCTGCTTTAACTGGTATTAATGCAGCCACTCCTGCTTTCTTTTCGTTTTCTAAAATTTTTCTTTTGGAGGTACTGGGGCTTGAACCTAGGACCTTGTACATGCTTCCCATGTCGTTGAGCATCCACTGAGCTACATTTGCTCCCTAATGACAGTGGTTTTTCCATTTGTTCATTTGGTTTTGGTTTTTTTTTGAGTTACATTTTTTGTGTTTTTTTTTAATTTCTTTTTTACACCTTTTTGAATTATTATTAAAGTTAATAGATCACAAAGAATGACTCTTTGTTTGTTTGTTTTGTTTTTAGGAGGTACCAGGGATTGAACCCAGGACCTTGTACATGGGAAGCAGGCACTCAACCACTGAGCTACATCTGCTCCCCCCTGCTTTTGATAGCTGGAAAATGTGATTATTGAAATTTCTTCATGTAAACAGCTTTGGAATTCTAAAACTAATTGTACTGGTTTTCTTTTTCTTTTTTTCTTTTAAGATTTATTTTATTTATTTATTTCTCCCCATACACTTGTTGGTTGCACTTGCTATGTGCTTGTCTTCCTTGTTTCCTCAGGAGGCACCAGAAACCAAACCCAGGACCTCCAATGTGGAAGGGAGGCACTTACTCACTTGAGCCACCTCTGTCTCCTGCTTTGCTGTGTCTCTCATTGTGTTTTCCTCATGTCTCTTGTTGCGTTATCTTGTCACATCATTTCACCACGCCTTCCACGTACCAGTTCGCTGTCTTCTTTAGGAAGCCCTGGGACCGAACCAGGGACCTCACATGGGGTAGGTGGGAGCCCAACCGCTTGAGCCACATCTACTTTCCTGCATTCATTTTCTATTAATCTAATTTTAGAAGTTTATACTTTGCACTTGGTTTCCTGAAGGAGATTAACCAGACCTTCTCCGTTTTGCTTACAAGAATAAGATAACATCTCAAAGCAAATCCAGACAGAATGGTGTAAATCTATAGCTTTTCCCAGAGACAAAAGGTTTGATATCTTGGAGTGGTTGTATGAAAAAGGTGCCATGAAGGCCTTGCACCAGCTGTTGGGTGTGCCTGAGACAACACAGGAATGCAAAATTTCATGTACCCTTCTCACAAGACCTCTGGCATCATTTGTATTTTTGGTTGGTTTGTTTTTTATTTTAACTTGATTTCTTCTCCCCTACCCTCTTCTTTACCTTTAAAAACCCTAGTTCCCATTCTCACTTTGAACTGGTTTGGGGAAGATTCCCCCAGTTCCTTGATTGTGCACTCTCAATAAATCACCTTCTCACTAAAAGACATATTTTTCCTTTGCAGGGCAGGATCAGGTAGGCCTGTCTCTTGGAAATAGTCATCCTTATGGTAATACTTTTTTTTTTTATTAATGCTTACAAGATATGTCTTTGTCCTTTTACTTTCGGCCTGCCTGTATTTTTATATTTTCAGTTAGTTTCTTATAGACTTCATATAGTTGAGTCTTGTCTTTTAATCTTCTGTGTTAATCTCTGTCTTCTAACTAGTGTGCTAAGACCATTTATGTTTAATGTAAATATTGATATGGTAGGGCTTGAGTCTCTCCTTTCATATTTGTTTTTTTTTTCTCTCTATGATGTTTCTCTGTTTTCTTTTTCCTGCCTTTCTGTGGTTTTCTTGAATATTTTTTAGAATTGCATTTGGAGTTATTTATCATGTTTTTTAGTGTATCTCTTTATATAGCTTTTCTGTGGTTGTTCTAGAGATTACATTATATATGCATAAACTTATCACAGTCTACTCAAAACTTTTACCACTTCAAGTGAAGCATAGAAGCCTTATCTTTATTTATATCCCATTTATAATGTAATTGTCTTAAATATTTCCTCTACATATAACATCAGACAGTGTTAAAATTTTTGCTTCAACTATCAAACAATTTTAGGAAATTCAATGAGGAAGAAAATCTATTGTATTCACCCACATTTTTACTTGTTATGTTCTTTCTTCCTTCTTGATGTCCCATGATTTCTTCTTTTATTGTTTCCTTCTTGTTTAGAGAGTTTCCTTTGGCCATTCTTTAGAGTAGGTTTGATGGAGACAAATTCTCCTACATTTCCTTCATCTCAGAATAATTTCCCCTTTAGTTCTGAAGGGTATTTTCACTGGATATAGGATATTGATTTATGGGTTAACAGTTCTCTTTTTTCTTTTCTTAGCATCTGAAAAAAATCTTCTGCCACTTCTTTCTGGCCTCTACAGTTTTGGATGACAAATCTATTGTGATTTGAATCATCAACCTCTATCCCAATTTTCAAGATCATTTCTTTGTCTTTAGTTTTCAGAGGCTTGACAATAACACGCCTTGGTGTGAATTTCATTGGATTTATTCTGTTTGGGTTTTTCTCAGCTTCTTAAATCAGTAAGTTTATGCCTTTTGTCAAAGTTGGGAATGTTTCAGCCATTATTTCTTTAACTACTTTTTCAGCCTCACCCTTTTCTCTTCTCCTTCTGAAAATCCAATGACACAAATATTAGATCCTTTGTTATAATCCCATATGTCTCTGAGGTTCTGTTTACTTAGTTTAATGTGCTTTCTCTATGTTGTTCCAACTAGTAATACTATTATGCTATCTTCAAGTTCACTGATTCTCTCCACTGTCTCCTCCATTCTGCTGTTGAACATATCTCTGTGGTTTTTATTTTGATTATTGAATTTTTCAGGTCTACAACTTCAATTTGGTTCTTCTTTATATCACCTATTGATTTGCTGAAACATTCTATTTCTTTCCTAAGACTTTCTATTTTTTTTTCATTAGTTTTAAGGTTGTTTGCAATTGTTCCTTGAAAAATTTTCATGGTAGCTGCTTAAAAATGCCTGCCAGGCAATTTTACCATTTTTGTCATAACAGTGTTTGCATCTATCAATTGCCTTTCTTTCATTCAGTTTGAGATTTTCCTAGATTTTTGTAAGAAGAATAATATTCAGCTGAAACCTCAGCATTTGGGGTATTATTTTATGAAACTCTGAATTGCATTTAAACTCTCTCTTTTAGCTGGTTTGCTCTGGCAGGGGATGGGGAGGAAGGTAAGATTAGAAGTCTAGGTTCCCCACTTGACGCAATGGGGATGGCAACTTATTTCTGCTGGGTAGTGGTGGGAGTTCTGTTTCTCACTAAGCCTCCACTGATACCTCCCTGGCTGAAAGTGGTAGGAGTACTTCATTACTTCTCCCCACATGGCCTCTACTTGTAACAGGGTCTGTGTGGCCTTGTTCCCACTGGGCAGTGATGAAAATCCTCATTTTCCAGTAGGCCTTCCCCAACACCACTCAGCAAGAAGGGAGAAGGATACCTCATTGCTACTGGGTGGGGAGGAAGTTCAGCTCTCTGGGTGCTCTCCTCTTACACTGTGTAGGGTGGGGTGCTTGCTACTACATGATGGGATGAGAGTCCCAGATCCCTACTTGACCTTCTCCCTTGTGTCTCTTTCAAATCTCTTCTGCTTTTCTCTTTTAAGGATACCTGTCATTGTATTTAGAGCCCGCCCTAAATCCAGGATGATCTCATCTCAAGATCCTTAGATCAATTACATCTTCAAAGACCCTTTTTCTAAATTAAATTGCCTCCCCAGGTTCTAGGGGTTAGGACTTGGCTATATCTTTTGGGGAACCATTATTCACTCCACTACTGTCCACCCTCTGACCTCCCAAAGTTCACATCCCACCCCATGTTCAAAACTAATTCACCCCATTCCAATATCCCCAAAAGTCTCAACACATTACAGCATCAAATCAAAGTTCAAAATCTCATCTAAACATCATGGCTCAAAAGTCCCAAATCTTATCATCTAAGCCAGATATGGGTGAGACTCTGAGTATGATCCATATTGGAGCAAAATACCTCTCCATTTGTAGACCTATGGCTCTAGAAAACAAGTTATCTGTATCCAAAACACAATGTTAGTTCTGGCATAGTGTAGATATCCCCATTCCAAAAGGGAAAAATTGAATCAAAAAAGGGTCATCAGCAGGGAAAACTCCATCACAGTTCAAGGCCCAAGAATAATCCTCTGTGGCATCACACTCCTTCTATGCCTGCAGCTCCAGCCCCCTTGGAGCCACAGCAGCAGCTTAGTGGGCCTCCAGATCTGCCCCTCTGGCCTTTATGTCTGCATTGGTGGCTCTACCATTAGAATCATTCCTCCTTTTTCTTGAAGAGTAGCACATTTGCATCAGAGTAGCTCTATCTTCCCAACTCTTGCCTTAGCTCTATCTTCCCAATTCTTGCCTGTAAAGTCCAGAAGTCTGAGAACCTTCTTTTATTCCATTTTGTCTATGCCCTCTTTGGCCAATCTGTCAGCGTTTCTGTTAATAGAACATTCTCAAAAACCTTTTTGATCTTCCATGTGCATCACAGGAATTTGCAGCATTAGGCATGAAGATTCTCTGGACTCTTCTTGGATAACCCCATCTTGACTCCTGGCCTGTGCACTGACAGAGCTGATCAGATTAATGTGTCACACACCTGATCTCTCGGCAAAAGTTTGTCCAGCCATACCCTTTACCTTCTCTCCAGAGCATGCTTTTCCCACAAACCATTTCCGAATTTTGCATCCTTGGCAATCTGGATAGGCTGAGAACCTCCCAAATCATCATGTGCTGGTTCCTTTTTGCTTAACAGTTCTTTCTTCAATGTATATCTTTCATCTTGCATTTTATTAAAGGCAGCAAGGAGAAATCAGATCTCACCATCAAACCTTTGCCTGGAAATCTCCACAGCTAATTCCATCACTTACAAGATCTCCTCTCCATCCAATTCAGTCCAGCCTGTCCCCAGAGCTGCTAGGATAATCCCATGGCTCCAGCCCTGGGACAGGAGAGGTCAGGAGAGGCTGCCCTCTTTATTTCACACTAACATCCATGAGAGAGTAGCCAGCAGCCACCCCTGGGCCTGAGGGGTGCACAATCCACATGTTCTCATGTGCCTGATTTCTGGGCTGAAGTCACCGTGCCCTGTGCTCAGCCTTGTGGGTTTGGGTGAGTGGTGATTAGTGACATCCCCCAGGTCCACAGTACTTTGGGGATGGGTTAACAGCCCAGGCTGAGTTAGAAATTTCCAGGGCTTCTGGGAGAGGGAAGAAGTCCTTTTGGAGATGGAAGCTGCCAGGTGAGACACCCCACTTCCTCGGATGATGTGGAATGAGGGTGTGTGATCTGGCACTGTAGCAGCCATTTGGGTACCATGACTGGAGCTGCTGGGACCACCAGGTGAAGCCCGAGGATAAAGCAGACCCCTCAGAGGGTGTGGGCAGGCTCTTGGTGAGGCTGCATAATCCCCTGGATCCAGCCTCTCCTGAGGCCAACCTGTGACAGGAGCCCACAAAGTCTTCTTTTTCAGTTAAGCCTGTTTGAATTGGTTTTCTGCTGCTCTCGACATAACGTGTCCTAAATGGTGCATCCTGAATGTGTGAAGAGAGTGGGGGATAGAATTAGGGGACGGGAGATTTGCAGACAGGAACCGAACAAACCCCAAAGGTGAAGGCCACCAGACATCCCACCAGGCAGCTCGGGGGAGGGCAGGGACAACGGCCAACGTCGACTGTGCACCAAGTGGTGACAAGAGCCCTATGAGGTGGGCCCTATTGTCACCCCAGCTTCAAAGAGGAGAGAAAACCTAGGCTCGACTGAGCGGCCCAAGGTGAACGGCTAGTAAAGGAAACCCATCTGAAACGCCAGGCTGCCCCAGATGTGAGGACCTACTCCCCTCAGGTCAGGGCAGGGGGCCCAGTCCTGTCCCACCCAAAGTGACCCCTCTGGCCTGTCCCTGCAGAACTCAGAGCACTAACCTCCTGCGACCTGGCTTCACCAGGGAGGCGGGCCCCTGCCACCGGGTTTCAGCCGGGCGAAGGCGGGGCTCTCAGGCGTCACCCCCTGCCCCGTCCTGCTCAGGCTCACGGACCAGTGCCTGGAGCAGGAGATGGGGTGCGGGGGGTGGTGGGAAGTGAGGCAGGACATCAGGGGCCTTCACCTCGAGATCAAACGGGGCTGGTCCCTCGCGGGGCTCTGACGCTTTCCGAAGGGGTGTGGGGTGGGGGGCGCAGCAGCCCAGGGCCGGCCGGGTGCACCTCCAGGCGTCTCATGTCTCTTACGCCATTACTGTCCTGTTTCTTCGTGGCTCTGGTGTCCACGCCTGGGCCACGGGCCTCGATGGGATGAAGCAGAGACTAGAAGAGAAGCATCTGTCCCGGGAGCTCCCCGGCCCCAGGAGGGCCCGGCCCGGCGGCCCTGCCCAGCCCACGGCGCTGCCCCTGCCAACCCGCGGGGGCCCGCCCCGGGGAGCTCGGCTGTGTGGGGAAGCTTGTCACACAGCGGGAGCAGCGAGGGGCCGCCTCCAGCCTCACAGGTGTGTGCGCTCCTCTCCTACCGCCCTGTGCACAGATGATCACAGATTTAGCAGCTGAAGCTGCTTCTTATCTCCTGGTTCCTAGGGAAGCGCTGGGCAGCCCGGCTGGCTCCCGCGCTCAGGCCCTGCCAAGCCCAGAGCGAGGGGCCTCCCGGGTGGGTGCTCATCTCGCCTGAGGAACCCGCACCCAGGCCCGCTCAGGCTGCTGGGGTGACCTTCCTTGCAGCTTGCAGGACGCAGGGCCCGCTTGCTTGCTGGAATCCGCGTGCTCCCTCTTGAGCTCTCCACGTGGTTCCCTCCAGCCGTGAGGGTCACTGGGTCAGCCTTCTCTCTCTGAAGCTCCCCCCTGCTGCCTCCCCCCTCTTTTTCCACATCTCTCTCTGATCCTTTGGCTTCTTCGTCTGCTTTGAAGCGCTCCTGTGATTACATCGAGCCCACCCTGTCAATGCACGGTAATCTCCCTGTTTTGAGGCCCTGCTGATTAGTCGCCTTAATTCCACCTGCAAAGTCCCTTCCCAGCGGTACCTAGATTAGCGTCGGATGGGAGAGCTGGGGGCGGGGCATCTTGGGTTGCCTTTGGGATCCAGCTTCCCTCGGCGGGACTGTGCCCCCAACCGGCTGGCTGAACCACATGGGGGTCTCGGCATTTACGTCCATGCCCCTGCACACCTGCAGGCATGGGAGCAAAGGTGTGTGTTCCCAGGTGCATGAAGAAATCACTGTGACTCTCTTCCAATAATTTTTAAATTATGCACGAGGAATGTATGATTTACATATCATTTCTTCCTTTGAAGTAGAAGTCATGGTGCAAAAACATGTTTCAAATTGCAGAAGTACTCTTAATAAACATGCAAAAACTGATTTAGTGTGTCCACTGAAAATAGTCTAACCATCAAGTTATGCCCCAGCAGTTCCCACACTGCCCCTGCACTGTTGTCTCATCCTAGAAAACGTGCGCTTGGGGCTCTGGGTTTTATTTGGAGCCGGGTTTTCTCAAGGTCCCCCTCATTGCCACCTCCACACGCACCCAGGCCAGCCCCACATGCTCCCCCTTCTACGTTATCGCTGTTTGATTTCCAAAGAAAAAGGGCTCGACTTTCCGGGGGGTCGACAGGATTCTCTGACCGGCGAAGTCTCGTGATTTGGGTGGCTCAGTCCCCTGGAGGGCAGCTGCCACGTTTCCTCTGGAACTCTGTGTCTCCTGACACGTGACCTCTCACCCCACATCTGCGCCGAGGCCCCTAGACAGTGGGGGAGGCCCCTGCCTCAGCACTGCTGTCCTCCATCCCCGATGGCCTCCTGGAAGGTCACCCCTCCTCCAGAAGACATTAGGGCATGGGGCAGGGCTGCGGCATGGCCCGACCCCACGCCGGCTGCTCAGCGACCACCCCTGTTAGCAATCCTCGTGGCCCGGGGCCACAGCACCTGCCTTTCTCCCGGGGCCGCAGCACCTGCCTTTCTCCCAAGTCGACTTCATGGCATGCTAGGAAGCAGAGAAGCGACACGAAACCCCTGCAGGTGTCAGATACCTGGCTTGTAAAGTTACTTTTAATCACGGTCAACATAGCCACCGGTCATGCGTGGCTCTGCCTTACTCAGAAGCACGGGGCTGGACGGCCACCTCGCCATGCACGTGGGCGGGGGATGCCGCCCTCGGGGTGTGTGGTGCAGTTAGGGCTCTGCAGATGCCTGGCTCCCCTCCTCCCTGTTGGGGTGCCTGCCCTGGCCTTGTGCTTCTGCTTCCCACAGTCGGCACCTACGTCTTCAGAGGGCAGGCACGGGGGGCGCAGGGCCTGGGCCGCGCGGGCGCAGGGCAGCCTTAGCCCGCCACCGCTGGGGCAGGAGACTGAGAGCCCAGCACCCTGGCCTCGGGTCCGAGGACTTGGAGTGGGGCTCGTGGTCCGGAGGCCCCCGAAGGCTGAGGCTGAAGCCTGTACCTGTGATCGAGGCCACAATAACGCTGCCAGCAGCGCACCCCCAAACCCAGCCGCCGGGCGGTCCTCCGGCTCCGGCTGGCCTGCTTACGCATCTGGTCAGCTGGGGGGCGGCTGGGGGCTCTGCCCATCGTGGCAGGCACTCTCACATCTTGGGGGCAGCTGGGGTTTGGCTGGGGGGCTCTGCCGATCGTGGCAGGCACTCTCACATCTTGGGGGGGAACTGGGGTTTGGCTGGGGGGCTCTGCCGATTGTGGTGGGCGCTCTCGCATCTCGGGGGTCGGCCGGCCTCGGGTGTCAGCCGGCCTGGGGTGGCTTCGGCCAGGCCCCTCGGCCACTTGGGTCCCCTCACGTGTTCGTGACCTGGGCAGAGAGGCAGAGGCAGCGGTGGGAAGGCGAGAGCTTTTCCAGGCCTCCGTGTGTCATGACTGCTGACGTCCAGAGCAGGCCACAGGCCCCACGCCAAACCCCAGGGTGAAGCAATCGGCCTTAGCTCGTGGTGGGGGGTCTGCGGAGCCACGGATACGCAGCCCCCCGCATGGGCCGCCCTCTGAAGCCACCCCCGCTGGCCTCTGCCCGTCCCGCCCATTCCCCTCCTCTCTCCCTGGCCTCCTCGGGGGAAACTCCTTCCACGAGCCCCGCGCCCCAGGAAACCGGAGTCTGCTTATATTAATACCGCAGGGTTTCCCCTCTGAATTGCAGCACGCTCTGTGGGCCTCAGGTTTGAAAGATTTGACTTCCAAGGCTTTAGATAAACACAAGGATGAGAAATGAAAACAGAGTGGCCTATACTTAAAAATTAAGAAGGAGATTGACGTACATACTTTGAGGTGAAAACCAGCCTCAATGGCCACAGGATTTGTCCGCTCAACCTCTGCATCTCAATCTTCTTCACAGCTCTATTTCTGGCTCTAATTTTACGTTTCATGGGCCAAGGATACGGCTGGGGGCTCTTTTCTCCTGGACGACTGGCAGACAGGGCCCCCTCACTCCTTTAAACCCCCCGGGATGGCACAGGGCCATGGCGACGGCGGTGACTCTGCAGCAGGTGGCCCCAGTCACCTCCCTTCACACTTTGAAAATGGCCTTTGTGGTGGCTGGAATCTGGTCTCTGTGGAGGGAAAAGTCTCCCAGGAGCCTGAGATGCCCCCCAATAGAGCAGAGGGTCTCGGCAAGAAAGCATCCCCAGAAGGGGCCAGGGAACCGGTACCACCGCGCTGTCCCCTGCTGGCACAGGCCGCCGCCCGCTGCCTGGGGGGCTCTGGGAAAACGGCGGGAGATGGTCCTGAACCGTCATGCAACCCACAAACCGCCGTTTCCTGGGCGCCTCACACTACAGCGGGCGGCCTCCTTTGCGGCTCCAACCCAGACTAAAGCCTTTGGAACTAAAGAGTGATATTTCAAGACACGTCACACGGTATTTTACCAAATTAGTTGCCATTTTAACTGAAATATTTTTTCCCTGTAAGCTATGAAGGGGTGGTTGGTGGCAGCACAGAAGAGAGGGCTCTGTCTTTCCACATTTTGGGGACCACCCCCTCCCTGTCGGCCCCCTCCCGCCCCGGGGCTATAGGCCACGGCTCTGTGGGCTTTGTGTCTCCTGGGATCGTGGACTGGTGGCCCCAGGTGTGGGCCGCGGCCGTGGGCTGAAGGAATGTGGGAAGCCGCGTCCGGGCACAGATCTGGCCTCTGCTCCTTGCGTGTGTCCCCGGGCCTGCCGCAGTGGCAGCGGAAGCGCCTGCTCAGCAGTGCGGCCGGCAGGAGTCCCCCAGGGGCTTCTGATGTCCCTGGGCCGGGCTTGCAGGAAACCTCCGGCCTCCAGGGCAGGGGACCCGCGGAGGCTGTAGGTCATACATACGCCTCCTGGTTGAAAGCTGGAGAATCGTCTAGGGACTGGATAGCTCGGTGAACCCGAGTGGGTGAGGATCGTGGTTAACAGAACAAATACAAGGATTCCCTCCTACAAACTAGAACTAACGCACAGCACTGTTAAAGGTGTGAGGATACGGTGATGCCTGGGAAAAACACAAGCAACGTAACTTACGGACGATAGTCAGCAGCAATATTGTAATATTCGTGCATCGATATCAGAGAAGGTGCTAATCAATGCTAAGGGTCTTTAATAGGGGCTTTTTTTTGTTTGTTTTTGGTTTTTTTTTACTTAAAAGTAATTTTTTAACTTCAGTTTCTGAGGTAAAATACTTTTTTCCTTCAACTGCCATAACAAAACACGAGATTTCAGATACCCCTGGAAAAAAAATATGTATATTATAGACGTATTTCTTTAATAGGGGATTTTGAGATTTTTTCTTTTGCACTAGGGAAAATGTTCAAGGGTTTACTGGGATGATGACTGCAAACTCTGTGATGAACGCAGGAGCCACTGAGGGTGCACTTTGAATAGAATGTACCAGGCAGGGACCGTGTACCACAGTGCTTTCCCACTACCACCAGCCCTTTTTAAAAAAAAATTTTAAATTAAGTAAAACTTTATTTTCTTTTTCCAGGACTATAAAAGAAATTCACGCTTATTGTGTAAATTCCAGTAAAGCCAATACAAAGGAAAACAAAATAAGAATCACCTTCAAATCCAGGCTGAGAGAACCAGTATCAAAAGCCTGACATATTTCTGTGCACACACACCCACGCTGACCTTTTTTCCCTTCACAAAAACGGCTTCCTAACTTTCCTTCCGTTCCGGGTGCTGCGACCCCGATCAGTGATGAGCGAGGGTCTAAGTGGGCTGCAGTGGAGAGCGGCTCCCGCTGTGCTCCGGCAGCTCCCCCCAGGGCCGTGCTCAGTAGGTGACGAGCACCGTGCGTGGAGTTGACATTCAGAGAGTGACTCTCAAGGGGCTGGTGGGCAGCGTGGGGCGTGCACTTGGTGCGGGCCCTGCCCTCAGGGTGCTTACGGACCTGCCTGCAGAAATGAAATGTGCCTGTTGGGAAGCGGCTGCGGCTCAAGCAATTGGGCTCCCATCTACCATATAGGAGGTCCAGGGTTCAATACTCAGGGCCTGCTAGTGAAGGAGGGCTGGCCGTGTGGCGAGCTGGCCCATGGGAGTGCTGGCCCACGCAGGAGTGCTGCCCGATGCAGGAGAGCTGGCCCATGCAGGAGAGCTGGCCCACATGGAGAACTGACACAGCAAGATGACGCAACAAAAAGAGACAGAGGAGAGACAATAAGAGAGCAGATTAGGGAGGGGAGGTGGCGCAAGAGAATGATCTCCTCTCTCCCACTCTGGAAGGTCCCAGGATCAGTTCCTGGAGCTACCTAATGAGAATACAAGCAGACAGAGAAGAACACTCAGAGAATGGACACGGAGAGCAGACAACGGGGGGGGGGGGGGGGGAGGGGAGAGAAATAAATAAATGAATCTTAAAAAAATGTGCATGCTGAATTGCTACCCAGCAGGAAGGGGTGGTAACAAGTGCAAAGTGGGGGCATCAGGGGGGAGCCCCGAAAGGGCTTCCTGTAGGAGGGGGCCTTGAGGAGGCACGGACAGGTGGGAGGGATCTGTAAAATCAAGAGGGACTGAGGACCAAGGCTAGAGGCCAGAAAGCAAGTGAAGCAGCTGGAGCCAGAGGCCATGCCAGGAGCAGGGCACTCACGGGCCAAAGGGAGGCCAGGGCCAGCCATGGCTGAACGCTGGATGTGGAAAAGAGAGCTTGGAGCCGGAGGCGTTCATCCCTGGCTTTAAAATTTATAAATATGGAATATTTATAAATAAGAAAATCCAGTTAGTAAAAACCAAACGGGGGGAGCAGATATGGCTCAAACAATTGGGCTCCCGTCTACCATAAGGAGGTCCAGAGTTCGATACCTGGGGCCTCCTAGTGAAGGCAGGCTGGCACGTGGTGAGCTGGCCCATGCAGGAGCGCTTGCCCATGGCGAGAGCTGGCGCAGCAAGATGACGCAACAAAGAGACACAGAGGAGAGACAAGGAGAGACGCAGCAGACCAGGGAGCTGAGGTGGTGCAAGAGAATGACCACCTCTCCCACTTTGGAAGTTCCTGGAGCTGCTTAATGAGAATACAAGCAGACAGAGAAGAACACACAGCAAACACAGTGAATGGATACAGAGGGCAGATAATGGGGAGGGGGGAGAAGAATAAACAAATCTTTAAAAAACCAAACAAACCAAATGGTAGGAAAGACCAGGAATGGGTATGCAGAGGTTGGTTCCATGCTGTGTGTGAAAAGTCCCATAACACAAAGCCAGTAGTTACAGTCACATATTCCAATGCACGCGGTGCCTGGCTGGGTGCTAGCAAGGGAACAAACCAGGTGGCAGAACAGGTGGGTCCCTGATCACACTGTCCAGGGAAGACCCATTACTCTCAGAAGGTAACTGGCAGGTAACGACTGAAACCTTTGTCCTCTGCCAATGTCTAGGGTTAAATCCTGGCCTGGGCTGGGGGACTGCGGGTCACTCTGGAGGTGCCACCTCGGGGTTCCCCCTTCCTGCTGTCCTTGGGCTTGCAGGGCTGTGGTTGGGGTGGGGGGGGGGGCGGGGGGAGCTGCAAACTCACAGCCTTGCTTGACTGACAACGCCTGCTGCTGGAAGTGGCCTCGAAGCAAATTGCTCGTTCTGGATAAATGGTGAATATGGAAACAGGCTTGAATATATTTTTTTAAAGATTTATTTATTTTATTTCCCCGCCCCGCCCCGCCCTAGTTGTCTGTGTCTATCTGCTGCATGTTCTTCTTTGTCAGCTTCTGTTGTTGTCAGCGGCACGGAATCTGTGTTTCTTTTTGTTGCATCATCTTGCTGTGTCAGGTCTCCATGTACGCGGCACCATTCCTGGGCAGGCTGCACTTTCTTTCACGCTGGGCGGCTCTCCTTACAGGGCGCACTCCTTGCGCGTGGGGGTCCCCTACGTGGGGGACACCCCTGCGTGGCACGGCACTCCTTGCGCGCATCAGCACTGCGCATGGCCAGCTCCACACGGGTCAAGGAGGCCCGGGGTTTGAACTGCAGACCTCCCATGTGGTAGACGGACACCCTAACCACTGGGCCAAGTCTGCTTCCCAGGTTGGGATATCGATGTTTGTGGATTTAAGGTTCTGGTGTGCACATGTGGACAAAGACAGATGAAATGGATTTTTATGCATGAGAGACCAGGGTGTGCCCCATCCGCTCTCAGCCTTCCCAATACAAACATCTCCTACTCTGTTTTTCTTTGCTCTCACGTTGCTGGTCTTGAAGACGTGTCCTTACACTCAACCACAGACCCCCATGGTGGCGAGGTCCTTTCCTCCACCTGGGCACAGAGAGCCTGACCCTCTGAATGCGATATTTGAGAAGAAAAGCAGGAGGGCAGAGGAGGGTGGGAGGCTCCCTACTGCACCCTTCCATGGAAGCCGTGAATCCCCTGGGTGGGTGCTGTTGGTGGCTGCACTTTGCCTGTGAAGATGAAGCCACGCAGCTCCAGGCACCAGGACGGCGCTCTGAGCTTCTCACACGGAGGATGGCCCTGATCACGAGGCTTCTCCTCGCCTGCCACCCGTGACCAGGCCGCTCCCAAGATCGGGACTCATTACCTGGATATCCCAAAGGCCTCCCTGCAGTCCTCGCTCCTGCCAAAAATATTCACCAAGAACCAACAGGAGCAGCAGGCGGGAAGAGGGCAGTGTGGGCAGGGGTGGGCAGAGGAGGTTGTGCCGTGGAGCTGGCATCAGAGGAGAAGGCAAGCAGGAGGGCCGGAGGAGCAGGCAGAGGCACCAGCTCGTTGCTAAGAGGGCAGACCTGTCCCTGCAGCCGCATCTGTGACGTTCCCCATTCACCTGAGTTGAGCGAAGGGTATTTCCAAGACTGCAGGCGTGGAGAATGATTTCCAGAGGCTGAGCGCGTCCTTGCCCCTGGCCCTGGCTTAAGAAGCACCCATGGCTTAGAGCCAGCACCCTGATCAGATGCTGGCCTGCAGGTTTAGCCTCCGGGTGGCCTGACGTGGGTGTAGCCCTTAACTTTTCTGAGCTTGGACTTGTCTGGGGCGCCCCACGCCAACTGTTCGATAAATGCTAGCCGCTCCTGAAACCTGGGTCATTTCGTAGCTTAAAATAGTGTGTACTGCTTAAGTGGTTTCATGCTGGCTCACATTAAAAATGATTCCCAAGGGAAGACGACAGAGGGGAAACACTCCTGATTTAGTTCTTTTCTTACATTCAGCTATCCTAATAGTTTGTTTCTGTGTTGCATTCTCTAGAGTGCTTTTTACTAAATAAATGGCCCCAAATAACTTTTCCCACTGATCCAGCAATTCCAAGGTTGAAATAATGAGTACAAAACAAATCTTGGAGAAGTAAATGGGCGGGGCAGCACTCCCGTTCAGACAGGAGGCTTTTGTTTTAAGAGGCAGCCGCTGGCCGGTGGAAGGTATCTATCTATTCCAGTACCTGAGTGTCACTTAGGTGCGAGGAGGCAGGTAAATAAGGGCTAGTGGGGACAGCCCCTCATTCTCGCTAACGGGTCTCTTAGGAAGGGCCCAGCGCCTGCGGCCCAGGGCTTTCAGCTCAGCCCCGTGGACTCCGAGCCCGGTGCGGGACACGCCCTGCCTGGCCGCGTCTGTGCGGCAGCAGCTCCAATGAGGCAAAGGGTCCACACTGTGTTAACTACTGTGTGACCAAAAGGGCTGGGTGTGGGTGCGGGGGTGCGGGGGTTGCGGGGGTGGGGGCCGGAGCCTCCTGGCGCCTGTCCTGCACGGGGAGCGTCAGTGGGTGGAGGTTGCCCTAGCCAGGAGCTCCCTTGCGGCATTGTTCTCCTAGGTGGCTTGTCCGGAGATTCTCACGGGAAGTCTCTTGCTTCCCGCATTTCCTTTGACCGGCCATGGGGCCCAGCAGAGGGCTTCCCGGCAGCATTCCCTTACCGCCGAAGCTGACCCCTCGTCCACCCCACAAACACTTGACCCAAAAGGTCGAGAGACCCCCACGTAATCCCAGATCCGTGGGAGCGCGCGGGCCTACACCGACGGTTTTGGGGCTCCAGGCGCCCGGGACCCGCTTCAGGATGTTAGGCAGAGAGGGTCCCCCCGCGCGGTGTCCCTGCGCGCTCTCCTGGCTGAGCGGGTCACCGATGCTTTCGGACCCCCGCCCCGCCCCCCGTGGAGAAGGGCTCAGGCCCGCCCAAAAGGGACTCCCCGCGGAGGGCCTCGCCGCGCCGCCCAGGGGGCGCCCTGGAGGCCTTTTCCCCGCCGGCCCCCCGCGGCGCGCGCGGAGGCGCAGCTGCGGGCCCCGGGGCACGGCGGCCGACCTGCTGCGGGCCGCCCCCGGGCACCTCCTCCCGCCGGGGCCGCCGCTCGCGCCCGCGCCCGGGCCCAGCTCGGCCGCCGCGCCGCCGCCTCCCGCCGTGGGAGCGTGGCGCGGCGCGTGCGCACTGGCGCGCCCGCGGCCCGGCCCGTGGGTTCTCCCCGGAGGGCTGGAGGTGCGAACGTGGGCAGGCGCGGGGCCGCGCACCCCCTCGGCCCGCCGCCGGCGCCGCCCACCCCCTGGCGAGCAGGGCTCCCCGGCGCGCCCGTCGAAGGCTCCACGCAGGTAAGAGCGCGGGGGCGACTCGCGATCCCGTCGGGGGCTTCCCACCTGGCCGGCGGGCTGCGGGCGGCCGCGGCACCCGCAAAGTTGAACTTCGTACGTCGCGGGCAAGGTGATGGGCGCCGGGGCCCCGGGGTCCGTAGGCCGGCTGTGGATTGCCCGGAGCCTGATGCCGTCTGCGCGCCTTCGGGAGCGCGGGCCTGCGGAGGAGAAGCCCGGCGGCGTCGCGCGGCTGCGGGACGCGGGAGCCGGTGGCCGTGGCAGCCCGTGGCCGTGGGAGCCCGTGGCCGTGGGAGCCGTGGCCGTGATCAGCGCAGGCGGCCTAGCAGTGAACTTGAGTCGCCTCTGACAGTGTCCTGGCGGCCGTGTCCTCGCGGCCTTCCTGGCAGGGTTTCGGGGAGGCGAGCGCGTGTCGAGGCATTCTTGGCGCGGGGCGGCGCGCCCTGGCCCAGGAGGAGGCCGGGGGTCGCGGGGATTTAGCCGATCACCCGGGATTTGCTCATCTCCGTCCTCCCCCCAGTACAAAAGTGAGACCCTGGGAGGGAGGGAGGGAGAGAAAGGTCGGAACGCCGAGGTGCCTGGGCGAGAACGCAGGAAGCAATTAAAACTCCTCCTTTCGGATTAACAACCAAAAATTGATCGATGTGTCAGGAATACCGCTGATTTATGAAAGGTGCTTATTTCCCTGGTATGGAGAATTTTATGTTCTCCAGGTGAAACCGAGTTCACCCAGCTCCAGCATAGATTGATGTTTTAATAAAAATAAATAAAGGGGAAAAGCGTGCCTGGTCTTTGGGGACATCAAGTCTCAAATCGCAGAGTTAGACTAACAAATCAAATTGCATTATCTTTACATTTCATATCTTTTAATCTCGTGCCTAAAAATCGAGGGCAGGAGAACGCCTTCATTTGGAAAGTGCTTAAAAGTTTCCATAACTAGCTATCACTGTTTCATAAGCAAAATGGCACGGAGGCGTCGGGTAATTGTGATAAGTGGCAGGAGGCGCGGCGCGGGCGCGGGGCGAGCGCAGGCGGCGGGGGGGAGGGGAGGGGAGGGGGCGGGGAGGGGCAGGGGGAGGGGAGGACGGCGACGGAGGGGGAGGAGCAGCAGCGCGAGCCGGGGAGGCGGCGGGAGGGAGGCGGCGGCGGCCCGCGGCCGCGTGGCGCCCGTAGATGGCGCCCTGGCCCCACGCTAGGCTCGGAGCTGCGGCTCCGCGGGCGGCGCGCGCGCGGGGGAGGCGGCGGGGGCCCGGCGGGCGCTGGGCGCGGACGCGGGCGGGCTCGGGGCTCCGCGCTGCCACTTGAGTCGGGCCCGGGCGGCGCGGCTCGGCGGGGACCCAACATTTAGCGTCTTGTTGTCATTTTCGATTTAAAGAGCCCGGGAGTCCTGGGCAGTCCTTGGGGTTGAATGGGGGCCCGCGATTCCGAGGCGACCCTGGGAGCCGAGGGGCACCCCGGGGCGACCCCCTGACCTAAGTGGGTTCCCGCTCTCCGGGCGCGCGCCCCAGGCCCGGTCCTGGGCGGGCAGAGACGCGTGAGTGCGGGCGAGGGTCGGGGGAGCCGCGGCCAGGACACCAAGTTCAAAGCTGCCCGTAAATCGCCCCCCCCCCTCCCGAGGGCGGCCGGGCTGGCCCGGAGCCCGCGCCCCGCGCGGGGTGCACCGCCCGGAGCCCGCGCCCGCCCTGCCGCCTCGGCTGCCGGCGCGCTGCGCTTTGCAATGTAAATTTCAGCGGGACAAATTGCTTATTAATAGTCTAGAAGAGAAGCGGGTTTCTTTCTTTCTTCTTTTCTTTATCTGTTTTTATTTCTGCATGGCCCCTAGCTATGCCCTGGGCAGCCTCGCCGCCCAGCAGTTTTCTCTTCATTTCAATATCCTAAAGAAAATGCAAATTTCCAGTGTGGCCTTTTAAAAAAGTTAAATTAGCAACAGCTTTAAGTGACTCCATTAGTATGGAAAACGTACACATGTTCAGTGTGGGAAGAGCTTCCTTTTACCGGGCTCGTTCTGGACTGTGAATTGAGCAGACCCTGGGAGTCGGTACGGAATCACGACGCGGCCACAGCCAGCGCCAGAGGCGCGCCCCCCGCGCGGCCTTCGCCGGGCTCCCCGGGTGGCGCCGTCCCGCCGCGCTGCGCTGCCGCCGGGGCCCGCGGGCTGGGGTCCCTCGCAAGCCGCGCGAAGGTGGCTCAGAGTGCCGGGCAGGCGGGAGGAAGGAGGGCTTGACGCATTTCTGCCCACAGGCAGTGGGCTCCCCCTTCCCTCCCGGCCGGGTCGCGGTCCCCGCAGCTGAGTTAATCACCCGGGCCGGACGGAGCCCGCGGGGCCGTGGGCACCCACCGCCGCACTTTGCGCACGGGAACGTGGCGCACAGGCTCCGTGAAGGTGCGTCCAAGAGGTCGGCGAGGGTCGCCGAGGGGCGGGCGTCAAGGCGCTGGTGGCGGCGGCCGCCCTCCCGGGCCTCTCCAGCTCCCAAACTGCTTTGCCCGAGTTGGCAAAGTTTCGCGCGCCGTCAGCGGCCGGAGGAGGGCATCCCGCCCGGTGCTGGGGTCCCCCCTCCTTTACCTTAAGGCCGCGGGCGCGGCGTTCCATCCCCGTCCAGGAAAGAGTTAAGATTTACGGTCTGCTGGAGAGGGCTTGTTAGGATGTAATCTGTAATCTGCATTTTTTTTTTAAAACTACTGCGTAATAAAAAGTGAGAAGTTTTGAGACACCTTTCTTGATTATACCTTTGGCGATACTTTGGGTTTTACATTTAATTTGCATTTTGTTCTTAGTGAATGTTGAAGTCTTGAGTGGAGGATTGAATTTTATTAGGACATCTGGACTGACAATATCAAATCAGACATCAGTGTCCCAAAGCATGCTAAAATTTCAGAGTTAATTAGAACGCAGTGTGTTTAATTAAAGCCAATTATAATATTTGAAATGATCTGATCGATCCATGTTTAGGCAGTTTGGGGGTGTTTAGGTGTTGATTGGCGCTCTTTGCGCCGCGTTCCATCTAGAAACTTCTCTGAGGAAAGTTTGCTTTGTAAACTGACGGGGGCGGGCGCCGAGGGCCCTGAAGCTTTCCGGCCCGACCTCCTTCGGGGCGCGGCCGAACGCGGCTCGGGAAATTCCAGCTTGTTGCTAAACCGCCGCACCTTTTCGGGTGCGCGGGACCCTGGCCCGCACCGGCTGCCTTTCCCAGCTCAGCAGCTCTTCCCGAGCGTTTCTAGAGAGGCAACCTTTACGGTTGCAAGGTGCGTTGGGACAAGCCCAACTCGCACCACGGAGCGTCTGATTGAGACTCGCTGCGGGTGAACAGCCCGCGGGACCGACTCGAAATGGGGGGCGGGGGCGGGCAATGTCAGCCGAAGTGACCAGAGGAACCAGGGAAGAGTTAGGACCAGGAGGCGATAATTAACCTCGCTTCCCTTCCAGTGTCGCGCGCTGCAGGGGCCGGGGCGCGCCCGGCGTTTTTGGCCCGGCTCTGGAGCGCCCTGGGTCCTCCGGGGCAGGGCTGAGTGAGGGTCTGGTGGTGCCCGCGACCCCCGCGGGGCAGGGCGCGTGGAGCGCGCGTTTCCCGCCAGCAAGAGCGTGGGCGCGGCGCTCGCCGCCGGGGCCCGGGGCCCGCCGGGCCGGGCTCTTGGAGGCGCACGTGGGCGGCAATTAGGACCCAGCGGCGGGTGGCGGTTGCTGGGCGCCCCTGGGGTCACCGGGTCAGAGAGGCCTAGGTGCGCCCGCCCGACGCGCCGGAGCCGCAGCCCAGCTGCTGGGCCGGGGAGGGGAACCCCGGCGGCCACCTGCCGAGGGTGGGTGGGAGCCCAGGGGCTCGGCCGCGCGGCGGCACTCCACTCTTCCCACCCCAGGAGGCGCTGTTTGTCAAAGTTGGCCGCCTCGGCAGGCCTCACCGGGAGAAGGAGCGTTCTTCGGTTCTCCAGGGTAGGGCCGCAGGAATCATGGCCACACCGAAGAAATACGGGGGGCTTGGGGAGGAGGGGGGTAGGGAACAGGGGTCTGCCACCCTTCAGCTTTCGCTCTTCACCAGCGAACCCAGCCAGGCCTCCGGCCTTCAGCGCTCGGGAGAAGCGGGCGGCGTGGCCAGCTACCTGCCTCCGAGGACTGGCGGGCGCGTGGGCCGGTGGGCGCTCAGCCGTTCTCCGCCTCCCGAGAGCCCCGCGGCTTCGGTCTCTGCGCCTGGAAACCCCACCCGAACTGGGTCGCCCCCCTTTGTTCTCAACTAACAGGTTGGGGTGGCCCTTGATTCCCCGCCACCGGCCAGGGTGACCCCGCGGCCTCTTCACCCGATCTTGCGGTGCAAGGGGGTTTCTAGGGCGTCCCTCCAGATTACCCCGATTCCCCGGCTCTCCCGGCCCTTTTTTTTTCCTACCGGGGCGCAGGTTCAGGTTAGCTTCCCCTTTTTCCGGTTCCTTCCCTGGCCCCTGCCGCTGCGCGGCGCCAGGCCTAGACCCCGGGCCCCGGCAGGGCTGGAGGCCCCGCAGTCCGCGCGGTTTGTGCGTGACCCCGGGCGCGGAGGACGTGGGGGCGGGCGGCGCCGGCACCTCCGCACTGGCGGCGGGGACGCGAACGGTGTGCCTTCGGCGCTGTGGCTCTCCGCTCTCCGGAGGCCTCCGAGGGGCATGACCGCGCGTCCTGGGCCTGCGGCCGCGGGTCCTCGGGGCACGCGGCGACCGGCAGGCCCGCGCAGCTCACGCAGCTCCTGATCCCCCAAGGGGCTGTGCTTCCAGGAACCCCCAGCCCGGGCTTATCGACGGCGGCAATGGAGTTTATTACTCCTCGGAAGGCTGGTAGGGAGGTCGGCGGAGCCCCGGGCCGGCCGCAGGCAGGAAGGGACGTGCGCCGCCGTTCTGGACGCTGGGCCGACGCCCACACCAGGGTGGGCCTGGCGCCTTGGGTCCCCGGATTGGCTGAATTTTCTGGGTGGCTCGGAGGCCGGCACCACCCTGGGCCTTGTACCACCCAGCAGTGGGATCCGGGACTGGGGAAGTGTGAAGGGGAAGCTCCTTGGCGCGCGGGGAACTGCCCCCCATCCCCGCCGGTGTGTAGTGGGAGCGGGCGCAGGACCGCGGTGCGCGGGGCGACCGGGGCACTGGGCACTGTGCGGCTAGGCGGGCAGACCGGGCTGGACCTAGGTGCGGGCCCTGCGCAGGTGGACTGCCCGGCCTGGCCTCGGGTAGCACCGCGGGTCAGCGGCCCGAGCGCCCCCGCAGCCTGGATCCCCGCGCCCTGCACGCCGCTCTCGGCCCTGGGCGCCAGGGGCGGCGGGGCGCTGTCTCTTTAAGGTCACTGCCTGCTCCGGCACGACGTGGGGAGGACAGCTGGGCACTGGCCATCTGACTGACTCCAGCGTGACATCTGGGAGCCCACTGGTGTGTGGCACGCGAAGCGCTTGATGCCGCTATTTAAATGCAAATGCGAGGGGGCTCATTGAACCTCTCCCCGTAAATCCGCACAAAAGGAACACTTCCCACCCTCCGAGGAGGCGGCGGCGGCGGCGGCGAGGCGGCGGCGGCGGCGCGAGGGCCACCCGTGCAAATCGCGTTGGGCGCGGGGCCCTGAGCTGCCACCGCTGCCGGCGCGGCCCGCGGGGTCCCCTGCCGAAGGTCAGGCCCCGCCCCGGCCCCTGGGGGCGCCCAGTGCGTGGAGGCTGGCCTGCAAAACTTCCAAAGTGCCAACGCTGCCCTCCGCAGCCCCCAGCCCCCCAGCCCCCCAGCCTGGCGCCGGAGCTCCACGGCAAGGGAGGAGCGCTGGGGGCAGGGCTCCCGAGAGAGGCGGCCGGGCGCAGGGACACGCTCCCTGTATCTTAGAGGACATCCAGGAAATGACCTGCAGCCCTCTCCCCGGCCTAGGGTGCTCTGTCCCTCGCTTCCCTCCGCTGCTGCTCCCGCCCCACTAAAGCCGAGACCCCGGCTGCGGTGGGGGTGGAGGGGTCTGCCCTCCCAGGCTGCCACGCAGCAGGCCTGGGTGGAGACCCTTCCTGGGCTGTGAGTCCCTTGCCCGAAGCCCAGAGCCAGCAGTGGAGTGACAAAAAAGATAAAGTTGGTGAATGATAAAGACCGTATTTTCCACGCTTTGGGTGCGGGACCAGATGATCTAGAAAATGAGCTGAAATGGATTCAGCCTCCGAGCCTGTTGTGAGAGCAGCTGATTCCCCCATTTCGGGCCAGATGGCTGCTGAGCACAGATTTGCATTCATTTTCGCTTAATATCGTCCAAAATAGTGGGGCAGCTGCATTTGTTGTCAAAAAGGTTTAAAACCCCTTTTCTTTCTGGGGCAGGATCGTTACCTTTTGCAATGGGCTTATAGAACTTTTTTTCCCTCTTTAGTCAACAGTATCAGATTTAGAAGGATTTGTTTTTAAACCTTCTAATTTGGTAATCAGATTTAAATCGCCTTGGCGCGTGTAATCTGAATTAAAGATACTGTAAATGATTTTAAGCGTGATACTTTCGTTAGCGCAAGGAAGGGGCACCTCCAGCCCGGGCAGGGCGTTTTAGGAAGTGTGCCACAAAGGAAGCATTGTTTCCTATTTCCAACTTCATCTTTCCCGAAAAGGCACTTTGCATATTCTGACAATAACGCTCGCCTGGCCGCTCGCCCTGCGTGAGCCCCCAAGCAGCCAAACACGCAGAGACAAAGCGATTTCTCAACCCCACCCTCCACCGAGGGCCAACTTTGTTTTGCATTGTCCCTCCACGAGGAGCATGTGCCCTCCTGTATTGGGCTCGGCCGGGAGTGAAGAGCTGGGCTTATTAGGAAGACAGAAAATTTCTTTTAATTTATCGTGAATAGTTTCCATACACTTTGATTTAAGGTTATTAACATTCTATAGACAGTGGCATCTTTAATATGTGGCGATCGCTTCTAAAGACTAATCTCATTACCCTCAAATAGTCATAAAATATGATTTTATTATACTTACGTATTTAATTAGACTGCCGACACCGTAATGGATTTTGAGATGGGACTGGCGCAACAGCTTTGATAATTCACTTATCTTTGGCAATAGTCATTAACCCCCAACACCAGCAAAATAGATTGCTTTCTAACACATCTTTTTTTCCTCACCCCTTCGAAGAGACGCGGGGCTCCCCAGATAACGTAAATCGGACTTCGATTTTCCCGATTAATTAAAATATTAACGTACACACGCAGCCCATTCACGAATAGAGAGTGCGGCCCGAGACCGGGCGTGAGAAGCTGTCCCGCAACCCTCTGGCGTCCGGAAACCTTTTTTCTTTTTTTCTTTTTTAATAATCAAAGGGGCCTGATTTCTCTCGGCAGGGAAGTGCCCGGGACAGTTCCTGCCTGTCCCCTGGGTCTCCGCTCCGGGCAGCGCATACGTCCTTCGGGCGGCCCGCGCGCCTGGGCGCCGAGTCCCCGCTGCAGGAGCCCGGCCCGCCTGGCCCACGCGCTGCCCGCGCCCCGCCGCGCTCCAGATTCCTCGAAACCAGGTGCAGAAGCCGCGCGCTCGCAGGGCCCGGCGGCACCAGGGGCAGGGCTGGCGCGCCCGCGGCGGCCGCTCGGCTTTTAGAGCGCCTGGCGCCAGGGAGGTCTAGCCACCGCGCAGGGCGCGCAGCGCGACTCCCCACGCACGCTGCGGGGTGCGGGAGAGGGCCGGCGCGCTTCCCGGCGGCCCGGGGCGCCCAAAGCCTTCTTTGTCACCCGCCCACTCTCGGTGCCTAAGGACAGGAGGCCGAGGACTCGGGTCTCCAGTGGCCGCGAGGGGAGAGGGAGCATCTGGCAGAGCCGGCCTCCGACGTGGGTCCCCGGCCCGGCCCTCGGCGGCTTCCGCGAGGGCGCCCGGAGGGGCTCACACGGGGGCCGGGCCCGCCCCGCAGCGGCCTGAGGTCTGCGGAGAAAGCAGGCTGCGCCCCTCCGGGCCCGGGAGCTTGGGCCGTCGCCGCGCACTCTGCAGCCCGCGTCCCTCGGCCACCCCCGCGCCCCTCGGCCTGCCGGCCTCTTCCTCCTTTGCCCTTTGGGCGGCCCCAGGGCGAGCTGCGGCCCCTGCCGCCTTCACTGCCTGTGTTCGGGCGACTTGGGGCGTCCCGGCGGTTTTGTGTTTTTTGTTTTTTTTATTAAGCCCCCTGCCCACCGGGCTTTGACCGTGTGGCTGCTTTTGACGGGGGCACTCGGGGGCCGAGCTGCGGCTGTGCACTGGCTGCCTTGGTTTCTTTGCACGATTTATTTGGGCGAGCCAGAACTTCCTCGGCCGCGGCCGGGCACCACGAGTGGCGGCGCGTGGCCGGGGGCGGCGGCGGCGCTCGGTGGCGCGGGGCGGCGGCGGGGCTCGCGGGGCTCGCGGGGCTCGGGCCGGCTCGCGGCGCCGTCAGGCAGTCAGTCGGCGAGCGCGGCGGCGGCGGCGGCGGCGAGGGGCGCGGCGAGGGGCGGCCGCTCCCATATATGGCGCAGGCGCCGCCCCCCGACGTCACCCTCTGACAGCGCCGCTCCCGGGGGCTTCGAGTTTTGGCTCCCGGGAAAGGGTCCATTCCTCGGGGAGAGAGGGCTGAGTTTTGTGCGCCTCCGTCCGCTGCGCGCGCCGCTCCAGGCCCGCCGCGCCCCGCCTGCGCCCGGGACTGCGCCGCGGCACTCACTGCCCCGTTTATTTGTCTTTGGAGCAGGCGGGCCGCGCCAGAAGCGGGCGATCCCGCAGTGTCCTGCAGCCGCGGCCGGCGCCGGGCTAGGATGACACCACGTTGAGCGCGCCCTGCAAACAACAACAACCAGCGCCGCCGCGGCCGCCGCGTCCTGCGCCTCCGAAGCGCCGCCGCCGCCGCCCGTGTCGCCGCCGGTGTCGCCGCCTCCGCGCCCCCGGCCGTCCGGAGCGCCGGCCGCCGGTGTATGTCGCCCGTGCCCGGGACGGGCTGAAGCCGGCGGCGGGCCGGACCGCAGGCGCCGAGCAGCAGGGCGAGCGCGGCCACGACCGCCGCCCGCCGCCGAGCCCCGAGCGCCGCCGCCCGCGGGAGCGCCTTCGGCCGGGAGCCGCGGCCGCCGCCAGCAGGGTTCATGTTTGGGATCCAGGAGAATATTCCGCGCGGGGGCACGACCATGAAGGAGGAGCCGCTGGGCAGCGGCATGAACCCGGTGCGCTCGTGGATGCACACGGCGGGCGTGGTGGACGCCAACACGGCCGCGCAGAGGTACGTAGGCGGCGGCCCCCGGCCCGGCCCCGCGCCCCTGCGGGCCGCCGCGCCGCGTCCTCACCGCGCCGCGCTCTCTTTCCTCCCGCAGCGGCGTGGGGCTGGCGCGGGCGCACTTCGAGAAGCAGCCGCCTTCCAACCTGCGGAAATCCAATTTCTTCCACTTCGTGCTGGCGCTCTACGACAGGCAGGGGCAGCCGGTGGAGATCGAGCGCACGGCCTTCGTGGACTTTGTGGAGAAAGAGAAAGTAAGTGCCGCCGCCCCCCCCCCCCCCCGCCCGCCGCGTCCCCGCCCGCCCCGGCGCCGCCCGGCCCGGCCACCCCGCCGCCGCCACGTGCGGGCCCCGCCGCCGCGCGGCCTGCTCCCGGCGCCCGCGGCCTCGCTCGGGGCGGGCAGGACGCCGGCCTCGGCCGGGGAGAGGGGCCTCGGCGCGCCGCGGCCGGCCCGGGCCCGGCCCGGGGGAGGCCTCGGGGCCGCGGTGGCGGCGGGCACGCTCAGCGCGGTGTTTGTCGTTACTTCCAGGAGCCCAACAACGAGAAGACCAACAACGGCATCCATTACAAACTCCAGCTGCTCTACAGCAACGGTGAGTGGACGCGGGGCCTGCGGCCGCCCCGCGCGCTCGGCCCGGGCGGCGGAGGCGCGTAAAGATTTTGAGATTAAAATGACATGGATGTAAACACGAAATCTTCTCATGGCACAGAAGGAAAACAAAACATCAACGATCAATAAGTCGATGGCACTTCACATGATTAACCGGTGGGGCTCGAAGTAGAAAGTAAAAAGGAGATCGATGCGGGCGCCAGCGGGACATCACTTTTAAGTGACTTTTTTCAATTTTGCAAATTAATGTTAATTATTGGGATGGGGGTAGCTCCATAAACCGGGAGTAACTTACTTCCTGTGCAGGAGTCGCAAAAAAAAAAAAAAAAAAAAAATCCTCGAGAGGCGTTAGAAAGAGTTCAGACTCTCACTCAGTTTCCATTTCGTGCCTTCTGTTTTCTAAAAATAAAAGACCACACGGGCCTGGTGCTCAGCCACAGGCCTGCTCTCCTGCTGCCCAGTGCAGATTTCTGGCACCTTTAAATGCAAACCTTAGGAGTCTTAAGGGCCTCAGTTAAGAGAAGGGGAAACACACACACACACACACACACACACACACAAGTGACGGGGTTCTCTTTCTCACATTCTAAAGGGGTTGCCCCAAGTTTTGCTGCATGGGAGTGGCAGCACCCCTGAGTTAAGGACTTCGGGCACCCCGTGCCTTCTGAGGTGCGGAGCTGAAATCCTGATGAGCGTTTGTCTCTCTCTTTTTTTTTCCCCCAGGAGTCAGAACGGAACAGGATCTGTATGTTCGCCTCATAGACTCAATGACCAAACAGGTGAGAAAGTTTACACCCTCTCCTAGTTTTAAGGGGCCAGCCAGGTTGTCCTGGGGTTCAGAAGCAAGAGGACCGGTGAATGGAACTCTTGACTTTGGTTTTCCTTTAGCTTCCTCGACTTGCTGATTAGAATTCCTTGTTTCTTAGAATAAATTAAGCTATTGGTTAAAGAGTTTTACGTTGTCATTAGGACAGGACATCTATGCTTTATTAAATGGTTTGTGATTGGAATCATATTCTGTCTTCATTAATTTTGGCAATTCATATTTGACAGAAAAATGTAAAGATCCCCTCTTCTTGCTTACTTTTAAACGTTTCTCTCTTTGCTTGGAATCATTTCATTGATTTTTTTTTTCCTGTAACAAAGGCAACTAACTCCTCTCCAAAGCCCCTTGAGTGGGACTTGATTAGTTCTTTTTTTTTCTTCCTCCTCTCCAGTGTGATGGTCTGGTAACATGAGACACTTATTTGGATTTAAAAGTTAAATGTGTTGGGGTGAAAAGTCGCCTTGTTCTCCTCGAGCCCATCTTCACCTCTCAGCCCCCCATCTCCATAATTCAAGCTGCAAGCTCCAGGGGTCACCCAAACCTGTCCATTGCTCTGGGAGCTGCTGCTGCTGCCGCTCACACTCTCTGTCATACCTTGTAAATAACATAATTACAAGAGGTTCCTTATTAAATTATTTAACCTGTCTTGGTCAACTTTTCCGATGATAACTATTGGCTATCAGTAATGTGATTAAGTGCAGAAAGCGCTTCATTTCTCTTTGACACTGTGTAGTCGATTGGCTGCTGGTTTTGTGCTGGGTGGCACGTTGTTGTTTTTG
Source organism: Dasypus novemcinctus (assembly GCF_030445035.2). Lineage (NCBI taxonomy): Eukaryota > Metazoa > Chordata > Mammalia > Cingulata > Dasypodidae > Dasypus > Dasypus novemcinctus. The sequence goes on from NC_080678.1 coordinate 7,404,786, forward strand.
TTGTTTATAGAGGCTTTTTGCATTCCTGAAAATAGAGAGAGTGTGTGTGTGGGGGGCAAGCCCAATGTGCAAATTAAATCAGTGGGAAACAGGTTGATTTTTAAAATATAGTTTCAAGATGAACTTACCCCTTGGAAATGAAAGTAGCTTCTTCATTTTTGATGCTAACTTTCAGAATTGTAAGCCAAGTGAAAAAGAACTCCCTTCCAGTTTCCTGCAGCTCAGCAAGCCTGCTTCCCACTCTGCATGCAATTAGTTTTCCGATTTTATTTCCCCTTTAAAAAGTTTGTCTGTCGGTAGTGAGCGCGTGAGATTTTAATGTCCGCAGCCGTAAAACAGTGTGGTTTTCTCTTAGAGTAAAGCAGATCTGACAGGTAAACTAAGGTCTTTCTGACAAAGACACAGGCGGTGTGCCCTTTGGAAATTATTTCCCTGGCATTCAGGGAAGCCTGTGTAACTCAGGCCGGCCCCTCAACTGGGTGCTTTTATTTCCTTTGTATATAATGGCTAAATGTTTTCGGAAATCGCTGTGGTCTAATTAAGAGGTTTGTGTAGGCAGTGCTAAGTTTCCCTGTGCCGCTTCAAGAAGGAAGAGGCTCCGTTTTCAGTACACTTTTATTGTTCATTTAGCCCTGTACCTTGGCAGTATAAACAGGGCTGGAAATAAAGGCATTTAATCTCCTCTCACTGACGGGGAAGGGATGGGAAAAAAAGAAAGAAAGAAATAGCCCAGTAACTGATCAAAGAGTCAATGGCGCTGAACCGACAGTTTATGGATTTCTGTTTGTGCTACAAAATAAAAAATAAATCAAATATAAATACAGGGAGGCACCGGAGGATCAGCCGCGCTCTCGGAGGCACTGGTACCGCCGCAGCCGGCACGCTGCCGCCCGGAGCTGCTCGCTGGCCTGCGGTGACACTTCGTGGTTCCAGCGGGTCCGGATGGGAGGCTGGGGAAGAGGGGCTGGCAGCGACGCGTCCTTCCTCCCGGGAGGGCAGCCCCGAGCTTTCTAGAGAAAAGGCTTTGTCCTCCTCGAAGTGGAGGCAAGTGTCAGAAGTGGCCCGAGGAGGTTGGAAGTAATTTTCAGATAATTTCTAGGGGTGGGTGTGTGTGTGTGGGGGGGCGGGAACCGGAGAGGGGGCTCCCCTCCCCCGCGCGTGGAATTTTCTGCCGGGAGCTCGCGGCTCCTGGCCTCCTCCGCGCCGCCGGCCCGCTCCTCCCCCGGCGGCTGGGTTTTTGTGTCGCTGGGTGTCAGCGAGACGGCGGCGGAGGCCGGGCGGCGCGGGGCGCGGGCGGCGGAGGCGGGTAGAGCCTGCCGGGAGCGCACCTAGAGCTCCCCGCCATCTGGCTGAGGCCCTGCTCAAGGCCCACCCGAGCGTGCGCGCAGACACTGCCTTTTTACCGGAGAAAAATCATTGTTAGCAGTTTCAAAATAAACACCAGATTGGCCATTAGCACTTTCTTTCCAAATATCATCCGGCGAGGAGCACGTGGGCGCGCGGGCTCGGGCGCCCCGGGGCGCGGGCAATCCTGCGGGGCGCCCGCGACGCCCCGGCCCGGCGCGGCCACGTGCGCCCTGGAGCTCGCCGCCGAGTCCCGCGGCGCGGCCCGCAGGGTGCCTGCCTGGGGGGCGGCCCCGCGGCTCGGGGCGGCCTGCCCTGGGCGGCCACGCGGGTGTGCGGCCGCGGGGAGCGGGCACACGGTCTCCCCGCCTGGCCGGGCCCCGCCGCGCGCAGCCGCCGGCCCCGAGCACCCGGCCTCTGCGCCCCGCGGGCCTTCCCCGCCGCGGCGGTGGCGGCGCCTTCTGCTCGGCGCCTGGCAGCGCGCAGACTGGATCGCGGTGTAGACAATGGCCCGGCGGCGGCGGCCCGGGCGGCCGAGAGGCTTGGGAGCCCCGGCCTCCTCTGCCCGTGCGCTGCGCGCCGCCAGCGCCTCCCGGAGCCCAAGGCCCCCGGCCAGGGGAGGAGGCCCGGAGGCCGCGGAGCCCTGCCCGGGCGGCGGCGCGGGGGCCCGGGGGCGCGGCTCCCCCGCCCTGGCCCGTGCACCTGCGCCCGCGCGACCCGAGCGCCCCGAACCCTTCGGCGCCGCGAGCCGCGGGCACCGCCTAACCTTCTGCTTGTCGCCCCGCGCAGGCCATCGTCTACGAGGGCCAGGACAAAAACCCGGAGATGTGCCGCGTGCTGCTGACCCACGAGATCATGTGCAGGTGAGGACCCGGCGCGGGCGGCCTCGGCGCGGGCTGGCACTGCCCAGGCCCCTGTCGCGGCGCCGCCACCCCCGCCCCGCCTGCGGGAAGGGCAGCGGGTGACAGGCGCGCGGCCCAGGCCGCCGGCACCGCCCGCGGCTTCCCCCGCGCCGGCCCCCGCCGCGGCCGGCTGCTCGGCAGGGCCGCTCTGCCTGCGGGTCGTGTCGCGGCGCCGCGGGCCACCGCGCGGACGGGGGCGGCGAGGCCTCGGTGCCGGAGGCCGGGCGGGGAGAGCGCTCGGGACCTCTCCTCTGCCGCCTTCCCGAGCGCTCCGGCCCCCGCTACACAATTTCCTCCGTTATTGAGAGCAAGGAAACTCTTTTGTACTTATGATAGAGCTCGTGCATGTGAGAATTGGATTGTGATTCTCTCAGTTAACCTCATCCCGGGAGCAGCCGGGCGTCCTTCACGTTGTTGTTAGACGGCCTGGCGTTACTTGAGAGCTCTGTCAGAAGAGCAATTTCCCACCTGTTTTTTTTCTAACTACCACAAGAGTTTCACCCCTACATGGCAAATAAAAATGCATCATTGACTTCGTATGTGTGGCACGTGAAATATAGTTGCAAGGAATGATCAGGAACTGCTTTGCCGAATCCCAGGCTACAGTAGCAGGCCCCGTACTCTGAGGGGCAGAGTGTGCCCAGCTATGGCTCCCGCCGCCCAAATGCCATTTCTGAGCAGACATATTGTTACAGCACTAATATACAAAAGCTGACTTTTTCTCATATCAGGTAATAAATATAAATTACAACCAATAAAGTGGAATTTCTTTATTATCCACTTCTGCATGTACTGCAATTAACATAGAAAGCGCACAGATGTGATTTAAGCTGTAAGTGGAAGACGGTAGACTTTCTTTAATCACTTTAGCTGTCAGCTTTAAAAGGCTTTATATACTTTGCCTACCATATGGTGTTAATTTAGCTAATTTAGACATGTAACCATTATACAAGTATGCTTTTTTAAAATGCAAGAAGCATAACATTTTTGTTTCATTTCTGCTTTAATTAAAGTTTCAATAACGGAGTTAAGGTGGGCTTAGAGAAGGAACAATAGAAATTGGTGATAGATGGATGCATGCTTTTGTGCTTATAATTAATAAATGCCCCAAAGAAATATTGGTTGAAGGTGGCATCTTGCATCTTTTCCAGAAATAACAGCTTGACAATTAGAGGTAAACAAAAGCCGAAGCTGTGAAAAGTTATTCCCCAGCCTCTTGCCTCGGCTTCTCCTCAGTTCACTGCAAAGACAAACACCGACAACATGTTTTCCATATTTTAGCATCACAGTTTCTATAGGAGCACGGTTACAGGCCCAAGTATTAGCAGATAGGGTCCGCTTTTGCTTCCATGGAAAGTTGGATCCTAAGTTTAGCTACAGAGCACAGGAACTCACTGGGTTTAAATCTGCCAAGCCACCTTGGTCAGGAGAACTCTTTTTCTTGACTCCTACCGCTTCACTGTCAGGCTCGGGAGGGAAAAAATGACCAGCTGGGCGTAAAAGCATGAAATGCATATTAAAGTCCCTGTTTACAATTGTTCTACAGCCGGTGCTGTGACAAGAAAAGTTGTGGCAATAGAAACGAAACACCCTCAGACCCTGTAATCATTGACAGGTAAGGATGACTTCTTTATTTTTCAAAACAAAACCGCAGCCACAGCGAAGCCCTTTGCCTTGCTTGGTTTCCAGTGGCTCCGTATTTCTGAGCCTGGCGCTGAGCTCATCTTGCGCGATGCACCATTTGTTGTCCGCGTGTGTTATCGTGCACAGGTGGGTTGACTTGGAAACCTGGTGGCTCGCTCCGTGGGGATTCAGTAATTGCTTGCGAGTTGTCAAGGGAAGCGGTTTCATCTGCCACTGCTCTCACTGAGAGGAGCACTTTATGCCTAGAGAGTTGCTGGCTTTAAACCCGGAGATATGTCATAAAATGCTTTTTGCTAATTTGTTAACAAGTATTTCATTTTTGCATTATTTTTTATCTCGCGTGATAGCTGAAGTTGAGACTTGGGTGGTGTTCTGTTGTGATTGTTGCCCGGTGTTAGAATGAATTTAATCTGCTCTCAATTAGTTGCAAAATGTATCCTAATTTTTTTCCAATTGTGGCTGTCGGTTTATGTCAAGTAGCAAATGTGTAACTAACAAACCAAAGTTGTTATAATTGAAACTAATTACACATGCTGGTTACATTTTCCAACCTTAATTTCCATAACTAGAGGAGCAGTATGCATTCTTTACGTTTGCTGCTCCTGGCCTGGCTATCCATCCTGTCCTTGGGCACGGCTGCATCCTCCTAAGGCGATGGTCGTTAGTCCTAACAGTGGTAACGAGCATTTGCCTCTGCTGGGGCCGAAACAACGGAACACCCCAGCCTCCTCTCCCAGTGCTCAACCAAGTGGCCGGGCGCGGGTGACCTGGGGGAGAGGAGGATTTCTTTTCCTCTTAACAATGGGGAGCAGCAAAAGTTCCAGCGTGTGATTGACTGCAGATTTTGAAATTGGTACCCAAATCGAATAAATGTTAGGCGTGTACATATGACACCAGTGTTGTGAAGCAGAGGTTTCGACTGTTTTGAAGAGGGGTTGAATTTCAGCAGCTTTCATTACAAAGTTATCTTTTGATCATGAACTTTGCTGTCCAGTGCCTGAAAAATTAAACCCGGAAAAGTCCATGAGTTAAGCCTAAAGAAATATGCGCCACCAGTGGAGAGCAATGCTAATGTTTAACTAGCTGGAATAGCTGTTTGCTTAGTGGAGAATGTTCGGTATCTGACAGAAGGGACAGCTCTCTTATTAGTAATCAAATAGGGCTGACCAGTTGTGGCCGTCACTCAGGCAATTGAGAACAAGTTCGACACTTTATAGGACTCAAACTGCAAGAATCAATGTAATTATATTTGTCTTTGGTGTTGTGGCTATGGAAATCATACAGCCTTGGGTTGTTGTCTTGTAACTGAATTTATTTTATTTTTTTCACGGGCTGAAAGTGTTTGAGCAGCTCTCGGCATCTTGTCTGTGAATGGAGGGGTGCTGTAAAAGGCAGCACATGTTGGCTCTCAATGCAGAATTGTCCAAGCGTTTCATCTCTTGTGTTATCTTCACTCTGTGATATTTATACCTTTAAAAAGAGGACTTGTTTTTTAAACTGTGAGGTTTTTAGCATGCCCCCACAGTGAAGGAGCAGTGCTGATTCTGCTAACATTTTGAATGCTGTGTTTCCCCTTTGAAATCACTTTGGATTTGTGTGACATCCAATCACTTATTGACTGTCGATTCGAATAACTTTTATGACTCAGGATTTAATCATACGATGGGAAATATCTTCCCCGGATAGGCAGAGGTAGACTCTTTCCGTCTTGTTTGAAGGAAGGCTCTCTGAGATTTGGTTGATTAAAATACGTGCCACAGATGACTCGTGCCGCTATCATCTAAGCAAAGGGTGCTATCATTTGATATTCTGGAAGCATGAGAGGAGGGGAAAGATGTAAAAACATTTGGTTAATGGGTTTACCATGTTTATTTGAATAAGGAGGATTGAAGCTCCATTTACGCCTGGCATAAATGCTTTGGAGGTCTTAATTATTGATGAAAAATCTGCTCTGCTTCTAATTCAGAGATATGACAATTTTATAGGAATTTTAATCACCTTGCATGCTAGGGATTTTAAGGTAAGGACGGTTTTGTGTAATGACAAATAGAAGGTACCTTTTTAGCATTCTTAAGAGAGCTGACACTTATGACAAAATACTATTAGCATTTTGTTGCCTGCCGTAAATCCCTGTGAAATGATTGCAGTATTGGCACTATGTTCAGTTTAAGGCATATTTCTAGGGGGAAAAAAGGAGAAGAGTTTAGCATTTGGGAGGGCAAGTTTTGTTACTCAGAGACAGGAAAACACCTATGGGAGGGCGCTCAGTAGAGGGAGGCAGCCGGGCGCTTTCAGGTCCACGATGATGATCATTTGTGTGTGTGCGTGCGTGGCGGGGTGGGGGTTTCCACCTAGAACTAGTTACTTCTGTTGAGTTTCGAACCGACATTTCCTCATGAGCATTGCAGAATAAAATATCCCATCAAATTGGCGAGCCAGTTTACAGGTTCGCACCAACAGTGGTATCACTTGGTTAGTTGGTTTGAAAAAGAATTTCTCCATCTATCTATCTATATACAATTTATAGACTTACATACAGTGTGCTCTGCTGGCTCCGTTTGGCCTTTGGATGCATTTAGCAGGCTTTGACCAGATAAGGCATATTTGTCCTGAGGATATAAACCAATAATTTCGACCTGAATTGAGATCAATGGGTGCACAGAGCCTCCTCGGGCGTGCCAAAGAGGCTGTGAGAGGAGACGGAGAGCGAGGCTTCCTGCCCTCCCAAGCTAATCCCATTCCAGAGACGTGGATGCCTTAAACCAATTAATTACCCAGTTGAGTTTAGTTATCGTTCAGAAGCATTAAATACTCATGAACAATATGGAAGGTCCTTCAGATTAAAAAAAAAGGGGGGGGGGCGGGCAGAGAAAAGCAAGGATGCCCCGTGTTACGAAACCCTCTACATTTATTGAGAAAGTTTCACTTACGTTGACTTTTTTTCCCCTCATAAAACATTGCTAGAGCAACAATTTTTCTATAGCTCCGTGCATATAATCACCCTGCAGTGTATCTGAAATACTAACACAACCTCTGCAGCCAAGGAGAAACATAACATTGTAAAGTGAAAAGCGTGGTCAATAAAGAGATACTGCAGGAAAAAGTCCCTTTGCCCCGCAGAGAGCTAAACGAAAGAAAGGAAGAGACGCGTGTGCGCGCCTGTGTGCGCACACACCCCGCGTGTGCCGGGTCCCGGCCCGTGTACATGTATGTACGTGCTTTTAAAATGGTATTGCTGAAAGGGACGGGGGTATCATTTTCCTAGTGGAATAATGTTTTCTGGGAAAACACAAAAGCAGATGGTCTTCATTAGGAACACCCATTGTCCACATATCCAGCTCCGCACAGATAAATCTCTCCTGTTTCACCCATACATTCCAAGGGCTGTAAATGATTACAGGATGTCGGTGTAGCTGCTAAACCCAAACCACACCAGGCCCGCCTCCTGCCCTCGCGCCAGCCCAGGCTTCTCCCCGGACCCCTGGACGTTCGGGGGCCCGCTCCCTCCTCGGTACTGTACTTGCCCCTGGCTGGCTCGGCCTCAGTGGACTCGGGGGTGCGGCTCCAACCGTTGCCAACCGCGAGGCCTGGTAGCGGGGCCTGACTGACGCGCGGGAGCGGGCTGGACGGGGCGGGTCGAGTGGCAGCGTCCCAGGCGACCTGCCTGCTGGCATCCCTGCAGCAGGCAGTGCCCCCTCCCCAGGAAATCTGGCATTAGTCTATAGGGTTGGGGAGACTTATCATTCCAAGTGTGTCCTCCTTTCCTGTGTGGAAGCCAGACATCTGTTTATCCCATTTTCCTTCATACAGAGTTTGGAAGAGCTTTCGTTGGGGGGGGGGGGGGGAAGTTTGGTCATATGTAACAGCTGTTACAAAATTTCAACCCTGTGGGCTCTTAAAATACTTTTCAGCTGACCTCAGATTTTTATACATAATTGATATTGGGTGGTAGAAAAATATTATTTCCTTAACCTTTCATTGTCTGTGATCTCACATTATCTGCAGGTGGGGGCGGGTAGCTACCCACCTTCGCTTTTCACTCTGTGCCCTTCCCCACCCCGGAAAACCCCTCCCGGCCTTGACTTTGATTCATCTACACGTTTTCAGTTTGCACCTTTAAAGTGGTTGCAGAATGGTAGCCGAACACTGATTGGAGATTTTCCTTTCTTTCTGTGGGTTTTTTTTTTTTTTTTTTTTTTTTTAGTCAACAGTGTTTCCTTTCACTTCCTGTCACAAAGGTCAAAGAGAGCCGACCTTTGCTGGCAGTCCTACTCACTGAATTATTCATGGGATTGACTTTTTGTCAGCACACACAGTTGTGCTCTGGGACATTTTATTCATTTACCTCATTTAAAGCGCCTTTCTGCACCTGTTCAAGTATTAATATCATGTAATTTGGGCCTAATGCCGATTTTGCTGAACACTCATTATATTTTTTATTAGCTATATTTCCAAACGATTATGTATGATTATTACCAAGCCTTACAAACAGCGCTGGGTTATTCCCCAGTCCTTTACATCTTCTTGTCAGGCTGCTTTCAGAGGCAGGGAGGATAAACATTTGACCAGTCCCAATGTTTTTATTCCTACTCCATCTCCAACCAGAGAACTTAAAGCTTCCTCCCTCATGGCTTTGCGAGAGCGTGATTAAATCCAACTCGCAGAAGCTGTACAAATGCCAGCATTTATAAGGTCAACGCTTTTGTTAAAAATGCTATGTAAATGAGGATCTGCAAAAAGGGACATTAAATAAAATTAAATTCATTGTCTTCTTTAATGTCATTTACATTTTGGCTAAGCCCCGGCCTGTCAAGGAGGATTTTAAAAATAATTTTAATTACACATCATTTAGGGAGCCGAGGTTTTCTATTCAGTAGCATTTGGATAACCTGCAAAACGGAGACTGTTTATTAACTTCTTAAATGACAACTTGTCATTTCATCTGCATAATGCAATGAAAACAGTATAGTTTGGTGTTAATTTTTCCTTCTCAGTTTTCTTAAAGATGTGAATATAATTATCATCGAATAGGCCTCACGACCCCCCAGTCCTTCCACTGGCTTTGAGTGAGCATTTCGAGATGCATTTTGGTCCAAGGCGTGTTTCAGTACGCCGGGGCTCCAGCACAGGGAAGACAGCGGCTGGAAAGGTGGCCGTGTGCAGGGGTACTTGAGAGGAACGGGCGTGACGACAAAGCATCTGATTTTGGCTGGCGCGGGACCGAGTTGGCGTTGCCGTGCTCAGGTGTGAATGGCTGTTTTATTCCCGGGCACACTGATGGGGAGAGGCAAAAAGTTCAGCGTGTTCATTCATCCTTTAAGATGTTTTTCATAAACTTCTGAAAATAAACAGAAGAGGAAGAGCTGCATTATCGAGTAACAATGAAATGCTTTCATTTTTAAATCGGGCGACTCAAGAAACAGTTCCCACTTTGTGTGTGTTTCCCCCCGTCCGCCGAGATTATCCAGTTTACATCCCACGTTCTAAATCTGGGCGCTCGCCGCCCTAGTCCATCATCGCGAACGCCATGGCCCGCGCGGGGCCGGGGGACGGGCAGCCGCCACCAGGCCCCAGGCCTCCCTCTCCGGTCCAGGCCGAGCAGACGCAGGGGCGGGAGGAGGCCTGGGGCGGGGGGGGGGGGGGGGGGGCCTGGGGGCGGCCTGGCTGGGGGAAGGTCGGGGAGCACCAGGCCAGTTGGGGTCTAGTGTTAACAGGGGCCGCTCGCCCCTGCTGACGGCTGCGGCTCCCCGAAGCCCCTCGGCTGCTCGGCTGCTGTGCAGGGGAGAGGTCTCGGCAGGGCTGCTGGGCCTGGCACTGGGGAGGGGAGCGGCCTTGGCGACTGGCAGCCCGGGGGGGGGGGGGCGGGTGGAGGGAGGAGCCGGGAGCCCGGCTGTCAGAAGCGATGCTCCGGGAGGTATGTTGACGCAAACCATCCCGCACCACTGCGGCAGCCTGGTCAGGTGAAAAGCAAAGCTCTTGCCAGTGCCTGTAATTGTGTTAGGATGCCGTGGATGAATTGGATTACCTTATGGAAAGCCTCCCAAACTCAGGGTTCTGTTACGCATGCTTCCAGGAAGCAAATAATTACTCTCTGTGCACCAGACGGTAATTGGGGCTGGCCGGAGGCCTTCGAGGGCCGCCGGAGAAAGTGGGGGCAACTGGCCTCGTCGGAGCCTCGTGGAGACAAACCAGAAGGACAGTGATCCTTGGCTGGGTGGAGGGGCTCCCCTGATGCCGTGATTTTCGGTGACTTTTCAAAGATGGTGAATAATTTATCAGAATTCAGACTAAGTGTGGCAATGGGAGACGTGTTGGAGGAGATAAAAATTCCAAGCTCTAATGATGGAAATTGTCGTCGCAGATGCCAGGAAGTGATTGACAAGTAGGGTACAGGAAGCGAAAACTCAAGGAGCTTAACCTGTGCTTGGCAAAGCTTCTAGAGCTTACACTCTGAGAAAATGAAAACCATTCACTCCCGTCAGCTCGCCAGAACACAAGCTCCTCTTGTTTGTTTATCTTAACAGCAGATCTCCCAAAAATGTTTGTGGTCAAAACTCTATATAATGAGACATTATGCTGGTATTATTAATGCTGTAAAATAAAAATATGGCTATAATTTTGAAAAATAAGCAGAGGAATTTTATGGGTTAAGGTTTTTTTCTTCCCCCCTCATTTTTTGGTGGTATTTTATAAGCTTCTTGGACTTTGGGGTAACTAACGTTCCACGAATTATAGGAGCTTGAGAAAACTGTTTCCAAAACTATTTATTCCAAAAACTAGTTTATTCAGTTATATCTGTCAAAATAGTGAATGCTATAAATCTGTCAACAATGGGGTGAAGAGGCTTGTGTGTGTGTGTGTAGGGAAACTCTAATTTTAGTTGGTTTTGAATCACTCATTAAAAACAAAACAAACAAAAGATTGCCCCCTGTAATTCCGTCACTGGAAGTTTCTCAGCTAGAAAATACTCGAAATTCATCAGGGGCCTTGGTGCCAGAAATGGATGGAGCTGGCCGCGTCGCCTGAAAGCGGCAGAGGGGGCCGCGCGGCGCTCTCCCAATAACTCACTAGGAAATGAGTTTAGCATGTGCGGAAAGGAAGGGGCCGGCAGCGTGTGCTGTCGGGGGAGCCGAGCCCAGGCCCCGCCAGCGGAAGGGGTCGGCTCCAGCGTGTCTCTGCCGAAAGCAGCGCAGCGGCTCCAACATCTGGGGGTGCGGGGGACCGGGCCTGCGCCAGACAGCAGCTCAGCTCGGCCTGCAGCCGCTGCCCGCCCCCGCCCCCTCCCCCTCCAGCCCCCCTCCCCCTCCAGCCCCTTCCACCCTCCCCCTCCTCCCCCTCCATCCCTCCACCCTCACCCCTTCACCCCTCCACCCTCCATCTTCACCCCTCCACTCTCTACCCTCACCCCTCCACCCTCACCCCTCTACTCTCACCCCTCCACTCTTTACCCTCACCCCTCACCCCTCCACCCTACCCCTCCATCCTCACCCCTCTGCTCTCTACCCTCACCCCCTACCCTTCACCCTCCATTCTCACCCCTTCATCCTCACCCCTCCACTCTCTACCCTCACCCCTCCACCCCTCCACCCTCAGCCCTCCACCCTCGAGCCTCACCCCTTCACCCTCACCCCTCCACTCTCTACCCTCACCCCTCCACTCTCTACCCTCACCCCTCCACCCTCAGCCCTCCACCCTCGAGCCTCACCCCTTCACCCTCACCCCTCCACTCTGTACCCTCACCCCTCACCCCTCCACCCCTCGCCACCTGTGTATCCCTTTCCCTTGCTCAGCAGCAAGCAGCTGGGGACAGGGGCCATGCTCAGACCAAACCCAACAGCAAAGCACAGGACTTGGCGGCGGTTTTCTGCCTTAAGAACCTCCGACTGGTGGCGGGGAAGCCTCCCCACAGGCCCTCTGGGCAGGGGCCATGCTCAGACCAAACCCAACAGCAAAGCACAGGACTTGGCGGCGGTTTTCTGCCTTAAGAACCTCCGACTGGTGGCGGGGAAGCCTCCCCACAGGCCCTCTGGGCAGAGAGGTTTCGTAGGCAGTTTCCCAGCCTCCCAGGCGGCGGCGGTTTGCACTGACCGGGAGCAGGGGCGGCGGCTGAGGTGGAGCTCCCGGGGCCCCTGGGCAGCAGGCCCGGGTGACAGATGCATCGCATGAGGGGCGACTCGCTTCCGGCCCAAGCGGGCAGCGCCTTTCTGGGGTACGCATGGGGTCACGGTGTCGCCCCAACTCTGGGTGGGGTGGTCCTCTGCAGAAGGCGTTTTTTCCTGCAGGGCCCCCTCCCCGAAGTCCCTGCTGGGGTAGGGGTATTAGGGTGCACTGGGGCGGGCACGCCTTTGCTTTCAGATGTGCCTAATGAGGCGCACATGGTCTGTTTGGCAGGGGGCTGTGGTCGGGGAGGCCCCCCCATCCTGGTTTGAGGGGGTGGCGTCCCCGAGCCCCCCGCGGCGTCTAAAGCCCGTGCACGTGTGTTTTCGAGGGGCTGTGCCGTGCCGGCTCCGAGGCATGGCTTCTCTGGGCACGGAGAAGCCACACTGTCTCACTCTGCCTCTGATAGAGAATTCAAGGTGTCCTGATAACTGCCGCTTAAATTTCAATGCGCTTTTTTCTTCTTAAAGGCTTTTGGGTACCACGTGCCCTTCTTGTGTCTTGGTGATTTTGCAGCGCATCGGGTGTGGTGTTTGGAGTACGCTCTGGGGTTTCTCACTGTGGAAGTTTACGTGTCCTGCCACATCTGGGTTTTTAAATTTTATTTTACTTTATTATTTTTTTTAGCAGCGGGCTCCTTTGCAAAGCTAGGAGACCACTTTAACTTTTTCACTAAGAATGAGGTGGTGTGATTCGTTTTACTCCTTATCATGGGTTCACTTCCTAAATAACACCATTTTGGAATATTTAAAGAGCACGGGCTGTAAAAGGAGAACTGATTAAATTATCGGGAAGATGACTATACCGCACTGTGGCATGAAAATGGAATGAATTCAGCATTCAGTGCAGTTGTTGGCTTTTTTGGTTTAATAAATTAAACTACAAATTTTCCTAATTGTCAAACAAAATGTTAGGCCAGCTTTAGCCCATGCTGACAGTAAAACACAGCATAAAACCTGCTGAGAGTTATATGTGGTATTTAATATGAGACAGAGTAATGCAAGGGTTTTTATGGTTAAGTATGAATTCACACCCACAGCATTTGTTTCGCATTAGGAAAGGTTTGTAAATCAGATCAGTATGCCGGGATGGGGCGGCCCCTCCGCGGCCGCTCCTGTCTTGATATTTGGCGATCGGCGAGGCCGCCAAGGGGAGCCCCCCGTCCATTTCCATTTTCTGAATGAAGCAATTTGTCCTTTGACATCGGGAAGATTGGGTTAGGAAGCAAGTGGAGGATTGGATTGGACGTGGTGCCCGTCCCCTCCGTCGGAGGTCACCGCCTGAGCCGGCCACTGGGCAGTGGCCATCAGTTCCGGAGCGGCGCGCAGCCCATCGGTCCTTGGCTGGCGGAGGCCCCAGGGAGAGGTGGGGTGCTCTGGGGAAGTGCTTCCCGAGGAAGAAAAATGGCAATAACTACCATTTATTAAATTTGACAAGCGGGTTCTAAATATAACAACCCTTTCCCCAAAGATCATTACTTGGAACAAATAAACGAGTTATGCAAGTTAATAAACGGCAGCTCCGCATCCCTAGGTGCGCCTCGGTGGGGCTGAGGCGTGGTCCCGCCGCCTCCCGCCGCCTGGCCGGTGCCCCCTCTCCCTCCCGCTCCTTTTGGGAACCGAGGCTTGTGTGCGGGGCACGTGGCCGGCCAGGGGCCGGCAGACCGAGGACAGCGGGAGAAAACGCTTTAAAATACAAGCCGAGCCGCCTTCCTCGGAGTAATGGGGCACATAGGGGTGCTTTATAGTTTTAGAAATGTTTCTTTCATCCGTGATCATGAATAAAGCGAGGTATGCGAGCCCATTTTAACTTTAAGAAGAAAAAATTATTTGGCTGCTGTACGTCTTGCCGTGGAGAGAGTATTTACTGGGTTTGGGGTATTTGTCACGACAAGTGCTCCTGCTTCCTGGGGCCCTGTGATAATTATTCCCAGCAATTATAGCATCCAGAACCCCATTCCAGCCCCGCGCACATTTGTTCCCATTTATTAGGCTGTGAGCAGTCACTAATTTACATTGTTTCAGGGTTGCGTGTTATGGTAATTTATCGTGTGTGCCGGGGGGTCAAACAGAGTTGACCAGTGGAGGGGAGAGAAGCTACCAACGTGCGGGCGGGGGACGGGGACGCGGGGCTTTAAGGCTGCCGCGGGCTTTTTAATCACGTTTTGATTTATCCTGTGTCGCGTTCCTTGCTCTCCTCTCCTCTTGCTCCTTTTCGGCTTCTAACGAATCGGAGCCTGGCACAGGATTTTTTTTTTTCTCCCTTAAAGGAAATGGTAGCGATATCTTCTAACGAGTGGAAACTTTTACTAATGCCCTGAATAAAATATTTGTCAGTGGCCTCCCCTGAACGTACAAGCACTCCACAGAGGAAACAATGTCTTAACTGTTCCCTTCTCATCATAGCAGGTTTCGTTATCAAGTTGAGGAAAAAGGCTTGTTTAGGCGAAAATAATGATCATAAATAGAGCTGTATGGTGGGGCTCGGAGGAAGTGGTGACAGTGCTTGCTATCAAGACCTGCAATTCCAAGGAAATATGAGCGTTCTGATACAGGGAAGCAGTAATTATCTTTTTGTGAAGAATGTACAATGGTGTGGGATGATGAATTGATCGCAGATTGGAAGCGTGGTCTAACTGTCATGTCACAGAAATAAGAGGGAGCTCCGGGATTGTTCGTCCTTTCTGCTAGTTCACAGCCAGCCAGTTTATTAGCACAAATCCCAAATGTTTAGTAAACTCATTAGGTGCCATCTAATGCTAATTTATCATCATAGATGGAGCCCTCGCAGTCGAGGCCCAGGACTACCGAATCGGCTTGATTTGGAGCTTTGCGATCAATCACCTTCTCTGCGCTGCCTATTTTTCTTCAGATGCTTTAAACGGGTCCGAATGATCCATAGGACTAAAGCTTAGCAATCGGTTACGGTTTTCCTGAGTTATCTTCCCAGCGATGGTTATCTGAAAGGTTAGGAAATCCTAGACCGGCCCGTGTGCAGCGAGGAGCGCCTTGGTTTTGGGTCGCCCCGCCGTTTCCCCCCCCTCACCACCTCTCGTTCCATCCTCGCCACCCCCCCCAGCCTCCCCTCTGCCCCTCGCCACTTTCCCCCTTTCCCTTTGACAATCCAGTCACAGAGTTGAATTCAAAGAATTTCCTCGCAGAATCAGTTTACCAAGAAATGCATCATGGTACATAAATGTCAAGTACAGTTTATTCTAAACTTCAGACAGTGTTTTTCTTTCAAAAAATCAAGCTTTAAATGCCCAGTTCTCCTGACATTTTCGTACATATTCTATAGTGTTTTCGAAGAGGATAATAACCTTTGCTTGATCCCAGGCAACAGCTGCAAAGATAATGAAATTCTTATGATATTTCACCAGGTAAAATGTGAATTGCAGAAGAAAAGCTATTGAATTTTTATGGATCTTAATCGCATAAAATGAGATTCATGGGGCATACGTATAACTATACTCGGCGGGCCGGGGGCTGCAGTTGCAGTGAGGATTCACTGCGTGGAGTGAGGAGCACTCGAGCTCTTCCACGAAGAAAAGGCTCCCCAAACGCTGCCTTCGGCTTGCCCTGAGAGTGATAATGAAATATGACAGAAATTTCCTTGTACTGGTTCAGTGGCAAAGAGGTCCTGCACAACCTGTATTAATTCATCTGACTTATGTTCCAGGTCTTGATTTACCTTATGATTAAAAACTTCTGCAGGTTTGCTCACCAATTGAAATCAGATCTCATCTGCAGCCCAGAGGTATCGATCCCTATTTAACGTCCAGGCTCAGAATTGATTGGCATTGATTAACAATAAAAATGCTCTCCTCCACATCCAGCCGCCAGGCCAATATTTTGAAAGAAGTCCGCGGTGCTGTTCTATCTCATTGACCAATCTGAAGAGAGAAGAGGCACCACCCGTGGATAAAACAGTATATTTTAATGTTATTGTAACTGGATGCCAGACTGGCAGTGCAAATTGATTTTATTCTTGTTGTATAAGATAAATATCTTTAATAAAATTCTCATTTTATTTAGGATTTTACAGGAATAACTTGATTACTAGAATAGTGATATTTTTCTTTTCCCACAGTGTAAAAAATGGATTAAAACATAAAGCCTATAATAACACAACACTAGAGATGAAATGTTAATCAACTCAGAAATCACACGCGGGCAGGATAGGCGAGGGGAATATTTTACCCGGAGACCCGCGTTGGGCCTCGGGTGCCGCTGGCTTTACGGAGCGTTTTACGGCGGTGGCCGGGTCTGCCCCGGGGCTGAGCTAGCACGGGCGGGCACGTGGGGGGCTCCGTTGCTGGCTTCTCTCCATAACGTGCTGGGGACCTGCACTTCCAGAGAGCTCGGCCCTCGAAAATGGCCCCAGAGCTTGCAAGGGACCGTAGCTTTGCTTCTGTGTTTTCCTTTTTCTCTAGCTAGCATAGAGGCAGCCTTTGGGAAAGAATTTCCAACGATTCTTTTAATTACTAGCAAAGAGAGGAAAACATGTATCGAGGAAATAAAGAAGAAAAGTCTTACCGAGTAAAACTTTTGAGAGGTGTCCTTGGGAATTGTCTTCTTCCCAAGACGGACTGGTAACTCCTGGCAACTCCTGGCAACTGGCTGGCGTGGTCTTCAGCCTCCAAGTGTGCTGGAGACCAGGCCAGCTGAAAGGAATTATCCAATCTCTACCATCCAGGAGTTTACAGTTATATAATGACGGCGAAAACCACAAATCCCAAGGGATGTCAAATTTTAGAGATACTTTTAAAATGAAATTATCCAGCCAAGCCTATAAGACAACCATCTTGTACTTAAGACAGTAACTGCAATCTGGAATTAATTTTTTTGTGATAGGGCAAATCCAATTTGCTTCTTTAACTGTTGATTAAGGAATCAGCTCGACAAGGCTGTCCCCTGTAAGTATTTGCTGTTTATTTGCCGCCGGAATCCTCTCCAGCTGGGAACGTGGGGTCAGGCCTGGCCGTACAGAAGCCCTGGCAGTGTCGGGGCGCCTGTTAGAGTGGGAGAAGTAGGTGGCTTTTGTCGCAGCGCGTGGGGCCGCTCAGTCACTTCCCATCATGCCAGGAGAGCAGTTGAGGATGGAGGACAGAATCCTGCTTTATCCGCAGCCTTTCGTTTGGGATTGAGCGGAAAGCACTCATTAGAAAGCAATAAGTAGCAACCACCTTAAATTAGCGCAGACCTTACGCCGAGGTCCACTGCACTAACGTGAGTGTGTGATCTGGCGCCCAGGGAAGCATCCGCGACAACCGGTTTCAGGGTGAACGTCTCTCCCCGAGCCTTCTCCCTGGAAAATCCTACCCCCTCATTAAATGTTTATGGGAGGCGTGTCTGTTTTGGACTTTTAAATGAGTTGTGGTTATTTGAATGTGAGTTTTGATCTATTTTGTTTACCAGTAAGATCTTACCGACCGTCTATTCGAATGTGCAGTCCCCAGGTTCGCGAACGGGCAAGCGTTATTTAGAAGAAATAAATGTTATCATCACACGCTTTACGGAGCAGAGATGCTTACCGTTTGGATGAGGTAGACCCCAATTTCCCCAGCTTTCCTCTGGGGCAGAATTATCTGCTTTGCTGGTGGATGTTAACCCGGTGATTCCCAGCACTCCACGTGCGTTCGGGCCCTTCTTACAGGGGCGGTGGCTGGCAGCTGGGACGCGGACACCGGGAGCTCGGGTGTGTCTGTTTTGTTGGGCATTTACCTGACAGCCATTCCTCCCAGCGCCAGTATGAGTACCTTTTTTGTTTCTGTGGGGTTTTTTTTTTGGGTATTTTTTTAAACCCATCTTGGACTGCTGTCCTGGAGACTGGCTGTACATAGTTCTAAAGAAGGGTCCTGGCCGCCCCCGCCAGTGCCGCCCTGCTGACGGTGCAGTGGGTTCTACAGCCCCTCGAGCCGTGACGGCCGGAGCCTCAGAATGCCACCGTGCATTTTGTCCTAAAGCTGTAAACGAGAGGCAGCGCGTTTGACTCTGGGGTGGCAGGCACAGCCGAGGGAGCCCGCGTGCCGTGAGAGGGCGGGCAGGTCTGCCGGATTCCGGGCTTGTGCCCTTCTGGTGGGGTGGCACACCAGGCCTGCAGGGCGAGGGCTTGGGCGCACTGCTTTTGCAGTCGGGGGCCTCCCCGCAAGTAAGTGCCACGTCCCCGGGAGTGCCTTCGGGTCCCCCGTCGCTGTCTGATGGGTTTGGCTTGGGGTCCCACTGCACCCCAGGCGGCTCGGCCAGGGCCCACTGTCTTCCGTTGTCCCTTAGGTGTCTTCCACCCTGAGCCCATCCCCCTCCAACCCAGCGGCCGCCAAACCACAGGATCCTTCCAGAAGGGCAGCCCGGCCCTGGCTGGCGCACCGTGAAGGATTCCCGTGTTCCCCCACTTCTGCCCCATGGGGTGGAGAGCGTGACGCCTCTTTCTCCCTCCTGTTTCTGCTCTCACCAGTTGTCAACCCGTCTCCCACGTCACGCTGGCCGAAACCCTGCCCGTACATGGGGCCGTTTCGAACTTCGCACCCCCAGGCCCCCGAAGGCGAGCGGGGGCCGCCAGAAGGCATCTGCCCCGTGCCCTCGCCCCTCACCTCGGCCTCTGGTTTTGGCACTGACCCTGGGCGGTGGGTTCTAGAAGCAGGGCCTGCGGCAGCCCTCCTAGCCCGAGGCGGAGCGGAAGCCGGCGCTGCTCCCAGCGCGTGGCCTCGCGCTCGACGCCTCCCGTCCGCCCTGATGCGCGGACCCGGAGCGCAAGCCGGCCTGGTCTGGACATTGTGGGGTGTGGGGGGGTGATGGTCTTGCCGAGCCTCGCTGGGCCGGGCACAGCCCCCTACCCCGCCCCCGCCTGTGGGACAAAGGTAGTGGCGGCGTGTCTTGCCTCGCCTGACCTGCCCAGGTAGGATGCTCTGCCCTCCGTGTTAAACACGCTCGATTTCCCACGCTCGGCATTCCCGGCAGGTGGCCATGGAGGAGTGCGCCAGCCTGGCCTGGCCACGCTGACCGGGAAGAGGGCGACCGCTGCCCGTGCTCCGGGGCTGGCTGGGTCAGAGGAGGCCCTGGGAATACCGTGCCGGCCGTGGCCTTTGGAGAGCGCCCCGCCCCCCCCCCCCCCCCCCCCCCCCGTCCCAGAGAGACAGGGTGGGGTTCAGAGGCAGCCCCGGGGCGCCCCTGCGCTCCGGGGCCCCGACACCCCACAGTCCTTTCCTGCCTCCTAGGCCTCCCCTCTGGCGGGCGCCAGCGGACTGAGCGCAGGGTGCCTCTCCCACTGCCGTGCCCGCCCTGGCCGGCAGGGTCCAGCCAGCACCCACCGCCCGGGGAACGTGGGCCTCGTGGCAGCACGCTACCGTGCGCTCCTCAGCTTTCCTTGGATTTGGGGACATCCGGAAGCTTGTCTGGGGTCATATGCCGGGGAGCGGTGCCGCGGGGAGTCGGGCCCGCCCCGGAGTCCACTGGTTCTTCTGGCCTCTGCCTCTGCACGTGGGCTCACGGCCGCCGCCTCTGGCCTTTCTGCATGGCCGGGCCAAGCCCCATGCCCCCCAGTCTCCTTGAAGCGCGCGGGGCTTTTGTGGTGACGACTCACGAGGCAGAGGCCAAGAGGGACCGTGAGGTGGGGTGTGACCCCTGAGCCAGGGGCGTGTGGCACTGCAGGCGTGTGGCAAGCACACGTGCTCCCGCAGGTTCCCGGAGCGGCCAGGGGTCTGCGTGGGGAAAGTAGCCTGCGGCTCCTTCGTGCACGTGTGTCCACGTGTGTCCTGAGCGGCGCCTCACGGAGGAACGCGCTTGGGTGTCTGTTCCCGTTACGTGCTGGGCCAGGCGGTCTTCAGAGCTTCATGCTCTGAAATGAGGCTGGTGGAGAAGATCCCTCTCCCAGGGGGCACCCAGGACGGCGCTGCTCTGGGGGCGGCGTGGGGCGGAGGGGCCCCAGGGAGAGACACGCTGGGCCACGGGCACGCGCCGGGTGGGCAGACGGGCGAGCGGGCTTCAGACGCTGAATTTGGGCCTGGCGCGTGCAGTGCGGTTATCAAGTCAGGGCCGTTTCCGCGGCCCGTGAAACAACCTTGGCCGGGCCGGGTACCCGCCTGTGTGTGGGAGAAGCTCCCCGCCACGTGCTGGGGGGTCTCGCTCCACCCGCGAATTCTAATTCCTTTTATCAGGGAGAAGCGCCGGGAGGCTTTGCAGTCCCGTTAAGCTCGGTGACTGGAGGAGTCCAGGGGTGCAAAAGTCCATCTTAGATGTCTTTAGTGACAAACGCGGACACTGGGCAGGCTTGCTTGGGCTCTGCTGGTTTTCCCCTGAGTTATTTCCTCGCCACATTTGGTCCCAACCCCTCCCCCCCAAAAGCAAACAGCCAACCCCCACATCTTTAAAAGAAGCCCGCGGAGTCCGTGTCTTAATTCCTAGGAATGTTCCTGTGCCTCGCCTGACGGCGGCGGCGGCGAAACCTTTTAACAGACGGGCGGGTTATTTTCCTTCTCCACCAGGTCTAGCGTTGCTTATGTAGATTTAAGTCACAACGCTGTTGTGGGCTCTGGCCGGTCCTGTGGTGTCTGTCACTTGAGACGGACGGGAAGGCCTTCAGGTTGGGGGAGGGGAGAGTGGACGGGGCCGGAGAGCCGGAGGCGGCCGGTCGCCCCGGGAGGGCACGTCCACTGGCCCGCGCCCCGGCCTCCGTCCTACGGGGGCCCGCCTTTGGGTTGGGTGGGGTCTTGGCTCGAGGACGCGGTGAGCTCGAGGCTCGGGAGCCGTTGGGCGCGGCGCCGGGGCCTGGCGGTCGTCGTGAGGAATGGACACAAAGGGGCCTTGTTTGCGTGGGACAGGCCAGGGGTTCAAGGAGGCTCTGAAGAGATGGCATTGGGGTAATTCAGCGATTAGATGCCAGGGGGCCCTTGGCGAACCCCGTCTTACGTCTTGACAGTCCAGTGGCCCGGAAGGCTGCCGGGCGGTGCCTCCAGGCCCTGCCCTCCCCTCCTCCCTCAGCTGACGCAGGGCCCTCGCCTTGCCCCGTCCCCGGCGGTCCCATGGTCTTCCGTTGCGTCCACGCCATGCACCTGCCTGCGCTGCCCGCAGGCCTTGGCGCGTCTCGCCCCCCGTCCCCGGGAACGTCCAGCACACGCCGGTTTTCCTTCCAGAAGGGGCCGCGTGCTGCCTGCTGGATGACCTGCTGAGGAGGTGTGCTCGGGCACGGCCGTTCTCGGGGGGCCTTGGACGGAGGGGGGCGCTTGGACCCCTTGTGGCGTGGGTGGTCTTGGGGCGCCGTGGCACGCGGTGTACGTTCTCGCACGGCAGTAGCGCGTGCTCCTTGCTGGTACTCCTACTGATCCGTTTTATGAATTTTACCCTTGTGCCTACCGAGGAGAAAACGGCCTTGCCTAGGGAGAGGGAAGGGGGCTTCTAGAAGGTTTCACGGGGGGCGCTGCGTGCTGAAGCCTGCGCCGAAGTGTTTTCCCGGGAAACTTCTCCGGTTGTCGTGTCCTGGGACGTGCTGTGACAGCTGGGCGTGGGGCCCCGGTGGGATTCCTGAGAGCGGCTCTGCGCAGCCGTGGCGTGTCGGCCAGGACGGGGTGGCCTGGAGGTGGGGGGGGGGGTGGCCCCGTGACCCAAAGTCCCAGACGTGCCAGCGTGGCCTTGAGGGGCCTTGGGAGCCCTGATGCAGCGCCAGGCCGGGCAGGCACCGTGAGGCAGGGGTGTGTGCGGGTGGACAGACAGACCCCGCGGCTCTCCAGGGGTGGAGCTGGACGGGCCTGGGGACAGGGCTGACGGAGCGACATGCTCGTTTTTCTTTCTGGGGCTCCCTGCCTGTGGGTCCCGGGCCGTCTCCATTCTACAGGTTCTTGTCTCCGTTTTTGGGGTTCTCATCTCATAGTTCTGGGGGACGGCCTGTTTGGCACCTGCCTTGCCCAACCCTCCGCACTTCGCGGTTTACTCTGCCCGCTTTTCGCTCAAAGTGGGGGTCCCCTGCACCCCCTAGGACCCCTCGCCAAGCAGGACCCCTTCCTGCTCGCCGCGGTCACCCCGAGTGCGGATTCACGGGCCAGGACTCCCATTGGCCTCCAAGTCTGGGGCGTGCCACCCTCCGGGGCCGCCGTGGGCCTCGGGGACCTCGCCTGCTCTTTCTGACCATCGGCCGGCCCCGCCCCTCCTCGGGACCCCCACCCACGCTCGCCCACCCTGGCTGGGTCCTCGGCCCCTCCTGGGACGGCTCAGCCCACGGCACTGTCACTGTGACGGATGCCCCGGACCCTCAGTACACCCCGGGATGGCGTCCGAGCCGGGGCGGGGGCGGGTCCTTGCCCAGCCCCCCGGGAAAGCCCGGCTGCCCCTCCTCCAGGGGGGCCCTTCCCGGGCTGTCCTGCAGCTGCCAGAGGTGAAGACCTTGACACGCCGTCCAGTGGGTGCAGCCCTGTCCTCGCTGCTTTTGGGGACCTTTTTATCATTCTGCGGAGGTTGCAGAGCAGACAGGAGTGCTCACCCTTGCCTGGTGCCCAGCGTGGCCGGCCGGCGTCCTGTCACCCCACTGCCCGGCTGGACGCTCAGGCTGCCCCAGGCATAGGGCAGGCCCGGGTCCTGCTCCACAGATGTGCTGGGAGAGTGACAGGACGAGTGGGGGGCCCACGGGAGCCTGCCCTGCGAGATGCAGCCGTGGGCGCAGCTCCGTGGGCGCAGCTCCCCGGTCCCTGCTCCCGCCTGTGCCAGCCGTCCCAGATGCGGGCTCTTGAGCTGGACCACTGCCCTTGCTGAAGGCCCATCCATCCTCCTCCTGAGTCACACTATGCATTGTCCTTCTGGAGGCTTCTGGGGGATTCCAGAAAGCTCTGGAGGGTTCCAGAGGCCCTGGGCCCGGGGAATGAACTCAGGCTTCGGTGAGGGCGGACGGGGACGGGCTGCACAGTGCCCAGCTTTGTGTCCAGCTGGCCGTCGAGACCTGAGCATGGAGACAGCACAGAGCGGGGCCGGCTCGTCTTCCTTCACCATCTCCAGGATTCCCCTTTTCCCAATAGGAGCAGCACGCGCCGCGCGAGGGAAGAGGCCGGAAATTGGAGGGAAATGAGTGGGAGGGAGCTCTGGAAACTCCCGGCCCCCCACGGAGCACGCCTCTGCGCAGCATGCAAATGAGGTGCCGCTGCTCACCCGGGGCAAGGCACACTCGGCCGCCTCGGAGATGGGGGGCTGCTCGGCTCGCTGGGGTTCCCTTGCAGGGGAACGGTGTCCCGCGGGAACCCTGGCCGCGCCAGGAGCCTCGGGCCGGGGCGTCCCGTTTCTTAAGCACCTACTGTGTGCTGGGCACACAAGGGACAGATGCGGGACAGTGAGTGTCCCCTGCTCCCCGGGACCTAAGGAGCCAGAAGACCTGGGGGGGCCGTGACAGAGGGCCTTTTGGGGTCAGAGAAGGAAACGCATTCCTGCCCAGTGTGTCTCGCGCGGTGGGCTCAGGAGAGCGGCGCGCGGTCCAGTGAGCCTGGAATTGCAGAAAAGTAAGGCACAGCTACTCTCTCAGCATAAGTATGTCCCAACTGTGGCATGGGGCATACTCGTACTAAACATTATTATTTTTTAAATCAGATTCAACTGGGTTGCCGGTATTTTCTGACAACCTCAGCCGTGACTGAATTTCAGATATGTCATGAATGAGTGATGTATTGGTTTAAGTATGTCCCAAATATTGCACAGGACATACTTTTAGTAAAGCAGTACTCACCGTTTAGCCGAAATACTAATTTAGCTGGCCGCCTTGTACTTTATGTGCTAATTCTGCAGTGGGGCCGGGCACGGGAGCAGGGGCCTTGGGCCTGGGGCTCCCAAGAGCCGTGAAACCAGGTGAGAGGAAGTTGGGAGAGAGGGGGCAGTGGGGTGAGGGGGTGAGGAGGGGAAGGGGAGGGCTTGGGGAGGCAGGTGCTGGCGTGATGGGCAGAGTTTCCACAGGTGTGTGAACCCAGAAACCCACAGCATGGAGAGCGGGGTGGGGGTCTGTACCCAGATACCCACGCTGTGGAGGGAGGGGTGGGGGTATGTACCCAGATGCCCACCCTGTGGAGGGCGGGGTGAGGGTATGTACCCAGATGCCCACGCCATGGAGGGCGGGGTGGGGGTCTGTACCCAGGTGCCCACGCCGTGGAGGGCGGGGTGGGGGTCTGTACCCAGGTGCCCACCCCGTGGAGGGCGGGGTGGGGGTCTGTACCCAGGTGCCCACGCCGTGGAGGGCGGGGTGGGGGTCTGTACCCAGGTGCCCACCCCGTGGAGGGCGGGGTGGGGGTCTGTACCCAGGTGCCCACCCCGTGGAGGGCGGGGTGGGGGTCTGTACCCACGTGCCCACCCTGTGGAGGGCGGGGTGGGGGTCTGTACTCAGGTGCCCACCCCGTGGAGGGCGGGGTGGGGGTCTGTACCCAGGTGCCCACCCCGTGGAGGGCGGGGTGGGGGTCTGTACCCAGGTGCCCACGCTGTGGAGGGCGGGGTGGGGGTCTGTACCCAGGTGCCCACGCCGTGGAGGGCGGGGTGGGGTCTGTACCCAGATGCCCACCCCGTGGAGGGTGGAATGGGGTACATACCCGCGGCCGCACCATGGACAGCAGGGTAGGGGTATGTACCCAGCAAGCCCATGGCGAGAAGGGCAGGGTGGGACTATGTACCCAGGTGCCCACGCCGTGGAGGGTGGGATGGGGTGCCCACCCTGCCCTTTGGGGCCCTGGCTCACAGCCTTGCTCTCTCTGGGCCTCTCTGACCCCTTGAGGGGGTGCAGCAGGGAGCCCGGCTGAGTGTCGTGACGAAGTCAAAAGAGCAGTCTAGAAGGAGTGGTGCTGGCGTTTGTTTCTGTAATTCCAGCATGTACCACCGGCTCTCGTGATAGGATTTGTCCTCCAGAATTTCATGGGGTGGAAGACATTCATCCAGCTCTCTTGGGGGGGGGGGTCCCCGAGACCCAGTGGCTGCCAAGGGCTTCAGGATCCCTTAACCATCTTTTGTGTCTCAAGGACCCACTTGACGCTTCTCCCCGAATACCCTGAGTGGGGGTGCAGGGTGCTTTGGGCCCTTGAGGCGTGGCTCGCTCCCCGTCTGAGTTTTCGGCCTGTCCTTTTGGACGCGGCCAGGGGCTTCTTCCCGGGAGCCTTTGGGTGCTCCAGCGGCTGCGGGTGCTGTGGGAAGGTCCCCCGTGGCCCTCTCTGCTTCCTTCATGAGAGTTATTATTCAAGGTCTCTTTATTCCAAGAGGTCCATTCTCCCCGTGATTTGTCGTGTGGGGTCTGTTTGGTGTCAGTGTGTGCACTTGCGCACGTGCCTGTGTGTGCGTGATCAGAAGTGCCCCGGAGGGAGGTGGCCGGCGCGGGGCTGACCCTCTTCCACGTCCGTGGGTCAGGCCGATTCTGAGCGAATGAGATTTTAATCGCCTATCACTGCCGCCAGCCCTTTCTCTATATTTATGATAATTTTTTTGTCTTTTTATTGAAATCAGTGTTGACTGAATCAAGTAATCCTGATTAGCAATCTCGCTGTATCCAGTCAAGAGTGAAATGCATCTCAGTGCTGGTGGAGACACTGAGCATTCTGAAATTGGAAAAAAAAAGGGGGGGAGTGGAGAAGTAGCCCAAGTTTGTCTTGGTTGTAGGCGAGGGCTGGGCGTGTGTTTGACGAGGGCAGCTGGGCTCACTTGTCCCCATGCACCCTGGCCGCAGCCTGGCCTGCAGGCCGGAACAGCACCCAGCTGTGGTTGGGTAGCGTCGTGGTGCTGGGTGGACGCGGGCCGGACTCAGTTTAGTTCGTGTCTGAGACCCAAAATCTACAATTGGTGAAAAAAGGAATCGTGGGCCCAGAAATGATTTTCCTGGGGAGGGGTCCCTAGAACGCAGCCTGCGTGGCCTCGTCACCACGCTTCGTGGAAATGGCGCTCGTCGCTCTCTCGGGCGGGGGGAGTAACGTGTGAAGGTGGCAAACAGCAGGAGCTGGGGAAGGGTCCGCTCAGCCCCGGGCCACGCCCTGACGAGGGCCTCGTCCTGCCCCGAGCCCCGCCACGCTGCCCTCGCCCAGCGCGGGGCGGGCCACAGCTCCTGGAGGTCGCGCCCCTGATGGCGTCTGTTTCCTCGCGGGTCTGTATTCCACCTGCTTGGCAACGAGTGTCCCCGAGAGAGAGGGCGCCGTCCCCGGGGGCCTCCTTCCAGCCCTATGTCCGATTTCATGGCAGAAGGGGCAGTGACGCGGTGGCAGCCTGAGAGAGTGCCTGGAGAGCCCAAGGCTGTCCCCGCAGTGTGGCTGGAGGGGCGCCCTGCCGCCAGAGCCCGGGGAGTCCCGAAATGCGGCAGACCCCAATGGGCCGCTTCTGGGGTGCAGCAGAGGGGAGCGGGCTCCCTCCTGTCTCCCCAGAGGGTGGGGGGCAGGGCACGTTGTCCTGGAAGCTTGGGGGCAGCAGGCCTTGCTCTGTGAGCATGGCAGAACGCGGCCGGCTTGCCCGAGCTTGGTCGAGATAGCCAGCGGGCTCTCGTTGGTTCTACTGCCCAGGCTGGCGGGTGGGAATGAGAAAGGGCATCCTGAAAAGAAGGCACTTTTAAAAAATTCGGAGCGTGCTTGTGATCACCAGCTCTGTGCCAGCGTCGGGGTGGGCACCACGCCCTGATGTAGGGGCACAGGTGGCCCTGCCCTCAGGGAGCACCCCGTCTTGGGCCCGAGACAGCATGATGACCTGAGTGCCGGCACCATCCCCAGGGCACGTTGCTGGTGTAGTGCTGGGGTCCACTCTGGCCCTCGGATCCCGGTATGCACCTTGGAACCTCATGGCCATGTGTGTGCCCACCCTTGCTTTCGAGGCGATGGTGCTAAAGTGCACTTGGGTCGCAGGTCCAGGCTGCCTCTGATGACCTGACCTGTCATCAAAAAAGACCCCCAGACCGGGGACCCTCAGCTGCATTTCTGCTGGGTTTTCACCTCTTTCTCGTCAAATGCTCCCCTCTCCAGAGCCACGAGAACACAAACCTGCAGCAGTGGGGCCTGATTTTACGACGTCATAGGAACCCTCCGGGTTGGGTGGAGCTCCTTCTTGTGGCATTTGCTGTGTGTGCGTTAGGGGGGCCGCACCTTGCTGGAATGGCACCCTTTGTCAGGCTCACTCCTGGGAGAGGACCCAGTGGCCTTCTCAGAAGGGGCGCGGCGCCCACCCGCCCAGAAACAGTGCTGACTTCAGTGGCTTTGCTTCCAATTCAGTTCCCATTTTATGTCGATGGGCAACTCCTGGCCGAGTTTCCACACGTGTGTCAAGAAGGCTGCTCTCCCACCAGCCCTGTCCCCAGCTGGAGTTGCCGCTGAGCTGAGTCCGTGGTGTCAGGGACACTTCCTGTCCCTGAAGGGCAGGGCTGGCCGAGGGCCCAAGGACCCCCCCACCTCCCCCGCTGGTGCTTTCAAAAATATCTGCCCCAGATATGGGGAAGTGTGACTGCTAGCGGGTTAAAAAGAAAGAACAAAAGATGTGACAAAGCCCACAGAAGAGACCCGAATGCCCGCGGGAACTCATGTCCTACCTAATGGGAAATCAACGGGTTCCGGGGGCAGCCGCGGGGTGTGGTGTGCAGGTGTGAGCAGGAAAATCCTCACGCGCCATGGGACGGAGGACGAGCCGAGCCGGTGTCTCAGACCTGCGGGGAAGCCCTCGCCATGACCTCCTGCGCCGATGTCTGTCCTCCAACCCCCTCCTTCCCCCCACCTCCGAATCTCTCCTGAGAACGTGAAAACACAGGCTCGGGGGCTGCCGGGCACGTTGTGGGGTCACACCAAAGAGGAGGACGCCCGTCCCACAGCAGGGGCCCGTTAAGAAAATCAGAGAAGGCCCTTATCCTGGAATATTAGGCAGCCGTTCAAAATGTAGACTGGTGAATAAACTGGAGCCATTCTCGGGGTCTAAGATTCACTGAAAGAAGAAGATGAAATTACAGATACTGTACGATCCCACTTGGGGCGAAAAAATGCAGGGAAGAAGACTGAGGAAGTGATCAGAGCAGCTGTGTACGGCTCTGGGTGGTGGGCTTGTAGGCAATAGGGTATATTTTATATACTTTTAGGTCTTTTCAAAAATGAATACAATGAGCATCAATTATTTTTCTGCTCATAAGACTGGCACTGAAGTCTGTCGTTTTCTGTAATTCAAGTCTGTTACGTATTAGCTAGGTTTCTGGGTGAGTCATTGGCCCCTGCAGTCGTCCTCGGTGTTATTTCCTGCTGGACATTATGCGTTTGCAGGACAGGTGTTGAGCTGCTCACCCCTGCTGCACTTCCCTCCTTGTTCCTGGTGGCAGAAAACCCGGGACGCTTGGGGGCCTTGAGCGGGGAATCTCAGGCGCTCCGAAAAGCACTTGATGAAACGTCGCAGAAACACAGTTCCCAGGGTGAAAATCCCACTCTCTCTATTTTCCTTTCCTTCCTGCCTGTTGCAGCGCCCGGCAGCGCCGAGGGTGGGGGGCGGCGGTGCGCAGGCACGGGGGTGGGGTGGGGGGGAGACCTGCAGGGTTCCTTCCACAGCAGACTCTCCTTCCCTCCTGGTTCTGCGCCTGATCCCTGACCTGGAGGATGGGACGGTCTCTAGGGATCTGAGGATGTCTCGGGGCAGGGGGCCCCGGAGGACGGGGTGGGGGCTGCAGAGTAGAATGGGGATCCCCAAGTTCAGGAGCTGCCTGTGGCCAGATCCATTGGCAGAGGGGGCGTGGCAGCCCCGAGAGGTGGTGAGCTCCCCGTCTTTGCCAGAAGGCAACGTTGGCTGAGCCGCGCTGGGGTCCCTCCCAGTCAGGCCAGAGACAGGTCCAGGATTTGGGAGCTGGCCTTCATGTCCCCGTGAGGGGCGGGGCTGATGGGTTAAAATTGCGCGACGGCTGGTACAGATCTTGTTGCTCCACCTCTCCGAATGTTTAGGGGGAAACCAAGAGCTTTTATTCATTTAGTTGAATTTAGGAAAATATCGAGTTCACTTTCCACTTAAAAATTCATGAAGACAGAAGAGTCACCATGTGGGCCAAGCAAATGCCGGGCTGGTGTTTACTGTCGTTTGTGCAGCTGAGAACAAAACGGTGTTGGGGACACGGGCGTTTTTATTTATCCCCACCACCTGTTGTGCCGTTATGGTTCTTCTCAGGCAACACGCATTTGAATTTACTGTCGCTGCCTGTCCAGCCTTTCAGGCTTTGGAAACAACAAAACGACCCTTGGGCCTTGCTGGTGGGAGGGTAGAAGGGGGCGGCCGCTGTGGAGAGCAGTTTGCGCTTCCTCAGAAAGGCAAAAGTAGCATTTTCAGGTGACCCTCTCCCAGGTGTCCACCCCCAGCTGGAGAAGGGACTCGAACAGAGCCTTGTACCCCGCCGTCCACAGCTGCACCATCGCCCGTAGCCCACGTCCCCCGGTAGGTGGACGGAGAGACGAGGTGGTGCACGCACGGTGGACTGTTCCTCAGCCGCGACAGGGGCGGGGGGCTGGTCCAGGCCGCAGCGCGGGCACGGGCCGGGGGAAGGAAGCAGGCACCGACGTGGAATACTCAGAAAGAGCAGTTTGCAGAATCGGAAAGTGGATTCGAGGTTGCCGGGAGATGGGGGTGAGGAGGGGGTGGGGAGGTGTTGCTTGGTGCGTGTAGAGTGTTTATCAGTTTTGGGAAATTTTAAATAAAACAGAACAAAGCGGCAGCTACTCTTGCTTTTGTTGTCTCCAGCAGGGTCTCCCTAAGAAGGGTCCTGGGCCAGCAGCCCCAGGGCGCCCCATGGGGGGCCCGGTGGGGGCCGGGGTGGGGAGTGCCCCGGGGGCCTGTGCCCCCTGCCCTGAAGCGCTGGGGGAGTCCCTCTGTGGACACCGGGCGCCCTCTTTAGCCTCGTGTGCCCCGTGGGGTCGGCTGTGCAGCCCCCTTTCCCAGCGGGTCCCGACGGTGTTTGGGCTGTGCTGCCAAGGGCCCCTCTCAGCATCGGACCTGACCTTCGGGACCTGCCCTGCCTCCTCGAGCCGGGGCAGCCTCCCCGTTTTCCTTGGGCGC
This sequence comes from Dasypus novemcinctus, assembly GCF_030445035.2. Classification (NCBI taxonomy): domain Eukaryota; kingdom Metazoa; phylum Chordata; class Mammalia; order Cingulata; family Dasypodidae; genus Dasypus; species Dasypus novemcinctus. The sequence goes on from NC_080678.1 coordinate 7,434,811, forward strand.
CCCATTTGTGCCATCCTCCCCAGCATTAGCTCAAGCAAATGGTGTATTAGTCAGCCAAAGGGGGACTGATGCAAAATACCAGAAATTGGTTGGTTTTTATAGAGAGTATTTATTTGTGGTAGTTGCTTACAGATCCCAGGCCATAAAGCATAAGTTACTTCCCTCAACAAAGTCTATTTCCACATGTTGGAGCAAGATGGCTGCCGATGTCTGCGAGGGCTCAGCTCCTCTGGTCCCTCCACAAGGTCAGCTGTAGACTTTCAGGCGAACAGCTCTGTCTCTCTCCCTGGGGCTCCAGCTTAAGGCGTCATCATCAAACTCCAACATTAAGAACCCTCACCTCTGTCCTTTGCCATGCCTTTTATCTGGGATAAAAGGGACAGGGACTCAACGTCCTATGACGTGGCCCAGTCAAAGCCCTAATCATAACTTAATCATGCCCAGGTACAAACCAGATTTCAAACATAATCCAGTATCTATTTTCTGGAATTCATAACCATGTCAAACTGCTACACTCCACCCTCTGAATTCCAAAAAGACATTACAATATTCAAAAAACCCTTAAATCAGTAACAATGCTAGTACTAAATCATATCACAATCAATTTAAAGAAATAGTTTGTCTTGGGGCAAAGTCCTGTCTGCTATAGACCTCTGAAACTTACAAAACAATTTAGGTTTCCAATACACAAATGGACAGAGACAGGATAAACATTTTCATTATGATAAGGAGAAATTGGGAGGGAAACATGAGTCACATGTCCTCTACAGTTCAGTAAACCTGCAGGGCATCCTCCATTCCATTTTCGTCTGAGTCTTTCTTAAGAGGAAGTTTTTTTTTCTCTTTGGGGCCATATAGGGACCCACCCTTTCCACAATCTTGCCCAATGGCCATTTTCTTGGTTCCACCCTCATCAAGCATCTGGGTGTCGACCAAGCTCCAGACCTCTCCCTTCAAGAGTGTTGGGGTGATTGCCACACCTTACCCAATCTTTGGGTTAGAGTCTTGACCCCCCCTAGTACAGTGATGTGAAGACAACCTTCTCCCTAACCTTTGGCACACAGGCTCAACCTTCTCGGAGCAACGAGTTGACCACCTGGCCTTCCCTAACCTTTGGGGGACAGGTCCAGTCCTCTCAGACCTATGGGGTGCTGACCTTAACTGTCCTTGGGGAATGTGCTCCACCTTCTCTGTACCCTGGGGCAGCAAAACTCTCCCAGAACATTGGACAGGAACATCCACCCTCTTCAACTGCTGGGGTAAACTCACTCTTTCTGTACACGTGAGTGGCCGTCCTCTTTTGGCCCAAGGTGATGTCCTAATTTTAGATCTCTGCTTCCATGGTTTTCTTCTTGAGGTCGTTTCCCCTTCAATCTCTCCTTTCCATGTCCCTTTTATTCCAGGCAGACAGTGGTTCTGTCCATACAGCTCTCTCAAAAAGTCTGTTGATTTGGCATGCAGGAAGCAGAGGTCCAAGTCTTCAGAGAGTAAGTCTTTCCACAAGTCTTCAACATAACTGCATCTTCAATCCTGATTTACAAGTTCCAAGTTTGGTTAAGTCCTCCAATGGGGCACTTTCATCTGGGAACTTGATTTCCAGAGGCTTGGAATTTCCAGAATCAGTTTCTGTTTTCTTTGTGCCCGACAGTTCAGTCCTCAGCATCTCTCTCTCATCTAGCATTTTGCTATAAGCTCCAAGCAGAAGCCAAGCCACATTCTCTGGGTTTATTTTGGAAATTTCTTCAGCTAAATGCCCAGGCTCACCATTTTCAAATTTGCCTTCCATAAAACACCAGGAGTTAATCTTGCTAAGTTCCCTGCAACTTTAAAACACGGATCACTTTGCCTCCAATTTCCAATAATAGTTTCATCATTTACTTTTGAGGCATCATAAAAAGTCTCTTTAGCATCCATATTGCTATCAACAGTCTCTTCAAGGCACTGTACGTCTTTTCTTCCAAGCATCTCACAATTACTCCAAAAAATACCCCTTACCCATTTATAAAACCATTCCAGCATTTTGGTAATTGCAAAAGCACTTCCCCACTCCTTGGTACCAAATTCTGTGTTAGTCAGCCAAAGGGGTGCTGAGGCAAAATACCAGAAATTGTTTGGTTTTTATAAAGGGTATTTATTTTGGGTGGGAGCTTACAGATCCCAGGCCATAAAGCATAAGTTACTTCCCTCACCAAAGTCTATTTTCATGTGTTGGAGCAAGATGGCTGCTGACGTCTGCCAGGGTTCAGGCTTCCTGTTTCCTCTGGGCTCAGCGATTCTGTTTTCTCCACAAGGTCAGCTGTAGACTCCCAGGTGAACAGCTCTGTCTCCCTGGAGCTCCAGCTTAAGACTTCAGCATCAGACTCTAACATCAAAACTCCTATTTTAAAAGCCCCCAGCTCTACTCTTGCCATGCCTTTTATCTGTGAGTCCCTACCCAACAAGGGGTGGGGACTCAGCGCCCTAATGACGTGGCCCAGTCAAAGCCCTAATCAGGACGTAATCATGCCCAGGTACAGACCAGATTACAAACATTATCCAGTATCTATTTTTGGAATTCATAACCATGTCAAACTACTGCAAATGGCAACGGGCCTGGTTTCCTTTGTTGACTCAGTGATTTTGGCTTTTTGGGAGGGAGCCTGCCTCATGGGCCTTGAAGGCCCCTGGGGGGGCTGGTGCTTCTCCCCCCGGGGGGGCCTGGCCTCAGGCTCCCCTCTCCCTTGCGCCCAGGAGCTCCTGGTTGGACATGGCGTGGTCCTGGCCTCCATGGCTGGGAGCGGAGGGCGCTGTGTCTGCGTGGACTGTCCTTTTGGCCCACGGCCTGTGGCGCTACCTCCGTGGCATCGCGGCCCCTGCGCGCACTGAGCAGCACGCGCCCCGCCCTGGCGTGAGCCGAAGCTCTCGGTGCTCCACCCGGCTCCCCTGCGCCCCCGCTCCACCTGTCTCAGGCACCCCGCGCAGCTGCCTCAGCGCCTCCTTGCACCCTTGGCCTTCCACCAGGCAGACCCCAGCCCACCTCCCGTGCCTTCCGAGGCCCTCGCCCTGTTTTCTTCGCAGCGTCCGCTTCCTTGGACTTCCGCGCTGGAGTGTGCCTCCTCTGTGGGTGACACGTGGCATGTGTTATGTCTTCCTCGTTCTGCTTGCCCAGGACTTTGGACAGACACTTGCTGTGTTTGTCTTGAAGGAATGGCTGACCGGCTTGTGGTCCTGCCGGAAGCAAAGAAGTGACTTTCGTGAGGAATTGAAATTCTCCACAATTAAAGACGGTGCTCAAATGACTCCTCTCCCAGCCTTTCCGTATCATGCACTTAATTTGCTCTGTTTGCCTTCGTCAAGATGCTTTAAATATATCCGGAGAGCAGCACATAACTTCTGGTTTTCTCTTAAGGCACCCACAGGCATCTAAGGCTAAGAGGCAGGGCTGGTTTCTTTACCCGCCCCAGCTCTCAGGCAGGCTTTCTTGAATTCCCAGGAAGGGAATTCCTGCGAGGGGCGTGGCGGTGGGTTCGCGAGCGGGGCGAGCTTTACCTCGCATCTGAAGGAGAGGTGGCGGCCCTCTCCTGCTGGGGAGTGCTTCTGCCGCTCAGTGGTTTGTCACCCTTGCCCACGGGGGGCTTTCCCTCGGTGGCCTGGTGGAACCTGGAGAACCTGTGGCTGGGGGCGTGGCTGGGGGCAGTGGGGTGGGGCGGCAGGTGCAGGCCCTGGGAGCCAGCCTGTGCGTGCGGGAGGTGGGATGTGGCCCCTCCTGGGCCCCCATGGGGCTGCCCCTTGGATGGCTGCGTGCCGGGATGAGGAGGGGGCCGTGCTGGCGGACTCAGAGGAAGGGTCTCGCGCCTGGCAGCCCAGCGTTTGCGTGCAGCCCCCTCGTTGACCAGCCCCGCGATCGGGGCGGTGAACCTGCCTGGCCCCCGAGCTTTGCTCTTTGAGAGCGGAGCCTAAGGACACTGACCCCGAGGACCAGAAGGACGCCGGGTGGGTGAGCCGGCGAGGGGCCTCGGAGAGGGCGCGAGCGGTCGGGCGCCGGCTGCCGCTCTCTGGCCACGGTCCATCACCAGGACTGTACGCCGTTGTTGTCGCCTCCTGTGTTCACCCCGATCTGGTCTTGTCATTTGGGGTGACAGTGGGTAGCTTCCCTCCTTTTGTCCAGCCCATTCCAGGGACGGGACGTGGCCGGACCCCAGGCCCACATCTGGGGAGGTGGTGCCACCGGAGCCGGCCGCAGAGACTGGCCTTCCATGTACGCGGTCCAGAGAGGAGCCCTCCTGGCCCGCGGGGCTTGGGTGTCGGCCCTATGTCCTAGGTGAGCCGCCGTGGCCTCCGGCCTGTGTCGGGCACGGTGCGCTGCGGGGTGGGAATCGGCCGAGGGCCAGCAGGCCGGGGGTCCTGGAGTCCCCGCCGAAGGTGGAGCAGGGCTGCTCGCTAGTATGGTGCCAGGCAGTTGTGTCCAGGGCCACGGCCTGCAGGGTGAGTGGAACCTGGGTCCCTGCGGACGGCCTCCTGGCCAGAGGAAGCGCCCCGAGGGCCTGGAAGGATGCAAAGGTGCCGTCTGGGCCCGTGGGCGCCCGGCCAGCACTGGGAGCTGGGCCTGCTGAGAACAAGCCGGCTGGGCCCTGCCTCCGAGGGGGGTTTTGGGGGGCAGGCAGGGGCGGCGAGGGGCGGTGCTGTCACAGGGGAAGGCAGGGCGGGCAGGTGCGTGGAGGGGCGGGGGTGGCGGGGCAGGCAAGTCTGCGATGAAAGAGCAGGCACAGGGGTCGGGGAGGGCCGGGCGCTGTGTGCCTTCTGAGCATTTAGGTGCCGCCATCTGCTCCCTGGATGTGGCCGTCATCAGTGACCTGAGCGGGTCAGGCCCTGACCGTCCCCTGTGCTGGGATGAGCCCCAGTGGGCCCTCTCTTTGGAGCCCAGGAGAGGCAGCGAGTCTCAGCAGACATCTGCCAGAGCCCCTGTGTCTGCCACACGGCCCCACCAAGTGGGCACGGGGGCGGCTTGATGTAATAGTAAGCAGCAGCCCTGGGGAGAGAAGCCCGTGGCTGGCTGAGGCTGTGGCCCTGGGGGAGAGAAGCCCGTGGCTGGCTGAGGCCGTGGCCCTGGGGGAGAGAAGCCCGTGGCTGGCCGAGGCCGTGGCCCTGGGGGAGAGAAGCCTGTGGCTGGCCGAGGCCGTGGCCCTGGGGGAGAGAAGCCCGTGGCTGGCTGAGGCCGTGGCCCTTAGGGAGAGAAGCCCGTGGCTGGCTGAGGCTGTAGCCATAGATGAGAGAAGCCTGTGGCTGGCTGAGGCCGTAGCCCTTTCCCATGGCTGGCTGAGGCTGTGGCCGTAGGTGAGAGAAGCCCGTGCCTGGCTGAGGCTGTGGCCCTTTCCCGTGGCTGGCTGAGGCTGTGGCTGTAGGTGAGAGAAGCCTGTGGCTGGCTGAGGCCGTGGCCCTTTCCCGTGGCTGGCTGAGGCCGTGGCCCTTTCCCGTGGCCTGGTGGCTGCTCTCTGCAGGGCTAGCTGAGGCCTGTCCAAATGTCCTCTGCCAAGTGGGCACCAGCCGTTTGGTGAGTGGCTCCTTCGGCAGGAGGCCCTCAGCTTTTTGGTTCCCCCAAGGGCAACCTCGCCCCCTGGGGGACATTGGGCCCAGACACGCTTGGTTATGGCCCCGGGTGGGCGGGTGGAGGCTGGGGCTGGTGCCCAGCACAGCCAAAACTCTCTGGCCCCGTGCCGGCAGCGCCGAGGGCGGCACCTGCTGTGGCGCGCCCCTTTCCAGTGTGGTTCCACCTCGCCTGTTTCTGACGTTCTGAAGTGGTTCTTCCCCAGACAAAAGTGATTCCCATTTGGGCTCAAAGAGCCGCCCTGCTGCGTTGGGGGTGTTTTCAGCCGGTCGTGCCGAGAGCCTTCGCCTGCCTCGGCGCCACGTGGCCCTGCCTGGAGAGCGCAGGCCTCTCTTCCCAGTGCCCCTTCCCGGGTCCCTGGCTGCCGAGGCTCCAGCCACCTTCAGGGGGACCCTGGGTCCCCACTTGGAAGATGAGCAAACCGAGGCACAGAGGGCAGGGCCAGGACTCCAGGCCAGTGCCCGGAGCCCAGGGGTCTTGGCACTGGCACCCAAGGACCTCCCTCTGGTGGTGTCCACTGTTAGAAACAACGCAGCAGAGCACCCAGCTGTGGGGGTGAAGGGGCAGCCACGTGGAAACGGTCTGCTGGTTCTTCAGAAGGTTCAACGTCGAGTTACCAGATAACCGCAAGTCCTCTCCAAGGTTTATCCCCAAAGAACGGAAAGCAGGGGCTGGGGCAGGTGTGGCGCTCCAGCAGTCACCGCAGCATTATTCCCAGGAGCCAGCGGGTGCAACGACCCCAAGGTCCACCAGCAGACAAGGGAGAAGAGAGCATGGCCGGTGCGTCAGCGGGACATGCTCAGCCCCAGGAGGACCTGAAGCTCTGACGTACGCTGTGACACCTTGAAGACATCACGGGGCGTGAAGGAAGTCGGACACAAGGACAAATACTGGATGAGTCCACTTGTGTGAAATATCTAGAACGGGGCAGCAGACTTGGCCCAGTGGTTAGGGCGTCCGTCTACCACATGGGAGGTCCGCGGTTCAATCCCCGGGCCTCCTTGACCCGTGTGGAGCTGGCCCACGCACAGTGCTGATGTGTGCAAGGAGTGCCCTGCCACGCAGGGGTGTCCCCCGCGTAGGGGAGCCCCACGCGCAAGGAGTGCACCCCATAAGGAGAGCCGCCCAGCGCAAAAGAAAGTGCAGCCTGCCCAGGAATGGTGCCGCACACACGGACAGCTGATGCAGCAAGATGACACAACAGAAAGAAACACAGATTCCCATGCCACTGACAACAGCAGAAGCGGACAAAGAAGACGACACAGCAAATAGACACAGAGAACAGACAACTGGGGAGGGGGGGGGGAGGGAAGAGAAATAAATAAATCTTAAAAAAAAAAAGAAATATCTAGAACGGGTGAATTCAGAGAGAAAAAGTAGCGTGCAGGGACCAGGGCTGGGCAAGGGCCGAGGGCTTTATTGCCTAATGGTGCAGCCTTTCCAGGCGGGGCGATGAAACACCTTGGAAGGAGACGTGGCGACGGTGGCACGACGATGTGAGTGTAACGAATTCCACTTAAAGATGTGAAGATGGCAGAAACCACCACCCGGCCGGGAAACCCGCCCCCCGGCCCGACGAGGCACCTCTCAGTTTGCCCGGGCTGTCCTCGGCCCCAAAGCTCACCTGCCTCCCCGAGTGATGGCCCCAGGCTCGGTTCACGGGTCTGGTCTGGTCACAGCCGAAGCGTGGCTCTTCCGCTCGCCGATTGTGGTCATCTGAGCCGTGCGTTTCCTCCCATTCGCTGTTTTTTCTTTTCCCGCAAAACGAGGCCCGTGCTGGCCCTGTGCTCACGGTGGGGTCCTCACCCCAGGGGCGTGCAGTGCAGAACCCGCTGGGGACGGCGCCTGGTCCCTGCTGGGCTTGGGGGGCCACGTCCCCGGGGGGGCTGGAGCTGGCGGGTGGGCGCGAGGACTTCGTTTTCTTCTGCTCTCGTCTTCCTCTGCCCGTCCCCGCGAGCATGCGCATCCAGCTCTCAGGTCTCCGGGGGAATCCAGACAGGGCGTGTCGCGTGCGGCTCGAGCTCCACCGCTGGTTGCGCGTGGTCATCCGGCTCCCGGTGCAACCAGGCCTCCGCGCGGTCGGAGTGTGGTTGGCGTCGCCAGCCCTGAGCGCGGCGGCATGCTGCTAGAATGTTCCCCGGGCTCGTGGGACACCCCGAAGCACCCGCTCGGCTGGGTGTTTGCGGCCTCAGCTCCCCCAGCCTCAACCCCGTCCCTGGCTCTTCCCGCACCCTGCTGTGCCCTGGTCCCAGACCCCCACTCCCCCAGTGCTCCCTTATGCTGCGCCCTCTGCCCTTCGCCGCTTGTCACCATCCGGACACTTCCTCAGAAGCCGGCTCGAATGTGGCCCTCGGCGTGCGTCCCCCAGGTTCCCGGGGCTGGCCGGCGCCCTGGTGCCTGCACCTGGACAGCATGGGCTCTGGGGCTGGCGTGTCCCCTCGTGCCCAGGACGGGCTCCCGTCTGGCCTGTGCACGTCACTCTTGGAATTCTTGATCGGGTAAGTGACCTCCTGCCCTGCCAGGGCGAGTGGCAAGTGAATGAATGAAGAGCCTCCGAGCATTTCTTCCCAGCCGGCTGTGTGCCAAGGACCATGCAGGTGCCTGGTGACGGGGATTTTAAAAGAGCTGTGGGAGGGGGGCCCGAGGGCTAAGGGACGAGCTGGTGTCAGCGGGACTGAGCCTGAGCCATCGGTGTCACCAGCCCCACCCCTGCCCAGGGAGGCCACCGTTGAGTCAAGTGCCAGACCCCAGGCCAGGACGGAGGTGAGAATCAGGTGAGCGGGTGCACGCTCGTGCACGCACCTCTGGGCTCTGCCCCCATTGCTTCTGACCCATAGGTTGGTGGGGTGGGGGTGGGGATGGGGGAGGGGCAGGAACCCTGATGATTGTGGAGCAACCACGTGAGCCCACGAGGTCCCTCTGGTGCCCTGCTTGGACCCCGGGTTGGACTGAGGAGGGTGGGGCTGGCGATTCAGGGAAAGCAGAAGCAGCAGCTCCGATACTTTCTCAGCCCTCTTTGACTTGTGGTCCATTTTGATTTCTGATCTTCTAGGACTAATGATTTTCTGAATCTAGCACTTCAAGTTAGATTAGATATAAGGCTTTGTGAAAAGACAGTTTCTCACCTAACTCAGTTTCTTCGTTAATCAGGTGTGTGTGGGTGGAGATTGGGGGTGGGGTGGGGGCTGGGCTTGATCCCCAGGGTCCCAACTGGACATCTCTGTGCCCAAAGCTCCGGCACGGGTCCTGGAAAGAATCCAAGCCATGGGCTTGTTTCTCCATGTAAGGTTCTGAAGTGGTCACCTGGGAGTGCTCGGTCTTCAGTGCCCCGGGCCTCGGGGACCCCCGTGGACCAGCAACAGGCAGGAGAGCTGACGAGTCTCCCCAGCCTGGCCCGTCTCCCTGCAGGGTGGCCGAGCAGGTGACGTCAACACCCCCGTGCCTCCGGGTCTCGGCTTCTTCATCTGCAGAGCAGTTAAAGGGACCGTCAGGTCTTAGCCCAGGCCCCCCAGCGGGTCCTCCAGATGGGCAGTTGGTTCTTGTTTTTCTGGCTGTGATTCGGATTTGACCACTGGTACCTCTGGCCCAGGGGTGAGCCCAAGAAAGGAGTGTCTCCTGGGCATCCAGTTATTCTGAAAATATCAAAATATCATCAGGGAGCAAGTTGATACTTGGACTTCACTGAAATAAATAATTTCTTTTTTTTTTTTTTCCCATTTAGGGCTCATGTTGATTTTCAAAAACAAATCTCTGCAACCTATAGATATTTGGTTCCTAAATAACGATTTTTATTTTGCTGAGTTTTGGGGGGAGAATCAAATTTTTTGTTAGAGAAATTGTAGATTTACAGAAAAAGAATACATAAAATACAGAGTTCACATATTCTACCCTATTAATGATGTGCATTATTGTGATACATTTGTTCCAATTCATGAAAGAACATTTTAGTAATTATACCATTACTTAAAGTCCATTGTTTATAACGGGCTCTACTGTTTGTGTTGTACTGTCCTATGATTTTTATAAGTTTTTTATTCAAGCAACATATATACAACTTAAAGTGTCACCTTTTATCCACCTTCACATATATAATCCAGTGCTATCAATTACATTCACAATGTTGTGAAAACATATCACTATTTATTACCAAAACTTCATAATCACCTCAAATAACCACAATTTTGTGTGTGTGTGAACTCAATTTTAATATAACACAGTGTGTTCAAAATAGTATCGTTTCAACATATGGCGCTAATCACATTCAAGTGTTCTGTAACCCCATGTGGCTGGTGGCTACCATTATTGAACAGTCGAAGTCTAAATTCTTTTTTTTTATTATTTATTTTTTAAATATTTTTATTTTTTTCACATATTTTTTTCTTCTTTATTTTCTTTTAAATGTTACATTAAAAAAAATATGAGGTCTCCATATATCCCCCACCCCTCCCACATCAACAAGCTCTTCCTACATCGCGGCACGTCCACTGCACCTGGCGAATACATTCTGGAGCACCGCTGCCCCACATGGGCGGTATTTCTTTAGACCCCATTTGTCATTCAGGTTTGCCTGACCCAAAGACATCTCGCTGCGGTAACTAGGTGTCCCCGTGAAATGCACGCTGGCGAGCGCCCGCTTTGCGTGTAAGGACGTAGCCGAGTGGCTCTGTTCGTGGGCATCAGGACTTGTTGAGTCTTGCTGCCCAGTGGGACGTCAGGCTCCTTCCCTGCTGACTCCCCGGAAGCTGCGGCCCCGGCGCGGCTCGGGGGTGTGTGGCTCTCTGCACCCCTGCAGCCCCCGGGACTCCGCTGCAGAGGCAGCGCCCCGCCCTCCCTGCCCGGCCCCGCGAAGGTCGGGCTGACCTCTCTCCCGGATGTGGCCTGTGAGGCCCCAGGAGATGAGCTGGTGGTTCGTTACCCGAGACTCAGGGTAACACCCCCTGCACCCGGCTTTCCTGGCCTCTCGCCATGCCCACTGCTGGCCCCTGCGCCGTGGGACCCCAGGCCCCCAGCCTGGAGGCCGCCGCCCTGGGCCCTCCCCCACGGAGCACAGGCCGCCCCGGACACCCCAAAGCCTCGCTGTGCCTCCGCGGCTCGTTTTCACCGCAACCCACGACCCGCCCGGCCTCGTGCCCCAGGTCGTGGAAGCCGGTCCAGGCCAGATCCCGAGACCACGCCACGCCCGCGCGCGCAGGCAGACTCCCTGCGCCTCCCCTCATGGAATCCTGGTGTCGGGGGCAGCGGCCCCCGCGTGAGCTGAGCCCGAGCCCCACCGAGGGCGCTGGCTTCCGGGGCGCAGGGCCGCGGCCTCGGCCTGGGCTCCTGGCCCGTCCGGCGCACGAGGGTCTGCCCGCCCCGGCTTCCGCGGCCAAAGAGCAGCGAGGGCTTCGCCAGCCAGTGCCGCCCGAGGGCCAGCGCAGGCCCCTTCCTCACCCTCTCACCCGGGGACCCTGCCTCCCTCCAGCTCCTGCGCCTGGCAGCTCCTTCTGAAAACAGGGTGCCTTAGCTCATCCTGCTGAGGGCACCCCGATTCCTCAATTAGAAAAATACTTGTTTGGGGTGAAGGAGGCCCCAAAGCCCCTCGACGGGCCGAAGCCCCCGCCTCGGCCTGCTCCTTCTTGTCTTTGTGCGTCGGAGGGCTGAACCCACCCCCGGTTTCTAGACGGAGCGCGCACCGCGGCGAGCCCCCCGGGGGCTGCGTGCGGGGAGACGCGGTGATGTGTCTGTGTTTGGGTGTTGTGATAACACCGCTTTCCTCCAAATGTCCCACCATCTGTGGCTGCCGCTCCTGCGCGCTTTTGGCTGCTCACCCCGCCCCCCCAGTCTGGCTTCGCGGGTTACGGGGAACCTCAGGCGCCCCTTGGGTGCCCCATAGGGGGCCGCGGTGGTCAGCTCGACCCGCCGCCGGGCAGAAGGTGTTTCTGTGCTTACCCGGAGCAGCGCCGCGTGGGCAGCTGGGGTTCCCACCGGCGCCCCGTCTCCTGGTCCCAGGCCCTTTACCTTAAAGGACGGCCCGCTTCGCAGCGCGCCCCGCGGAGCTCCTGCCCGGGCCGGGTCCTGGTAAGTAGGCAAGTATTTTGGGGAGCAGGGGCTTGTCTCCTCCCCCCCCCCTCCTGTTGGGGAGGGCTCCACATAGGCCTGTGGGGGGTGAGCGTGCTGGGCCAACTCAGGCCCCCCAGAAGCAGCCCGGGTGCCCCCTCCAGCCCCACGTGGCGCATGCCCAGGTGGAACCCCCAGCCCGTCCCCACCTCGCCATGCCCCCCGGGGCCTCTTGGTCCCCGGCCTCTGGCTTTCCCAGGTCCGAGGGGACGCCTGGGGTGAACTAGGCATCCTTCGGCTGGTCACTCTTCCTCCCTGCTCGATCCTGCCGCCCCTTCTTGGGACACCCTGTTTGGCAAGGGGTGAGGCTGGCGGCCTGGAGAAGGATGGGGAAGGTCAGCGGCCCCCGGCAAGCATGCGGAGCGCGAGGGGGGCAGGCTGCTCCGCGCCGCTCTGGGAAGGACGGACAATGGCAGGTGCTGCTGAGCTGGGCCCAGCCCGCCCTCGACCCCGGGCGAGCCGGCCGAGCGCGCGGCAGCCCCAGGCCCGTCTCCGCACGCCGGGCAGGCGGCACGCCATGTCCTCGGCTGGCGTTTTGCGTATTTCCTGCTCACGCTCCGCATTTGCTTCCACTGCTGGAGTCTGTTTCGCTCTGTGGCTGTGTGTCCGCACCAGGCACCTTAGAAGGCCGTTTTCCCGGGGGACCCTCTGCTGTCCCAAGAGCCCCGTGGTGCAGAAGCCGTCCTGGCGGCGCCCTCCCGCCGAGCCCTCTCGACTGTCCACACCCGGTGCCACCTCTGCTCCAGGCGAGGCGCCCGGCCGTGCGGGGCCTGCAGATGTGGCCTCGCCTCCCTCCGTCTCCAGCTGCAGGGGGCGTGGGGGGGTGGGGTCAGCAGCTTCATCTGCTCCCTGGGGCCTGCGCTTGACCGTGCGCCCATGTGGCCATGGGTCCCAGCCACCCTTCTGCCCACTAGGGATCCACTGGGTGGCTCTCCAGTGCTCTCGCACCCGGGACAGGGGCTGGCCTTGGCCCCTGGGTTCTCTTGAGACTCGACCCAAGTCCTTGAGCCTCCAGGCTGCTCCCTCCCTCCGTGGGACGAGTGGCCGTGATGATCCATCCAGAGCTTTCCGGTGGCGGTTCCCTGAAGGGCGGAAGTGAGACTGAGGAGTAAAGGATTTGGCCGGAAATGCTCTGGCTTAGCTTTTTAGCAGAAGGTTATCTAGGATTTCGGGGAGAAAATGGCATCTGCATGTTGGGTCTGAGCTGGCAGCTCCCGTTGAATCTGAAAGGGTGGGGGCTACTGAGCTTCTTACAGACGGGGAAACTGAGGCCACGAGCAGCCACCTGCCAGCGCCATGGGGCCACGAGGCCAGAGCGGGGCCTCGGCCCCACGCGTGTGCCTCTGTGTCCCACTGGGCCGGCTGCTTCCCCAGTAGGGGTGGGGGCTTGTTACACTTTCTACGAGGAATACATTTCGGGGGGCCACAGCTCTGGGGTACTGGCGGCCACACCCCCCAGCCCAGCAGGACGGGCTGTGTGGAAGGTCGCATGGCCCTTTGCTTCCATCCCATGGCAGCGACCATAGAGCTGCAGCCTGAAGCTCCGTGCCTGCCCACCCCGGACCAGAGGGGTGCTGCCAGGGCCGCGTGCCCCCCGGCCCCTGCCCCTCATCCCGCCGGCGTGCCTGTGTAGCTGCCGGAAGGAGGCGGGCGGGCGTTGGACGGCGCAGTGCCACCCGGACGTGGTAACAGTGCTGTGCTCTTGTCCCCGCTGCCCCCTTTGCACGCTCGTTAAAGCGCCGAGTCGGGGTATCTGAGCCGGACCCTAACGAGCCCCTTTAATCAGGCCCCGAGCGCTTCTGTCAGGCAACGCGAAAACGCTCACTCCAGCGAAGCTGCGTTTCCCCCCCAAGAAACGCATTTGTTTAAAGATTGGCCTGTCAATTTGTGAATCAACATTTCGGCTTTTCGCTCAGACCCCATGCTTGGGCTGCTGTTCCCTCAAGAAGGAGAAATAACACAAAGCTGCTATTTGTTGTTTGAAGGGAAGTAAACTTCATCAGGTCGACTTAGATGTGTGCCTCGCGTGTCACTCAGCGCAGCTTTCTTGTAATGAAACACTGCATACAGATTTCTTCCGAGGCTCAGGGGATTAGACCCAGTAAAAGAAGAATTCAGTCTTCCTCGCCGTGGCGCATCAGAGTGAGAAGTTTAAAATCCACAATTTATTCAAATATTGATATTTCTACTTGTCAGAAGAGAGGGGCCTTGAAATTTCCACTGAGCGCTGTTGTCAGAAGAATTGCAAGAAATGTGTCAGATAATTCATAAACGGAGTTCACTACTGTGAAATCAGCTGGGAACGGGGGAAAAATATATTCTTGTCGATGTAGAATAGGGGCAATATAACAGAAAATAGCACTCACTTTTCCATCATGTCAAGCAAATGCTCAATTTGGGCCAGGTATTTTCTTCTAAACAGCCCGCTGCTCCTGGAGGAGCCCGGGATGCGTGGCCGAGGTTTTGAGTTCGCTTTGGAGACGAGATCTGTCTGGTCTCCTCCCCTCCGAGCCCGCTGGTGCCCGTCCCGCAGGAGCCAATCAGCGCGCGGTGGCTCGCGGGCTCGGCCCCGCTGCCCATCTGGTCTGCGTTAGGCCCCGAGAGCTGCGCCGAGGCCGTAAGACGTCAGGGCCCAGTGTAAATTCCAGACCGCTGCGCGGGGGGCGGCCTCAGCCACTTTCTTAGGCCTGCCGGGGCTTTCCTTCGCTTTGCGGCCAAGGAGGGCACACTTAATACTCCACGCATAGTTGAAATTCTTTGGTGTGCAGGCCACCCCAAACTAGGATTTTGCTTTGGACTTTCAGCCTTGTGCGGGGCCCGGCCGACCCTCGTTCTTCGGCGCCGCTCCTTCGCGGGGAGGCCCGGGCAGTCACGGCCACGCAGAGGGGGCACGAGGGGTCCAGCGTCACGTGGCCGGACGTCCACGGTGGGTGGAGGGACGGGCAGTGAGCGCCCGGCGGAGACTCGGCGTGTCCTTGCTTGTGAAGCCCCCTTTGCACGGGCAGAGCTGTCCTTCCTGCGTGGGAAGGCGTGTCTGTGTGCCCCCCACAGACGTGGCATTTCGAGGTGGGCACCGCTGGTGCCACGCCCCCAAATCCGTCCTGGAGCGCATTTATTCTCTTCCACCCTCAGGCCAAGACTGGGGTGCCGAGGGCTCGAGCAGGCCCTGCCTGGCCTCCCCCGGCCATGTGAGGCTCCCGCGGCCGCCTGCCCTCTGCCTCCCCACCCACCACCCGCTGGAGCAGGCGGGGCGGCTGGTGCCTTCCCTCACGGCCTTGCCAGCACTGCCCCAGCCGCCGTGGCCTGGGCGCACGGGGGTTGGAGCCGGACATGGCAGGAAGAGGATTTATGGGCCCCCGAGGATTTACAGTGGGAAGGGGGAAAGAGGGCGTGGCCCCTGTGGGGACAGGCGGAGGAGCCAGTCAGGAAACTGAGGCTCAGGTTTGGCTCTCCAGCGCTGGAGAACTTCAGGCTCCCCTGCAGCTGCCCGTGTGACCTGGGGTGGCCGGGGGCTCTCTGGGCCCGTCAGGCCCTCGGGCGCCCCCCTGGCCTTGCCCTGTGCCCTGGTGCCTGGTCCTTGGCTGGGCCCGGCCCACCCTGTGGGGGCCAGTCACGTGCCCCCGTGGCTGTGCTCCCTGCTACGGTTTGGGCTGGGGGCAGGGTCGCGGCCGCGGTCCACGGCCCCGCGGTTGAGCATGACCCGGCGGGCGCAGCAAGTGCCGTGGGCAGTCTGTCCTCCACCCGTGGCCCTGCCGGTGCCTGTGCCACGGTGAGCGGGTGCACTGAGCCGGCTGCGAGTGGGCGATGCGGGAACCCTCCCTGGGCCCACGTGGTCCACGGCGTAGCTGGGTTTGTGGACGGAACTGCAAGCGAGCAGGAAGGCCGCGGGCCTGGGGTGCCGCTCAGAGTGACGCTGGGTGGACCGGAGCGCGCTGGACCTGGCGCTGGGTTACTTTGTAACTTCAGTCTTAAGTTGGGTCGCGTAAGTGTGGCTTGGGTCAGGCTGGGGTGGGGGGGGCAGCGCTGGCTTTATGTCGGGGTGGAACGAACCGTTTGCAAGCCCGATAGAAAACGCCCCCAGAACTGAGTGTTGAGGTGTTTTCATTGAGATTTGGTGTACATCTGCCTTTCAGTTCGGAATTTAGGATTGTATATGTCATTATTTCTGACTTGTTTATGTCTATGTCTATATCTATATCTATGTCCATATATATCTCTATATATTTACGTTCATATTTATATATCTATATATATTTATGTCTCTATATATTTGTATCTAAACATCTATATCTATATACTTCCATCTATATATCTAAATAAGAATTTACACATGTGAGTTTTCATATGTGAGTTTACATGTGTGTGTAAACCCTGTGAGTGTGTGCCAGGCTGGGGGGTGAGAGGAGCACCCCTTTTTGTTAAGCTTGCAGCTGTCCAGGGGCCTTGAGCATCTGTCTAGTCCGTGCTTCAGGAAACCATGGCAGGTAACTGAAGGCCCTTTCAAGAGGGAGCTCAGGCCTTATTTGGCCCTCCTGCATTCCTACCCACAAACAGAACCCCGGACTGCATCTTTGCCTCGTGTGTCAAGTGGTCCCCGAGGGCTGAGTGGATCCTACTGGCCCAAGTGGACCCCTGTGGGTGAATGGATGCCGGGGACCTGTGTGGACCCCTGCAGCTGAGTGGATCCTGGTGTCCTGAGTGGACCCCTGCGACCGAGTGGGTACTGGTGGTCCAAGTGGACCCCTGCAGCCGAGTGGAGTCTGGCTTGGCATGGGCTTGTTGGAGCAGGGACCGCGGGGCCGATGGCTTCCCCGCCTGCCGGGGCTGCCGTCTTCCTCTCCGCACGTTGTTCCCTGTCAGCTCGGTGTCAGTGGATCTGTCATCGCGCCCAGCGGAGCCGAGCCCTGACAGCGAGGAGGTAAACGCTCCCTGCCTGAATCCCCCATTGACTTTGTGAAGCGTATTGATTTCTTGTAAAAATAATGATATTGACAGGCTTTCCAGGAGTAATTGTTTCCAGAGCGCAAAGGTCAGTGTGGCGAGGACGGGGCTGGGCCGGGGCCCTCGGTGGCCGTGTGAGCCCAGGGGCTGGAGGGCGGGGCTGGCAGGGTCTCCCAGGGGCTCGGGGTCGTCGCTGGGTGCCCAGGTCACCGGCTGCCAGGCCTGCGGAGTGTCCCGGCCACGTGGGGCCACGGCGGGGCTGGGGGCTGAGCGGGACCCGGCGCCCACACTCCCTCGTGCGGGCTGGGCCCTCGAGGCTGTGCACGCTGCTCCACAGGCAGCGGGACTGGCCGGGAGCCAGGGGACCCCGTGCGTGGTCTGTCCAGTGGCTTCTGTCCTCCCGGGAGGGTCGCCCCACGGCCACCGCCCTCCTTATAAGCCCAAAGGAGAGGGCGGAGCCAGGGGCTTCCGGGGGCTTCCGGGGACGCAGGGCCGCCGGAGGGTGCCCAGCACGTGGTGAACATACCCTCTGGGGTGCCCACCAACAGGAGTGCCGTTGCCAGCCGCCTGCAGCTGGGCGAGGGGCAGAGGGCCCTGGCCCCTGGAAAGTGTCTGCTTCACGGTGGAGAGACTGCCGTGGGGGGCTCTCCCCTGGCCCCCACGCGGGGCCCTGTCGGGGTGGACGTGCGGACAGTCACGGTGTGGCCGCCAGAGCCCATCCTGGGAAAGCTGGGGTGACGTAGCCCCGTGCAGAGAGAGCAGCCCCAGTGCTTTCGTGCCACAGACCAAATGACAGCAGAGGGGGAGAGTGACGACTGGTTCGGAAAGCCGCTCGCTGATCCGTGCGTGAGGACAGAGCGCGCTGCCCGTGAGCGCATTTTTGACTTGCACTGCGTTTTGCTGAGAATACACCTGTAGGTCATCTTTAAGAAGCAGAATTACCTGAGGATGCTTTGGGCCAAGGTCACGTCTATCGACTGTGACCTCGTGACCCAAAATCGTAGCAGCGGCCTCTGGGCGGAAGCGGCGCCCGCGCGGCCGCCATGCTTGCGGGCCGCTGCTCCGTGTGTCCACAGGGCCTCCTCCTTGTTCATCCTCGGTGAAGTAACGGTTGCACTGCAGTGGCGGGTCATCCGTCAGCCGGGCCGGCGGCGCGGCCTCTCGACGCCGGCTTTGTCTGTTCCTCGGGGGAGCGTCGGTGCGCGTCATCGCGGAGGCTGCCCGCTCAGGTGCGGCGCCCGTCCTGCGGCCAGGTCCCCTTCCGGCGCCATCTAGAACAAGATTTGTGTTCGCCCTAATCCAATAAGCGTGGCCTGGGACGGCCCGGGCGGCTCTGCTGGGAGTTGGTGCCCAGGCTTGTAGCAACATCTAACGGGTATTTAGGTGCAAAGTAGCTGTGAAGTGTTAAATATTTACATGTGGAATGCCAATAGTAATTGTCCACTTTCCCCCAGCCAGCCTAGGGAAATGTCTTATTTGTTTCCATGTTCCTTCAATAAACAGACGGCTGGAGAATCCTCTCGCTATTTCTTGGGGGCTTAGAATTAATAAAGCCGGGCGGGATAAAATATGGGCTTTGGGTTTTTGAATGATCACTTCTCTACCAGGTTATATAATACGGCTTTAACTCCATGTGGCCTGTCTATTAAGCAAGACAGGATGAGCCTCACAAATAATAAAAAATATTTATGCTTTTCTTAGTGATACTAACAAGGTAACATATCAGAGAAGAAATGGCAGGAGAAGAAAAAGGTAACTGTGTCTTATGAATTCACGGCTCAGTGGGGTCCCGGCTGCTTCCCATAAGCACCCTAGGAGCCTGTGTTCAGAGTTGCTCTCCTTCCACAAATTGTATTTTTTGCTTTTTGTTTGCGAAATCTGAAGCATCATAAATGCCTCCATCTCATCTATATTTGATAGTTAATATTAGTCTCAACCAGGAAAGTGCACTTTACATGTGACAACATACGATTACCTGGGAGTGCTATTGCAAAGGAAAAAATCAATACCAATTTATAATTCACCATCGCAGTCTATCAGTTTTTATGGTTCTCTATCCAGTCTCATTAATTTTTTATTATGATTGACTGAAACCGAAAGATTTTTAACATGTTTCGCTGTTATTTATTCAGCCTTAATAATTAAATAAACCTTAATTGGCTGGGTTTCGCGGCATCCTGGCGGCTGTGGCCGGGACAGGTTGGGGTGACCACCCCTTCCTCACGGGGCCAGCCCCTCAACGTTGTCCTCGGCGGCGCCTCCGGGAGAGGATCTGTGGGGTGGCGCCAGGAGGAGAACCAGATCCCGTCGCCCCCCTGCTGGGATGCTGCTTCAGAGGAGACCATTTGCCCGAATGCAAAATAGAACTTATCGACAGCGCGCGGAGAAGCACCGCCCCGTGCTCCTCGGGCCGTCGGAGCCGGTGCCCCGTACCTGTGCGAAACCTTGACCCGCCGCTAATACGTTGATTAATGAGGTCAAGGAGCCCCTGGCGTGGAGGGCCACGGCCGGGCCACCCACCCCCCGCCCGGGCCCTGCAGACCGGTGGTTAGCGGGAGCCGCTGCGAGGTGATTGACAGATGGAAAATTGCACTTTCAAATTTCATCCGTATTCACTTGAGTTGCTGGCGTGCGTGGCAGCCGCCCCGTCCCCGGGCAGGCCGAGGCTGTCGGCGTTGGCTGTTTACGCAGCGAGGAGAGGAGCCAGCCGGGGCCCGGCTGGAGTGGGCTGAAGGGAAATCAATCCCGTCATAAGTGAGAAGGATGGAGAAGTTTGAACTGTGGCAACTTCCATCATTCCGGTCCTGGCCGTGCTGGTGGGTGTTGGAGCGCGGAGCGGCCCGTGCGGTGCCAGGCCACCCCCGCTGGAGCGAGGCGGGGAAAGGTGTCGGGCCGGGGGTGGGCGTTTTCCTCCCTGGTGTTTGTCAAGGTGGTTTCTCGTGGCACCGCACGGAGGGCGCGTCAGACCCTGGGATGATGGACGCTGGGCGTTTCGACAGATCGGAAAAGAAGCTTCTGTTGGCTGTGACGAGCATACGCCAGGCCTTCTCCGTCAAACAGCTCGGCCTCAGCCCCACTTTTTTCCCCCAATTTTTGTTTTCACCCAACTTTCTGCTTCTAGAAACAGCGCACTGTCTGCCGTTTCTGGTCCTGTTGCCGAAGGCATGTCGGAGCGGCCGGTGCACCTGCCTGGAGCGGCCAGTGCACCTGCCTGGCCAGGGGGGTGCCGCCCACGGCCCCATGGAGCTGCCCGCCCCACCCAAGGGGCCACCTGGACAGCAGTCAAGAGAGCACCTGTCCAGGGTGCGGAAAGTGAAACTTAGAGTGACCGTAGCGGTCTAATTGGATCTCTGCCTGGCCCCGGGCAGGGGCGTCGTTTTATATTGGAAATGCTGTGAAAACGGTGGGGACAAGCATGTTGCAATTTCACAACCTTGTTCTTAATATTATTGAAAGAGAGCTCTTCTTGGCAGTAATAAATTTAACACAAAAATCAAATACAAAACAAATTTATTCTTCCAGAGCTGATGCCCCAGTCATTTCTTTCTTGTCTTGCATTAAGCTTTAAAATCAACTGTCACTGCCTATCGATTGCGTCTGAATTGTTATCTATATTTCTCAAAAGCGCTCTTGACAGTTAATACAGTGTAAATTATAATCTGGGGAAATGCTGCTTGTATTTGCCAGCAAATTGCTTAGATTCTGAGTAAAGCTGCTTTTATTCACCACTCTTTTCTTGTGGCCATCTATTCTAGTAAGGATCATTCGGGCCAAATTATTCTAAATTTACACTCGGCTAGTATGTAAATCATATGGTGGAAATCACTTATGGAATCACTCTGGTATTCAAAGCAGTGTTTGAGTGTCTTTGCATGACATTAGCGAAACAAATATCACCTCGGGGGCTGGCCCACGGTTTGGGGGGGGGGGTAGGGGTAGGGCCGGCCCTGCTGTGGAAGCTTCCGGAAGGAGGTCGTGGCCTGGCCTGTGCAGTGCTGTGGATTTCCCACTCCCCTTCTCTGCCCCCCCCCCTTGGAGCATGGCTCCCGTGGAGCAGCGTGGTCTCCGGGGGCTGCAGGAGGGGCGGGCCCCCGTTCTCTAGAGATGCTGCGTGAGGGCCGAGGGTCCCTTGGGCTTCCCCTCTGTCCTTGCTTCTTCATGCTAGGGCGAGACCAGGTCAAAGGTCGCCCCCTGCACTGACCCCGCCTCCTCTGCAGACCAGCACTGGCCAATGGGCGTGGGTGGCCGCCACAAAGGGCAAGCCGCAGAGGTGCTTTAGATTTTCTAGTAGCTGCCTGAAAAGAGTGACGAGAAACGGGTGTAATTAATTTTAATCATGTATTTTATATAACCCAAGTGATCCAAAATATCATTTTTATACGTGGTCGATAGAACAAGTGATCGCGGTGTTTGACATTCATGCTTGTGTGCTGAGTTTCTGGGGTCCAGTGTGTATGGGACACCCATGGTGCAGCTCAGCCTGGAGTTGGCACATGCTCTGCGCAGCTGGTGGCCGCCATCTTGGACAGTGCGTCACCGAGCCCCTGTGCCCTGCTGGGTGTCCAGCCCTCAGCTGCCTGAAAGACTGGGACGGGAAGAGCCGTGGGACCCCGAGTCCGAGTCACGCATGTCCAAGGGCCCGAGGCCGTCCCGTGGGGGCGGGTTCATCCCAGGCGACGCATGGACTTGTTTTGTGCGGCCCTGGTGGGGTGGTGGAATCCTTGTTGGGTGGATGAATTTGGTTTTTCTTCAGAAATGTTTCATTGTCTGAGCTCGTGGCTGTTTCCTACTCAGTGAAAAATTGGCAGTTGCCATACAGGGAGCTATTTGAGGAGTTACTTCTGGTCTTTTAGGAATAACTAATTTATTCATTCGTTTATTCACGTGCATTCAAGAAACATTTATCAAAGACCTCTGAGTTGGAGGGCAAGGTGATTGTTACTTTTCCTGCCCTGAAGGACTGCTGGAGAAACAGAGGGAGCTACTGATGCATCTACCTCTGGGTCTATCACTACCTAACCTATCTAGATCTGGCTATCATCTACCAGTCAACCAGTCTAGCATCCATCTGATCTGTCCTCTCTCAGTCATCTGTCATTCTGTCATCTCTCTTGATCATTCTATCTCTACCTTCCTGCGGTTGTCCCTCCATCCCCCCATCCCCCCACCCATCCATCTGTCTCTCTACTTACCGACCCACCTACCTACCAAACCTCTCCATATCCATAATGCTCACAACCCTGCATGTTTGGCGGTAGGTGGGGAGAACAAATGATTATGATGCAGGAGAAAAGGTGCTGGGGAGGGCGTGTCTGGGGGTTATCTGGGCAGTGCAGGGCCCCTGGAGGCTCTGTGCACTTGGACTTGGAAGATGAAGAGCCTGTGGACCACAGCGGTGGGCTGGGCAAGGGCATTCTAGGTGGAGGGCCACAAATTCCCAAGTGGGAAGAAAGTAATGTGGCCTGAGTCTCTTTCTTAACTGAGGGAAGTGCCGTGGCGCCGTCACGCAGGTGCGGGAGCCCCTGGCTCTGGAGCAGCTGTGACTTTCCAGGGGGCCTTGGGATTGGCTTGCAGGGGTTGGGGGTGGAGGGGGCAGAGCAGCTTAGCTGGCTGCTCACTTCCCTGGTTCTGCCTCCGTTTTCCAACATTAGGATTGAAACTCATCTCAAAATCCTTTTCCACCAGTAAAATGCCCTAATTCCTGTTAGGCTTCTGCAGCAATTACGATGCCACCAAACTTTACTCCCTGGAGCCCTTCCGCAGCCCAGGGACCTCCCCACGACAGCGGGAACGTGCCTCTCAGAGCACCGGTGAGGGTGCATGTCACCTCCTCCAGGCCCAGCATGCACCCCCTTCCCGCTCCCCAACTCTGTGGCTCTTCATCCAGCTGAGGAACCATCCGGAAATGGCCCAATAGGCAGTTTTCAAACACTGCACCGGAATCGCTACCATACATTTCCTCATCGGGTAGGTCAACCCTTGGTCTGCCCTCATTCGTGGGATTCAGTCTGAACTTTGTGAGGGTGGGGTACTCTCTCTTTAATACTTCATTCACAGAGTTTAGCACAGAGCACTAGGGTATCGGAATGGATAGGTGGATACATGAGTGAGAAGAATGAATGGAATAAAATAGCCCCAGCTAGCAAGTCCAAACGCCTGGGGTGATGCCACACGGGGAAGCTCAATCTGGTGGTCTGGCCCCCCCGGGCCTTCGTATAAAAAGCAATCTTGGGGGCGGCGGACTTGGCCCAGTGGTTAGGGCGTCCGTCTACCACATGGGAGATCCGCGGTTCAAACCCCGGGCCTCCTTGACCCGTGTGGAGCTGGCCCATGCACAGTGCTGATGCGCTCAAGGGGTGCCCTGCCACGCAGGGGTGTCCCCCGTGTAGGGGAGCCCCACGCGCAAGGAGTGCGCCCCATAAGGAGAGCCGCCCAGCGCGAAAGAAAGTGCAACCTGCCCAGGAATGGTGCCGCACACGGAGAGCTGACACAACAAAAAGAAACACTGATTCCCATACCCCTGACAACAACAGAAGCAGACAAAGAAGATGCAGCAAGTGGACACAGAGAACAGACAACCGGGGTGGGGAGGGGAAGGGGAGAGAAACAAATAAATCTTTAAAAAAAAAAAAAGCAATATTGGGAAGCGGACGTGGCTCAAGTGAATGATCTCCTGCCTATCACATGGGAGTTCCTGGGTTCGGTTCCCAGTGCCTCCTGGAGAAGATGAGAAAGAAAGCGAGCTGGCATGATGGGCAGGTGCAGCAAGCTGACACCACAAGATGACGCAACGAGGAAACTCAAAGAGGAAAGACAGTGAGAGACAGAACAAAGCAGGGAACTGAGGTGGTTCTAGAGACTCAACACTTCTTTTCCACATAAGAGGCCCCAGGTTCAGTTCCCAGTGCCTCCTAAAGAGAAGATGAGCAGATGAGAGCACACAGCAAGTGGACACTGCAGACACTGAGCACAAAAAACAAGGGATGGGAATCAATAAATATTAACATCTTAAAAAATAAATGATAAAAGAAATGGCCACAGATTCTTTAAAAAAAAACCCACAAAACAATATTCCCGGGGAGCGGATGTGGCTCGAGCAGTTGAGCATCTCCTTTCCACATGGGCAGCCCCAGGTTCAGTTCAGGGTGTCGCCTAAAAACAAAACAGCAATGAAAGAAAACAGACAACAGGCAAACAAACGAAAAAACCAACTCAGGGATGCCGATGTGGCTCAGTGGTGGAGCGCTGGCTTCCCATATACAAGGTTCTGGGTTCGATCCCCAGCCCTGGTACCTCAAAAAAAAAAATCCTTTGGCCACTGACTGCTTTTGCAGGAAGTATGGGGTCGAACCACAGGAAGTTGCCAATAGATGGTCATTATGGACCACAAAACCAGCAGTTTCAGCCAGTCCCACCTGACACTTGAGGCAACAGAGCGTTAGTCGGAGGCCCAGGCCAAGATGTTGAGGTCGGGGTGAAGAGCCCCGACGGCTTTCCTGGAAGCCCTGCAGCGCTGCTTACGGCGCTGCTCCGGTGACTCGCCGGCATCTTCCGTTCCCAGTCACGGGAGACGAGGGCGGCCACCTGCCGTTGGCGGAGGCGGCTCGCGGTTGTGGAGGCGTGAGGCCCGCGCAGGCCGCGCGAGTTCTTGCAGGAGCCCTGTGGGTCTTGTTTGGTTTTAAGGCATGAGCGACCTGGGCTACGAGAGTCCATAACGGAGCTCACAACAACGCCGTAACGAGGTCACAGGCGTAGCTCAGTTTCCTAAGTGTGTCACCAGGTAAGACTTGACCACGGCAGAGAGGAAAGGTAGTTACTGCGAAACATGGAGCCCCGGGCCTCCCTGCTGGGTCTTCTGCTCTGGGGCTTTCCTCAGCTCTGGAGGAGGCTCATCGTCACGGTGAACCTCCAGGTGGCCGCTACCACCTCGTTACAGACGGTCCCTTCCAGCGGTCCCCGCCCACACAGCGCGGCCTGCGCCAGCGGCCCGGGTGGCCACGCGAGGGGGGCGGGGCACCGAGCCCTCCGAGCCAAACCCGCCTCGAATGTAAGCCCGCGGCTCTCAGGAACGCGTCTGCCTTACCCGTGAGCTGCTGGCCTTGGCGCTGGCTCGCCTGTTTAACCAAAGCTGGAGAAATTCGATGAGGTCTCGACGTGGTGGTAACGTGTGGGGGAGCGGGTGGAGCTGGGTGGTTGAGCGCCTGCTCTCCGTGCATGGGGTCCTGCGCTCATTCCCTGGTACCTCCTAAAAACTTTTCTCGAGACGTTTCCTGTGGTTGCCCCAGCTAACTAGTTGTAGGGGTCAACTAGTTGCCTTTATCATAGGGGACCGAGTGTGATGCCACGTTAATCAAACTTCCGATTTCTCCCAAATTTGCCCCTTGGAGGAAGTTAACAGGTTGCTCGTGAAATAGGTTTGGTTTCTAAGTAACACTTGGGGCACTAAAAGCACAGCTTCGGCTGATGAGAAGCGGAGTGTGCGTTTTTTACGGGGACAGTTTTACAGGTAGGAGGCGGGAAGACAGTTTGGGGATGTTTGTTAGCTGCAGAGCTGCGCGTTCCGCCGCGTCGCGGTTTTCCAGCTGGCCGCGCTGGTTGGGAAGCTGCGGTTGGGCGTGAGCGCTGCTGTCAGTCAAGGGTCCCCGACTGCGCGCCGCAGCCCTGCGACGAGGCCCGCCCCAACTCGTTAAACCACAGCAAACTGTACCGAGTGCGCCGCTGTGCGATTTTAATATTTGGTGCATGTGACAGGATCATTTTAGTGATTTGCAGGATTTATCTCCTCTTAAAAGTACTGCCTAAGGCTACTCTAATTGGTAGGAAAGCAAATTCCCTCTTCTCCTCCTGTCAGTCTTTGTTTTATTTACTGAGAACTGCCGAAACCTATTTATACAATAATGAGGATAAATCACCGGGATGCTTTCAACACAAAGAGAAATGTCGTGCGAGTTGAAAGCTGTACAATTAAAACAAAATTCCAGATATTCCTGAAGTGGTGTGTGCAGTTAGGGAGAGCAAAATAAAATTAAGACAAATGATAGGATTGCACCCTGGACCAGCCCGGGAAGCTAATCAGGATCAGAATTCTAGAGATATTTTATGATGGGCAATTTCACTTGAAATGGCAATGAAGTAAATGCCTGTGAGTTACCATCAATATTTGTAATAAAAATAAACAATCATGCATTCCTCCAGCCTGCAAATAAACAGGGTAAGTTTAGGCGTCATAATTATGACATTGCCGGAGTGGCCGTAAGTCATGAGAAAATGTCAGTGGTGTGTTAGCAGCCTCTGGCTCGTTCCCAGGAAAGAGGGCCACAGCCACTTGGACGAGACACTCCAAACGTACTTGACTGGATGACCTGGAAGAGTCCACTTGTTTAGATGTCAAGAACATCCTACGTTTGCGGACGATTCCTGTTGGAGGGCACACCACACGGAGAAACTCACCAGCGAAGATAATTATGCACAGAACCTGTCCTTGAAGGCTTGGCCCACATGGGGTGGTGCTGCTTTCGGTGGCTCCCACGTCCCTTAATCTGGCCCCCATCATGGTGACTGATACCTGCTTTTGATGGCTCCCAAGCCCTTGAACTTGGCTCCCATCAATGTTGGTTGATGCCTGTTTTCAGTAGCTCTCAAGTCTCTGAACTATCAGTATTGGGTGACACTGGCTTTCAGTGGCTCCCAAGTCCCTTAACCTGGCCCCCATCTGTGATGAGTGACTTTTGCTTTTGGTGGCTTCCAAGTTCTTGAACTTGGTTCCCCTGGGTGTTGGGTGACACCTGCTTTTGGTGGCTCCCAAGTCCCTGAACTTGGCCCCTGTCAGTGTTGAGTGACACCTGCTTTCGATGCCTCCCAAGCCCTTGAACTTGGCTCCTATCAGTGTTGGGTGACACCTGCTTTCAGTGGCTCCAAGCCTCTGAAATTGGCTCCTATCAGTTTTGGGTGACACCTGCTTTCGATGGGTTCCAAGTCCCATCGGTATTGGCCGACACTTGCTTTTGGTGGCTCCCAAGTCCCTGAATTTGGTTCCCGTCCATGTTGGATGATGCCTGCTTTTGGTGGCTCCCAAGTCCTTGAACTTGGCCCCTCTGGGTGCTGGGTGATGTACAGTCTACTGGCTCCCAAGTCAGCTGTGCGTGCCAGGAGAACCTCAGCAGGCCCAGGCTCCATGACCCCAGAGCCTGGCTGCATCTGGAAGCCAAGCCAGGTGCCTCTGGATGATGGACCAGGAAGCTCATTAGCTTAGCAGGCTCGCAGCGCACCGCGAGCAGGACCGCTTGGAGCAGCCCACGTGCGGGGCACCCCACAGGGGCGTGCAGGTCCGAGCCTGACCACAAGCCACGGAGGTGTCCATTTGGGGAATGCAGTTTTCTGATGAAAGAGGTTTGAGTTAGACTCCCCAAAAGTGGTAAGAACTGCCCCTTTGCTATCAGTTGGTGGGCCCAGGAGGCAGGAGGTGGGGGTCCCAGTCTGGCCCTCACCTCCCCATGGTCTGGCCCTGGCCCAGCCCCCACTGTCCCCGCGGCTGGGCCGGATGTCCCCAAGGAGCTTGCAGCGTTGATGGTCGAGGGAGCCGTGGCTTCCGTGCTGCTCCTCCCCCACTGACTCCCCCTGCGGCCCCCTGCTTCGTCAAGTTGGGCCTTCCTCTTAGCTTAGAAAACAGTCTGCGTTTCTCTTTCCACCCTGACAGTTTAGGTGATGGCTGCTCAGTTATCCTGGAATAAGCAGATTTTAGCACATTTACCAGGTCTTTTAACTTCCTCTGACACTGCTTGGATGGAAGATGAGAGAAGTATATTTTTATATCCCAAGGGAGTTACTTTATGATGACTCTTTCAAGGTGAATATTGGCATTTATTTAGTCTGAGCAGAAAATAAAAAAGAACATAGAGAAACATGAACATAGAAACACTGAGGTCAGCAGATAGTATTTTATTTTGTTGCTTTGAATTGCTATCCCTCAAACACAGCCAAATCTAAGTTAATTT